>NC_064642.1:245405079-246030079 GCF_023864345.2 Schistocerca serialis cubense
TTCTACGGAATCCAAACTGATCTTCCCCGAGGTCAGCTTCTACCAGTTTTTCCATTCGTCTGTACAGAATTCGCGTTAGTATTTTGCAGCCGTGACTTATTAAACTGATAGTTCGGTAATTTTCACATCTGTCAACACCTGATTTTTTTGGGATTGGAATTATTATATTGTTCTTGAAGTCTGAGGGTATTTCGCCTGTCTCATAAATCTTGCCCACCAGATGGTAGAGTTTTGTCAGGACTGGCTCTCCCAAGGCCGTCAGTAGTTCTAATGGAATGTTGTCTACTCCTGGGGCCTTAACATATGCGACACAAAATTTTCACCACATAACCAGAAAAGCAAAATAATCCATTGTAAGAATTAATAAAAAAATAAACTGAAGGCAATGCACATAATTAATAAACAAAATGTGTATAAATAAGGCAGTGGATTACATGGCTATTCTTCTACAGTTTACAAAAGCTATTTTGTATCCTAAACAATTGTCACTTCATTTTACAAACTAAAATGTATCTGTCTTAAAATAATGCTTTCATTTGGGTAAAATAAAAATTAAAAAGTTATATTTCTATATCCTATGGCATAGAGTGAAAGATTTATTGTATCATTTCGTACTGTTACCTGAGTTCAGTGTTCGGAGGGTATTGAATAGTACTACCAGAAATGTAGTCGAGTACTTTCCAGCATTCACAAGATGGGGGAAAGCTTCCTTTGAATCACGATATCTTCTAAGACACTGTGCAAATCTGAACCATGCAGGAAGGCAGTTTACAATTGCTTTTGAGATAACAGCATTGGGCCCACATTCAGCTGTGTTTAACACTGTAAAAGAGATATTAGCACTAAATAAAGATATATAGATCTTTTTCTTAATTGTGCTGTGGAAAACACAACATGATGAGGTTGCAATTCAAAATGAAATACCGGTATCATTGACTGATAAAAATAGTTCCTACTTAATGCCTGAATAAACAGTTATTTCAGTATTTTTTTTCCTTTGTTGCTACAGATGTGGTAAGTATTAAGTTATTGCAGTACTTATACAATACAAAACAGGCAGTTCACATGCTTTTCAAAATGCCAACAATATGAAAATGATGGATTTCTACTCACAGAGTATAGAAGGCTTCGAGTCACAGACAGGCACAATCAAAAAGACTGCTAAACATTTAAGCTTTTGAACAAATAAGTCCTTCTGCCAAAATAGAAAACACACACACACACACACACACACACTTGGCTGCTGCATCTGGCCACTAGTGCCCAACTACAGACTGTTGTTGTGTATAAGGTGAGCAGCACTCTGCCAGGATGGATTGAGGGGGGGGGGGGCAGGGTAAGGAAAAGGCATGGAGCAGGAGGGTTAGGGTTACCAGGGCAGGGATGTGGGACAGTGCAGTGCTGCTTGTGGGAGTGTGCACAGACAGGATGGGCTGCTAAGGTGCTGAGTTGGGAGGCTGTGCTGGAAGGGGGAGGTGGGTAGGGGGGTGGGGGGAAGGAGATGGATAGTGGAGAGGGGAGAAGCAGAGAGGGGGAAAAAGTCTAGTAGGTGTGTGCTAGTGGGATAGAAGGTGCATGTAGATCTGGAGTGGGAGCAGGGAAGGCGATATGTAGCTGGAGGATAGATACTAGTGAAAGCTGAGGCTGGGGGGGGGGGGGGGGGGTGTTCCAGGAATGAAGGATATGTTATGAGGAGGAGTTACTATCTGTGCAATTCAGAAAAGCTGGTGTCAGTGGGAAGAATTCAGATGATTCAGGCTGTGGAATAGTCATTTGTGTGAAGCACATTGTGTTGGGCAGTACGTTCGGCAGCTGTGTGGTGCAGCTGTCTCTTGGGCACAATTTTCCAGTGGCCATTCATGCGGAAAGACACCTTGTTAGTTGTCCTGCCCATGTGGTTGCAGCTTATTTGGTAGGTCACAAGGCTGCTTTCACCACTAGCCCTGCCTTTGATGGGGTAGGAGATGCCTGTGACCGGTCTGGAGTAGATGGTAGTGGGAGGATGTACGGGACAGGTTTTTGCACCTAGGTCTGTTGTGCAGATATGAACCATGAGGCAAGGGGTTAGGAGCAGGGATAAAGTAAGGATGGACAAGGATATTGCATAAGTTTGGCAGACAGTTGCTTCAGTCCTGGGTTACAAGATGAATGCTTCTTTGTGGCCAGACAGTGGGTATGTAGGAGGTGGTGAGAGAGACAAGGCATGGGAGATCTGTTTCTGGACAAGGTTATTTTGGTCTGTGAAAGCCAAAGTGAGATCCGTGGCATATTCACTAGGTCACTACTGCTGCAGAAACCATGAGTGGCTAGACAGTGTGGTAGGTTCTTCTTGGTATGAGATGGGTAGTGGCTGTCAAAGTGGAGGTACTGTTAGTAGTTGGTAGGTTTGGCGTAGACAGGGGTACTGATGTTAGCTGTCCTTGAGATGGACATCAACATTGAGAAAGGTGGTTTTTTGGGTTGAGGAGGTCCAGGTGAAGTGAATGGGGGCAGGGAGGGGAGGGGGGGAGGTATTGAGTTTCTGGAGGAATATGGGTATGGTGTACTCACCCTCAATCTACGTCTCTAAGATGTCATCAACGAATCTGAACCAGGTGATGGGTTTTAATTCTGGATGGTTAGAAAGGGTTCCCCTAAATGGCTCATGAATGGAGTGGAATAGTATTGCAGTGTAGTGAGTGTATATTGGCATAACAGTGTGAGCCTGAGTGGTGTAGTGCAGCAGTGCTGACAGCAGGTGAATGTGGAATGTTGTCACTGTAATAATCCAACAAGTCCAACTACACACACACACACACACACACACACACACACACACACACACACACACATTGCAGGTCATCCTTACAATAGAGGGTATAGCTCCGTAGGGCAGGGGCATTGAATGCTTTGAAGTGTGTTTTCTGCAAACACAAGCAGAGAGGGCATTGCTGCACGAGGAGTTTCAGTTCCTCTATGTGCATCCTGAATCCATTCATGTTCCACTGTATAATCGGAGCCATCTATGAGGGGGGGGGGGGGGGGTAATACTTCCATCTGGATTTTCTGACGGGGAGAAGAGCCCACAATGGGTGGAGGCTCTGTTTTGGAGAGAGATGGTTGCCCCAATCCGACATCAAGCTCCATAGCCTCTAAAGAAGAATCAACAGAGATGTCAGAAAGGTCGATGTAGACATCGTCAGGCTGTTTTCTGCCTGATTCCACTAGTGTGTGACGTTTTGCCTTGGATTTTTTCCCTGGGTAAGACTTTGCAGCCACAACTGTGGTTGCGGGTGTGCAACATTGGACACTGTACCAGACAGAACCTTTGGAGGGGCAGGGAGCTCTATAATGTCAGCAACCACAGCTTTTTCTAAAGTTTGGGGGGGGGGGGGGGCAGGCTTAGAAATGACTGCATCATCACAAATGCAGGGACACACAGTTATTAGTGCCAACACTAGCAGCCTCCATTTGTGTAGTAGTGTCAGCTTTTTGTGTGGGCTGTTTAACAACTGAAGTGAAGGAGGTAGCAAAACACAAGGGTAGCATGGCTTTATAGAGCTTTTTTGCCTCAATATAGGGGATGTGCTTAATAGTTTTAAGCTCTTGTATCTTCCGATCTTCCAGATACACAGTGGAGTCCTGACTCCACACGGTGTGAGGCCCAGAGCAATTCACAAACTTCATTGGCAACAAACAATGGACACCTTCATGGGCGGCCTGACCACACTTGCCACATGTAGCTTCTCCACGGCACCCAAGAGTAGTATGCCTGAAGCATTGGCATTTGAAACACCACATTGGGTTGGGTATATAAGGCCGCACACTTAAGCGAAGGAAACCTGCCTTAATATGCTCAGGGAGTTTTGTGCTATTAAATGTGAGGATACAGGAGTTGGACTTCACAAAATCCCCATCCACCCTATTAATGATATTTTGTATGTCAACTACTCCTGCTAGAGCCCACTCATCTTACAGTTCCTCTTGGGGTATGTGCACCAGATCCCTGCATGTGAAAACACCTTTGCTGTAATTCAAGGTGGTGTGAAGCTCAGTTTCGATGAAGGAACTGGAGATGACAAAATCAAATAAGCATGACTACAAGCGAACCTTTAGCAAAGAAATGTATAATTAGCATAAGTTGTTGTGTGGGTGCAACACAAGAATGTCCGATTTTTGGCCCTGTAATTAATTTGTTATCAAATAGTTGTGTTAGGGATCCCGTACATTTGTCCAAAAAGTAAATAAGCACAAAAACTTACACTTACACAAAAATGCGAAACAGAAAGTAATGAAAGCTTAAACATTATTTTGTTCATGCCATAAATTGTACTTAAATATGCACAAAACAAAATTCCACAAAAACAATTCTTTCTTTTTTCATTAAGTTGTGCATATTATTATTATTATTATTATTATCATTACTATTATTTCTATTATTGTCTGTGGCCATAGTTATATAAATATGTTGATAAGCATAACTGTTATACAGCAAGCTCAAAATGTATAATCATGAGCTGCCACAGTCTTTATATGATTTATATATAATTTATGTAAGACTCTCTTATTTAAAGATTTTATATATTTGATTCTAAGAACTTCCTTACACTATAACAAAAGGCTGAGGCCAGGTGATACGTTAGTTTTTGTCTGAATGCAGACAGTGTTTTTAAGGTCTTGATGCAGCGTGAAAGTTTGTTATAGAATATACATCCAGCCATTTCAGGATCTTTGTCACTTAAAATTAAGTCTATTTGTCTACATGTGGTAGTTATCTTTACACCTAGTGCTGTAATTATGGATATTTTATTCAGCAAAGCTGTACAGTTTATTTTTAAGAATACAATTGTTTCATATACGTACAATGCAGGCACTGTAAGTGTAGTAACCATATAGTGTGAGTGCATATAATCAAACAGCACATGATGCAAGTGCCTCCATGGCTGCCCTTCGAGAGATCGTCTTGCAACCTGCACAGATGGTGTAGCAAGTACTGTGCTGTGTACACAACAGCCTAATATAAGCCTGGAACTCTGGGCTTTTGACCTCACTTGTGTTTACATGCTTTTTGTACACTCGCCTACGAGACAGTATATTAATGTGTTCTGTAAGTACAAGACTTTGTACTATTCTATTCTTAATTCAGTGTTGTTGTGCATCGCTTTATGTGGAAGCAGAATGAAACATAGTTAGTGTTACTTCTAACACTGTGTCTCTACAGTACTGCAACATACTTGGCAACAAGGGTGGGATTCTATTCCACATGTTTTGTTTCTTTGGTTCGATATACAGCCAACATGTCAGTGGAAGAAGTTCTTCAATCACTTTTTGAGCAACAGCAAGCTCTCGCCAACTGGCAGTAGGCTCTTGCCATGACACTAAACAATGTCGCAGCCTCATTGAAGCACCAGATTTCACCACAATTGAAGCCATCTCCTATGTTTCTTCATATGATGATTATGTGGAAGATTGGGACACATATGAAAAAAGCTTTTGGGTATATTTTCAAGGTTTTGGAGTCACTGCCCCCAACTTGCATAAGGCTTTATTTTTGTCATGGATTTTTCCTCGTGTTTATCACCTTTTGTGTCAGCTAGCTTCTCTTCAGAAACCTGGCAGTCTCCCTTTTGATGAAATGTATCAGTTGCTCTATACTTATCATTGTAAACATACTCATGTTGTTGTTGTTTATATTGAGCTCTACCATAGTCAAAAGTGGTTGCTAAAGTCATACAGACGTTGGGCAGTGGAAATTCATGGGCTTAGCCATCATTGCCAGTTTGTTACTAAAGCCCGCCAGGACTCTTACACTAATTTGATGGATCATGAAGCTGTAATATGCCTGGTTCCAGATAGGGAAGTTAGTGAATGTGTGGTACAATGTGAAAATCCTCCTCTCACAGACGTCCTGAACATTCCTCAGTCTTTTGAAGTATCTAGGACAGCAGGAAATCAGATAGAAGCGTGGTGTGAAGTAGCCTTTCCTCCTCGGCCACCATTGGTTAGCTTACAGGGGGAAGACAATGATGCAGTTGTGCAACTGCAGCCTTGATGCCACGTGGGGCAGCACTGCACTAAACAGTAACACCATTCAGTGTCACAACAATGGCTGTGTGCTCCTCTTTCATTGTGCCCTTATTGTTTTGTTCAACATGGGCGGGTTGAACGCCCAAAGTATTGGACAATGTGCAACCATTGTAAAAGAAGGACATGATGTGCTTGCATGCAGTTCTCAATGTCCTTCACCAGACATTAATATGCATGTGATCAATGTTTCCAAATTGATGCCAGCCCCAAGCAAACTCTACACTGAAGTATGTGTGATGGACAAGATGTAAAATATGCAAGTGGACATGGATACAGCAGTGAGTTTGTTACATTCTCAAACCTATGCAGTGAGTCTGGGATCATCAGCATTACAAAGCAGTTGTTCAGATTTTGACCTTTCTAGTAGTCAATGATGCAACACTGAAAGCTTATTTCGGCTAGATGCCTTCAAAATTTTTGGGTTCTCTATTTCTGATGAAATGCTTCTGGTATTCTATCAAGTTTCATACCAACAAATAGGTGCAGTCTGCTCAGAATATTCCTCCAGTTTACAGAAGGTTCAGGGTGTGATAGCGATTTCAAGATTCACATCACAATGAAACCGATGACTTGCCCCCACTTTTTTTCCATTTATTTGTTTGTTATTGCTTCAGGATGCAAAACAGCTGAGGTTATAAGCGCCTGTGTTATAACTTAAAGTGGTCAGTTACTGAATGAATTTGAAGTTTATAATGCTTGGAGCCTAATCGACTGGAGTAGAGGGACAGCTAAAAATGATCACTTCCCTTTTGAGGAGTTTACTCGAAAGGTTGAAAACTAAATTTCCTTCACAATATTACTACAATGAATAAAAAGTAAAATTTAATCAACAGCTCATGCTGTATCTGCTAAAATATGTGGTAATTCAGGTTGCAAACATACATTGAAACATGAACAGTACAAAATAAGCCTTGGGTCAGAAAATAGCACACTGTCAATGGCTGGTTGCAGGAAGCACAGAGTGGTGTGGGATTTCCATTAAAAAAATTATGGTGACTGAAACAGCAGTGCCCAACACACAACCTAGGCAAAAGTATGAGAAGGGCAAAAGGAAATTGTCCAAACCATTGGGAGGTGCTTAATTTCCTAATTTATTCCCATGTAGAGAGGACCAGTGTTCAGGCCAGAGGGACTCATTCCTGTCTGCGACAACACACACAAATCAGAAGGGATAAAACAGCCAAGGGAGGCTATCGAAATTCGCACCAGGGAAGATCTTATCAACCGAGATTGCGGTTACAATCTTAGCAAGGCTTGGGACCCAACACTGAATGAAATTAAGAAGACTCTCAGCAAGAAGTATTAACTGGTGACCAGGACGGATGTAGCAAGCACATCGAAGCTACGACAGATTCCGACGCCCACGTCTTCGCGACCGCCAGCGCGCGGACGCGGACAGCAAAGAGAGCGACCCGCGGGGGGAGGGGATTTAAAATTGCCAGTCCAGTGGAGAGGTGGAGCAGCTGGTCCATAACTCAAAACCCAGATGAAAAAATATATCACTCACCCTTTTCCCAAGGAAGTCCCTGATAGACTGTTGAGTTCATATAGTTTCACTCCAGTCAGCGACTGTAATCAGGTGGAGATGCTTCATGGCTGCCAGCCATGTATGCTGCATCATCTGCTCAGGCCAACACCTGGCCACCCATCACCGATGCCATCCAATCTCCATCTGGGCCTGTGTGTTTAGCCAGTACCCTAAATGAATACCAGTGGTTGTCCATCACTGCTGATGCCACTCTCTCTGCATTGTGCGCTCCTCCAATGGCTTGGTATCATGACACTGCAACCAGATATATCCATGAGTGACCAACCATGCACCAAAGAGTCCTCCATCCACGCACTCAGCTACACCATCTGTGCCAGCCCCTGTGGTGCAGTCCACACCTCATCCAGCTACAGAACTATCTTTGCTCTGGGTGCTGCTATCGGCACCACTGCCAGGTGGAGTAATCAGTGCCGAGCCACCTCCATTTCTGCATCCTATCGCCACTGCCATCTTCTCTGGTGCCTCCTTTGCTGAGTGCCTGCCTGGCACCAGCCCCAGCACCAGTATCACCAGTGCTCTCTTACAGCGTGTTGTGGGGGAGTGGGTGCCAATCCTGTCCATGCCTGTGCTGTTTCAGACCATATGCTCCTGTGACAGCAAGACACCTGCTCCAGCAGTCATCACCTACTGATGAAGACATGGACATCTCCACAGTGAACACTATTCTCCAAGGGGGAAGGAGTGTTTTAACACTACAGTGTGAGCATGCTTAACCAAACAGTGCATGATGCAAGTGTCACCACAGACAACCAAGAAAGGTTGCCTCAGAACTTCGACAGATGGCACAGCAAGCACTGTGTCATGTGCACAACACCTCAATATGAACCCATTGCGCTGGGCTCTTGGCCTTAGTTATGTTTACTAGCATATTGTATGCTCACCTACAAGACTCTATTTTGATGTTGTCTTTAATTATGACTTTGTACTGACCTATATTTCTTTCAGTATTATCATGGTTCTATGGTTCTCTTCATGTGGCAGTACAATATAACTTGGTCATTCTTACTTCTGATATTGTGTCTGTCCAATGTTACAACAATCAGTATTTGGAATTCTTTAAATTTATTTCTGCAGGACTGCCTTGGTGATACATTTCCAAAGCACCTGCCAGCCATCTATTGCAGTCCAAGTAATTTACATATGTACGTATTAGCTGCACGTATACAGGTATACAATACGAGATGTGCGGATGAGTAATGGTGAACTCAGTATCATGTTCCCAGATTCCTGACACAGACAATGGAGGATATTGTCAAAAGCTTGGAATTTTATAACAAATTAACATAATAACTTCACTGAGAAGATTTTGTGTAACAAATCCATCATGAAGGACTTCAACATTGTATTTAAGGACTGTTGATATGGTACACATGAAGATCTAGATCCTGTGTTATGACTACTTGTCCTAGCTAATTTTTATCTTCTTTGACTATTTCTATGACATTAGTTTGTAATATTCAAGATATCTTTATTCAATGTCTGTGATTTCCAATAAAAGTAATTTTCTGATAAACATTCCTTGTCTACAAGTATTTTATCAAACATTTTATATATGTTGTTGTATTATCAGCTAAAAATCCATTTTTTAGTAAGATGCTTATTGTGCTTTATGGAGTTTAATAAAGAATCTTTGTTTTTAACTCTAGTTCTGGCTAATCTATGTAATTTGCTGTGCTGTTATCTGTCTCAACTGCCAGTAGTTATCCTTTCCACATTTATCAGGATAGAGATAGAGATAGAGAGAGAGAGAGAGAGAGAGAGAGAGAGAGAGAGATTTGGGGGGGGGATGGTGATTGAGAGGAGGGGGGGGGGGGGGCAGGGGGAGCAGCTGGGGAGGAAGGGAAGGGGGTGAATACAGTTGGATAGGTGTGGAACAGTAGAACACTTCTATATTCCACTTAAAGACAGTACCTTGAGCATCAAACCAATTGCCATTGTTTATGTAAAAACAGATGAGAAAGTGGAAATCTAAGCATGCACCCACAAGGCTGTTCAGTTGATCTGCAAGCCAGAAATCAGCAAACCCAACATGGAAAAAGGGTGCTGCAATTATCCGCCCCTGTTGATGAAAATGAAAATACAAATTTCATACAGCTGATTATGGGAAAAATTTGTACAGAGAAATCAAATTTGTCTTTCACAATATTGGGCAACAAAGAGCAACAAAAAAATTAGTACTTGCAGATCTCATTGCAAGACAACTTTTAGGGATGTGGACTGAATCATGGTATACAGTATATTAGAAGAGAGAAATAGCTGCTGCAAACTGTTTTTCCATGTCTGTGTTAACAATTTTCTATGGTTATCATTAAACTACTTTTACAAATCTTTGTTCAACAGTTGTACAAGATTTCAGTGAACCTATTACTTTGAAAATGGCAACTTTTTACAGTTATACTGATCAGTTAGGCTTATTTATCTGTTATTTCTTGTTGACTATTTACATGGATATACCGGTTACTGTTGAGGAAAACAGTTAGCTATGTAATATACAAATAGATATCTTTTACAGTGTCTATTTACATGGATATATTGGTTACTGTTGAGGAAAACAGTTAGCTATGTAGATATCTTTTACAGTGAATCTTTTAATCTTTCATACTACTAATAAAGATTTCCAAATGTAGATCATAAAATAACATTTCAGAGAAGTGCCTAGATTGATATTCTTTTATTTGTCCCCAATATTTTTGTTTTTCAAATGTTGGTTGCCATGGAATAATTTTTTTGGTTGCTTTTCAGTGATACTAATTTCTTGACTGGACGTGGGTGTCTCATTAAACATTTTTGCATCAGTATGTAAGACTTTACTCACAACCTTAGAGAAATATGCAGATCCCTCAAAGAAACTGTTTTTGTGTCTTATATCATGAATATTGATGTGTCCTCCCAAAAAAGTTTATTGAGAAGAAACTTCAAGAATGATGATTCTCTTCAAATCATTCACATATCTCCTCCTCCTCGTCCTCCTCCTCCTCCTCCTCCTCCTCCTCCTCCTCCTCCTCACCATCTTCATCATCATAATCTTTTATCTTCATTATTTTTTTCACTTTGTAATAGTATTCACTTATCAGTGTTACATAATATTTTTATTGTTCATTTTCACTATTTTTTAACTTTGATCTTTATTACCTCAAAAGATAATTCTGAAGGGTAATTAAAGCAAACATATACAAAATATAAGTTTTTGGCTGTGAGTCAGCACAGAGTATATTTAACATGCTTTGCATTTATAGATAAGTTTTATGATTAGTTTATTTTACTGTAACTTGCTATCCATCAAAACATCAAGAAATGTTACATATTTTTCATTTATTCATTCGCTTGTCATCTTCTGTGGACCTCATTAAGAAGACAAACATCCAGGGGTGTGGAACAAGTCGAGGTACAATTTAAAGAAGCTGCTATAACTGTATTAATAATTAACTATAACTTACCAGAGAGGACATTATCATCGTTGATAAAGAACGTCCGTCCTCGGAGACCAAAAACAGGAAAAGTTAACGTAATATTGGTAAACTGCAGGAGTATCCAGGGCAAGGTTCCTGAATTAGTATCTCTTATTGAAGGAAATAGTGCGCATATAGTATTAGGAACGGAAAGTTGGTTAAAACCGGAAGTGAACAGTAACGAAATCCTAGACACAGAATGGAATATATACCGCAAGGATAGGATAAACGCCAATGGTGGAGGAGTATTTATAGCAGTAAAGAATTCAATAATATCCAGTGAAGTTATTAGCGAATGCGAATGTGAAATAATCTGGGTTAAGTTAAGTATCAAAGGTGGGTCAGATATGATAGTCGGATGCTTCTATAGACCACCTGCATCAGCAACCGTAGTAGTTGAGCGCCTCAGAGAGAACCTGCAGAACGTCGTGAAGAAGTTTCGTGATCATACTATTGTAATAGGGGGAGACTTCAATCTACCAGGTATAGAATGGGATAGTCACACAATCAGAACTGGAGCCAGGGACAGAGACTCTTGTGACATTATCCTGACTGCCTTGTCCGAGAATTACTTCGAGCAGATAGTTAGAGAACCAACTCGTGAAGCTAACGTTTTAGACCTCATAGCAACAAATAGACCGGAACTTTTCGACTCCGTGAATGTAGAAGAGGGTATCAGTGATCATAAGTCAGTGGTTGCATCAATGACTACAAGTGTAATAAGAAATGCCAAGAAAGGAAGGAAAATATATTTGCTTAACAAGAGTGATAGGGCACAAATTGCAGAATATCTGAGTGACCACCATCAAACGTTCATTTCTGAGGAAGAGGATGTGGAACAAAAATGGAAAAAATTCAGAAACATCGTCCAGTACGCCTTAGATAAGTTCGTACCGACTAAGGTCCAAAGCGAGGGGAAAGATCCACCGTGGTATAACAATCATGTATGAAAGGTACTACGGAAACAAAGAAAGCTTCATCATAGGTTTAAGAGTAGTCGAATCATAGCTGATAAGGAAAAGCTGAACGAAGCGAAAAAGAGCGTAAAGAGAGCAATGAGAGAAGCATTCAACGAATTCGAACATAAAACATTGGCAAACAATCTAAACAAGAACCCTAAAAAGTTTTGGTCATATGTAAAATCGGTAAGCGGATCTAAAGCCCCTATTCAGTCACTCGTTGACCACGATGGCACCGAAACAGAGGACGACCGAAGAAAGGCAGAAATACTGAATTCAGTGTTCCGAAACTGTTTCACTGCGGAAAATCGTAACACGGTCCCTGACTTCAGCCGTCGCACGGACGCCAAAATGGAAAATATTGAAATAAACGATATCGGAATTGAAAAACAACTGCTATCACTTAGTAGCGGAAAAGCATCTGGACCAGACGAGATACCCTTAAGATTCTACAGTGATTATGCTAAAGAACTTGCCCCCTTTCTATCAGCAATTTATCGTAGATCGCTGGAAGAACGTAAAGTACCTAGCGACTGGAAGAAAGCGCAGGTCGTTCCCATTTTCAAGAAGGGTCATAAATCAGATGCGAATAATTATAGGCCTATTTCGCTTACGTCAATCTGTTGTAGAATAATGGAACATGTTTTGTGTTCTCGTATTATGACGTTCTTAGATAATACAAATCTCCTTCATCATAACCAACATGGATTCCGCAAACAGAGATCATGTGAAACTCAGCTCGCCCTATTTGCCCAAGAAATTCACAGTGCCGTAGACACTGGCGAGCAGATTGATGCCGTATTCCTGGACTTCAGGAAGGCATTTGATACGGTTCCGCACTTACGTTTAGTGAAAAAAATACGAGCTTACGGAATATCGGACCAGGTTTGCGATTGGATTCAGGATTTCCTAGAAGAAAGAACACAACATGTCATTCTTAACGGTTCAAAATCTGCAGATGTAGAGGTAATTTCGGGAGTACCGCAGGGAAGCGTGATAGGACCTTTATTGTTTACAATATACATAAATGACTTAGTTGACAACATCGGTAGCTCCGTGAGGCTATTTGCAGATGACACGGTTGTCTACAAGAAAGTAGCAACATCAGAAGACTCGTACGTACTCCAGGAGGACCTGCAGAGGATTAATGCATGGTGCGACAGCTGGCAGCTTTCCCTAAACGTAGATAAATGTAATATAATGCGCATACATAGGGGCAGAAATCCATTCCAGTACGATTATGCCATAGGTGGTAAATCATTGGAAGCGGTAACGACCGTAAAATACTTAGGAGTTACTATCCGGAGCGATCTGAAGTGGAATGATCACATAAAACAAATAGTGGGAAAAGCAGGCGCCAGGTTGAGATTCATAGGAAGAATTCTAAGAAAATGTGACTCATCGACGAAAGAAGTAGCTTACAAAACGCTTGTTCGTCCGATTCTTGAGTATTGCTCATCAGTATGGGACCCTTACCAGGTTGGATTAATAGAAGAGATAGACATGATCCAGCGAAAAGCAGCGCGATTCGTCATGGGGACATTTAGTCAGCGCGAGAGCGTTACGGAGATGCTGAACAAGCTCCAGTGGCGGACACTTCAAGAAAGGCGTTACGCAATACGGAGAGGTTTATTATCGAAATTACGAGAGAGCACATTCCGGGAAGAGATGGGTAACATATTACTACCGCCCACATATATCTCGCGTAATGATCACAACGAAAAGATCCGAGAAATTAGAGCAAATACGGAGACTTACAAGCAGTCGTTCTTCCCACGCACAATTCGTGAATGGAACAGGGAAGGGGGGATCAGATAGTGGTACAATAAGTACCCTCCGCCACACACCGTAAGGTGGCTCGCGGAGTATAGATGTAGATGTAGATGTAATTAAACTGCTATAAATTATTAATTATTATTGAAGCAGTGAAGTTAACACCATTGCAGCTAATTTTTTCAAAAAAAGTGAGTGAGGGCATCCTCAGTTGTATTAAATACCTGCTTTTCACCTTCTATTTTTAGCTTAATCTTTGCATAACCACACTGATATTTGTTGTAGAACCATTCTTATCTGTACCCAAGTAGCTAATAAAATAGATGGTTGATATACTTATCTTTAATTTACAATAATACTTTAGTAGATACTTTGCCATATTGGACCTTGCTAAAAAAATTTTGTATCAGATTACAGTAACCCACTCTGAACCCTAGACAAGAAATCAGAATCTACGAGGGTTGTGGTGCCAACAACATCACTATCAAAACTGATTAGCTGGTACAACATTATTTTCAACCCCACTGGCACCTCTAATCAGATGGTGCTTGTCATCAGGAGCACCCTCTGAAGAGACCATGCCAAACTCTAGCCTAGATGCAGGTCCTGGGCTGATCTGAGCTGTAATGTGATCAGTAAGGTGTACACTGGCTTGGCATATTGGTTTAGTTTAAATGTGTTTATGTTTTAGACCCTGTTCATTACTGGCAAAATCCTGTATTACTGTGAGCCCAAGATCTTGGTTGGAATGCTTACTTAAAATAGCTTGCACTGCTAAGAAAGTATTCTGTAACAGATCTCAAATTTGCAGCAAGATCAGGTGAGTCCCTGCTAGTTTTGTGTGTAACTTATCTTTACAGAAGTAAGAATGTTGTTTTTCTGTCTTGGATCAGGTTTATGTACATTGAAAATCAACAAAACCTGATTTTTATCAGATGTAACAAATACCATTAAGGAGAAAATGCTCTGGGAAGGGATATCTTTGAGGAAGCCTCTACTGTGTTCAGTTATCTACTTTTCTGTGTAGTGTCACTGTTCAGTTTTGTTGAATGATTAAATGTTTTACTGTATCTACATTAGCATGCAGATAATGCTATAAGATACTATGGAGTGAAAATGTGTAAAAATGTAAGCAACCTGGACTTCAAGCTGATATTGTAACAGGCCCTTCTAAGTGTATTTAATACTGTCCTAAGACTTAACTGCCTGAAACAATACAGCTAGGGTCAAAAAGTGTTTATTTTACAAAAGTGTGTAGTAATAGTATCATGTAGCCAGTAACCGAATATGTTCCAGCAGCTGCTTCAGAAACCTAGGGATCCTTACACTCATCTTCCAATACATTTATTCCCAAATGATATTTGTTGTTAATAAAAAGAGTGAATTTAGGATAATCTGTGAAATTTACAACCACAATAGTAGAAGTAAAAATGATTTCCATGTAGACAGAGTCCCCATCTAGGGTTCAAAATTGAGTTATATATAGAGAAGTGCAAAGTCCTCACAGACTGCCATCAGCCTCAAGGTAGGAAATTGGAATTCCTTAAGTATTCAAAAATAAAGTAAAGTAAAATAAAGAAATACCTTATTAGCCAACCCTTCTATAATTAATCAGAAATTTAGACTCAGGGATATAAATTATGATTAACTTTAGTACTCTTATTAAATAAATTTCACTGCTTTAACATATGAACAGTTGACAGCAGTCTCTAAATACCAATAAGTTACAAAAATGCTGAGTATGAAACAGAAGTTAAGAGCAAGAGCAGCAAGATTTTTAAAAATTTTATTTTACTTAGTTTTTATTTAATTAGTGGAAAAATGAAGCTGGCTAATAATATTTGTACCTGAGTGGTAAAGAAACAGGAGCCCAGTTTCCAGAAAACTAGGAAGGATGCCTTTATTTAGTGTGGATTTCAAGTTTGAAATATGTACACAAATTTGAGGGGAATAATGATTTAGTTAGTCAGTTGAAAAGTATGAACACTAACACTGTCTAAGTGTACCATAGACCTGGGCACATCCAAACAAGATGGTCAAACAAGATTTTACTATGATCTGAGGTCAGCTTGAATATGTGCTTTCTTATGGGAACTTGGTGTTTGTTAATTGGATTGCTTCTCATAATTGTTGTGTGCTTTTGTTCTTTAACATTATTTGGATATTGCTTTGGAATTATTTCATGTGTTGCATATAGTCACCCCACACCTCTGGTTGTCTGTTACATTAAATGTGTCCTTAAGTTTGGTGAACTAAATCTCTTGTCTAATACAGGCATGATAGAATGGTCTCATGACTTCAAATATTTTTAGCTAGCACTGGTTTCTTTCAGAAGTTGTTCTCCCCGAAAGATATGCAGATTGAAAAGCGATCACTTGAGTGCAGGTTGTTAACTTTCCACTGAATATCATCAGAGAGAAGGAGGAGGACATAATTGAAGACCGATGGCCAAGAACAGCTCTGTAGTATTGTTAAACTGCATGACCAATGCATGTTTAGAAGACATATATTTTTATCAGTACAAAGCTTACAACAGGTCACAGAAACAGATGCTACTGTGTGATCAGACAACACTATTTGTAATTGTTTCTCAGAATTATACTTTATATCACAGAAGATAGGTGTCCATTACATTAAAAGTAACTATAGCATAATTATCATCTTTGTCAAATTGCTACTCACCAGAACTTTCATAGTCCACAGCCTGGCCTCATATCTGAATGTCCTCACAGGGTTAACCAAGAACACAACCATTAAAATAATAAGAGACAGTGGATTTACATAGGGTGGTATACTAAGAGATTCACTGTATAAAAAGCTCAGTACACTTAAGGTCCAAACAACTCCAAATATAGCAGCCAGCTCCATCAAATGCTGTTCAGAAAGATGATTTCGAGGATCAAGTTCAAAAATAAGCACATGATTGACCCCAGAAGATCGCCAACCATACACATTTATGCCCATCAGAAATAAAAATTCTATGATCAGGAGTGGACCTCGATACAGCTTAAAAGCAGTCTTCAGGTTATCAGATCCACCATTATGGAAAATTGCTGCAATGATAAAAATAGGATGTAAGTATTACAAATATTAAACAATTAGACTTTGCATGTTGTATTGAATACATCACAGTTTTAAACAAAAAAACATTGTTTCATCACACCACAGCATTTGATGTTTAGTCACATGTTACTTAAATACACTAGTCTTGGTGCAAAGGTACAAGGTGTAAAACTTTGCGTCTGCCATTTTTTCCCCAACATTTGAGGCTTTAATGAAACAAAATGCTTACACATGTATCATTCAAAGTATTTTCCATTGCTGGCCACTACTTTCTCCCATCTTTCTGGCAGTGTATGAATCCTATGTCGAAAAAATTGTTAATCTTTTCAAGCGATCCAGGAATTGATCCAATTGTGACTTCTTCATGAGATTGGATGTGTTGGTCAGCCAGCCAAGCGCCATTGATCTAAACAGGTGAGTCAGAGGGAGTGATGTCTGGAGAATACGATGATGGGTGGGGTAGAATTTCCCATTTTAACATTTGCAAGTATGTTTTGACCTCTTTTGCAACGTGGGGTCGAGCATTGTCATGCTGCAAAATCACTTTATCACGCCTCTTGCTGTATTGTGGTCATTTGTCTTTTAATGCTCTGCTCAAACGCATTAATTGTGTTTGATAAAGAGCACCTGTGATTGTTTCACTTGGTTTTGACACCTCATAGTACAAGACGCCACCCATGAAGTGTGGTGAGGATGTGATGTCGCCATGTTGTATCGTATACCTTCCGCACGTCAAAAACGATGGCAACCAGATGCTGACAGTGGGCAATTGCCGTATGGATGGCAGACTTCAGGCAGACCACATTATTGGTGGCAGAGTGGCCCTTACGGAATCCACCCTGAGATGGAGCCAGAAGGCCCCGGCTCACCACGCATTTGAGCAACTTGGACAGGACGTTGCTAAGGCTAATGGGATGGTAGCTGTCCACGTCCAGTGGTTTCAACATTGGTATGATGATGCTTTCTCGCCATTGTGATGCAAACTCACCCTCAACCCAGATATGGTTGAAAAGGTCGAGAAGGTGTCGCTGGCAGTCCACTGAGAGGTGTTTGAGCATCTGATAGTGGATGCGGTCCGGCCCAGGAGCTGTATCAGGGCAAGCGGATAGGCACTTTGGAATTCCCACTCACTGAATGAAGCATTGTACGATTCAGGGTGGCATGTACGGAATGAAAGGTTCCAACGTTCCAACCCCTCTTTCAGGGAGTGGAAGGCCAGAGTGTCACCTAACCATAGTCCAAACCTGTGATGGAGAGGTACGGATGCCAATGGTGGAGACATACCTTCCCCATCACTCCTGTTTCCATTGGCGAATAAGGTGATGGACTCAGGCACGGACCTACTTAAAGGTAAGGAGGTATTCGAGTGATGGGTGCTACTTATGACATTGGATGGCCCGTCTGCAATCTCTAATCACCTCAGTGATCTACGGCGACCACCAAGGCACAATCCTTCACCGAGGGGACCAGGAAGAACAGAGAATTGCAGATTCTGCTGCAGAATTGATGCCGGTGGTTATGATGTGAACCACCACATCAATGGCATCATGAGAAAGAGGCTCAATAGTGGCAATGAAGGCGAATGAGTTCCAGTCAGCCTTATTCAAAGCCCACCTTGGGAGGCACCCAGAAGAGTGACGCTGTGGCAGTGACAGGAAGATTGGAAAGTTTTCACTACTGCACACTCCATTAGACAAATGGTAGAAGGCCAGGGCTGCAGACCGAAAGGTCGTTGACTGAGTATGTGCCATGCGCCACACTGAAATGGGTGGAGGCATCATTATTTGAGAGGGAAAGGTTGAGCTGTGCCAACACTTGTACAGTGACAGTGCCTCGTCCTGTTGCCACCAAACCATCCCACAAAGGTTTATGGGTGTTTAAGTTGCCCAGTAACAGAAAAGTTGGTGGCAGTTGGGCAATCAGCGCAGCCAGTACATGTTGTGGGACATCACCATCCAGTGGAAGATAGATACTGCAAACAGTAACAGCTTGAGGCATCCACACCCTAACAGCGACAGCCTCTGAAGGTGTTTGAAGAGGTACACACTCACTGTAAAGAGAGTTAAGGATGTAGATGCAGACTCCACCAGATATCCTTGCATAAACTGCTCAATTCTTATAATAACCCTGATAGCCATAGAGGGTGGGGGTTTGCATCACCGGAAATCAAGTTTCCTGGAGAGCAATGCAGAAGAAAGGGTGAAAGCTGATAAGTTGTGGGAGCTCAGCAAGGTGGCGGAAAAAACAGCTGCAATTCTACTGGAGAATGACATTGTCTGCAGCTGAAAAAGGCATGAAGGGACAGAGGAGGCAAATTATGCCACCAGGTCATCTACTGCCACTGAAGGAGAGCCTAAGTTGAGAACCATTACGTCTGAGGTGGGGGGCGAGATTAAGGTCGTTGGGGGACACCAAAATCTGCAAATTGTCCTCAGACGCAGAGCTGGTAAGAACAGGTGACACAGAGGCAACCTGAACCTCTTCCTTCTTACCCAGCTTCTTCTTCTTCTTCTTCTTCTTCTTCTTCCCTTCCCCATGCTGCTCCTTTAAAGCAACCTGGGAGGGAGTCGCAGGAGGGGGGGGGGGGGGGTCAGGGACAGACAAAGAGCAGAAAACTCTTCAATCTGACACTCAAGGCTCCTTGAGTCACTCACTGATGTCAGCTGTCATGCTGGAGCTTGCCTTAGAAGTTAGACTTCCAAGGGACCCTTTCTGCACGAGAGAAGCTGGAGGAGGCTGGCTTACCTCTGGTTGGGGGGGGGGGGGGGGCTCCGTTATCCTCGTCAATTTGAGGATTGGTGTCCAATGTCCAGAAGAAGCAGTGTCCCCCATCATGGACATGGGGGAAGAGTCAGGGCAGCCCTGAGGGCCCACTGGGGGTTTAACAACTGCAGGGACAGCCGTCTCCAATGGGGGCAGCGGAGTCATAGTCACAGCATAGGATGCAGTCATTGAAACAGGATTAAGGCATTTGTATTTTCTCTTTGCATCTTGATAGGTGAACCTGCCCAGGTTTTTGATTTCCATTATTCACCACTCCTTATGGAAAACAGGTAGAAGGGTGAGCAGGGGGAGTGGCGCTTCCCACAGTTGGCACAAATGGAAGTAATAGATAAGTGAACAGTAACAAAATGCAGACTTTATTGTAATGTTGTAGATATTCTTTCCTATTGTGTTTCCTACACTGAGAAAAGCTACCACAATACCCATACTCATAATATCAACTGCAGTTGTTGTTGTTGTTGTTGTTGTTGTGGTCTTCAGTCCAGGGACTGCTTTGATGCAGCTCTCCATGCTACTCTATCCTGTGCAAGCTGCTTTATCTCCCAGTACCTACTGTAACCTACATCCTTCTGAATCTGCTTAGTGTATTCATCTCTTGGTATCTCTCTAAAATTTTTACCCTCCACGCTGCCCTCCAATAGTAAACTGGCGATCCCTCGATGCCTCCGAACATATCCTACCAAACGATCCCTTCTTCTAGTCAAGTTGTGCCACAAACTTCTCTTCTCCCCAATTCTAGTCAATACATCCTCATTAGTTATGTGCTCTACCCATCTAATCTTCAGAATTCTTGTGTAGCATCACATTTTGAAAGCTTCTATTCTCTTCTTGTCCAAACTATTTATCGTCGATGTTTCACTTCCATACATGGCTACACTCCATACAAATACTTTCAGAAACGACTTCCTGACACTTACATCTATACTCGATGTTAACAAATTTCTCTTCTTCAGAAACGCTTTCCTTGCCATTGCCAGTCTACACTTTATACCCTCTCTACTTCAACCACCATCAGTTATTTTGCTCCCCAAATAGCAAAACTCATCTACTACTTTAAGCGTCTCATTTCCTAATCTAATTCCCTCAACATCACCTGAATTAATTTGACTACATTCCATTATTCTTGTTCTGCTTTTGTTGATGTTCATCTTACGAGGGCAGTTCAATAAGTAATGCAACACATTTTTTTTCTGAAACAGGGATTGTTTTATTCAGCATTGAAATACACCAGGTTATTCCCCAATCTTTTAGCTACACAACACTATTTTTCAACGTAATCTCCATTCAATGCTACGGCCTTATGCCACCTTGAAATAAGGGCCTGTATGCCTGCACGGTACCATTCCACTGGTCGATGTCGGAGCCAACGTCGTACTGCATCAATAACTTCTTCATCATCCGCGTAGTGCCTCCCACGGATTGCGTCCTTCATTGGGCCAAACATGTGGAAATCCGACGGTACGAGATCGGGGCTGTAGGACTGAAGTTTTGTGAGCTCCTCTCGGGTGCGAAGACTTGTGTGAGGTCTTGCGTTGTCATGAAGAAGGAGAAGTTCGTTCAGATTTTTGTGCCTACGAACACGCTGAAGTCGTTTCTTCAATTTCTGAAGAGTAGCACAATACACTTCAGAGTTGATCGTTTGACCATGGGGAAGGACATCGAACAGAATAACCCCTTCAGCGTCCCAGAAGACTGTAAAGATGACTTTACCGGCTGAGGGTATGGCTTTAAACTTTTTCTTGGTAGGGGAGTGGGTGTGGCGCCACTCCATTGATTGCCGTTTTGTTTCAGGTTCGAAGTGATGAACCCATGTTTCATCGCCTGTAACAATCTTTGACAAGAAATTGTCACCCTCAGCCACATGACGAGCAAGCAATTCCGCACAGATGGTTCTCCTTTGCTCTTTATGGTGTTCGGTTAGACAACGAGGGACCCAGCGGGAACAAACCTTTGAATATCCCAACTGGTGAACAATTGTGACAGCACTACCAACAGAGATGTCAAGTTGAGCACTGAGTTGTTTGATGGTGATCCGTCGATCATCTCGAACGAGTGTGTTCGCACGCTCCGCCATTGCAGGAGTCACAGCTGTGCACGGCCGGCCCGTATGCGGGAGATCAGACAGTCTTGCTTGACCTTGCGGCGATGATGACACACGCTTTGCCCAACGACTCACCGTGCTTTTGTCCACTGCCAGGTCACTGTAGACATTCTGCAAGCACCTATGAATATCAGAGATGCCCTGGTTTTCCGCCAAAAGAAACTCTATCACTGCCCGTTGTTTGCAACGCACATCCGTTACAGACGCCACTTTAACAGCTCCGTACAGCGCTGCCACCTGTCGGAAGTCAATGAAACTATACGAGACGAAGCGGGAATGTTTGAAAATATTCCACAAGAAATTTCCGGTTTTTTCAACCAAAATTGGCCGAGAAAAAAAATGTGTTGCATTACTTATTGAACTGCCCTCGTATATCCTCCTTTCAAGACACTGTCCATTCCGTTCAACTACTCTTCCAGGTCCTTTGCTGTCTCTGACAGAATTACAATGTCATCGGCGAACCTCAAAGTTTTTTTTTTTTTCTTCTCCGTGGATTTTAATTCCTACTCCAAATTTTTCTTTTGTTTCCTTTACTGCTTGCTCAATATACAGATTAAATAACATCCTTACACTTGTCCTCTAGCCATCCCTGCTTAGCCATTTTGCACTTCCTGTCGATCTCATTTTTGAGAATTTGTATTCCTTTTTGCCTGCTTCATTTACTGCATTTTTATATTTTGTCCTTTCATCAATTAAATTCACTATTTCTTCTGTTATCCAATGATTTCTACTAGCCCTTGTCTTTTTACCTACTTGACCCTCTGCTGCCTTCACTACTTTATCCCTCGAAGCTACCCATTCTTCTTCTACTGTATTTCTTTCCCCCATTCCTGTCAATCATTCCCATATGCTCTCCCTGAAATGCAACTACCATATAGCAGTTAGTAACTTTTTGTATTGTGAACATGTGTGTACTGTAATTATATTGACACTTCTAACATTTCAGATAACCTGTGAGGTCTCTACAATAATAAAATTCAATTCAATTCAAACATTATATGAAGTAGTGGATGTTCAACCCTTAACAAAACAATGAAACAACATTACTTTCACAATTCCTTTTCCAATCTGTCCTGCCACTCTTGGCAACATTTCATCCATTACTGTGATGAAAAGCAATGGTGATAGAGCACTTACTTATTTTAGCTCATTTCTCTGCTACAGATAATATCTTCTCTCCTATCCCAACATTTATGCAGCTTAGATTTCCTCTGCACACCTCTTACTTTCCATGTGATCAATTAAATTGGTGCACAAGTTCATAGCATTTTTGTTTTGCACATTGGTAATCTGGTTGCTATAGGTTTTTTTATTGATTGTCATTTTTTATTTGTAGTTCACTAGTGCTATTTGAGTTAACAGATTGTCATTTTGTCATTTGGAGATAGTGAGTGGGGATGTGGACACTAGAAAATGGAGTGCCAATTGGAGAGATCAGAACATTTCAGACATATTTTTCTGTTTGAGTTCAAAAGAGGGGTGACAGCTGTGGAAGCAGCAAGAAACATTTGGTAACATATGGGATGGGGATAGTGCCACTAGACAGAACATGGCAAGAGAAATGGCTTTAATGAGGGTCATCTTGATATGACTCTCCAGTTTCAGGAAGATCTTCATAGTTTGAAGAAGATTGTTTAAACACATTAATCCACAATGATCCATATCATTGTACTGAAGAACTGTCAAATATGATGAACTGTGAGCATTCCACTATTATGTGGTATTTTATCCAGTGGGGAAGGTTCAAGATTTGGTTGTGTTGGTACCTCCTGCTCTAAGCCAAAATCACAAAAAATTGTCAGCTGGCCGTTTGTGCATCCCTGAGTGCTCAACATCAATTGGCTCATGAACAACACCAACCATTCCTATCCTGTATTGTTTCTGGTGATGGGAAATGGTTTCTTCATGCTAACATATGGAAAATAAAGGATTGATTGAGCCCAAATTAAGCAGCAATTCCACATACAAAGATCTGCACACATTCACAAAAGATGTGCATATGGTGGAAGAGTAGTGTACTACGAATTGCTTCCCCTAAGTGTAACCATCACTGCTGACATTTATTGTCATCATCTGAGATGTCTTGCAGATGCAGTCCAAGAACAATGACAAGAAAGACTGTATGAAGTGAAGCTACTCCAAGATAATGACCACTGGCATTCTGCTAGACTGGTAAAAAAAAATTTTAAAAATATACTCAAGGACTGGGTTTGAAAGTCATTCCAAGCAACCTTCTTCACCTGATCTTGCACCCTCAGATTTCACCTTTTCTGCTCTCTATCAAACAACCTTCAAGGAACTTCTTTTGTAGATGAAAATGTGCTCTGAACATGGCTCAACAAGTTCTTTGCCTCAAAACCACATGATTTCTGCAATCACAGAATCAGAAAGTTACCCCAGCATTTACAGAGTGTTGTAAATAGTGAATGAGAATATATTACAGATGATTAATATCTCTGTTAAGCATATCTGTTCTGTTTGTTAAACTTAGGAAAAAATACTATGAACTTATGCACCAACCCAGTAATTGCCCACCCTATTGTTCTTTAAAGTTTCCACACTTTCCTTTTGCATATACTATCATATGTATCTTCTACACTGAGGAAAGCTACCACATCATCCATACTTCTAATAGTGATCTTGTAATTGTCTTATTTCATAAATTGGGTCCATTATGAACCTTTGTGGTCCAAAGCTATGCTTCTTTTCTCATCAGGTCCTTTCTGTTCTGCCCTGTATCTTCCTTTCTTCAGTCGTCTCAAATCTCTGTGCACAATGAAACAAAGATATGATTTTCATACAGTTTTGTATGTTATTGTGCAAAAATATCCAAGAAGATCTTTGAAAGCAAGGTAGAAGAGGGTCTGTACTGGGAGAATTTATTTAGAAAGAATTATAAAAGTCCATGGGATGCTTTGGTGTTTAGTATACTTGAACAGATTGGGAAAAAAGAGTATATGACAAAGTTCTTAATTAGACAGTTGCATATTTTGTAAACATTTCACTTCCAAATACAAAGTGTGAATGAAATACTGGACTATTCCATGAAGTTTTGGGATTGCAAATGGATGATGCTAACTTCTTGCCATTGTATTTCAGTTGACAACCATTCAACTGTCTTCAGATGAGTGTTTTGCGCTGGAGATTGCTGGTTCACAATGTTAATTTTCTACCATAAATTAGTGCAGAGAACAGGCATGAAAGTTTCCTTTACATGAGTGACCTCTGTTGAGTTTCGTACCCTCTTAGAATGTTGTTCCATCTATGGTGCACAGGTTCATTTGTAATGGTGATACTACATACATACTCTCTTGGAATGTGGGCTTACAGAGTAAAAATTCACATGTAAAATTAATAAATCAAGTGTCACTAAATTTTTTTTTCTGTAGCTATTAAGAAATCAATAGGCCTCCTACCCTATCCAGTTGAAAGCTGCCATAATGACTAATAAGATCTTCCATCAAATGTATTTCCACTCATTCCTTAATAACTAAATCACGGCCAAGATTTCTGTGGCAGAACAACTCATAGAATTCCATACAGCAAAACAGTGCTTGAATATGGGAGACTTACTGGGCTGCAAAAGGCAAGTAGTGCACCTTTCACATAGAGAGAGAGAGAGAGAGAGAGAGAGAGAGAGAGAGAGAGAGAGAGAGAGAGTGTGTGTGTGTGTGTGTGTGTGTGTGTGTGTGTGTGTGTGTGACCAATTTAGGCTGTGCCACACTGACAAGGTATTCTGCAGATTCCAGCCATCTCCAATCCAGGATCATCCTTTACCAAACTGAGAAGGGCATGTCATTGTAGGCTGCTTTGGCATAATGTTTCCTTAGGAACTTGCCTAATTTCAACAAAATATTGTCAACATATGGGAGGAATGCCCTGGACTTGAACCACTCCTCCTCCTCATGCTCATGTGGCTGGTCATGTTTCTTCTTGTTTAAGGCAATGCTTACATGATGTGGAGAATATCCATTATCTTTGAACATAAATTGTAGGTGTTTCAGCTCCTTGTGTCTATCAGACACTACATGTACTCACCATATGTTGGGTGTCCATAGTTTGTGAGGGGTCATGGTAGTCAGATGCCTGCAAATCCAGGTCTGTATGTGTAGGTTTACAGTAGATGGAATGCCTCAAGGATCCATCCACTTTCTGACTGACCTAGATGTGCAGAAATGGGAGACAGCTGTCCTTCTCCATGTCCATTGTAAACTGGATATTCTTGTGAACTGGATTCAAATGCTGCTAAAAAACATGACAGGTCTTCCTCACCATGGGGCCACACTACAAAAGTATCATCTACGTATCATGAGACGCCTTTTGGTTTAAGTTTGGTTGAATCGGTGTCCTTTCCTCAAAATCTTCCAAAAAAGACTTTGCTACCAGAGGGGAGAGAGGACTACCTATGACAACACTGTCACTTTGTTCAAAATATTCACTGTTCAATAAAAAGTAGGTTAAGGAAACATCATGATGAAATAAAAAAAGGTCATGATGAATTAAAAAAAGGTCATTACGAAACACCACTGTTATGTCAGTTATGAACTTACTGCTGGTGAGTGACAGTGAATCCATGAGAGAACCCCTAGTGAAGAGACATATGACATAAAATCTTACTAATAAGTCCAATTCACTGAGTTGATGTGACCTCAGTCTACTTACCAGAGTTGCAAAAATGATGTGAGACTTTTCCCACAGAAGGTATCAGTAGAGAGAAAGATGCCTACCTAAGTAATATGTCAGAGCACCGATATTGCTCACAATAGCAGGTAATGGAAGACCTCCTTTGTGGATCTTGGAATGACCCAAGTACCAGAAGATTGGTAAAGACCTCACAAGAAGATTAGAAAGGAAAATGACAGTACTGTTGAATTTTTCTTTTGTTCTGCAGAAGTTGCAAAAAGATTAAGACCTCACAGCTCTGTTCCACCAAGTTCGTATGGTCTTCTGAAGATCCACAAAGAAGGTCTTCCATTATGTCATCATGCCCTTTTCTCAACCTACTTTCTATTCAACAGTGAAAATTTGATCACTTTGATGGTGATGCCGTGGGTAATCCTTTCTCCCTTCTGGTAGAAAACTCTTGTCGATGACTTTGAGGAGAGGGCACTTGATATGGCTGAAATTAAACCAAAAGTCTCCCTATGATATGTGGATGATATTTTTGTAGTTTGGCCCCATGGTAAAGAAGAACTGTCACATTTTTTGCAGACCCTGAATTCACCCCATGAGAATACCCAATTCACAATGGATATGGAGAAGGGTGGCTGTCTGCCATTTCTGAACATGTTGGTCAGATGGAAATGGGGCAATCTGTCTACTATAAGCCCACACACACAGATCTGAATTTGCAGGCATCTAGCTGCCATCGCATGTCACAAACTATGGGCACCCTTCAAACAATGGTGCACCAAGCACATGTTGTGTCTGATAAAGACAACCTTGGAAAGGAATTGGAACACCTACAGTCTGTGTTCAAAGATAATGGATATTCTCCACATCACATCAGCATGGCTTTAAGGAGAAGGAAATGTGACCGCCCACATGAGCAAGAGGAGAAGGAGTGGTTCAGGTCCAGGGCATTCCTTGCAAATGTCAGCAATATTTCTTCGAAATTAGGCAGATTCCTAGGGAAACATTATGTCAATGTAATATTCTGGCCACCTACAAAGATTTCCACGTTCTTGGTTCAGTAAAGAATGCTGGGATGGGATTGCAGATGGCTGGAATCTTACAAAATACCTTGTCAGCATGGCAAAGCCTACATTGGTCAGAAAACACACACATTACACGAAAGGTGTGTTTAACATGATTGCCATGCCTCGTGATGACTGGGTGTTGTGTGATGTCCTTAGGTTAGTTAAGTTTAAGTAGTTCTAAGTTCTAGGGGACTGATGACCATAGATGTTCAGTCCCATAGTGCTCAGAGCCATGATTGCCACACTCACCTTTCACAGCCCAATAAGGCTGCCATATTCAAGTATTTTGTTTCCATAGGGCATGTGTAGAAATGCTTGCAATCTTATTGCACTAATGTTATTTCACATTTCTTTTTCAGAAATGGATTCTTTAGCCAAATCTCTCTTGTCGTCACATCATGAGAACACTATCAGGCTAACTGACTAAAAACCTAAAATTGAACAAGATGGGGCTATGATTACCCAAGGGACTCACAACAAGGTTAAAACTCTGGCTAGCCAGGTTTAGGTTTTCGTCAATCAGTTAAGATGAATGCTGGGATAGTTGCCTCGAAAATGACATGACCAATTTCCTTATTTCCGAGATTCTATTCAGTTTGAATAAGCTCATTGTTGACTGGACATTAAACTCCAACAAATCAATTTCTTTTCGTAACTATTTTACAACAGAAAAAAATCATCAGAAAATAGCAGGAAAAATCCTATTTATAGGTGTTAATAAATGGAGGATGAGGCATAGGAGCAAATGAAGGATGCTGAGGAAGGAACTTAAGAGTCTAAAGACCTATTGTCATTGCAGTCACTAAAATGATGAAATATAGTTGTTGATCAAAAAGTTTCCATTTGAGTGCATTGCTGCAGCATATATGCAATGTAGCATGACTCTGATGAGGGTATATGTGGTGACACCGCCAGACACCACACTTGCTAGGTGGTAGCCTCTAAATCAGCCGTGGTCCATTAGTATACGTCGGACCCGCGTGTCGCCACTGTCAGTGATTGCAGACCGAGCACCACCACACGGCAGGTCTAGAGAGACTTCCTAGCACTCGTCCCAGTTGTACAGCCAACTTTGCTAGCGATGCTACACTGACAAATACGCTCCCATTTGCCGAGACAATAGTTAGCATAGCCTTCAGCTACGTCATTTGCTATGACCTAGCAAGGTGCCATTATCAATAGATATATATAACTTGTGATGCCTGTACCGTCAGACCGGTGTACACCACTTCTGGATTAAAGTTAAGTATTACAGCAACTGCGTCCGTTTTTCTAAGTTCTCATTTCCTTGTAATGTTCCAGACCTCACGCCAATCTGCGTGAGCTTAAAAGCATGCATTTCAACCTCCTCTAGCAACACTGTGTTAGCTCTTCTGCCAACACTTCAGTATATATGCACTGACATGCAGGCAAGGGATTAGTACGTCATTCAATTCTTTCCGACATGCATATGGGAAATGTGAACTATGCCAACGTTATTAGCACTTGTGAGTAAACAGGACCAATGTGCTGTTAGTCTTTTCTTGCCTGCCAAATGGTAGATGCCAGTAGACATTCACTGGAGAATGAAAAATTTGTATGAGTCGGGATTTTTGTCAAAAACCACCACTGTGGACCGGTGTGCCAGGTTCCATGCAGGTCACGACTGGATAGAAGACACTGGTGGATCTGGGAGGCTAGCTTCCACTGGGAGACTCTAGCACCTGACCTATTGTCCTGATCCCTCCCCATGTGAATATCATGCCATCAGTCCCTTAGAAAAAGGCCTTGAGGGATCAATTATTCCTGTTGGATGAGTAGGTGCAGCATGTAGTTACAAACTTCTTCACGGAACAGGAGACAGTGTTTTAGTAAATGGGTATCTTCAACCTGATGCATCAGTGGATGATTGCCTCAATGATCATGGCAGTTTTGCCTGACTGGCATACCAGACAAAACTGCTTTCCACACAAGTTATTCAGATAAGTTATTAGACACTCCTTAAGTGAGCACTCTGGTCGCTTTGGGGTGTTGTATGTAGAGTAGAATTTGTACCAGGTAGTCATGTGCACCTCCATCGCTGACATAAGTCATGGTGTTTACCGAGTGAGGTGGCACAGTGGTTAGCACACTGGACTCGCATTCAGGACAATGGTTCAATCCTGTGTGTGGCCATCCTGATTTAGGTTTTCCGTGATTTCCCTAAATTGCTTCAGGTAAATGCTGGGATGGTTTCCTTTGAAAGGGCATGGCCAACTTCCTTCCCCCTCATTCCCTAATCCGATGAGACTGATGACCTTGCAGTTTGGTCTTCTTCCAAAATCAACCCAACCCATGGTGTTAAAGTGTTGAGATGTGCCAGTTAGTTTTGCAGAGTTAGGCTGGTAAGATAGGTCAATGTGGAGAACTGAGTGAATGGCAGACAGGAGCCAGCATGTTAGGGCATACCCCTGGTCATACTGTAAATTAAGTTGTCTAATTTGCTGCTGTATCAGTGCAAACTGGTCAACATTTCTACAAGGAATTGTGTATCACACACAGCCTTGTAGCATGGCTTAAGAACGGTGGACTGGAGATGTGTGTCACACCTTGACAACTGCAACTGATTTCAAGTGTAAAGGAATTGTTGCTGATAGTGATAAGTTCATTTCAACCACTTTCTGAGTGGACACTGCAAAGGGAACAGCATTCATTGGACATTTGAAGATAGGTACCTCACAATAGCCCTTGCTCTCTGGATCAGTGGACCAAACAATTCAGAAACTGATCATTAGCTGACTTGAACATATGCAGTGTTGCCTGACTGGTCACAATTTTACCTCTTTTCAAATGATACAAGGCATCAAGTGCACTAACTGCCCAATAAGGCATTTAAATCATGATGTGTGGAGAATGTATAAGTATCTCAACCTGGTAGTGGTTCTGCAATGTTTTCAGGGTATTTTTCTGCAATGACTTGGGCCCACTCCTTCATGTTACCATGAATGTGAAGCAGGTGTTTATTTTACCATTCTCAATAACCAAGTGCTGCCCTTCCTTCTAGATCTTCATGATAGCTTTACTAATAGCTTTACTAAATACATTCCATCATCCAAGATAAAAACTACCATGTTCCCAGTGCTGTACACACATGTTCCAGGTGTGACAAACACTCAGGCGCCCTGTTGCATATTGTCGGGTCCACAAAATTATCTGGTCATAACCCCACAGAAAATGTCTGGGTACCATTCAAAATAGCAGGTGAAATGGAGCAATCAATATCCCCACCATTTCATAGCTAATCATCCATGGTGGCTTCATACAGATATGGTATTCCTGAAGAGACTTGAGGACTCTTTCCCTTTCTGAACTGATACTACTATCAAGGTGGTGGTAGGTGCTATTAGTGAGATGTCTCCTGGGGATTACTAATTTTTTGATCTTGTTTACTTAGTTATTTAGAGTTTGAACCTATGTTGCTCTTTTGTTTTGCTTTTTTACTCCCTCTTCCGTTTTGTTTCCTTCCCTAAATCCTACATCTTCTTTTAGTTTTTTAATACTTAGTCAGTGTCTACTGATAACTGCAATAGGAATTAGTGTTATGGTTAATTTCTTATGATATTAATTGTTTGAGAATCACTTTCTCCATACTATACCCAACTGTAAAAATGCTAATTCTTGAATTTAAGATTTTATTGGCTTATCAGTACATTTTGCATGTGTCCCACTATTATTTATCAATGATTGTTTTATTCGGTATCCTCAGCTTAAGACACAGTAAGTTTGCTGTTACACTTTCATAGAGTAAGGCTACCAGGTCACACACACAAAATGTTTGACTTGGCACATTATATTAGCTAGTCAAATAGCAATGATTCAAAAATTTCCAGTCTCGTGCTGTTTGGTTTGATAGTAAACTTGTAGTAGCAGTCAAGGAGCACAAATATTAACCATCAACAGCCCTACTGCCAAGCTATAAGAAAAATTTAAATGATTCTGTACACATTATCCCACATTTACTGGTATTTGCAAGAAGCCAAATAAATGTCTCCACCATGGGTTCAGTTAAGAGAGATGGCACAATACTTTGATAGTGTCTATCTAATACATTTTGTGCTAATATTTTGCATTAAAAAAATTAAAAAAATAAATAAAAAAATTACAGTAACACACTGAGAGAAATGTGTAGTATTCATTGCTTTTATTTCAAATTGATAAGTGCTTGTCTGCACTAGGTTGTTGTTTAAAGTTTCAATAAAAATGTGACTTTCATTTGCAATAATAGACTGAACGTTTTGGGATGTGTGCTAATCTTGCATCTCAGTGGTTTTTAACTTGCTTTTCATAAAATAAAGTAATATTTAGATTTTGTATTTATAGATTATTACAGTTTTATGAGAACTGAAAATTATTCCAACCTGAAAGCACAACAGCAAGAAAAAGCACTATGAAGGAGCCGGAGAAGAGACCCACTTTGAAAGTAATCCAGGGGCTTCGTTGCTCTCCAAGAGGTGGTACACGCAGTCGTTTCATAGCTCTCTGTCGATCACCACCCTCTAGTTCCAGAGTCACAGTTCCTTCTGTTTCTGTGATTAATCGATCAATATCTTTGTTGGTGTATATGTGTGATGTTTCCACATTTTCCTGTCTCCATCTTGCTCCAGAGTCAACTGATAGCAGCTACAATGAAGTGACAGTATAATGACAGAGATATTATCAGCACAAATAAATTTGTTAGAAAGTTTTATTGTACAAAAAGTGTTCCATTTTTATTTTTGAGGCAAATTAAAGTACCATAAAGCCAAGAAATTTCATTTTTAATATTTGCAATAAATCTTCAATAAATTTGGTAAAGGTGGCACTCCTTACCATGGGATGCATTCTGTGGCTGTCGTCAGTTGGTAAGAAACTGTCCTATGTACATCTTTAGAATTCCATATCCAGTAACATTTTTTAACTAAAGTCACATGGCAATCTGGGATAGAGCTGAGAAAGGAAAAGGTTTTGTTGGTTGTCATAAGGACTAAGATATGGCAAGTTAGGTTCTGTTCATTTTACAGAATAAAATGTCATATTTTGCCAAGAAAAGATGGAAAAGATAATTTATATTGTAGGGAAATCAGACAGCATAGTATCTTACACAGTGAGTAGGCTGCAGTATATGTACACATTGATTCTAACATCCTAGTTTTGCTCTATGCTGGACATTTTATCTTACCTGTTAACTGGCTACTATTAAATCAATTCAAAGTGCATATTAGATAAGACTATCTAACAAGGTTGTCGAATTTTGTGAATCCAGTTCATATTTAGAAAGAGGAAGAAGAGTGGCCATAATGACAATGAGCAAAGCTGGATGGTGATCAAGGAATAAAAGATTAGGTAAAGCATAGTGGTCATAGAAAGAAAGTGAGGGAAGAAGAAATCAAAAGTCAGAGAGACAACTACACGTGGGCAAAAAAATTTAATACAATGTGGACACCTAGGTAAGAAGATGCTGTGTAATGCTTCACAGTAGGCTGTGTGTGTGGTTGAAAACTGTAGTCTGACAAGATAATCACCAATAAACAAATAGCATGGTATTGTGCATGAAGTATTATGGATTAGACAGATTTGTGCTTTTGAAGTAAATTTTGTTATGGCTTCCTTAGAATCCTGTCTTGCCATCAGCCTTCATCCATCATGATAAGTAAAACATGCATACTTTATTATAGTTCTAACACAAAACATTTATCAATGCAGTGATCTGCACATTGATGTGAGCACCAAGAAATTGTCTGGGATGTTTTGTTAGCTAAATTCATCACCATGTTTTTGAAGTGATACACTCTACATCTCTTATACCGGTCAGTCTGTAGGCAAATCCTAATTTGGAAAGTTATGTTGTCTGTCTATCAGATGTGCTCATACCAGTTGCTGCAATACTTCACTATTCTAAATTTGATTGGTTCTGATTTTATTTCTTGCCATACCTGCATTTTCTTCTCATAATTTCATTTCTGCAGCGTTTATTACATCTACAGTTTCTTCCATGCACCCAAAAATATCACAGAGGATTGCTGGAAGATTGATAGTTTTATAATACTGTACTCTTTTCTTGCCTGGTCTTATTTTTTAATTTTATGTGGTTGATGGGGCACAATCTTAAATTAATCATTAGTTACTTACTCCAGCAACCCAGACATGGTTATATGTAAGCCTCTGTCCAGATTACTATACATATACCCAGTTCTTGGCTTATAACAATGTTAACATTTGTACATCTCTGCCAATATCTTCATATATCTGTTTCTCATAAACATCATGTCGTCTTTCTCCAGGCCTCATGCCTGGTACAGTTCTCCTCAAATATTGTCTCATGACACCAATGTGGTCTTTTCTTTTGGTTATTAAAATTTCATCATTTTTTATTATGCTTGATCTTATAAAATCTTCTATTAGTTGTATAGGAGCCTTATAGCTTTTATTAATTTTCTTTGCAGTTGAAAGCTTATTTCTGTTTACATTATCCAATTCATTTATGAATTTTATAAAGTGTATGTGTGAATGTAACTTGACTCAATGTTGTCTCAATTATCTTTTGTAGAAGAAGCACAGTCTTTAGTTGATAGTCCCTTCATAGGTTCAGCATGTTCACATCAACAAGAATTTCAGAAATTGTTTTAAGTTTGATATTTATTACTATATAAAGTGTTGAGAACACATACTTCTGCTTTTTAATGGTCATTAAACTTACCTTTCTTGAACAAAGATAATACTTCTCTTTTTTCCGTGCATCAATTATCTTACTACCTTACCAGCACTGATGATAATTAACAAGGTGTAGCATCTTTGTATGTCACATATGTTATTTCTGTTCCCTTTTTACCCTTGTTAAGATGTTTACTCCATTTGACCTACAAATTTGTCCCATGTGTGTTGTGACACTTTAATTACTTTTTTGGCATATTCTTTTTTTTCTGTATATTCTGAATTGTGTGTGTGTGTTTTTTTTTAGTGGTTCTCCAATTTTCTGTATTCAGATAAACAGATAATTTATGCTTCTTATGTTGTTCTTTTTCCTGAGGGCTTCGATTACATCTTACCTACATGATTGCACATCATCTCCAAATAATTTTGGCAACCTTTTCCAGTAAATATTCCTTCAAACTTGCTATGTTTTCTTGTTGTAGTAAGTGCACTTGCACTTCACACTCTTCATCTATCTGGTGGACAGTGTTGTTGAGCTTCATGGTTATTCCGTTTCCCCCCCCCCAAAAAAAAAGGACATAGCTCAGCACGTACTCACCAGTACTACTATAGTGATACTCACCTGAAGATGGCCAGAAAACTCTGCGCCAAAATATCGTGGCAGGATGTTACAGACATCCGCCAGTTCTCCCATGTTTTTATGGAACGGGACACCTTTTACTGTTAGTAGGCCTTACTGCCACATCTTTTAAAAAATCCTTAAAAATCTGCGCATCTCTGAATTGAGTCTTGAGCTTGTCATATATTAGAAAATAATGTATACTTGTAAATATCCCTTCTCCAAAAGAAGATATTTGTGATTCATGCAACTAAACTGTTTAGCTTCATTGCCATTGTTTTTGTAATGACCCTCCTTGAATGTCTATGTTGCAATAAAACTGCCCATAGCATTAAATGCTTGTATTATTAATCTAACAATGGAAAGTCCAGTTTGGAATGTCAACAATATTGTGAAAAGGGAGACTGCTACTCACCATAAAGATGGCACATTGAGTGGAGGCAGTCACAACAAAAGGACGATTATAAATTGAGCTTTCAGCCTAAGCCTTATTCTTTTCTGAAGGAGAAGGCTTTGGCTGACAGCTCAATGTCTAACAGTCTTTTCATTGTGCCTTTCTGTGACTCAAAGTGTAATTGTTACTGTGAGTAGAAGTCTATCCTTTTCATAATATTAATCTTTCATAGCAGATGTTTGCAGGTTATCAGTGTCTTCTATCTTGGTCTCTTCAGGGACATATATTTGTACTTTGGTAACCTAATGATGTGATCATTCAGTTCTTTGATTCCTTTACATTTTTCTTTGTTTTTGTTGGGATTGCAACTGGTACATTTCCTTCTTCAGCTTTCTTTCCAGTTCCATTTATTTAGATTTGAGTCTCCTCATGTTCCAAGTGACATTATTCGATCTGCCTATTGCTATACTGGTGATCTTCACAAAAGTGATCGGCAACCTTCTGGGCACCTCAACCAAGTCTGCAGCCTACATAGTCCATGCACACCTCAGCAGCATGGACTCGCTCCATTGCAGTAATGGACAGATGCCAGGTAGTAGTTCCAGCGTTAGTAGAGGCTGCCTCTTCCAAAGGAACTATTCACATCTCCCACACACACATGACTAGAAAATAGTGATGTGAGTATTCTGCCACTGACCACTGTAAAGGTTGGCTCCAGAGCTAGACAAGTCAGTTCTTACAGCTTTGAGAGCCTCTCCTAGCCCTCAAGTGGGTGCTATTCACCCCATCATCTTACGACACTCTCAAAGCCCATCGTAGGAACCAATGTCACTGTATTCAGCCTTCATTGTTGTTCCCTTGGTGCAATCAGACTGTATCCAGGATAGATTTTTCTGTTCACATGCTTGGTGTTATCATGGACAGCTTATTTGGACTTAGAATATTTTCCATACAAGTGTATTTGTCTATGAAGATACTAATTGTGTTACTTTGTCAGATTCTGGAATCACCACACTGTCAAGTCTTCACACCTGTGAGATACTGTAATGGTGATTTTGTTATTATCATTGAAGCAGATGTTTCTTTCATTGGTCAATAAACATTGTAAACTTGATCACCGTTTCCCTGTGTCAGTGTGTGTGACCCATCATGTATGATTCGAGTTCTCTTGTCCTTTCCACCCTTTGGTCACTAATTTTTAAAACAATTGCCAGGAAATTTTTTATAACTCTTGTTGGCAGTTTAAATGAGGAACTGTGCTCAAAGTACTGAATGCTAACCCACAAAAGTTGCTGACAGACTGCACAAACTGCCACTTTCATTGTCATAATAGCCAAACTGCCTGAAATGTAATATGAGTTAGTGCCTAAACTTTCCTGGTCTCTATATTTGGTCCCTTCAGATTTTTCTCTGAATGACACGACATACCTACTGTAAATATGTTAAGCATTTGATGTTATTACTTTTAAATATACACTCAAAAGCTACAATATGTGTGTGGAATTTTAAAGATTACATTAAGGGACAAAAAACAACTTTTACAAAGGATATGTTCTGTTATTTGTTTATACTTACATATATAGCAACACTGTTATTGCAAAAAGAATTGTAAATAAAAATAGATAGTTTTTTAAAATGTAAATTTAGATTCCTTTGAGGAACTTATTTTTAGAGCAATTGAGAATGTTAAACTTTGTCAGCGCCCCTCACTTTCAGACAAAAGCTTAAAACCTTTTTAGTAAGTAAAAGTTGTTATACTGTAAAAGAATATTTAACATAGATGTAGATTATTAGCAACATATGACATTATCACCAAAATATTATGAAATTATAAATATATGTATGACTAGTTATAAAAACTACACAAAATATGAGAAACGTGTTTAATTGTAAATGTATGTGTGCTCATGTGTTGTAATCTGACGACATCCATACAATATTTATTGTTCCACGGATGAATAAATAAATAAATATATAAAAATAAATAAAAACCTTAGTAAAGTAATGATAACCGAAAACTATAAAATATTCTGTTTAATGATGGTGTTTGACTTTTCATCTGTAACATTGCACATTATTTCATAAAATGATACAGATCCTTAAATGTAAATACAGGCACAACATGTTATTATAGACAGAAAGTAAATGCATTCTTTTTAAAGAGAGCACTCAGTACCACAGGCTTAAATATTTTCTGACAGTCTGATTTCATTATATTATACCAAAAGTCACACATTTTGCGAAACAGCACAGTGTTACTCACCTTATCGTGTTTTTTGAGGATCTTCCGAAATCCTGTGAAATTCAAAGTCTGATAGTTTTGCAGGAGGATCAAGCTTAGGTAAAATTCACTAAATGCAAGCTTCAGCTCTTGTACTTTCCTTACAGGAAGACTAGGCTTAGCTTCACTTGACCTGAAGACTGATTTGCTGACTTTGCCATCTACAAGTGCAGCTGTTTTGAGTTCACTCTGTAACGCAGCAAATTTTCGTGTAGCTTCGGCTAATTTTTCTGCAAATAAAAAACACATGGCTGACAATTTCTTTCATTTTTCTTTCAGAGAAACAAGATGAGAATACAAATCACTATTTTGTTATTACCAGAATAGAAAGTATTGATTTTCTTCAGTTCATTGTCACAGTACTGGAAAAAGTGATCATCAAAATTGGCAAAATGCCTTGTGAGAACCTCAGGCTCCACAAGTTCTGCTGAAGGTGCTTCCTCTACAGTGTTATAGAGCATCATTTTCATTTCCTGCAAGAAAATGTCAACATTTAAACTCTAACTGCTCTGAATGCCCCACAGAATGTTTCGAGATATATTTGAAAGTGTAGACCAACAACTAACACCTTAAAAAAAGAAAACTATTTATACACTGTCAAGCAAAGTCGTACTTAGTAAACTGAGCATCCATCACCATGTAAAGAATGATAATATTAATGTAAGGAACTGACCTCATAGCTGATGTACTGCTTTCGCCATTCTGGAGTAATATGAGCTGCCAAGTGCTCGGCAAACTTCATTGTGATGTTTATTCAAGCATCCTGTTATTGAAAAATAGTCACACAGTATAATATATGCTGTACATCACACAAATGCATATAATATTCTATGATACTGTGGAGGTTATTGTGTAAAGAATAGTAACTGAACAGCAGAAAGAGTATTTGAAGAGTATAGATAAAGTCATTTGAAGGAGGAAAGAACACACAAAGAATATTCTGAACAGTTTGTTTGGAGTCTTTTCCTACAGGAAATGTTACAGTTATAATAATAATTATTATTATAATTATAATAATAATAATTTCAATCATGAACATAAGATTTTTTTCAACGTTCATAAATGGATATTCTCAAGAACACTGCCAAGTGTGTTACCCCATTGAATTCAATGGTTTCATCAGATCACTGAAGTTAAGCAACATTAGAAGTGGCTGGCACTCGAGTGGGCAATCACCTGGGAGTGGAGGGGGTTGTGAGGGGGAAGGGGAGGGGGAGGGGAGAGATACACCATGTTGTGTTAGCTACTTTCCTTTTGTCTTTAAGGCAGAGTAGAGGAGAGGTGATGGCATAAAGACCCTAACAGCTGGTCTTGGCATCAATATCCTGGATTAAATTCCAAACTTCTCTGTAGGAGTGAGGGCATGTGGTACTGTTGGTTGTGATCTATCTGCCAGAGGGAGACACTGAGCTCAGCACCCCTTTGGTGCTATTTGAGAGGATTAGGCAATGTGCCAGCAGTGGGTTGCACCCTTTCCCTTTGTCTATCATCAGCATCCAACACCAACCTCCACATCACATACACACATTAAAGTCACCTACATAGACACATTTAAATACATTGTGTGTGTGGGCTAGGAAAAACATTTCCAATTAGGCAGCTGAAACTGCCCTTCAGGGTCTCCCAACAGACAGTGCAAAATGACTTTACTTTCATTCAAACAGAGTTAGTGCTACAACTAAATACAGTTTTTTTGATGAGGGTTGCAGAAACATTCATGGAAATGCCCTCCCTCCCCCCCCCCCCCTCCCTTCCCCGGATGAGTTCCACTATATTCTATATTCTGTTGTCTTGTTAGTGTTTTATTTGACTGCCAATTGAGCTTCTTTTCATGTTCCTTTAACAAAGATACTGTGTTCTTATTAAGTACGAAAGAGAGACAGAATGGTTCACTTTCAATGGGTGATGTGGACATCAAGATCCAATTAGCTGACATGTAATATGTCAGTCTCTAGCACTGAGTGAAAGAAATTTAAAAATTCACTGTCTGTATAAGTTTTCACTCCGAAACATATTCTTCAAATTTAGAAATTAAACATCATATACTGTTATCTTATTTTAGGTGCACCAAAAGGTATTATGACTTTTCATATGCTGAATCTGTGCTGACTACCGTTTCGTTTTTGATTTCTTCATATTTTTCCTGCAACCATTTCGCTTTCACTTCCTTGCACTTCCTGTTGACTTATAGTGTCAGTATTCTTTTCCTTTCTTGAATATATTTCTCTCCCCTCATTTTGTCAGTTATTAATAGGGTAGTTGATAGTTAAGGGTAAAGCTGGTGGCAGACTCCAGTATATTGGTACTGAGAAAATTTAGTCAGGGTACGAAGGAGTTTGCTTACAAAACTCTGGTAAACCCATCCTAGAAGATTGCTATTTGGTATGGGTCCCACACAGTTGAGCAGATTGTAACTAAGCCTGCATTATCATTATTACTGTCTTTCTGGTCATTAATATACAGTATGAACAACATGGATCCCAAAACATTTCATTGTGGCATCTTCAATCCAGTCACAAATCTTTTTGGTACTCTATGTACTTGTGTTACTAAGCATTGGTATGTTACTTAGTTAAATGATTCCCAGAACTCAATGAATACTGCATCTGCCTGACTGCATGCCTTGATTCATGGCTTTCAGGATGACATGTGAGAAATATGCAAGTTGGATTTTGCATGAGTCACATTTGTGGAAGTCATGCTATATGTCAAAGAGGAGGACTTTCTGCTCAAGGTACAGTTGTGAACTCAGTATATTTTCTAAGATTCTACAACAGATAGCTGAAAAATATATTGGACAGTAATTTTGTGTTGCTCGCTCCTGCACACCTTTTTGTTGACAGGTGTGGCATCTATATCTATGCTCTGAAAACCACTGTGAAGTGCATGGCACAGGGTATGTCCCATTGTACCAGTTATTGAGCTTTTTCCTGTTCCATTCACACATGGACTGCAGAAAGAATGATTGCGTAAATCCTTCTGTATGTTCTGTAATTGATCTAATCTTGTTCTAATGATCACTATGGGAGAGATGTATAGGAGATTCTTGTATATTCATAGAGTTGTCACTTAAAGATGACTCTTGAAACTTTCTGACCACAAATAACATATTATCAAGAACACAGTTTGGATTTCTGAAGGGTTCTGATATCAAAAAGGCTATTTACACTTACAGTGAATATGTACTTAGTTCATTAAATAACAAGTTACAAGCAGCAGGTATTTTCTGTGATTTGTCAAAGGCATTTGATTGTGTAAACCACAACATCCTTTTAAATAAATTAGAATTCTATGGTGTAACGGGCAGTGCTGCAAAATAGTTCAAGTCATACCTCACTAACAGGAAACAAAGGGTGTCAGTGCAAGGGACTAGTGAATCAAGTCATCAGTCATCATCAGAATGGGAAGAAATTACATGGGGTGTCCCACAAGGATCCATCTTAGGGCCATTGCTTTTTCTTGTGTACGTTAATGATCTCTTATCAGTTACACTGCCAGAAGCAGAGTTCGTTTTGTTTGCAGATGACACGAGTATTGCAATAAATAGTATGTCGAGTGTAGTTCTAGAAAGATCTGCTAATGATATTTTCTTGGATGTTAATAAATGGTTTAAAGCTAACTCACTGACATTAAACTTCGAAAAGACTCACTATACGCAATTCAGAACCTGTAAGACGTTTCCACCCAGCATATGCATAAAGCACGAAGAAGAGCAGATAGAAGAGGTTGACAGTCTTAAATTCCTGGGATTACAACTTGATAATAAATTCAGTTGGGAGGATCACACCACAGAACTGCAGAAATGCCTTAACAAATCTGTATTTGCAATTCGAGTGTTAGCAGACATAGGCGACATAAAAGTGAAAAAGCTTGCATACTTTGCCTACTTTTATTCCATAATGTCATATGGTATAATATTTTGGGATAACTCTTCAAGTCAAACAAAAGGTTTCAGAGTCCAAAAGCATGTAATACGTATTATTTGTGGAGTAAATTCATGGACATCCTGTAGAAACCTCTTCAAAGAACTGGGTTTACTAACTATTGCCTCTCGGTATATTTACTCCTTAATGAAATTTGTCCTAAATAATATATCTCTTTTTCCAACAAACAGCTCAGTTCATACATACAATACCAGAAACAAACATGATCTGTACAAGGACTTAAAAGCACTTACTTTAGTTCAAAAAGGGGTCCACTACTCAGGAACACTCATCTTCAATAATTTGCCAGCAAACATAAAAAATTTAGTTACCAATAAAGATCAGTTTAAAAGGAGCCTGAAAGACTTACTAGTGGCCAACTCCTTCTACTCCATTGACGAATTTTTTAATAGAAAGAAATGATGTATTGTATATATTCATACTATTAGTATTGTTATTTCAGCTTTAAAAAAAGTGACATGTTCCACATCCACGAGGATCTCCTCAACACGGATCTATGGAACGAAAAACTAATCTAATCTAATCTAATCTGTCAGTAGACTTTCTCATAACAGTTTCCATCTACGCTTTCTTTCGACTGGTGAGCACAGTCTTTCTGTTTGAGTGAACTACAGTACATTATTTTTAAAAGAGGATCCAGCTCTGGTACAGAACTTGTTTAGAATCTGATAGAGATTCTGTAAGGACCTGGAGCTTTGTTCAGTTTCAGTGGTTTCTGTTGTTTCTCAACATCAATGACACTAATACTTTTACCACTCTTCTTTGTAGTGGTGCAAGAATTAAACTGAGAATGAGACAGCACTCTCAGATTTTTCTTATACAGGAACATTTGTAAATATGGTACATCATTTCCACTTATGCTTTGCTATCATAAATTACAGTTCCTGTGACACCCATAGGTATCTGGACACAAACTTTAGTGTCTCGTTATGGACAACCAGTATTTCTTTGGTTTTTGTAGAGATTTTTCAATAAGATTCTACTATTTTAGTCATCTAAGACTTTGTGGATTGCATGTTTGCTAACTTGAGTGTTTCTGCTAGCTTCTATCTATCTTTAGTGCTCTGACATTTCCTACAATTACTGTGCAGCAGTCTCTATTTCTTTAGAAGTTTCTTTATAGAGGCTATATACCTTGCATGATCTCTCCCATCACAAACTGTTGCATTCAGTGCTTGGTCAATAACCTGGAGATAAATATTTCAAGTTACTCTTTGTGTAGCTTATTGAACAAATAAATCCTTCTACTTGTTTCAGTCACCATTTGTACTTTGGTAATCATAGTTACTGTTACTGCCTCATGAGTGGATGTCTGGACAACCAAACTTCCAGACAGGATAAAACTGTGTGCTGGATTGGGATTTGAACCTGATACTTTTGCCTTTTGTGGGCAAGGGCTCTACCACTGGGCTACCCAAGCATGACTCATGACCCGTCCAAACAGCTTTACTTCTTCCAGTACCTCATCTCCAAAGAAAAGGTCCCAGGTTTGATTCTAGGTCTGACACACTGTTTTAATTTGCCAGGAAGTTTCATATCAGCACACATTCCACTGTTGAATGAGAATTCATTCTGTTCTGAACAACCTGTTCCAAGTACATCTACACCTCTATCTACATCTATATTATTACTTTGCAATTCATAATTATGTATATGGCATAGGTTTCATCAAACCACCTTCATGCTGTTTCTCTACCATTCCACTCTTGAACAGGGCACAGGAAAAATGAACACTTGAATCTTTCTGATCAAGCTCTGATTTATCTTATTTTATGATGATCATTTCTCCCTATGTAGGTGGGTGCCAAAAAAATGTTTTCACACTGAGGGGAAATTTCTGATTGAAGTTTCATAATAAGGTCCTTCTGCAATTACATATGCCTTTTTTTTAATGATTGCCAGGCCAATTTGTCTTTCATATCCACGGAAGACCGTGGTTAGCACACTGGACTCGCATTCGGGAGGACGACGGTTCAATCCCGTCTCCAGCCATCCTGATTTAGGTTTTCCGTGATTTCCCTAAATCATTTCAGGCAAATGCCAGGATGGTTCCTTTGAAAGGGCATGGCCGATTTCCTTCCCAATCCTTCCCTAACCCGAGCTTGCGCTCCGTCTCTAATGACCTCGTTGTCGACGGGACGTTAAACACTAACCACCACCACCTCCACGGAAGAATCTCCCCTATTTCATGATAATATAAAACAAGCTGCCTTTCTCTGGACTTTTTTGATGTCCTCCATCAATCCTATCTGATGGAAATCCCACACAGTGTAGCAGTACCCCAGAAGAGGGCGGACAAGTTTACTGTAAGCATTCTCTTTAACAAATTTGTTGCATTTTCTAAGTGTTCTGGCAATAAATCACAGACTTTTGTTTACTTTCCCTCAAGATTACCTATGTGATCATTCCAGTCTAAACTGTTTGTAATTGTAATCCTAAGTATTTAGTTGGAAAAATATATCTAAAAACACAGATGCGACTTACCGAACGAAAGTGCTGGCAGGTCGATAGACACACAAACATACACACGAAATTCAAGCTTTCGCGACAAACTGTTGCCTCATCAGGAAAGAGGGAAGGAGGGAGCGGAAAGACTTACCTTAGGGGGCGCGCGCACACACACACACACACACACACACACACACACACACACACACACACACATATATATATATATATATATATATATATATATATATATATATATATATATATATATATATATATATATATATATATATCCATCTGCACATACACAGTGTATACCTGTCCTCTTTTCCCCCTAAGGTAAGTCTTTCCGCTCCCGGGATTGGAATGACTCCTTACCCTCTCCCTTAAAACCCACATCCTTTCGTCTTTCCCTCTCCTTCCCTCTTTCCTGATGAGGCAACAGTTTGTTGCGAAAGTTTGAGTTTCGTGTGTATGTTTGTGTGTCTATCGACCTGCCAGCACTTTCGTTCGGTAAGTCACATCATCTGTGTTTTTAGATATATTTTTCCCACGTGGAATGTTTCCCTCTATTATATAAGTATTTAGTTGAATTTACAGCCTTTAGATTTGTGTGATTTATGATGTAACCAAAATTTATAGGACTCCTAGTACTCATATGCATGACTTCAACACACATTATATAGAGTAAATTGTCACTTTCACACCATACAGATATCTTGTCTAAATCTTTTTGCAGTTGGTTTTGATCATCTGATAACTTTACAAGATGGCAATTGACAGCATCATCTAGAAACAATCTAAGACGTCTGCTCAGATTGTCTCCTACATCATTTACATAGATCTGGAAATGCAGAAGGCCTGTAATACCTCCTTGTTGTCTCTCTCTCTCTCTCTCTCTCTCTCTCTCTCTCTCTCTCTCTCTCTCTCTCTCTCTCTCTCTCTTTTTCATGGGTGCTTAACAGCGGGGTCATCAGTGTCCTTACACTTATTGAAACAAATGAATGAGGAAATTTTGTTAAAAATCAAGGGGAGTTCATAAAACTTTAAAACTCAAACCACATTCATTTGAACATCACTTAAAATAGTGGGAAGATTCTGTGACAAATCTGCAGCAGCTTGCTGGTTGGATAATACTATACAATCCAATAAAATGTGCACAGTTATCTGTACACCACAAGCACCGCACATTGGAGGGTCTTCTCACAGGAGTAAGAAGTTATGCATCATAGGACTATGGCCTATGGGAAGATGAATAAGAAGGACCTCATCCTTTCTACATGGCTGGAAAGAAGTTTGTCATGGCTGAGTTGTGGGCTTTGATATGTGGAGCTTATTGTCAGTCACTTCCAGCCACTCATCTTCCCATCAACGCATGGCTTTGTACCTCAACAGCAAGGTTATAGCATGCATGGAGATGGCACACTGAAAGAACTGAGGGTCATGACATGCCTCCTTGGGTGCTAGATCTGCCCTTTCATTCTCTGAAATACCCATATAGCCTGGTACCCAGCAGAAAGACACCTCCTTCCCCAGTTGTAGTTGGAGGAGTGTGTCCTGATATTCTGGATGACTTTGTCTGCTGGGTACAAATGTTGTAGAGAGTGAAGGGCACTCGGAGAATCTGAACAGACAAGAAATTTAGCACTGGAAGAATATCTCATCTGCTCCGGTGCCTGCAAGATCACATATAATTCTGCATTGAAGACAGTAAATTCTTGAGGCATTCTGACCTTGAATACATGATCTAGGAAAACAACAGAGTAACCAATGAAGTTCCCTTGCTTGGATCCACCCTTAAAGACAGCTACATCGTTATGGTGCTCATATAAAATATTGCAAAACATCACATTAAAAACAGAAGCAGGAGTGCAATGTTTTTTGCACTGCACTAAATCTAAAATTATGCTAGGCCCCTACAGCAGCCAAGGTGGCAGACAATGGAACCCCTGGATTTGGTGTTGTACTTGCTCCATGTTGACTGACTCCAACACACACTGCATGCAGATCCCAAACGGTGTTGTGGCTCATGGATGGTTGGGGGAAAGGCATTCCAGAGGTGGACGAGCAACAGTATGGTATGCAGGTGAAATCGGAGCTGTGAGGAATTTACGTACATACCGATGTACCATGAGGTGCTGCTGCCAGATTGTGAATGGCAGAGCCTCAGCACAGAGACTCAGTATGAGGCTGGCTCTACAAGCACCCATGGCCAGCTGAGTCCCCTCACGGTCGACAATGTCAATGATCTTTAAACAAGAAACTCTTGATGATCTGTATACTATGCACGCATAGTCCAGCCACAAATGTACGAAAGCCTATAAAACTGTAGGATACATCCACTGTCCACTCCCCAAGACCTGTGGCTAAGGCACTTGATGATGATCAATGCCTTCAGGGTTCTGGCTTTCAGATCTCTCAGGTGGTGTAACCACGATAATTTGCAGTCAAAAACAAGGCCCAGAAACCTCACTGAGTCTCTAAAGTGTAGGATGGTGTCCCTAACATGTAAGACAGGTAAATTAAAAACATGATGATTAAAATGAACACAAACACACTTGGCTGACGAAAACTGAGTCCCCGTCTTTTCAGCCCACTCCTCTAACCTGCACAATGTATGTTGTAACTGATGGCTTACTTTTGAAACGGAAGAGAGGGAACAGAAAACAGAAAAATCACCCACCAATAAGGAGCACTGCACAGGAATCCTTATCATATACGTGATACTGTTTATGGCTATGTCAAAGAGGGTAACTCTTAAAACACTGCCCTGAGGGACACCATTCTCCTGCTCAAATCAATCTGACAGCGCGTTACCAAATTGGGTCCTAAAAACCCGTTGAGACAGGAAAGACCATATGAAGATGAGATGGTGGCCACGAAAGCCCCATTAATGTAATTGTGAGAGAATACAGTGCCTGCAAGTAGCACTGCATGGCATTACTGATATCAAAGAATATGCTGACACAGAGATGTGTACAAAGGAAAGCCTGCCAAATAGCTGCCTCTAGCAGGGTCAGGTTGTCAACAATTGACTGAAATCTCAGGAATCAACACTGAGAGCAGCTAAGGAGTTGTGTGGTTTCTAACAACCAGAACAGACGACAGTTAACCATGGTCTTTCCTGCACAGCTCGTTAAGGCAATACTCTGATAACTACTGGCACATGTATGGTCCTTTCCTGGTTTGAGGAGAGGTGTCAGAATTGCCTTCCTCCACGTGTTGGAGAAGTTGCCCGTCTGCCACATGAGATTGAAACATTTGAGGAGGATTCCCTTTGAAGCCACTGGCAAATGTTTAAGCATGCAGAATCACATCTGGTCGTGACCAGGTGTAGTGTCAGGAGTTTCAGTCAGTGCTGATTTGAGCTCCCACATGGAGAAACGAGAGTTGTAGACCTCAGAACTGTTGGATCTGAAGTCCAACTTCCCCCTTTCTACAGTCGCACAGTAACGACGAAACGCCGGATTTTGGCCGTAGTTTTTACAAAATTCTCGCCAGCGTCTGAGCTATGTCTCTAGGTGTTGTTTCGAGACACCCCTGTTTCAGCACTGCCGCTGTTGGTAAACGACTGCATTTACTGGAAATCCTCTGAATGAATTCCCATACTTTTGTAGAAGAAGTGAAACAATTGGTGGAGTCATAACCTTTTCTTACTCTCCTTAATAACACGTTGAGCCTTGGCCCTCTTGACTCGAAAGGATCTGAGGTTGTCTGCTGTCAGTCGGCATTTAAAATGTCTAAGAGCCACATGATCGTCCCAGATTGCTGAATGGCACTCATCTGTCCACCAAGGGACAGATCGCCTCTTAAGATTACCTGAGGACTTTGTGATGGATAGGTCGGCGACATGATGGATCACTCATGTGATGAGCTCCACCAACCCTTGGATGCTGCCGCATTGTTGAAACACAGCCAGCTGGCTGAACAGCATCCAGTTAGCCCTGCTGATCATCCATTTTGGTGGCTTCTCTTCAGGTACTGCTCCATCCAGTAAGTGAATGCAGAGTGGGAAGTGGTCACTGGAATGGTCATCAATGACCTCTCACTGAACATAAGTCTGCAAGGGTGGGAGGGCAGAAAGAGAAGTCAATGGCTGAGAATGACCCATTAGCAGTACAGAAATGAGTGTGAGTACCTGTGTCGAGGATACACAGCTCGTGAGACATCATGAGGCTCTCCAACACCCAACCCCAAGGCCAAGTAGAGGTCAAGACCCACAAGACATGATGGACATTGAAGCCTCCTAGGAGGAGAAATGATCATGGGAGCTGTTCTACAAGATTTGTGAGAGTATCAGAGTCTATTGCATCTTGTGTAGGTGCAACGTGTTGCACAGCGAGCAGACAGTGATCACATGATACAAATAAATATCAACTGCAACTGCTTGAGGTCAGTAGCCAAAGGGAGAGCAGAGGAATGGTGCGCGTTAGAGCCAAACACTGTGACCCCTCCCCCAATAGGTCTTCCTTGCAATATACGAGGTGTGACAAAGTAATGAGACTTATTTTCTTTGCAAGATGTAGCAACCCTGCAGGCTTGTAAACAAAAGCACAAGGGGCGTGCCTGTGCTGGAAATTTCAGTTCCTCCGCATGAGTCCTGATACCACTCAAGTTCCACTGTAATATGGGAGCCATGTAATCGATGTGGTTTTAATTTATCCTTATCTTTGCACCAGGGAGATGAAGCACTTTTAGAGCAATTAGGAGTGGAGGGGCTGCCTGGATCCGAGGCATTTAACTTCATGATGTCCTCCTTATCAGTCAGACATGCCAGAATGACGTTTGACGGCACCTGGGACAGCTTTTGACCTGAACGTTGGGATCCTTTCCCTGCACCTTGCCCCGTTAGCGATTGGGTGGGGGGGGGGGGGGTGGGGGGGGGGGGGGAGTAGGAGCGTTGATAGACCCTCTGCTTTTCGTGTGCTTTCTGGATGCTGACTGCGGAACTGTTGTTGGTCTTTCCTGTTGCAGTTGTCTGGATTGCTTTGTCCTTACTCTTCTTTACTTGGCATGTACACATTCAAGAACAGGTGCTTGTGGTGGATTCAGGCACGCTAGACGCTGTCCACGTCGAAGCGTCCAGTCGTCTGCATCGGAGCGGCCACCTTTGGAATAGGTTTCCGCATCACGGAAGAATATCAAGTGGCGAAGACAGGGGGTTTCGTCGCCTTATATTCGAATTTGGCTTCGGCATAAAGGATCTGCTTCGACACTTTTATATGTTCAAATGGCTCTGAGCACTATGGGACTTAACATCTGAGGTCATCGGTCCCCTAGAACTTAGAACTACTTAAACCTAACTAACCTAAGGACAACACACACATCCATGCCCGAGGCAGGATTCGAACCTGCGACCGTAGCGGTCACGCGGTTCCAGACCGAAATGCCTAGAACCGCTTGGCCACACCGGCCAGCGTCACTTTTATATCCTTTATTTTCTGTTCCTCAGCAAACACAAGGCAGCCTCGGCTCCAGACTGGGTGGTTTCAAAGGGCAGTTGACGCAGATCGCTGGAGATAGCTTCTGTAAAACTTCGCCAATCTTGGGGGTTTTGCATTCTTTTAATTTTGGCATGCTTTTTTCGTTGCTTCTGCAACAGTGTTCTGACATGTTTTGTGTACAGTGGGGGATCAGTCCCATCTTTTACTAATTTATTTGATAGATATATCTCTCTGAATTACCATTGATACTATTTATTTGAATTTAAATTCCATCTTATCTACGCTTACATAATCAGACTGGAAGGAGTTGAATCTCTTCGAAAGTTGTCAACCGAAATTTTATCTGCTTTTTTAAATAGATGTATTTTGCGTTTATTTTTGGTTGGGGTGGATGTTATAGTATTCAGTCTCGCTACAACAACCTTGTGGTCACTAATCCCTTTCCATCAAGATGCTTCCTATTTGCTCAGGATTATTTGTTGCTAAGAGTTCAAGTATGTTTTTGCAACAATTTAGTACACTTCGGGCGGGCTCCCTAATTAACTGTTCAAAATAATTTTCTGAGAACGCATTCACTAAGATTTCAGACGATTTTAACTATGTATTTACGCCAGTATATTGGAGGTCAGCTGATGTCACCACCAACTATAATTGTGTGAGGAGGGTACTTATTTGAGATGAGACCCAAGTTTTCTTTGAATTGTCCAGCAACTGCATCATATGAGTCAGTGGATCTGTAAAAGGAACCAATTATTAGTTTTCAGAGAAAGTATTCTACGGTGTTGTTTTGAATAATGTTTTTGACTGAGAAACATGTGTCAGTGAAATGTTTATCTACAATTTTTGATTTTGTTGGAGGTGACTTCCCTAAATAATCTTGCATACAGCTGTACTTTCTATCTTAGCGGATTTGAGTTTTCCGCAGAGTTTGACAGTCCTCATTAGCCTATCTCTTCGTTTTACATTTAATCTCACCGACTCCATTTACAAACATACACATCAAAAAAAGTTTTGCATCACCCCAGTTCCCAGAACTCCTGAAGATAGACGTTGACTGTGGATAAAGTATCACAGACAGTCCCTTTGACTGTTCAGAGACGTTACTAAACCCGTCCAAAGAAGTTAACAACCATGCATGAACAGCACCTATTAGACGAAAGGGGTCCGACAGCCAATCAGTTCCAGTTATTCTACCAGGAAGGAGGTACACGGCTCGTGTTGTCTGTAGTTCAATCATGCCTAGACGGGTAATACCGGGGCCTGATCGCGTCCGCATTGTTACTTTGTGCCAGGAAGGGCTCTCAACAAGGGAAGTGTCCAGGCGTCTCTGAGTGAACCAAAACGATTTTGTTCGGACATGGAGGAGATACAGTGGGACAGGAACTGTCAATGACATGCCTCGATTAGGCCGCTACTACTGCAGTGGATGACCGCTACGTACGGATTATGACTCTGAGGAACTCTAACAGCAACGCCACCATGTTGAATAATGCTTTTCGTGCAGCTACAGGACGTCGTGTTACGACTCAAACTGTGCGCAATAGGCTGCATGATGCGCAACTTCACTCCTGACGTCCATGGCGAGGTCCATCTTTGCAACCACGACACCATGCAGCGCGATGTAGATGGGCCCAACAACATGCCGAATGGACCGCTCAGGATTGGCATCATGTTCTCTTCGCCGATGAGTGTCGCATTTGCCTTCAAGCAGACAATCGTCGGAGACGTGTTTGGAGGCAACCCGGTCAGGCTGAATGCCTTAGACACACTGTCCAGAGAGTGCAGCAAGGTGGAGGTTCCCTGCTATTTTGGGGTGGCATTATGTGGGGCCGACGTACGCCGCTGGCGGTCATGGAAGGCGCCATAACGGCTGTACGATGCGTGAATGCAATCCTCCGCCCGATAATGCAACCATATCGGCAGCATATTGGCGAGGCATTCGTCTTCATGGACGACAATTCGCGCCCCCATTGTGCACGTCTTGTGAATGACTTCCTTCAGGATAACGACATCGCTCTTCTAGAGTGCCCAGTATGTTCTCCAGACATAAACCCTATCGACCATGCCTGGGACGGATTGAAAAGGGCTGTTTATGGACGACGTGATCCACCAATCACTCTGAGGGATCTACGTCGAATCGCCGTTGAGGAGTGGGACAATGTGGACCAACAGTGGCTTGTTGAACTTGTGGATAGTGTGCCACGACGAATACAGGCATGCATCAATGCAAGAGGACGTGCTACTGGGTATTAGAAGTAGTGGTATGTACAGTAACCTGGACCACCACCTCTGTAGGTCTCGCTGTATGGTGGTACAACATGCAATATGTGGTTTTCATGAGCAATAAAAAGGACGGATATGTTGTTTATGTTGATCTCTATTCGAATTTTCTGTACAGGTACTGGAACTCTCGGAACCGAGGTGAATGCAAAACTTTTTTTGATGCGTGTATAAAAGCAAGTACGGTTGACATCTAGTGGTCAATCCTGGACATTTGTGATCAGACAGAGCAAGCAGTGGTACTCCCACGCTCCTTCCACGAATGGTATACCTCTCCTTGTGTACACAATTTCCTGCTAAACAGTATCTTTCATGTATCCAGTACCTTACTTTCAGTGCCCGGAATGTCGTAACGGTATGTCATGTGTGAGCAACTTATACCACGTCTCTCCAAGAAAAGCTGTGTCTTAGTTCTTAGACAGTGTTCTCATTGAAAAGGATAGATGTTCGGCATATTATCATGCTAATTGGGGTGGTGAGACAGGCCCTCTGTCTAAGTCGCAGCCGCAGAGAGGGCGCAAAAAGTGATTGCAAAAAGAAAGAAGAGTTAAGAAATAGGAAGAGGAATGGATGTTCCCCAAACCCTCCTGTAACTATGGTCTGTTACGAGAAGCCGCCTTATCCTCGGCCCGCGAATGTAAATGCTCATAGTCGTCACAGTAACATTTTGTCCAAATAGCCTAATAAAAAAAGTTACTACTACCGAACAGGCGCGTATCGCTAATATTATTTATGTGATAACACCGAGCTTGGTTTCCACAGTTAGCCATATTCAACAATGGAGTTCTTGCTGCTATTTCGCTGCGGTATTTCATAGGCTGGCGCAGTTAAAAGTCGCCCGCCTTCCCTTTGAATGCGAATACAATATTTCGACTTTAGAAATAGGAGTAAACAGCTACAATAGTGGGCAGTTTTATGCAGTAATCAATGGTTAGCATGTTTCTGTCAGCATTTGTGTTTATTTCATCGGAAAAGTTAGATGTTTGTCTTTGCGGTTTGCAAAATGACTTACTCTATAGAAGAAAGAACTGAAATTGCGGAAACATATGAAGGGCTTATTTCAATAGTGGTACAAGTACATTACCTCCACTTTTCTGTCTATAATGCTTCTGAAATTAATGAGCCAAACAAACAGAAAGAAAGGTTCATCTCTAGCAAGAAGCCATGTGCTTGAATATTTCTGGTATCTGAACTGCAGATTTTTCAGCGCTCATTTAACTTTAGGACTCTGTATCTCAATATGAACAAAAATGGACTTGTACCACTATTAAAATAAGCCCTTAATATATGAAAACAAGTTCTACTAAGGAAACAGGCGAAATTTTCGGGGTCATGTATCCGGATAGGACTACCAGCAAAGAGAGCAATACAGAGTCTGTATAAAAATTGGGGCATCTACGGATCTGTGCAAAACGTAAAACGGCAAAGAATTCCTTCAGTTCGCACGCCAGACGTTACTGCAGACATTCGCCAAAGAACTATTCAGAGCCCGTAGAAGGCTAAACGTAAATTGGCTCAACAGTCGCATGTGAGCAGGAGGAGCTGCTAGCGGATATTGGAAAGTCTTTTTTTTTTTAAGCCATGTGGTGCGACGGCTGTGCAGAAATTACGTGAGGATGACAGTCAGAAACGTTAGATTACTGCACAGTGCTTTTGAATATCATCATTGATTGTTTATTAGACTACACTCCTGGAAATGGAAAAAAGAACACATTGACACCGGTGTGTCAGACCCACCATACTTGCTCCGGACACTGCGAGAGGGCTGTACAAGCAATGATCACACGCACGGCACAGCGGACACACCAGGAACCGCGGTGTTGGCCGTCGAATGGCGCTAGCTGCGCAGCATTTGTGCACCGCCGCCGTCAGTGTCAGCCAGTTTGCCGTGGCATACGGAGCTCCATCGCAGTCTTTAACACTGGTAGCATGCCGCGACAGCGTGGACGTGAACCGTATGTGCAGTTGACGGACTTTGAGCGAGGGCGTATAGTGGGCATGCGGGAGGCCGGGTGGACGTACCGCCGAATTGCTCAACACGTGGGGCGTGAGGTCTCCACAGTACATCGATGTTGTCGCCAGCGGTCGGCGGAAGGTGCACGTGCCCGTCGACCTGGGACCGGACCGCAGCGACGCACGGATGCACGCCAAGACCGTAGGATCCTACGCAGTACCGTAGGGGACCGCACCGCCACTTCCCAGCAAATTAGGGACACTGTTGCTCCTGGGGTATCGGCGAGGACCATTCGCAACCGTCTCCATGAAGCTGGGCTACGGTCCCGCACACCGTTAGGCCGTCTTCCGCTCACGCCCCAACATCGTGCAGCCCGCCTCCAGTGGTGTCGCGACAGGCGTGAATGGAGGGACGAATGGAGACGTGTCGTCTTCAGCGATGAGAGTCGCTTCTGCCTTGGTGCCAACGATGGTCGTATGCGTGTTTGGCGCCGTGCAGATGAGCGCCACAATCAGGACTGCATACGACCGAGGCACTCAGGGCCAACACCCGGCATCATGGTGTGGGGAGCGATCTCCTACACTGGCCGTACACCACTGGTGATCGTCGAGGGGACACTGAATAGCGCACGGTACATCCAAACCGTCATCGAACCCATCGTTCTACCATTCCTAGACCGGCAAGGGAACTTGCTGTTCCAACAGGACAATGCACGTCCGCATGTATCCCGTGCCACCCAACGTGCTCTAGAAGGTGTATGTCAACTACCCTGGCCAGCAAGCTCTCCGGATCTGTCCCCCATTGAGCATGTTTGGGACTGGATGAAGCGTCGTCTCACGCGGTCTGCACGTCCAGCACGAACGCTGGTCCAACTGAGGCGCCAGGTGGAAATGGCATGGCAAGCCGTTCCACAGGACTACATCCAGCATCTCTACGATCGTCTCCATGGGAGAATAGCAGTCTGCATTGCTGCGAAAGGTGGATATACACTGTACTAGTGCCGACATTGTGCATGCTCTGTTGCCTGTGTCTATGTGCCTGTGGTTCTGTCAGTGTGATCATGTGATGTATCTGACCCCAGGAATGTGTCAATAAAGTTTCCCCTTCCTGGGACAATGAATTCACGGTGTTCTTATTTCAATTTCCAGGAGTGTATTTCCATTACATCATGAGTGATGAGGCATGGCTTGATCTTTCCGTTAATGAGAATTCACAGAACCCTAACATTGTGTGTCAGCAACCACTCCATGATGAAAAAATTGGCGTTCGGTGCGGTGTAACAGGAACTCGCAACATTGGACCGATATTTTCTGACACTACCATCAACACGGCTGCTTATATGGAAATTTTTGATACTTTTTGTGCTCAGGTCCCTGAATACGAAAGACTATACTGCTTCTTTCAGGAAGATGGGGCAACATGCCACACTTCTAAGGTATCCCTGGAACGAGTCCATGTACTCTACGCTGAGGAACGAACTGCAGCAAACACTTTTGGCCACCACGTTCGCCAGATCTAAGAACATGCCTTTTTTTTCTGTGGGGACACTTTAGAGAAAGGTCTATAAAAAAAATCCGCACACAATACAAGAACTGAAAGACATCAGCCGTGAAGTTGCCGCCATCGATATCAGAACTTTACGCCGGGTGTATCTGAATATCCTTAGACGTGCACAGTTGTGTATTGATGTTGCAAGGGGTCACTTTCAACATCTTCTAGAAATGTATTTTTCATTGTAAATAAATGTTAAGTCCATTTCAGTTCTTTGTTCCCGTTGATTTCACTGCATTTCCTTTATAATTGCACGAGCTGCATTGAACTGAGTCACCCTGATGGATGCTGAAGCAGATATGCTGTTTGACCAAAGGCTAGCGCTTTTTGCCGATTTCTGCTGAGAGATGGCTATTAATAATTTGGAAGATGCGAATGAAATCTGTTCTTTATTATACTTAACACTAAAATTGATCCCGGCCGGAGTGGCCGTGCGGTTCTAGGCGCTACAGTCTGGAACCGAGCGACCGCTACGGTCGCAGGTTCGAATCCTGCCTCGGGCACTGATGTGTGTGATGTCCTTAGGTTAGTTAGGTTTAATTAGTTCTAAGTTCTAGGCAACTGATGACCTCAGAAGTTAAGTTGCATAGTGCTCAGAGCCATTTGAACCATTTGAACTAAAATCGATGTACAGTAATTTTCATAAACAGTAACACATTCTTTTAATTTCAGTTTTTTGGAAAGTATATACAATTTGTAATTGCTACAGTGCCACATGTAATTTATTGAATACAATACTTTTCATCAGTATAGTTCATTAATATTTTAAATAATGCTTCATTTCTATTAAACTTACTTCCAAAATTATAAAATTTGATAAATCTGCGAAGAAAAAATGTCAGAAGGTAGTTCCACAGGGAGTGGGACGGGAAGAGCGCAGACTTTGCAGTTCTACCAGGGGCGCAGAGTTACCTCGGTACGGTTCTAGTCTGGCGTCCGTTTCCCTTGAAGCCTCAAAATCCTTCTCTTGCCATTTTGTAAGCATTGGCGATTCACTTGGGACCCTAGAAGGTCGTAACTGCTACGATTATTGTTGTATTGTGTGCATGATTGTACATTCCATGAATGTTAACTCTTATAAAACATGACATACGAGTAGTCACTGTTGTCAGTAATAACAAAAATTGCACAAATATTTTAACGCAAATTGAGCGCGGAAAAGTTAAGTCACTTTTCCATCGCCGGCCGGAGTTGCCGAGTGGTTCTAGGCGCTACAGTCTGGAACCGCGCGATCGCTACGGTCGCAAGTTCGAATCCTGCCTCGGGCATGGATGTGTGTGAGTCCTTAGGTTAGTTAGGTTTAAGTAGTTCTAAGTTCTAGGGGACTGATGTCCACAGCAGTTAAGTCCCATAGTGCTAGAGCCACTTGAACTTTTCCATCGCTCATTCTTTTTGTGGCCCCCCAACATGCGGCAGTCTACAAGCAACGTGTCTGCCGAAGGGCTCAACTACCCGGCGACCCCCACAGGGACAAAGGCGCACTCCCTAGACTGGAAAACCGGACAGATCTCCCCCCACAGGTGCTGGTTCTGTAGTGTACCAGAGATGGCTGTCATGACAATACGAGTTACCAGTACATACCTCAGAGGCTGAACACGTATTGGATATCATACCACCATGCGGCATTCTTTCTGTTGAAACTACTTGTCGGTAGTTGAGGAACATTGCAAATCTGTCGCAATATTCATGTAATTGCTACGACAATGCATTAACAGACAACAGATTTGGGACACAAAGAGTTACACATAAACAATGTGTCGTATTTATCTTGACCACACCAATAACTTTTTGTCCAGAAGGAAAATTAAAAAAAGAATGTGTCAAAAATCGTTCAAATAGCTCTGAGCACTATGGGACTTAACTTCTGAGGTCATCAGTCCCCTAGAACTTAGAGCTACTTAAACCTAACTAACCTAAGGACATCACACACATCCATGCTCGAGGCAAGATTCGAACCTGCGACCGTAGCGGTCGCTCGGTTCCAGACTGTAGCGCCTACAACCGCACGGCCACTCCGACCGGCTAGAATGTGTCAAACAAATGTTGTTTAAGTACGAGGGGACATTAATCAGCTTGTGCCATACTTTTAACTTTGTTCATTACTAGGATATGATGAGCAGTACGCCTAATTTAAAAATAAACCTATGCTTTTTATTCGGTAATTTACTTCCTCTCCTCAGGACTTTTCAAAAACGTATCACTGTGTACCGTTCCCACGAAAATATGGCATTATTAAAAACGTGACACAAAATGGACATTAACTCTCCTAAACTAGTACACAGTGTAAGTACCCAGGGTAATACATCTGGTCAATTGTCTGGAGTTGACAACCAACAAATGGAGAAATAAGAAAAATACACACCAGTCATTCAGTCCACTATCTTCAGTTGAGGGTTTATGTGAGTACAATCCAAACCAACGAGCAGAAGATGGAAATGCTATTCTTCTGTGGAGAAGGAAAATTGGCAGAATGGTAACTGCAATAATACTTTCGTATTCACATGAGAGGTACTGTAGTAAAGTTCCCTAGTACTTTTAAACTATATTTTGCGCACAGCAAAGGCAGTTCTTTATTAAAAACTGCATCATCATTACTTTTATTGTGGTTGAAAGTAGGCTCATGTTACTTAGGAAGAGAAACTCTACAGAAAGCGATGTCCTGACAAGAACCCGCCTTCCAGACGGGTGTTACCGCATCTTGTTGTGATGACTCAGGAAACGGGAAATTTCAACCCAAGGCAACGCAATCGTCGTAAGCCTCACACGGACGAGGCTCCCAAGTTAACTGTTCTCGCTCCTGTTTCAGCGAATCCACACTTGAGAACACGGCTGCTTGGCATTTCTAAAACCAGTGTACAGCGCAATCCAATACATCACAACTTCCATCCTTATCACGCACATTTACGCCAAGAATCGCACAGAAACGATTTCCAGAATCGTGCACAGTTCCGTCAGTAGGCACAACAGCAAATCCTCTCCAACCAGAACTACCACCACCATTTTCTTTTCACCTATGAGTTCTTCCACAAACAAAAGACAGCTGGATACAAAGAACATTCATTATTGGTCTAGCGAGACGATTGCTTAGGCAGGTGGAACATAAGCGTCAATGTAAAGTTAAGGTCAGGAGTGGGATACTTGGTATTATAATGACTGGTTCTTAGTTATCAAAACCAACCTAAATGTCAGGTGTGTGTAATGTCCTTAGGTTAGTTAGGTTTAAGTAGTTCTAAGTTCTAGGGGACTGATGACCTCAGATGTTAAGTCCCATAGTGCTCAGAGCCATTTGAACAAAGATGGAGGACCCGGACGACCGTTTACCGTCACAAATGAAGAAACCATTGAGCGATCACGTGAAATGATTCTCTTGGACAGACGATTAACTATTGACGAAGTGGCACATCGTCTGCAAATCAGTCACGGTTCTGCCTACGAAATCATCCACAACAAACTTGGGCTTCATAAAGTTCGTGCAAGATGTGTCTCAAAACAACTCACACAGTTGCATCAACAAGCGCGCTTGGACATCTGCAAAAAACATTTGGATCGCTATGGTAAGGAAGGGGACAACTTCTTAGACAGGATCATTACTGGTGACGAAACATGGATCCATCATTACTAGCCGGAGAGTAAACGGCAGAGTATGGAATGGAAATGTCCAAATTCGCCGTGCAAGAAAAAGTTCAAGGCCCGACCGTCCGCAGAAAACTGATGCTTACGGTTTTTTGGGACGCACAAGGTCCATTACTGGAACTTTATGGGGAAAGGGGCACAACAATAAACAGTGTGCGTTACAGTGAGATGCTTACTGCCAGGCTAAAGCCAGCAATTCGAGGCAAACGCCGAAGATTGCTGTCAAAAGGTGTTTTGTTGTTGCACGATAATTCCCGTTCGCATACTGCTGCCCACATTGCTGAAACGCTCCACAAACTCAAATTTCAAGTACTGGATCATCCTCCATATAGTCCCGATCTTGCCCCTTCTGACTATCACTTGTTTGGTCCACTCGAATAGGCATTAAGGGGCCGTCGATTTGCCTCGGACGAAGCAGTGAAAGAAGCGGTGCATTCCTGGCTCGCAGCTCAGCCGAGAACCTTCTTCTATGAGGGCATCAGGAAGCTTGTACAACGATGGGACAAGCGCGTTGAAATGCAAGGAGACTATGTCGAAAAATGATGTTCTTGAAATTTTCCTATTTGATTACAATAAAATTTTGTAACTACTTTGCGGAAAATAATTGACTTACCCTCGTAGAATGACGCAGATGGTTCCCCACTTTTCAGTCAGTGTCTTTTAAATAAACAGGAATATATTCAATTTTTTTGTGCTCCAATAGGAGCATTTTTCCGCTGGTTGGAATGTAAGCAACAAATAACTGAGGACGTTGGGCGTGAATGTTGCTCTGAGATGAAGTAGTTGGCACAGCAGAGGAAGTCGTGGAGGGTCGCATCGAACCGATCAGAAGACTAGTGACCCAAATGAGAAAAAAAAATCGTTGTTCTTTGCACGTTTTTCTTTATCCTGTTGGTCCAGAAAATGGTGCACGCAGTAATCAAACAATAACAGGAAACCATTCTGCATCCCAGAGAACACTGGCCAACACTTTTGCGATAGATAAAGTCTATAGCTAGTTTGATTGCGGTTTCGTCTCTGGCACATAACGGTGCGCCAACGCCTCATGCACAATAACAAGCCTGCGCAAAAATCAGCTGAATTCTTCGTTAAACAGACCAAACATTCTTCAAGAATTCTTCCTCGCATTTGCTTTTATTCAGCATCCAACAAATGTGTCACTTATCTTTCGCAACTCGTTCTCATCTTTGATGTGCCTGTTTTATCATTTATTTCATTAATCTTTGACCGCCGATCGTCCGATACCGTACCGCACAAGCTCTATCAGTCAGCTGAAAATCTGACTTTGGATTTACGTTATTGGGAAAAATGTTTCAACGCAATAAAGACAAAATTTAGTTACATGAACTCTTATCCCTGTGCCAAGCAGAATACCGTTCACCTTCCCTCGTACTTACATTGAGTGTGTGTACGTATTCGCCAAAGTGCACCACGAATGGTCGCTAGTTTGACCCAGTGAACAGCATCACGGAAATGCTGAAACAACAGAACTAAGACGCTTGAAGATGTCAACTATTCCGCGGAAGCCTACTTACAAAGTTTCATGGACCAACCTTGAGCGAAATTAGGAATATACTACTGCCCCGTATGTATCAATCCCGTAGGTGCCGTGAAGGCAAGAATACACTAATTACAGCGCGCACAGGGTAAATTAAGCAGCCATTTTTTCTGCGCTCCATACGCGATGGAACTGACGGTAAGCGTAATATGAAGGATAGGGGGAAGTACCTCCAGTTTTGCACTTCATAGTAGTTTGTGGAGTATGGAAGTACATGAAATGTACTCTTAGTTGCGAATGTGGGCAACCGTCAGCTGTATAATGAAATGACGACAATGAAAATTTGTACCAAACCGGGATTCGAAACTGCATTTCCCGCTTATTGCGAGCGATCGTTTTACCATTAGACTATCCGAGTACGTTTCATGTCCAAGCCCAAACTTCCATTTGTCATCAACCATGAATTTATCCACCGACACTGGGCAAGTGACTTTGAGTCAAAATATCTCCCCTGTACTAGAAATACACATAATGAATGTAAGAGTGCAGGTTGTAGACTAATGGTAGACGACATATGGAAATTTGAATCTGACAGTGAAGCGTGCTCAGACAGCCTAATTGTAAGATGACAACTCGCGAAAAGCGGGAAATCCGGGTTCGTGTTCCGAACCGGAACAAATTTTCGTTGTCGTCATTCCATTATACAGCTGATGGTTGTCCATATTTGCAACTGCGACTATATTTCATAACGGCTGTAGTTGACACAGAGCCTGTTCCTTCGGATATGCAGACAAGCATTCATATCTCGAGGAACATTTCATCGTACTTCTGAACACAGGCCCTGCAATATCATGAGTATGGAAATAGTTGTATTTTAATAGTGAATCTGATTTTTAATTTACGGACTGTACCTGGTCCAGGACCAGCGATACAACTTCATTAAATATGCAATTAATTGTCAGGGAGTGTTTTAAAATAGAAGAACAAGAGTTTCTGCTATTAACTGAAGCTCGGGTATCAGAGCGAAAAACTTTCAAGCGCGAAATTCCAAGCAGAGGACATAGATAATTTTATTACATGAAGGGTTGCAAATATGTGGTGGATTTTAGCTTGCTACTCGTATACTAGATAATCATTCCATAAGAAACAATATACATATCGGGAAGACATTTCGTCCAGCGTCCGCAGGCAGAAGATATCCTCAGTGGCATCGTTTTAATATATACACGTTATTTCAATAAACGTAAGTGTGACTGAAAGATCATAGTTCGTAATAATTGAAGAGAGGTCATCTAGTGACATCAAAGTTATATCTGGGCTTCCTCAACGAAGTTTTATAGGACTTCTGCTGTTCGCAATCTGCATAAACGACTTAAGAGACAATCTGAGCAGCTCTCTTGGATTGTTTCCAGATGATGCCGTCGTTTACCATCAAATAAAGTCATCAGAAAAATGAATTACAAAATAATTTTGATAAGATATCTGCATGATGGCAACTGATCCAGAACAATAAAAAGTGTGAGGCCCTCCAGACAAGTAAAAAACAAAAAATCCGCTAAATTTCGATTACACGATGAATGAAACAAATTTAAAATTTGTCGATTCAATAAAATATCTAGGAATTACGAGTGTGAACAACTTAAATTGTATCTATCGCACAGAAAACATTATGAGGAAGGCTGTTTTGTTGGCAGAACACTTAGAAGATGCAAAAACCTGCTAAAGAAACTGTCTACACAACGGTTGTTCGTCTCGTTCTCCAGTATTGCTGCGTGTGTGGGAACCTTACCTGATGGGGTTGACGGAGGGCACCAAGAAAGTTCAAGGGAGGACATGTTGTTTCGTATTACCACGAAATATGGGGGAGTGTGTCCGTGTATGATAAGCGAGTCAAAACTTTCTCCTCCGAACACCAAAATATTTTGTTGGCTCCCACTTACATGACCATCGTGATAAAATGAGGGTAGCTAGGGCTCGCATAGGAAGATTGAGGTGTTCATTTTTCCCGCATGTCATTCGAAATTGGAACAGTAGTGAAATAGTTTGAAGGTGGCCGTATCCACCCTCTGCTAAAAGCTTAAGTATGAATTACAGAACAATTACGCAGATGCCTGCTACTATATCGACTGTTCGTGAATGTCTCAACTCGAATTCCGACAGCAGGTGTAGGTGCAGCGTGCCTAACTACAGGACTCTTACACACTGTGTAATGGCAGCGACAACTCACCACGCAGCGTGGCCCGGCAGCCAGCGGACTGTTGCCGCCGCAGATACCAGTCACCAGTGGTTCCCAGCGACTCCTTGTCTCCCCACTCCTCCCCCCCCCCCTCTCTCCTCTGCCCCTTCCCGGCACCACCATTTTTTAAGGTCGAGGGCCGCAGGAGGGGGCGTCGTATGCAACATGGAGCACTGGGAAGCCGTTCCCCTGTTTCTTTTATCGCCATCGTGTCTTATTCACCTATTATTTTTCACCCTGTACACACTTTTCATCTCCTCTGCTCGCAGTTTGCTCTGCTTCTACACTTGTACTCTGCATTACTATGGTGCCAGTCTGCGTCCGTTTTGGCTTTATTTCCGGAAATAGCAAGGAAGAAAATGCCATGTCTGCCTCATTAGATTCATTATCTACCTGATCCTCAGATTTTGTCATTGCGAACGAAAAAACTGTCCTTCCCGGATAAGAACGTCTTCATTGTTGAGTCAGCAGGCGCATGGTTAAAAAACACAGAACTTCTTAATCGGGCAGCCACAGCTGTTTAACTTCATAATGAATGGAAGCAATGAGCCCGAAGACAACTGTAATTGGTGATTTCTTTATTGTCACAACCGGTTTTGCTGCACTGAAACAGCGTCCTCAGGTGAACTACATAAGAAGGAAAGGATCTCATGTAATACATATGATGAAAATACCAAAAGAATGTTTCAAAAAATTTTTAAAAATTTAAATTTTCGAGTCTTTTAAGGAAAATGTTTTAAATATTTTTACAGACCCTATGTATAGCATTTAAATAGGCAGAGAAAATCATAATTAAAGCGTTCTTACAATATTACATTGCCGCACCAAGAGGCCCCCAATATTCGTAGTCAAAAATCAAACATCTGAAGAGGGAGAGTCGTCAAAGTAAACAAAACAGGACATCAAGGCGAATAGTGCGGTGGTACACTACGAGAAAAACCATTTATTATTTTACTCGGTGGAGGCACCAGTTTCGATTTCCCCTTATTTATGTTTTTCGTTTTCACTCATTGCAGTTATGTACGGTTTTTGTCGTAGTGCGCCACTCCACTATTCGCCCCGATGCCCTGTTTTATTTATTTTAAATACTTGCCCTCTTCAGAGGCTTGATTTTTGACTACGAACGTTGAGGAGGGGGGGGGGGGGGGCATTGGTGCGCTAATATGATATTGTTGTAAGTATGTTTTAATTTTTTATATAGTTCACCTGAGGACGCTGTTTTAATGCAGCGAAACCGTTTATGACAAAGAAACACAAATTACAGCTTTCTTGTTGTTCATTTTACTGCCATTCATTATGAAATACAGTAGAGTCTCGATAATGTAGAGTCTCGCCAGTCCGGCACGTCCAGTAGCCGACACAACGGGCCGAGATCACGTGACGTGGACGGGTGGGGCCACTCCAAGTGAACATTTTAGTAAGCATTACGTATTCAGTCACCAATTGTTGATTATTGCGTACACTCTGCGATCGAATGAATACCTGCCTTAACTTGATCGTGATAGTATTAGTGAGTGTTTCGCATTTTTCTACAATATATCTCCAGTAATTCGTGAAAAACGTAAGCACAAGACATTGACTGTGCTTAAAAAATCAGAAATTCTTAAAAAATTAAACAAAGCAGAAAACGTTAACGATTTAGCTTCATTTTATGTTATTGGGTGTGCTACCATTTATGACAGTAAGAATAGTTGTGATAAAATTGAGGAGGTTTTTTTGTGGTTTTAGGGCGCACAACTTCAATGGTCATTAGCGCCCAGACTACGTTAGGAATGCACCGCGAGGCACAAGTTTAAAACAACAAACTGAAAGGGAAAACACGATAAAAGACAGATTGACAGGCATAGGATTAAAAAAACAGCATAATCAAATGTCCTTAGACAGGTTTGTCAAGTTGATAAAACTAAGAACGCGAGCAGCTGCTCCTGGGTCATCCGCTAAAATGGCATCTAGAGTACATGGCAGGCCAAGATCAAGACGCAGTGTATTAAAATCCGGACAGGACGCTAAAATGTGGCGGACCGTCAGCAATTGCCCACATGGGCAGAACGGCGCCGGCGCAGCCGTCAGCAGATGGCGATTGCTGAACCGACAGTGTCCAATTCGTAACCGGGCCAAAACTACCTCCTCCCGCCGAGAAGGGCGTGAGGAGGACGTCCAAGCCGCGGGAAGAGGTTTCAAGGCCCGAAGCTTGTTGCCCGTAAGTGCAGCCCAATCGGCATGCCACAGTGATAAAATGCGCCGACAAATGACCCTGCTACAATCTGATGAAGGGGCACAACAAGAAGCTGTCCGAGGCTGGAGGACCGCAACCCGGGCCGCGGCATCTGCAGCTTCGTTCCCAGGGATACCGACATGGCCAGGAACCCACATAAAGCTAACCGGAGAACCGTCGTCCACCAGCTGCTGAAGAGAGCGTTGGATCCGGTGCACGAAAGGATGAACCGGATACGGACCACTGAGGCTCTGGATGGCGCTCAGGGAATCGGAGCAGACGACATAAGCAGAATGTCGGTCGCGGCAGATGTAAAGAACAGCCTGGTAGAGGGCAAAGAGCTCAGCTTTGAAGACCGAACAATGGCCATGGAGCCGGTATTTGAAACTTTGTGCCCCGACAATAAAAGAACACCCGACCCCGTCATTGGTCTTAGAGCCATCTGTGTAAATGAAGGTCATATTAATGAACTTCGAACGAAGTTCGACAAAACGGGAGTGGTATACCGAACCGGGGGTAACCTCCTTTGGGAGCGAGCTGAGGTCAAGGTGAACGCGAACCTGAGCCTGGAGCCAAGGTGGCGTGTGGCTCTCGCCCACTCTAAAGGTTGCAGGGAGTGAAAAATCAAGGTGTTGAAGGAGGCGACGAAAGCGAACTCCAGGGGGTAGCAGGGCAGAGACATACAACCCGTATTGACGGCCGAGAGAGTCGTCAAAAAAGGAACGATAAGACGGGTGGTCGGGCATTGACAGTAGTCGACAGGCATACCGACAAAGCAGTATATCGCGCCGGTAGGTGAGTGGCAGTTCACCGGCTTCAGCATGAACACTCTCGACGGGACTAGTATAAAACGCTCCGATCGCAAGACGTAAACTCCGATGTTGTATGGAGTTGAGGCGGCGTAAGATGGACGGCCGTGCAGAGGAGTATACGAAGCTCCCATAATCCAGCTTGGAGCGGACGATCGACCGATCTAGGCGAAGTAAGACGGTTCGATCCGCTCCCCACGACATACCACTGAGAACACGGAGGACATTTAGAGAACGGGTACAACGGGCAGCCAAATATGACATGTGGAGACCAGCTAAGTTTCCTGTCAAATGTAAGACCTAAAAATTTTGTTGTCTCCACGAATGGGAGAGCAACGGGACCGAGTCGTAAGGACGGTGGGAGAAGTTAATACAGACCGTCTTCTCGGCAGAAAAACGGAAGCCATTGGCGACACTCCAGGAGTAAAGACGGTCAAGAGAACGCTGAAGACAGCGCTCCAGGAAACATGTACGCTGCGCGCTGCAATAGATGGTAAAATCGTCCACGAAAAGAGAGCCTGATACATCAGCTGGGAGGCAATCCATTATTGGATTGATCGCTATGGCGAAGAGAGCGACGCTCAAAACTGAGCCCTGTGGCACCCCATTCTCCTGGTGAAAGGTGTCTGACAGGACAGAACCCACACGTACCCTGAACTGTCGATCCATTAAAAAGGAACGAATAAAAAGAGGGAGGCGACCGCGAAGGCCCCATGTATGCATGGTGCGGAGAATGCCCGCCCTCCAACAGGTGTCGTAAGCCTTCTCCAAATCAAAGAACACAGCCGCGGTCGGACGCTTCCGCGAGAAGTTATTCATAATGAAGGTCGACAAGGTAACCAGATGGTCAACAGCAGAGCGGCGCCTACGAAATCCACATTGTACATTGGTACGTAGGCGTCGAGATTCGAGTAGCCAAACCAAACGAGAGTTAACCATTCGCTCCATCACCTTACAGACACAGCTGGTAAGCGAGATGGGTCGATAACTGGAAGGCAAGTGCTTGTCCTTCCCCGGCTTAGGAATCGGTACAACAATAGACTCGCGCCAGCATGCGGGAACGTGTCCCTCAATCTAGATGCGATTATAAGTACGAAGAAGGAAACCTTTATCCGCAGGAGAAAGGTTCTTCAGCATCTGAATATGAATAGAATCAGGCCGTGGAGCGGAGGACCGTGACCGGCCAAGTGCATTTTCGAGTTCCCGCATGGTGAATGGGGCATTATAACTTTCACGATTCGAGGAGCGGAAGTTAGGTGGCCTAGCCTCCTCTGCCTGTTTTCGGGGGATGGAGGCAGGGTGGTAATGAGCGGAGCTCGAAACCTCTGCGAAAAAGCGGCCGAAAGCATTGGAGACATCCTCAGGGGCCACAAGGACGTCATTCGCGACCGTCAAGCCAGAAACTGGTGAGTGGACCTTAGTGCCAGATAGCCGGCGCAGGCTACCCCAGACAACAGAAGAAGGAGTAAAACTGTTGAAGGTGCTTGTGAAAGCAGCCCAGCTGGTTTTCTTGCTTTCTTTAAGAATACGACGACACTGCGCACGGAATCGTTTATAATTGATACAATTCGCCACTGTAGGGTGGCGTTTAAAGGTGCGTAAAGCATGTCGACGAGCACGTAAAGCTTCTGTACATGCTGCGGTCCACCAGGGGACCGGTACGCGACGTGGAGAAGAAGCAGTGTGAGGGATGGAATATTCAGCAGCAGTGAGAATGACTTCCGTGAGGTGTGCGACCTGACTATCGCAGCTTGTGAAGGTTTGATCCTGAAAGGTCGCCCTGGAAAAGAAGAGCCCCCAGTCTGCATTGGAGATGTTCCAACTAGTTGAGCACGGAGAGGGGGTATGATGCAGGAGATGGATAACACACGGGAAGTGGTCGCTCGAATATGTATCAGAAAGTGCATACCACTCAAACCGGCGTGCAAGTTGGGTAGTACATATAGAGAGGTCTAAATGGGAATAGGTGTGAGATGAGTCCGAAAGAAAAGTAGGGGTGCCAGTATTGAGGTAGACAAGATTGAGCTGGTTGAAAAGGTCTGCTAACAGGGAGCCCCTCGGGTAGGATGCTGGAGAGCCCCAAAGGGGATGGTGGGCATTGAAGTCTCCAGTTAACAAAAATGGTGCGGGTAGCTGAGCAATAATTTGCATCATGTCTGCCCTGGTAACGGCAGACGACGATGGATTGTAAACGGTACAAATGGAAAATGTAAAAGTGGGGAGAGTAATTCGGACGGCAACTGCCTGCTGGCCGGTGTGCAATGTGATGGGATCGTAGTAAATATCATCCCGGACCAGCAACATAACCCCTCCATGAGCCGGAATACCTACCACAGGGGGTAGGTCAAAACGCACAGAGGTGTAGTGTGCCAAGGCAATTTGATCGCATGGGCGTAGCTTCGTTTCCTGGAGGGCTACGACGAGCGGACGGTGCAAGCGGAGTAGCAACTTTAAGTCCTCTCGGTTGGAGCGAATGCTGGGAATATTCCAGTGAATAAGTGCCATCGTGAGAAGAAAAGGAAGATGAAAGAAGGGGTCACCTCGAAGGCCGCTGTGGGCCTGGCTTCGAGCGAGCACTGCCGCCGCTATCAGTAGGCGGACAGTCATCGTCCATTGGTTCTATAGGTTCATCGACCATCTTGTTAAGATGGCCGGGACGGGGAGCTTCCTCTGCGGGTGAACGGCCACATGTTCGGCTACCAGCGGTGCGGCCAGGCGAAACGGATGACGGCCTGGGGCGGCAACCGCTGGGTGGCGCAGGAGAAGAAATGCGCCGTGGCGGAGAAGGAGAACTGTGCTTCCTATGAGCCTTCTTGGAAGGTCGTTTAGTGGAAGTACTGGTCGACGGCTGGGCGTTCGAGGTACGTAGGAAGTCTGCACGGGACGGTTCCTTCTTGAAGGCCCGTGCATCTGACTTCTGGGTCTTCGTCTTGGCAGAAGCTGATGAAGGTGCTTGTGTCTGAGGGGTGACAGGAGGAAGAGGAGACGTCGACTTCCTTGTAGATGGAACAGTCGCGGGAGGACGCTGCATGGTCACCCTGACAGTTCACACAACGAGGAGACGGAGGTGGACAGTCACCCTCATGGGCATCCCTGCCACAAGTGACACATTTAGCCGCATTGGAACAAGACTGGCGAGTGTGATTAAAACGCTGACACTGGTAGCAGCGCGTAGGTGTCGGGACATAGGGGCGAACAGAAATAACCTCATAGCCCGCTTTGATATGCGACGGCAGCTGAACACTATCAAAGGTCAAGAAAAGTGTCCGGGTCAGTACAAGGTCATTGTTGACCTTTTTCATGACCCTATGGACAGCCGTCACGCCCTGCTCAGCGAGGAAAGACTGAATCTCCTCGTCAGTCAATCCGTCGAGTGATCGAGTATATACCACACCACGAGATGAATTCAATGTGCGGTGAGCCTCCACCCGGACAGGGAATGTGTACAGGAGTGTGGCCCGAAGCAGTTTTTGTGCCTGACAGGCGCTCTCAGTTTCTAGTAACAAGGTACCATTAAGCAACCTGGTACAAGACTTGACAGATCCGGCTATGGCATCTACGCCCTTCTGGATAACGAAAGGGTTGACAGAGGAAAAATCCTTGCCGTCCTCAGATCGAGAAACTACGAGGAACTGTGGGGCAGGCGGTAGTACTTTTGTCACTGGTTGCTGGTCAAGTTTCCGTTTGTGGGCAGAAGCCGAGAGAGAAGAAGAAGAGAAATCCATTGCGGAGGAATCCCCCATGATTGCCAGCGTCTCCGATGGCGCACTCCTTCTTTGTGGGACCCTCTCAGTGGGCACTCCCGCCTTGGGTGAATGTTTACACCTCAGGTCACACCTCCCGAGAAACAGACGGAGGGACCAATCGGCATGGTCAGAAGCTATCAGCTCAGGCAATCACCCCTCCCTGGGCCTGGCCTTTACCAGGGGGTACGTGCGTGCCTTACTTGTCTACCCAGGGCGGGGAATTACGCGTTACCCCGTCACCGGCTACGCGTGCGAACGCGTGGGTCGGCCTTCAGGCGCGCACAGGGAGGAAGGAAGAAGAAGAAAAAGAAGAGAGAGAGAGAGAGAGAGAGAGAGAGGACAGACTGTCTCAAACGCCGAGGCGGAGACCAGAGAAGGCAAGGAGAAGAAGGCAAGGGAAAGAGTAAGGAAGACAGTGAGATGGAGAAGAACGAGAAGAACAAAGAAAGGAACCAACCAAAGGAAGGAAGAAACCAGAAGAAGTGAAAAACCAAAATGATCGCAAATATAGGTCGTGGAACCGTCCGTCTCCGGACGCAGGCGCTAACTACCCCCCTTGAGGGGGAGGGACTCCTTTTAGTCGCCTCTTACGACAGGCAGGAATACTTCGGGCCTATTCTAATCCCCGGACCCGCAGGGGGGATTGAGGAGTTTGTGTACAATTTGAAAGTTTGTGTACAATTTGAACAGCACAAACCAGTGACAGGAATGTTATAAACACTGGTGAATACTCATTAACTGAAGACACTTTGCACACTTGGTTTCTTCAGAAACGTAGAAAATACACTCCAGTTTCAGGGGCTCTAATCCAAGAAAAACAGAGATTTTTCTGTAAAGAAATTGTGAAAAAACATGATTGCCGCGCAAGCACCGGATGGCTTGATACGTTTAAAAAAAGGTTTTTTATCTGCTTACTAACCACAACAGGAGAAAAACTCTCTTGACTTCGAAGCTGTAGAGCAGTACAAATTCAAGAAAACTTGAGAAGAGTTTAATCTTTGTCATGATCAGATTTATAACGCGGACGAAAGCGGAGACTTTTGCCCAAGAAAACATTCGTACACAAAGCAGCGGCAAGTGCTCCTGGCAGAAAAAATGTCTAAAGATAGGCATATATGCCATGCTCTAATGCTAGTGCAACGCACAAACTTGAGCTGCTTGTCATAGGAAAATCAAAAGATCCTAGGGCGTTCAAAAATGCAAAACGACTACCAGTCAAATACAAACACCAAAAGAAAGCTTGGATGACACGGGAATTGTTCAGTGAGTGGTTTCATTGGTCAAAAAGTTCCTCAAGAAGAAAAATTTGTGTCAGAAAGTTTTGTTGGCGTTTGCAAGGAGAAAAGTGTTTGCAACATAGCTCTCAGACTCACCAGTCTCTAAAATTTTCTCGCCATAGTAGTTGGTATAATAATAGATTAAGAAATGACCTTCCTTTACTCTGGAGATTTTGGAGACGGTACGATGATATAATATTTATATGGCCTTAAAAATACTTTATGTACATATTTATAGCGACAAACATATTAATCGAAAAACCAAAACAATCCTTTTTGATGTCTTAATAGTTTTTACGTTCATATTAATCAATCGGCTTCTTCTGTGATTTTTTTTCGAGATTAAAGAGATTTTTAAAGCTCTCTCTTGCAGCCTCCTTAAAACTAAAACATCAGCTGTTTCTACGTCGTTTTTCCCAGCCAACGTTACACATGTGTTAAAAACACTCACAGCATCTTTATGCCGTACGGTCTGTACTGGCAAAGTTTCCGATTGTTCTTCATTCTCAAACTTTTTAATACGTCTTGGATAATCTCGTTATCACTCATCAGCTGACAATTTTCTTCTTCGTTTCCGAATCAACTTTGAGAATGCTGTAATTAAATTAATAAATACAATTTGATCAACAGACGCCAGACGTTGTACGTGTTTGGAGATTGTTCCGTAGTGGTTACTTAGTTTTCCAGTCGTTTTACAATGAACAGTTGTTATTAACTATGCGAACAGTGTGCCTTGGCTTTCATTACGTCCGGGGTTTAGCTTGGACAGTCTTGTTTTTTTAGTCTGGGTTAAAGTTCAGAATTTGAAAATTTTACGACTGGCGAGTTTTTTTTAAATTTATAGATCTATACGTTCGACATCGTGTTTTTAAATATTCTGTTACGGCTGTGCCTCTGTCAACCGATCTTGGGGCAAGCACTGACGTCGATGGGGAGGCGTGGCTAGCAGTTCCGCCTCAGCTTCTCACTTACTGCCACCACAACAAGGGCAATTTTCGTGTCAAGTAATTCGTCTACGCGTTTTATATCATTAATTTTATCTGTATTCCTTTCTTCTTTCAGCGTTAGGCAGTGGCTAAAAGAACGTGTTAACTTAATGTTACCCTGCAACAGGAATACAAGTTTTTGAAATTGTATAACGACAGTAACAGTGAACGTGTTTATTTCGAATTGTGTTTATTGAGAATTTTCTGCTGCATGTAAAGGAAGAGGTGATACTGACGACCACGTGAAAACAACTAAAGCAGTAGTGTTATTAGTGCTAATTCTTCACCAAGCACAAATTTTTTTTATTAAAGCCGAAGACTGGACTTTTTATCAGGATTGTGCATTTAAAGAGGCTAGTTTTTCATGCCACCCTGCCAAACACGAACGTATCAGACACATCTACAGTGGTTAAAAAGTTGTATGACCCAAAATCTACATCTGCTGTAACTGCAGCTGAGGCAGTTTATAATGGAGAGTCAATTCTAATAGTAAAAGTGAACATCTGACAAAGCCATTTAGCAGTGTAGTGCAAAATACGTAAATGTTTGTAACAAACCGTTCAAAATGTAAAAAAAGCGGTGATTATGCATTGGAAAGCTTCATTAACTGTAGTCATGCAATGACGTGCATTCTTAAATACAAAGACGATGTCAGTACGTAGTTTAAAAACGTCACCATAAGCAAGCCGGGTTATAGACGCAAGCATTAACATATTTTGTACTACACTGAAATGTTCACTTTTACTATTCGAATTGGCTCCCCATTATAGTTTTTATTCAGATTTTATAGAGTGTTTTTATATCCTACTTGATTACATGAACTTTTCTTAGGCTACTTTTCCTCGATTTGCTTACAGATCTGAAAATGGTTGCAGGTAGCAACCGAAACCAGCTCTCATACTTCGTTATAGGAAAATTTCGGTCTAGACGTTAAAAGTCCCACACTTCAAAAAAATTTTGTTTCATAAATCACATTAAGACCGCCATCTCCTCCCTGACAACGTCAGGCTTCACTATTAAATCTATAAATTTTCATGAAGCGTCACATATAACTGCTCACATTAGGAGTCAGTATCCTTTGCAGTGTGTGAAAAAATACAAATCTGAAGAAAAGTATGTTTGTTATACTGCTGATAACATTAACAATACTTTTGGTAGTATGAAGAGAAAGGGAAATAAACGTGTTCAGAAAAGTCCAGATTATTTAGATAGAACTGTTCTATGAATTTTTTGTCCAACCCACATTGTACACAAACCATTTCTACAAATGTCATGTCTAGTAAAAAAAATGCAACTGAATAAATAAAGTTTAATGTTTCAGTAAACTGTTAACACTTAAGTAATTTCATTAGTGTGCCCTGGGTTGGAGGCAAATAAATATGGTAATTGTCCTGGGTTGAACCCAAAGAAAAAGAAAAGTACGGCAAGCGTAAGCTCGCCGCGCAGACACGGGGTCTGTTGCCGTGTTCTCATCGCCATCGCCTCCCCAGCAATGTGTCAGCTGTGCCTCCCTCACCTGCCGTCACATCCGGGCGAAGCAAACGCAGCTCAGGTGGCTCTCAACTCTAGGCCTGCAAAGCTAACGACTTACATTTAAACCGTTTGTATCGTGTACTGCTGAGCAATCAGCCAGTTACAAAATATTCATTAATAGTTACTAAGCACGTCTTCCCACAGACACGCCGTTAATCGCTGTGACTTCCCCGTGGCGAACACCCAAAAACACGCCATGTTAATTGTTCCATAAAATTTTTGGCGAACTGTCGTGTGTTAGTAACTTGCCTGCACGATACTCCGACGCAGAGTGGAGTGTGCCATCTGCGAGTGTGCAGTATAGTAGCGATGGTACTTTTTAAGCCCCATCACATCCTCAGTGATCTCCGCTTCTCTGTGACAGGGTAAGGGTCAGATTTCACTACGTTATTTATGGCATTTTGGGAGTCCTTGTAAGGGCCCCAAGTCCGTAAGTTCCTCCTACGAGAGTTTGTTTCGTTATTAGTAGTGGAGGAGGAGATTAGTGTTTAACGTCCCGTCGACAACGAGGTCATTAGAGACGGAGCGCAAGCTCGGGTAAGGGAAGGATGAGGAAGGAAATCGGCCGTGCCCTTTCAAAGGAACCATCCCGGCATTTGCCTGAAGTGATTTAGGGAAATCACGGAAAACCTAAATCAGGATGGCCGGAGACGGGATTGAACCGTCGTCCTCCCGATTGCGAGTCCAGTGTGCTAACCACTGCGCCACCTCGCTCGGTCGTTATTAGTAGTGTTTCATTTGTGATTTCCTAATCAAATAGTGTCTTGGGGACTCGTACCGATAGCAGGGTTTGCTCTGGAGGTATTTCGGATGTGACGTATGACATTTCTGTGTTGGTCTAATTTCTCGTGAATTTTTGTGGACCCGAGTTTGATCTTTTGTATAATAGGTTCCATATCGAGCTCCTTATGCAGTGTCTGGATGCGCATGTAAAGCGAAGCCATACGTATCCAATGAAGGACTCTATTCTGCAGTACCTGGATGTGCTGTATTTGGACCTTGCTAGCGATGCCCCTTGATGTGCTCCCATAAAGGATTTTTGATAGTACCTTTGTCTTGTAGTGTCTAACTTTCGTTGAAATGTTTAGCTTCCCATTACGGAATGGTGGCATCAGTTCCCTCGGCATGTCAGAGGTCTTGCGTGTGTCTATGAAAAGAAAGATGCCGATCCCGTGTGAGTCCCAGATACTTGACAGTTGATCTCCATGGTACCTCTTGCCCTTGTATAGTAACGTTGCTGTCAAATTGTGGACGTTTTATGCTAAACTATATCGTCGTCGTTACGGCCGGGTTTAATTTTAAGTTTCTTATGTCTGCACCACTCCGTGGTGAGGTTCAGTTCTATCTGTTGTCCTCTGCGGTTGGTGTTGTGTTGGTGGCGTCCACTGGTAAAGTACGCATTGTCGTCAGCGAACTGTGCCAGTTGAACGTTTGCAATTTCCGGCATGTGGTCGACAAACTGTAAACAAGACTGGTGTCAAGACCGAGCGTTGCGGAACTCCGGCCTCTACAAGTTTGATCTCCGATGTGTTGCCTTCAGTTTGCACTCACATCTTTCTGCTGGAGAGAAAGATTGCTATGTCTTTGATGTACTTGTCTGTGATCGTTGTTTGGTCTCTTATCTTCCGTGAAAAGTTCTCACGCCAGGCCTTATCACAGGCCAGTCCCACATCCAGAAAAACAGCAGCGGTCGAGGTTGTCTTCATGACGAGTTCCGTAATTCTCAATATTATGAATTAAACTGATCGATCTGTGATTGGCATGTTGAGTTACGTCTTCCCTTCGTTTTGGAATAGGAATGACGTCTGCCAGCTGCAATTTTTCCAGGAAATAGCAGTTGTAAATTCTAGTCAATAGGGCGATTTACTCAGAAGTCTCTTGAGCTGTTCATTTTTTATCGTATCCAGCCCAGGTGCTTTGTTGTTTTCAAGATTCATTACCTTGGTAGTCACTTCGCTAGGTGTTGTTAGTTGAGGTGCAGTCCTCTCCTCTTGTACGGCTATTCGTTCCGCCGTTTGGTTAATTATTTCGTGCTCTCTTTTCCGGACGTCCAGGTTTTCCTGTATTTGTCGATTTTGCGTTGTAAAAGTGTTATAAAAGGATTATGCTCTACCGAACGGGTCATTTGTAGCTCGTTTCCAGTCTTCAGCGGGTGTGCAATAGCGCACCGATCTCCCATATTCCAAAATCTGACCAGCGCATGTGTGGTGTAACTTCTTATTACTGCGCAAGCGTTGCTTGAGCCCATGTGCTTCTGCTGCAAGTTTATGCGCTGTTGAAAGCGCACTTCGTTGATCAAAACACGCCTCATCGCTGTAAGGTGAACCGTCTTCACGCAGTAAAATCGCAGACGGTGCCGGATACGCAGAACACGAAGTTTTTCTATGACATTTTCAATTCTTGCTCAGCACTGTACTGCTACTGGTCATTCGATGAAATGCAGTGGAACAGAATCTGTGTACTTCAGACTTCCGGGACTCCATTATCAATAAATTAATAGAAATACGACTACCTGAAGCTCTTATCAATCGGGGCAGCGGTTTCCAGTCGGATTCTGCATAGAATCCTGTTATAGAAAACTTCGTTCCCTGCGTAGTCGGCGCCGTTCTGCATTTTTACCGCCTGAAAACAGTCGATCTGACTTTGACGAGGCGAGCTTCCACTACGGAGAGTTCATTCAGCAACGCATAGACTTGTTGCAGAAGAGCATGCGCACAAGCAACGTATGCGCTTTGACAACTGATTACACTGCGTATGTGCCGGCAGGGTTTTAATAGAGGAGCTGCTCCCCAATGCGGAATTTGATTTCCATAGCTGCCACTCCACGTCGCAAAAGCTTCTCAGACTGGCAGTGGAAGCGGCAAATCGCAGAGAATACTTATGCGCCATCCTCCTGGACGTCAAGATAGCGTTTGACTTAGTGTGGTATGAGGGCCTCTTATATAAACTTTACTCTATAGGAGTTAATTAGAAGGTTCCTTGAACACCGGACATTCCACGCACGTGCAGGCATCGGCACATCCTCACGCCTTCCTATTCGTACTGGAATCCCACAAGTTTCCGTTTTGAGACCTTTTCTCTACGTAGACACATATAAAAAAAAGTTTTACATCACCTCGGTTCCGAGAGTTCCGGAACCTGTACAGAAAATTGGAACAGAGATCAACATAAACATCATTTCCACCCCTTTTTATTGCTCATGAAAACCACATATTGCTAATGAAAACCACATATTGCATGTTGTACCACCATACAGCGAGACCTTCAGAGGTGGTGGTCCAGGTTACTGTACATACCAGTACCTAACACCCAGTAGCACGTCCTCTTGCATCGATGCATGCCTGTATTCGTCGTGGCATACTATCCACAAGTTCAACAAGGCACTGCTGGTCCAGATTGTCCTACTCCTCAACGGTGATTCGGCGTAGATCCCTCAGAGTGGTCGTCCATAAACAGCCCTTTTCAATCTATCCCAGCATATTCGATAGGGTTCATGCCTGGAGAACGTACTGGGTACTCTAGTCGAGCGACGTCGTTATCCCGAAGGGAGTTATCCACAAGATGTGCACAACGGGGGCGCGAATCGTCGTCCATGAAGACGAATGCCTCGCCAATATGCTGCCAATATGATTGCACTATCGGTCGGAGGATGGCATTCACGTATCGTACAGCCGTTATGGCGCCTTCCATGACCGCCAGCGGCGTACGTCGGCCCCACATAATGCCACCCCAAAACAGCAGGGAACCTCCACCTTGGTGCACTCGCTGGACAGTGTGTCTAAGGCGTTCAGCCTGACCGGGTTGCCTCCAAACACGTGTCCAACGATTGTCTGGTTGAACGCATATGCGACACTCATCGGTGAAGAGAACGTGATGCCAATCCTGAGCGGTCCATTCGGCATGTTGGGCCCATCTGCATCGCGCTGCATGGTGTCGTGGTTGCAAAGACGGACCGCGTCATAGACGTCGGGAGTGAAGTTGTGCATCATGCAGCCTATTGCCCACAGTTTGAGTCGTCCTGTGGCTGCACGTAAAGCATTATTCAACATGGTGGCGTGGCTATCAGGGTTCCTCCGAGCCACAATCCGTAGGTAGCGGTCATCCACTGCAATAATAGCCCTTGGGCGGTCTGAGCGAGGCATGCCATCGACAGTTCCTGTCTTTCTGTATCTCCTCCATGTCTGAACGACATCGCTTTGGTTCACTCCGAGACGCCTGGACACTTCCCTTGTCGAGAGCCCTTCTTGGCGGTATTGACCGTCTAGGCATAGTTCAGACAACACGAGAAGTGTAACTCCTTCCTGGGTTGACATGGCACTATTCATATTTCACATCGCAAGTGACAACCTCGCTGAATCTGCAATAACATCGCGTCTTGCGTTCAACGCTGACAAAACACAGGACATTGTCGTTACCAGCAAGCACATTCTATCGGCCCTCCGCCGGATCACCGTCAGAGGCTCCTTAGTTCCTTGGAATCCTACTATTCGTTATCTTGGAGTATCTGTCGACCAGCGACTTACGTGATGGTATCAGCGAGGTGCGGAGAAAGGCACTGAGATGTCTAAAGGAACTATACCCGGTGCCTCGCTCCTCCTTAATGCTACGACCTTACGTCAACATCGTCCTATGCAAGTGTCATCAGACGTCTTCTGGAATATTGGGCAGTTGTACGAAACAATACTGCCGGTACCCGTAACGGCCGTCTCTAGTCGATCCAAAATGGTGCACTTCGGCCAGCGCTCCACCTACTCTGGACTTACCCCACGGATGTGCTATACCAGCTAGCAGAAGTGCAGCCGCTAAAGAACCGTTACAAGAAGCTGGAACGACAATTCTACGCAGCCTGTGCGAACTCCAACAACGACGACATCTGCTCTCTGGGAAACAGGCTCCACTGGCGACACGGCGTAAGACTCCAGGTCTCCTCCGAACAAAGAGTGGCGACTTCAGGATATCCCTTGTTGACAGCTTGTGAAGACAATGCACAACTGCACAACGTGCTGCGCCTCCACTGCAGCAATCCCGATAACAAAGGATGACGAAGTCCACAACCAGTCATGCCAACCAGGAAAGTGAGGCACACCGCAAACCAACCCATCACTGGTAGGCAAAGCATTTTGTGTTGACATTACAAAATACGGGACCCTCGTGGAGAGTCCGTTGAAAATGCGTGCGCGTGCAAGAGAGAGAGAGAGAGAGAGAGAGAGAGAGAGACTGTTGCCAGTAGATTCAAAGTTAACTAGAAGATTAAGCGCCAAAATATCATTGCAGTAGGTTACTGACATCCGGCAGTTCGCCTGAAATTTTGTGGATGTCTATACGTCAACACAGCTTTAAATTTCACACATCATATTAAATATCATAGTTCTAAAGGTAAACTGTCGTATTTGGCGTTTTTTGTAGTACTGCTTGACTTGAAGAATAAAAATGTTAGTAGTTATCAGCGCATTAAGGATTAGAAAACGGTTTGTTAAATAATGTCTTAAAATAAAATGACTGTGTATAAAATGTTCCTTTGTGGTATTTTACGGCTGGTAAAGCGAGTACAATTGAATTGTACAGTGAAGCCCAACAGCTGCTCTGCCAGACTACCAAATTGAAGCTGCGTGATTTGAACAGCAGTCATTTCTAAGATTTTTTCTGTCATTTATCGTTTCTTTCACCTCACCAAATATTTAGAGGACAGCTTTATCATTTGTATGTAGTATACTTTAGGAACTATTATATCAGTATAATTATTACTGCACATACAGTATTCAAATGGAAAGTATATATAATAAACTGTGGCATGAGCACTGCTGACTAACATTTCGGCACCTTCTATTTACTGAGATTTCAAAGGTTATTGGTTTGCCGATAACGTATATAGCGGGATCTTCTTCTCAAAGCTGCGACAACCAGTTAGTTCCAAAAATACCTGAACAACTGTCCATGCAGAATTAAAAATGAAAATTTAAGGAAGAACTTGTGCAAGTAATTAGTAATACGGAATGTAGTTACTGCAGGCAAAATGCTGCAAATGGTGTAGCTCAGTGGAATGCCACACAAAACATATTGTGATAATAGTGAGATTTTAAAAACAGTGAAATACCAGAAAAATTTCTTCTACTAGAGACAAGGTGTCATTTTATACTGTAAGAATAACGTTTCCACTGTGTATTATTTTATTATGTCCCAAGATAGTTGCGCATGGTTACTTATTTGTATGTTAACAGTTCTTGCCATCACGGAACCATCAATGAGTGTGTAGTTCATTGGTTCGTGTCGCTTTTCAAACCTATGTGCTGATTTTTTCCTCGTAAGCAAATATCTACCTACAAACAACTACTATCGACGAAACGCATCAGTGACACCACCAAATTAAACGTCCATATGCGTTGCGTAAATATCTGTTACCTTCATCCAAGATATGTCATTGTTTTTGTATACGGGCAATATTATACTGTAAGTCAGGTGAATGCATTAAGATCGCCAAGTTCATAACCATTTTATGGTTTCTATGTCAGAACTGTTGTTAGTCCAGAAAAGAGATAAGATTAAGTTTCAAACAATTCTTTGCCCTATAAAACGCACTCTGTTAACACATATTACACCTTCTGGGGGCCAGGCGACTGCAAGGGGGGGGGGGGGGGGGGAGAATTAACAGGAGTACAGAGACATTAAGAGTAACGAAATGGGAGACGTATTCCTTACACCACACAGCCACCAGAAACTATCAACGTGGTCCAAGTCGGACATGTGCAGTGTGCGTTATCTCGTTACTCACTGACTCACTGAGACGAACAGTTTGAGAATATCAACGTCTCAAACACGAAATCGCGCGTCAGATGAGACGACAGACGAAATTCTCCTCTGACAGTAGTCCGCAGGTCGTGGTCGTGCGGTAGCGTTCTCGCTTCCCGCGCCCGGGTTTCCGGGTTCGATTCCCGGCGGGGTCAGGGATTTTCTCTGCCTCGTGATGACTGGGTGTTGTGTGATGTCCTTAGGTTACTTAGGTTTAAGTAGTTCTAAGTTCTAGGGGACTAATGACCATAGATGTTAAGCCCCATCTTGCTCAGAGCCATATCAACCATTTGAACCTCTGACAGTAAGATATATTCAAGAAATTATGTTAAAGGTTTTTCCTCCTGCAGACTTACTCATCTTTTTAAATGCAAACGTTTTGTGATAACGTTTTCTCTTCTGCTATACGATCCATGCGCCTAATAGTTTCCAGACGCCATATTTGTTTACAAAATATGACAGTATACATGGGATGTGATACGACAGTGAAAGGAACCTGTGACCACGATAGATACTCTATTTTACTTATTTTATTTTTACCGTTTTTGTCAAAAGAAACCCAATAGTGTTTCTCTACTAAACAGTGCCGCAAGTTCCTCCAAAAAATCGAAAAACACACACACACACACACACACACACACACACACACACACACACACAAATATCATAGTAACAAAATGTAAATCCACCTGATGATGGAGGTTTAAACCTTTGAAAAGCGTCGTGGAGATAAATAAACAGTGACTGATATGACTTACTTATTGTTGTGCTTTCATAAGCTCTCATTTGTTGCCAAGACAGAATCACAGTGTTGTATGTTTGTCACAGAATTTTTACTTTCATAATGTACGAGGGCGTACTGAAAACTAACACCTCCGAATTTTTTATGTGTAACCTCTTAACACTTAAATATCCATTAAAATTCTATCTCTTTATTCTTCATGTCTACATATTTATTTCTGAGTATAGTCATCCTGGTGAAGACCGCATTTCTCCCAGTGTTAGCGTCATGACTTGCTGTTAGGCGCAGGTACTGGTACGACGACGTAGGGTTGAAATACAAGCATCAGTGTGCATTACAGTTGCAGAGAGTCAACATGGTTATGGACAAGGTAAACAGGGCTTTATTCGTAAAACTGTTTTATCAAAACAATAGCAGTATTGCTGCTGCTCTTCGCGGGTATCGATGCATTAACGGAATACAGAGTGGTTCTCTTTCCGCAGCGGGATTAAAGAACATGATTCGGAATTTCAAATTAACAGGCGATTTGGCCGGGCCAATTGTGCCACAAATTCTTTAAGTTACTGTTGCCGTGACAAAATGCTGAACTCTATGTGCCATCTTCAAGCAGTGTACGAGCTGCGCCACGACGCTGAACGTTAAATGGTTCTCCGTTGCTTCGAGTAACGGCAGAGCAATTTCTAATGCGGGTACAGGTTGTCGTCGATGCAGATGCTCGTCACACTGAGCAACGTTTGTAACCGAGAACGTAAACTTGATACACAGCTAATAAATGTTACCGTCTCTTGTGGAAATTAAATTATTTCTTTAAAATGGTTTATTAACAGTATACCTTCAGCATGTCCTTACAAATGTTTCATTAATCGTATCATTGATCATAGGATCATTCGTTTTTTATGGGGGTCTCCCTCAAGTAGCGGAAGTTATCTTGTAACAGCTCTATAGAAAAAAAGCAAATATTGTTTATTTTCCACCATGAAAACTAAGAGCATTGTATTTTATGACATGGTGTACCTTTGTACTACTCCGACTTCAAGACAATGGTCGTTCAGTTGAAACCGAGGGGGGAAGCGCAGTGGTTAGCACACTGGACTCGCATTCGGGAGGATGGCCGTTCAAACTCGCGTTCGGCCATCCTGATTCAGGTTTTCCGTGGTATCCCTAAATAGTTTAAGGCAAATGCCGGATCGATCCTTCGAAAGGGTACGGCCGCTTTCATTCTCTATCCTTCCCTAATCTGATCTTGTACTCCGTCTCTAATGACCTCGTTGTCGACGGACCGTCAAACACTAAATCTGCTCGTCTTTCCTGTCCAATGATGTGGGAGAAAATGTGTTCCGTAGCGTTTTTCCGATGCGATTTTCATTGAGCTTCAGGTATCCTAGGATTATGCTGAGAATTTGTAATTCGCGGCACCTCTTTGTTTCCAACACTGCCAAGACGACCACGCCGTTGCTTTCCCGTTAGCGCGTGCATAGGAGCGCAGTCGGCAGCGTTAGTGCTGCTGGCGGCGTTTCGAGCCAGGGGTCGGGCAGCAGCGAGGAATGGGAGCTGTGGTGGTGGTGGTTGGGGGGAGTGAGGTCTTGGACTAACAGCACTCAGGCCGGAGTCTTGACCAGCGTGCTCTAGCAGACTGAGCAATCAGGTCTTCGACTGCAAGGCGGTGGCGCGCAGTGGACTTCATTACGGTGGCGGCATTCACTCTGGATGGGGCAGCTGGATTTCTGTTTTTAACATTTTGTTTTCGAAAACCATTGCTTTGTAACTGTGAGCACAGTAAATTATGTATCCTTTGAAATTACGAAACTTGGTTCATTAATAACGAGGTTTATTGAACCATGTTTTTATTCCTAAGAAAAAACTTGTACACACATTCTTACACAAAATTTGCCTGAGTGTCGTATGTTTTGAGACATTCATGCATACAACGAGCTACATCGCAATTTGGACACCATGAGGATGCCACGTTTTTTTCCTTCTGGCTGTTAAGACATCGGAGCATGCTTCACACACACACACACACACACACACACACACACACACACACACACACACACACACGTTGCGTGCTGTTTTTTATGGTACTTCTTACTACCAAAGTTGTTTTAGGAATGTTCATTTAGCCGATACAGTATTTCAAACGTCTCACAACGTTATTTACTTTTGTTTAGTACTTTGCCGACCATTCAATCACACAGAAATCTCGACCAATATCAGAATTATCAATTTCCCCTTCTAACCTGGTATCTCCGATTTTTTTCCATGGCGTTGAAAACATCGCTATCACTGAAATTATAAATGTGTAAACTATGTAGAACACCATCTAAGACACAGGTAGCAAACAAAACGGAACAGAAACATACAGAACAGCTATTTGGAGTAGCCTACATATAGTTTGCAATTCCAAAACTACGTCGTGAGACAAGGCAGAGACCCTTTCTTGTGCAGTCTGCATGGCTACCAACAGAGGGCAGAAAGCACAATGTTAGCTACGAATTTTAACGCATAGCACGAGCAGGACTCGGGCGCCGTCTGCCTGACGAACTTCTGCTGCTCGAGGCATATTCGGGTTCAGTCCAGAATCTTTTAAGTGCCCCTACGTGCCCTGCAATTAGTTTAATATTGTCTTGGCAATTACAATGGGAGTGATATATAAAAGTACATTCCCAGATTTTTCACGTAATTCGGGTTCGTGAAACTTCGTAAGTAGACCTTCCTGGTATAATTTGAGAGTATCCTCATGCATTTGCCAGTTCATGCCTTTCGGCATATACGTAACACTCTTCCGCGAGTCAAATAAACCACCTTTTATTACGTTCCGTATCACATTGTAGACCTGCTTGATATGGGTCCCACACACTTGAGCAGTGTTCTAGGATGGGATGCGCAAGTGTTTGCCGGCCGGAGTGACCAAGCGGCTCTAGGCGCTGCAGTCTGGAACCGCGCGACCGCTACGGTCGCAGGTTCGAATCCTGCCTCGGGCATGGATGTGTGTGATGTCCTTAGGTTAGTTAGGTTTAAATAGTTCTAAGTTCTACGGGACTGATGACCTCAGATGTTAAGTCCCATAGTGCTCAGATCCATTTGAACCATTTTGAACCACAAGTGTTTGGTAAGCCGTCTCTTTTGCAGGCTAATTGCATTTTCCCAGTATCTTCTCAATTAACATCTTTTATCTGCGATTGACTCTACGTGAACATTCCATTTCATATCAATACAAATTGTTACACCCCAGTGTGCTGTGTCATTTCCTGCAGCAGACAAAGCGGTGAGGCCATAACATGGCACGTATTACTTTGATGGGCACGAGAAAGGGCGCTTTATTCGAGCAGTCACGGCAAACAGAGTATAACTTTTAACATGGCTACGTACTTTCCTCTCTGTAGTAGGAAACGAAAAGATATCTTTCTCTCAATTTACATCTATGAGACATTACATTCTCCGCAAAGCGCTGTACTATGAAAGACAGAGAGGACTTTGTATCAGCATTAGCGATTTCCTATTCTAGTTCTTTCGCGTATATACCAAGGGAAAAGTGACTGTATAAATTAAATTTACTTTTTTTATGTCTATGGTCACAAATATTTTGGCATCAGACTACCGGTTTCGGTCTATAACGACCATTTTCAGATCTGTTTTATAATACTGGACCTGCCCCAAGCTACAGTGTTGTTTATGTTCTGTAATTCTGGTGTTGATCGATCGTCCAGTCATTCCAACATAAACTTTTCCCCATATGCATGGTATGGTATGCGGTATATTCGTGGCGCTGCAAGTGGGTCCCTTTTCTCCTTTGCCGATCTGAGACACTCTTTGATTTTCTTTGACAGTTTGTAAGTAGTCTGTACGCCGTGCTTGCGCAGTATACGGCCGATTCTGTCCGTCACTCTGGGAATGTATGGCAGAAAGGCCGTACCCGACATTTCTTTTTCTGATTTCTCACTTCGCCGAGTGTTTTGCTTCTAATATCACTTGTGGAGTACTGGTTGCTCCTCAGAGCGCTCTCCAAGTGCTGTGGCTCACTTATTCGTCTTGCCCGCGTTACGAACGTCTTTATCAGAGGTTTGTGAAGTTATAAACCTTCTTCAAGCAGACAGCACAAATATTGCACAAGATGTCGAACTATTGGTCGATATTATACAAAGTCCTGATAAGCAACCCCATAAGAACTTTAAGAAGGAAAGAAACAAGCACTAGAACACTTTCACTGTTTTGCTAATATATTAGATCCAAGAATCAGAGGGAGAAGATTAACTGTTGAATATGAACAAAAAGCGGAAAACTGTCTCATGGAGATGCATCCAGAGTGGACTGTAAGTGTTAATGTCTCTCAGGATTGCTGATTATGATTGCTTTCCTGGCAATATGTTTGCTCATGTAACTGCAACAATTCCATCCAAACAAATGGTGGAAGATGAAAAATCCAAAAACAGCAAAAAAGGAAATTTACGAACAGAATTTATTACTTTTGTGAAAAGTCTAGTATCTTTCCCTGCCAGCACTGCATCCATTGAGAATCTCTTACACCTAAGGGCTTATTTTGTCCAAATTAAACGTAGATGGATTTTTGGTTCTTTTTCAGTTTTTTTTTAATTTCCTCTTTTTTGGGTCGGGTTGAATTGCGACCCTGAGAGGGACAGGGACCGTCCAGCATTGCCGGGGGTGGTTGTAAAAAATAACATGGAGTCAGTGGAAGGACTCACTCCCGCGTTACAGTGTGCTAACATTAGTCTAACTAGCATACGGGTGAGTAACCAGCGGGCCAGATGCGGCCCCGCGATTGATTTGAATCCGACCCGTTGACGAAATTCGTGGGAAAGAGGACGAGGCCCCACAGAATTTTGCAAGGGAAGGCAGTTGTTGTAAAATATAGTACGTAAACGAACAATGTTTATGACGCATAAATAAAAGTAAACACATGAAACTGTGGTGAACATTAAATGTACTGTCAAAAACGAGTGTTTTGAGGCATAATTTGTTGGCATAGCTATTCATATCGATTCCTTACCCCACAAACATTAACATCACTGAAAGCTATAGTTTTGACTTTAAGCGCTAAGAGCACTGCTGTCGCGTCACCTGACGATGTCACGAAAAGTTACTTACGGCTGAGCCATCACAGTACTATGCTTAGGGAGTTAAAAAGAACGGGGTATAGTGGCAACTACTCGTAAGCCACGCATTTCTGTCGTCGATGCTAAGCGGTGCTTGAGGTAGCATAAAGAGCAACGGCACTGGACACTGAATGAATGGAAACGAGCGATGCATCGCGCTATACCTTGTGGCAATCTGATTAAAGCTTTTGTGTTTGGCGAATGCCTGGAGAATGTTACCTGCCTTCAGTGGAGCGCCAATACTGAAACACGAAGGAGGTGGTGTTACAGAATGAGAGCGTTTTCCTTGGATAGGGTACGGCTCCTTATTGCACTTACGAAAAGGCTAAATGCGGAAGAATGTGAACACATGTTACAGTGTTGTGCACTTCGGAGACGATAGTTGTTTCTATCAGCATGTCAACGCACCCTGTCAGAAAGCAGAATCTGTGGGGCACTGGTTTGCAAACAATAACATTCCCGAAATGGACTGGACTGCCCAGAGTCCCGACCTTAACCCAATGGAACACCTATGGGGTGTTTTAGACTGTCAATTACGCTCCAGACCCTAGCGTCCAACATTATTATCTTCTCTGGTGTCGGCTCTTGGGGAAGAATGGGCTGTCATTCCTCCACACACATTCGGACACCTCACTGAAAGTGTCCTCAGCAGATTTCAAGCCATCATAAAGACAGGATGGACACATCCCCATATTAATGTTAAGTAACAATGTCCAGAAACCTTTGATCAGATAGTGTATGATCAGCTCCGACTCTACCATCTTGCGGACAGTTAGCCAAGGAGGATCCAAGCATTTTACAATGCACAATTAAGAAAAACGTTTATTGAGAATTTATTGGTCGTCGAGTTCCAGTGGTATAGCGTCCCTCCGTTCTCTTGACCTCAGTCCCTTAAACATCGGAACATCGGTATCGGTTCATCGCTCGTTCGACGACAATGTGCACACGTTACAGGAGCGTGTGTTCCTTCCATGTGACGACATCTGAGGGCACGACCTCGTAAGTCTTCAAGGAATGCAGAAAAATGTGTAAGAATGAGTGGTGACCCCACTGAGCACCACCTGCAGAATCTATAGATAGAAGTTTGCAGACACACGTTTACAGGACTTTTCCCTAGTTTTGACTAGCACTATCTATTGTAACAATACAGGCCACATTTATATTTAAAAATTAGAAATCTGGGAAACACTACGCTTTAAAATGGTGAAAATATAAATTGAAAAAAATTCACCAACGGGTCTACAGCATAACTGCGTAGGCTTCCGCGGCCAGAGTCAGTGGAAATAAAAGTTTTCTGGGTGTGGTACGCATCATAATGTATAAAACTATTGCTGCTGGAGAAAAAAACCAACGTTTCGGCCACGGTTGCAGCGGCCTTCTTCTGAGTCTAGATTCATACATTATGACACTCTAACACACCCAGAAAACTTATGTCGATTGGGTCTATAGCAGTTATAAAACTATGTTGACCATCATGTGCAAAGCCAGTGTTGTTTCAAATATAACTGTTGTTGTATAAAGTTATCAACCGCATGCTTCGGAAGCAGTGGCTGGTCTAGGACCGTCGTTAAGCACCTTCGAGCCTTTAATCAGTGGTTCTAATGTCTGTAAAGCCGCTACAACGGCAATGTAAGTAATCCGACGGTGCAGCTTATATGCTGTACAGCGGATTTGCGCCGTGTTTGCTGGAACAGATCGCACGATAGCGGACGCTATTAGCAAAGCCTTATCCGGAGAGCCGGAGTACTGGTTGTACAGCCCGCGCCGAGGACGATAAGATAAACGTTCTGTTTGGAGAAGCGGCGAAATGTGGAGCAATTATTACTGAGCTTTAGTTTCCAAAGATGTTTTCTTCGCCATTGCAACCTCTGAGAAGAGGCACACGCGCCGCTTTAATATACGCACCTCGTATTGTGACCCTGCAAAAGAAGTAGTAAGCAAATGTATGCACTTGTAGTCAAACAAATACACGCGGATCTTAACCGCCGTCGTCCCTAATGCGAGAGCAAAGTCTTGGCCATAGTGCCACCTCGCTCAGTCTCTGAACGACTGGCTATGTGACTCTGTAAGAACTCCAGTTTCCCTAGTTTTATTGTGATCATTACTGAATATGTATGTGATATCAATATGTTTCTTTACTACATTCCCAAGTCCATTTCACAGAATTTGAAAAATAGTCCCAATCGATTGATTAACACGTTCGTTTTAGCGTCTCAAACCGGAATTCATTTCATGCATTTTTACAGCACTGCCTCTCTGATTAAACAAACCCATAACGAATAGTGCAGCTCTTCCTTAAACCTTTCTCTCTTCTGATACTCGTATTTGTAAGAATTTCAGATAGAGGTACCATACGCAATGATCGGGTGAGAGTTGTGTCTTTTTGTTCCTTCCGAAAGTATATATTCTAAGAGTTTTCCAATAAATCACAGTATAGTTCTCCTATAATTAAGATTTATGTAAATGACTGAGCGAAAATGTCTGTAGGACATGTATCGCTACAATCGTTTCGAAGGGGCTTCAAGGTAAGGAGGAAAAGTCAGTACTTCTGTTAGTATCTTTGTATCTCAGATTAAATATTCATCAAATTCTTTGATTCGTCTGAGAGGCAACAATAGTGGGATTCTCAACTAAAATAAAAAAAAACGAACATTCGCCAAAACGGGACCACGTAATAGCTCCATTCAAAAGTAATCGCCACACGCGTTAAAACGTTTATCCCACTGGGAGACAAGACTATCAATTTCTGTTTCGTAGAATGCGGTCGGCTGCTGACGGATCCACAACCCCATTCACTCTTGCACTTTCTCGTCCTACTGAAACCGATGTTCACACATGTGTTTCTCCAGGTCGCCAAATAACGTGAACGAGCCGGGCTGTAAGGAGCATGTTGTAGTGATTCCCAACCAAATCGCTCCAGCGTTGCCTTCGCCCGATTGGCAGTGTGGGGGGCGTGTGTTATCGCTCAACAGGATGATTCCGTCCGACAGCATTGCTGGTTGTTGTGACTTTATGGCGCGTCGCAGTTTCTGTAAAATTTCTTCAAAGCGTCCCGCATTGATTGTGGTTCCACGCTTGAAGAACTGTAGGCTGAGAGGGCCCGTACAGTCGAATAAGGAGCTCATCATGACCTTACGCGGTGGCACCATTTCGAGCTCTAAGGCAAACGGCAAAGCTATCAGTGGAAACATACCAGATCTCCCTCGCCAAGGAAATCTAACACTGTTCGTACAAGTTCCGGTAAGTTGCACGATAAAGGTCTCCGCCACACTGCCAATCAGATGAAGGCTACGCTGCAGTGATTTGGTTGGGGAACACTGTTACGTCCTCCGTACACCTCGGGTGTTGCACCACGTGACTTTCACTTATTTGAAGACCTAAGGAAAGCCATGCATGAATGTCGGTTTCAGTCTGAAGAGGAAGTCCAAGAATAGGTGCTGTTGCAGATATTGGGAGGTTGCGCAATAATATTGAGAACATCAAAAACTTTTGAAATATTTTTTGCTGCCCGGAAATATCGTGCCGTCTTTAGGCAGGTTTGATCATGTCCTTCCGAGTCTTTCCTGTGCTACAGACTGTGGAGATGTGTGTGTTAACCGTACGTTTTGTTGCGGTATTGAAAATAAGTTCAGAACAAGACGAAAGAACGTTATGATTTGAATATATCGAAATGTATAAATGACTACCAGCATTGTGGGAGGTTAGGGAAAATGAGTACAGAAACAGAAATGTTACGAATGAATCATATCATTTGTTGCTCAGAAAATACAGTGAAATCCCACGAAGGACGATGTTTCAAAAAAATAATGCAAAATTATGAATAAAAGAATATATAGATACTTACGTGTGTGTATACATCACGCATTGTTTCATGGCACGACAGGTTTCCGTTACTATATCTCAATTTTTTAAGGTGGAACTGCACTTGTAAATTTAAATCATGCAGATATGCGGGGGGGGGGGGGGGGGGGGGAGGGGGGGAGGGGGGTAGGCGACAAGACTAACATTACCACTTTCGATGTAAATGAGTTGGTTAGTTTTGAGACGTGTCATGCCACAAGAACTAAATTTTATGGAACATTATATCCAAGAGTACTGATAGTTAACCACTTAATATTTGTTACACATAAATAGCTTCGATACTTAAAACAACAAACGATTACACAGCAGTTGCTAAAGGCATGGTATTGTCTCACTGCAGTCAGCCACATAATGCTACATTTAGCTAAACGAGAGGTTTAGCGGAATTATGGGAAATCACTTCTAGACGTGTATAAGAATTTTGCAGTGAATAAAAACACCGTAAATATTAGCTATCAGTCGTCCTTTTTACATTCTATTGGCAGATCTAGATTTCAGCTAGAAACTACACTTTCTCAATGCACTATCATTTTTGATCAATTCATTAATGCCTATTGGTCGGGCTTCATCCACAGTTCATTGAATACTACTAGTATTACATTGAATACTACTAGTATTCAATGAACTGTGGATGAAGCCCGACCAACAGGCATTACATGCATTGATCAAAAATGGTAGTGCATTGAAAATGGCTAGTTTCTAGCTGAAATCTAGATCTGCCAATAAAATTTAAAAAGGACGACTGATAGCTGAAATCTATTATTTACAAGTCAATACAACAGTCGCTGCGTGCAACAGACTTCTGAATGGAAGGTAACCTGAAAAACACCGTACTTCAGATTCCAAGGGGGAAAGGAGGGGGCAGGCAAGTGCCTATCTTTGAGGACGCCTATGTATGTTGACAACTCGTTTCCAGTAATATATCAGATGTCGGTCCATCAACATACAACAAGTTATGATTTTTTTTCGTTCAACCTTAGTTCTCTCAACTAGTTTTCATCTTTGACTCTCCTTGACCCAATTTTTCATTTACCTTTTTTCTGTTGCAATGAAGTTCAGTAGTTATTACGGCAGCAGCGTCTTTATCGTCAACATTCCGAACAACAATTATTGCGAATTATTATTGGGCGGTCTAGGGAGGACGGCAGGAATACCGCACAGCATTACTGTAATTATTGGTCATCTACAGTCCGCTTCACAATAATAGATTTTGAAGGTATGCTAAAAGTATGGTAGGGACCTAGATCGGGTCGACCTGGAGAAAGAGGACATAGGCAAAAGTATTCGATCTTATCGTGACAAAGTTGTTGCGTGCAGAAGTCGGAAGCTGTAGCACCATTAAGTAATGGCTGCGTGCTACGATACTGACAGAACTGAGTTATCGCCACTCATCCTATTACGCGAGGTCCACAACGGCCGGTAAGTTCTCTAATGAATTACGTACACACACACACACACACACACACACACACACACACACACACACACACACACAGACATCTCCCTTTTCTCAATGCAGAACCCAGCGCGATGCATTTTAGGTAGTAACATTGTCGGGGTCAACATGTCAACCATGGATAAATGATAACTAATTACATAGATTATTTCTTAGTGAAAGTGGAAACTATTGGTCGCTGTTTATACTCTCAGCAAGATTTCACCTGTAATACCGCAAAACGACAATCACATCACGAAAAGCTGCAACAAAAAAGTTAAAATTTTAAATCTTGTACAAATAAATGAATACTTGACTGTCTTTGTGCACTGAATCTCTGCAAATTAAGTGTGAATTGCTGAGTAATCCTGCAAGTGTATGAGTTGAGAGAAACTTACATGAAGCCATCGTTTCATAAAATTGCTAGAAAGGCTTATCTCCTTTTCGCCAGATTTCTCTTTCTCTTGCTAATTCATCTTCTTGCAACAATAAATGTTTATTTGTAGTGTCCTATTTTTAAGCTTTTGGTACTGCGAACTGACTTCACGGATTGTTTTTATGCAAGAATTAAGACAGTCAGTAGTTTTATTCCAGTACTCGACTGGCTGATTTATCAAATCAAATGTAGTATGATGTTGCTCGTGTTCTAATTTACATTCATCTTCTCTGCCCTAATGTCTCCAAGGTGCAGGTACTTTCTGGGTTATACACGTTAAGGCCTGAAAAACGTCTATATTAATGCTGCATATCGTGAAAGAATACAGAATCCGGAGTGAGCATACTTTCTGCCACTGATTTACGTGAATGTGATAAAGTTATTTTATCAAAATAAACACCGAGAGAAAATTCAAATCCTCATACGAGGATTTGAATTTTCTGATATAACAAAGAACTTTTTCCAATGAAGTGTTACAACAAATCCTAAAACTCATAGATTGTTGATGGAAATGGTACTACAGGCTGTTTTTATTCAAAAGTTACAAAAAGCACGAGGAAGTAGTATACGAGGGGACTTCAAAAAGTAAATCATACGTTTTTATGGCAAGCCAAATAATTTTTATTGAATGCTGCACTTCACTTAAGAGAGACAAAGATACATGAAGTACCCTTAACGAGTGGTCCGAACGTCCTTACCAATAATCAATTCCCTGACGACTGAAATCCTCTTCACCGTCATGGACCCATTCGAGAAGCGCTGTGTGAACGTTCTCGTCATTGGAAACTCTCTTTGTTTCAGCTTGCCGAAAAGATGGAAATCGATGGTGCAATACCTGGGCTCCATGGTAGAGGATCGAAAACTTAAGCAAAGCTTGTGTCGAGCCCGCCGTGTGGAGTGTTGTATTTTCATGCAAAAGAACAAGGCCTTTGCTCAATTTTGAAGGCCTTTTTCCCTTTATGGAGACTTGGCAGGTGATAGTGATGGCGGAATCCGTCTTGAGCACAACTTCCGAAACTACGGACACTTCCGGACGATAGGATAAGCACTACCTATTGCCATCTGCTGAACTATGTCCGCGATGATCCCTCTGATTGCTGCGAACCAGTTCCGTAACTGGCGGGATATTGTCGTCTGTGGCCAATATCAATGGCCTTGCTTCACGATCAGCAACTGTGCGGCCTTGACCAAATTATTGGCGTCATTTCATTACGGCTGGACGCGATATTGCATTTCGTCCATACACCACAGAACTTCACGGTGAATCCGTGTGCAATTTACACGTTTTGCCTGCAAAAATCTTACTGTTCCACGTAGTTCAACTTCGGAGTACATTTCCAGATGCTGCGCCCTGTGGTGCATCTGTTATCCGTACCGAAGCAGAACTGTGTCTGCAGGGTGTCGGAACATGTACTCCCTTCTGACAACACTAGGATACGTTAAGTGTAAGCGGAATTGTGTGGCTTGTAGTACTTTCTTTACTGACGTGACTAGTATGAGACTATTCGTGGCTATAAAGGAGGAACTCGACTGTTTACATTGCAAAATTGACGATAGAAGGGCAAGGTGAGAAGATGACTATTTTCTTCGTTGAAAATGGCGTCTACTGCGACTCGAGTTACAGTTCCATTGGGTTCACGTGGTACCGAACTGAAGAGTTTGTCCTAGAGGTGGCACATTCACTAATGGGAAACTAGACAGCCAGACAGATGGAATGGCGCCGATTCATGCTCCGATAACTGAATATAGAGGACATTAGAAATCTGAGACATTGTGATGGTGACGGCAGTGGTGATGCCACAGTAAAGAGCGGAAAGGCGTTGTTCAGTGCTTCGCTGCTGGAACGTCATCCAAGACAATATACCCTACATAATTAGTACGCAGCAACAGGAAGGAATGTATCGCCTAATTCTATACAGAGGGAGGATGTTACAACACCAGAGCAGTCCAGGATGTCCAAAGTGCGGTGGCTGCTAAATAATTCGGAATACACTGCTAGACGTTGGCTAAATCAGGGGGAAAAATCATCTGAGAAAACAGCGACACGAGAGTTATAACTGCCGAAGTTTTGCAAACAGAACAAGGCGAGTGCTGCCTCACATACCATATCGATATGGGTAGTGACTACTGAGGACTAAGACAAGATCATAAACCGCTGCGTTCTCGATGAGTGTGGAATAATACAGTTCCACGTCAGTCCAAACAAAATAAAACTCATTAAGTGTTTAAACTGAGTGTATTAGTTGTGAAACCCAGTCGTTCATTAAATCCACTGTAATAGGCCCAAATGCTACTTTCAGAATGGCACACTTAGAGTGATAGTAATGATCTCTGCAGGGTGTAGGACTGAATATAGTAATGGTGTTGCACATTGCATTATGAATACGTTTATGGATGGTGACGTGAACGACAGTAAGATCTTCGCGTCAGTGCTAGTAGCTACAATCTTGCGCACCCTGTTGATTAAAAGTTCACCTTCCTTTCTCCCGACGAAGCACTATTTATCCAATACGAAGTCTGCAATGAACATCTACAGTCAAAATAAGGACATGTGCACGGTAGGTAACCGATCAAAATAATATCAGTTTGTGAAACAGGTACACAAAACATCTTTTACACATAAATTTTCATTATTTGATGTTGAAATCAATAAGTTGGAAGGCGTCTCAACCAGAAATTTAGAATGTGTTATTCACTTCAAAATGTCGTAATAGAAACATGCAGAGGTGGTTAAGAAGTGTGCAGTGTCGGTTTAACGTCACTGTCTCATGGAACCAGGGAGGCGGCGTAAGACACTGGACTGGAGTTCCAGATTTAAAAATATAATCAAAAATATAATAAAAAGTCTAGACCACAAAAAATAATTTATTTCTAAAAAGAAAAGGTAACCGGTTTCGAAAAATATCTGATCATCCTCATGCCATTACATCTTACTTGCTGACTGCTGAAGATAGTGGCATGGAGCAATAACTGCCCTTGGCTGGTGTGAAGAGAAACTGCTCCAGATTTAGCTTTTCCGTGATTTCTGTAAATCGTTTAGGTGCCTGCCGTCTTTACTATCTATGTCGGTGGCCTGACGTTAAAACCTAATATTCCTTCCTTTTTACTGCCTCGTGAAGTGGAGGTCAACGATTTGAGTCTGTTTCTATCCTTACTGGTTGGTAAAACAACGTGGGTGCTGCATGAAATACGTATCAGTGGAAGCTTCTTCAGAAACAAAGTGTGCTGTTTAAGACTACGGGAAAGGAGTGTTAGTTGAGCACTGTCAACAGTCCCAGAATAAGTGATACACTACATGCAACGTTCTGTGTCATCCCTCACCCTTGGTCGGTGACTAGCAGCAGCCGGACTGGGGAATTACTGTCCCATGCGTAGGCTGCCGTCAACACCACAACACAAACGGCTGTGAGTGTGCGTGACCGGGATGTAGGGACTGCTGAAGAATGACGTCTCAGTGTGTTCAGCGATGAATCTGGGACCCGCACAATGGCGAGTATGTCGGCGACCTGGGAAGAGGTCCCATTCTTCAAATGGTTGGTTTGTGGAATTGAAGGGACCAGACTACTAGGGCCATCGGTCCCTTTTTCCACGAACTTGAAACACCCACAAGGAATAAAAACAAACAATGGAGATGACAAAAGGCGACACAGGACAAAAAATAAGGGAAAAGCCAACCATCAAGAAACGCACTAAAAACCCCGGTCTAAAATCGTAGGCCAAAGGCCAGACGCCGGCCGCGGTGGCCATGCGGTTCTAGGCACTCAGTCCGGAAGCGCGCGGCTGCTACGGTCGCAGGTTCGAATTCTGCCTCGGGCATGGATGCGTGTGAGGTCCTTAGGTTAGTTAGGTTTAAGTAGTTCTAAGTTCTAGGGGACTGATGACCGCAGATGTTAAGTCCCATAGTGCTCAGAGCCATTTGAACCATTTGAAAGGCCAGACTCAACACAAAAAAAGGACAAACACTTAAATCAAGCGATAAAAACCCCATGCACGAATAAATTCAAAACTAAATTTGCCGTCGCAACGTCATCTGATAAAAGTGCAGGAAGCGTATCAGGCAGCGCAAACGTCTGCCTGAGCGGAGTTAAAAGCGGGCAGTCCAACAAGATGTGGACCACAGTCAATGCTGACCCGCAGCGACATAAAGGTGGGCCCTCGCGGCACCATAAATAGCTGTGCGTCATCGAGGTGTGGCCAATGCGCAGCCGGCAGAGGACAACAGAGTCCTTGCGAGAGACCCGCAAGGAGGATGCCACGCACCGGTGGCCTACTTGATGGCCTGAAGTTTGTAGGGTGAAGGAAGGGCGTGCCATTCTTCACCCCAGGTGTGAGGTACTTTCTGCCGCAAAACTGACCTGAGGTGTCTCTCCGAAAGGCCAATCTCCAAGGCTGGTGCACCAACAACCTGTTTGGCCAGCATGTCAACACGTTCATTTCCCGGGATGTCTACATGACCTGGGGTCCACACAAAGACCACAGAGCGGCCGCAACGGGCAAGACTGTGGAGGGACTCCAGGATAGCCATCACCAGACGAGAGCAAGGGAAACGCCGGTCGATAGCTCGTAAACCGCTCAGGGAGTCACTACAGATAACGAAGGACTCACCTAAGCAGGAGCGGATATACTCTAGGGCGCGACAGATGGCGACCAGCTCGGCAGTGAAAGCCCTGCAGCCAGCTGGCAATGAGTGTTGTTAGTAATGATCCTCTAGAGTAAAAGCATAACCCACACGACCAGCAACCATCGAAACGTCAGTATAGACAACGTCAGAGCCTTGAAACGCGGCAAGGATTGAAAGAAAGCGGCGGCGGCGGCGGAGGGCCACAGGAGGGACTGAGTCCTTCGGGTCCTGTGCCAAATCGAGCCGAAGGCATGGGTGGGGCACACACCACGGGGATATACGCAGAGGGGCCCGGAAAAGAGGTGGAAGACGGAAAACCTCAAGCCCAGAGAGAAGAGCTCTGACGCGAACCTCGATCGTACACCCTGTTCGGGGCCGCCGTTCCGGAAGACGGACGACCGACTGAGGGAACAGGCCTTCTTCAAATGTTTCGGGAAAGTCACAGCCGTGTTACTGTGCATTGTCTGTGGAGCTCTCAGGTATGACTTCAGTGGCTGAGGGAACTCTGACGGCATGATGATACGTCATGTATATCCAACGTCTTCGTGCGACAGTACCTTAGTGCCATTTTTCAAAAGCACAAGACTCGTCCGTCCTACATGGCACGTGTGTCTATAACTGTGTGCGGGGCGTTGAGCTACTCCCATGGTCATCATGATCCCCAGACCTGTTCCCGATAAAACTTGTGACAGACCAGCTCGGCGTCAGTTCTGTTCCAGCGCCAGTACCAGGATATCAAGGACCGGTTACATCTTCTGTTGGCCAGCTTGCCTCGGGAAAGGATACAACGGCTTCATGAAACCCCTACTAAAAAAAAACAGTATGTACCCAGGCCAGTGTACTTCAGTAGATAACTCATGCCAGTATTTTCCAACTATTATTTCTTATTTTCCTGTTGCGTGGGTCACAGCTATGACAAATTTTTGAAGGATTTCTTGATGCTTTCAGTTAGAATTTTATTTTGCAATAGCAATTTCGGTATTAGACACTCAGGCATCTACAAAACATAATACGACGTAATGAGAACAATTAACGGTGTGGTTAACAGTATGTACAACCATTCTTGTAGTTTTCTGACATTCATACGCTGTACTGACAAGATTTAGACATACAACAACGTAATATGCACAACTGTACATCAAAGAATAACTAGTCAGCGAAACTATATAACATTCCATTTTATGTACTGCAATTTGAGTGGATTGTACATACCACACAACTAAACTTCTAAAAGAATAGAGAAAATTTTTATTTCTGAGGTCTGTTTGTTCATTGAGTACGTATTGTAGTTATTCACTGAAGGCGCTATAAATGTCAATTTCTTCTAGAGCGCCTATTAACTGCCTTTCTCTACCTTGTGTAGGCATTGAACTCTTATATACTTTTTCAGTGATCTGGGATAGCAGTAATCAAGGGAGGAACAACATAAACAGCACAGTGCAGTCAAAGTAAAGGGATAACATGCAAACAAAGAAGGGAAAGGACAACAGGGCAGCCAGATGAGAAAAGAACAGAAGGGGGTGGGTGGAAATGGGAAGAGCAGGGGCGCCCCAGAAATGCTATCCACAGTAGGGCACCTGCACTACACCAGCCCATCCCATCCCTTCACCCACACCACACCATTATCATGATACAATGGGGACAACACCAGAGGAAGAAGACACAAGAAAAGAGGAAACAAAACAGCACAACAGACCGGACAAAATGTAGGCAAAACGGAGGGAGAAGCTGGCCAGTTGGGAGACAAGGTGAAGGCACCCATAACCAACTGCTATGCTAACTTAGGAACTCAGATTCCAGAGGAAAAACCATGGACTTATACCTGAGAGTGCAAACCACTTTTGTGAAGAAAACTGAGGACATCTGTAACCATAAAAGGCTTGTCCATTGACAACTGAGACAAGTAAGGTGAGAGGTGTATTTAGTGTGAAGGGTCAAAAGGTGGTGGCAGCCCAGCAAAATATGGATCATCGTGACGGGAGCCCCACAGTTACAAAGGGTGGAGGGGTGGCTCATTGTGGAGTAAAAAAACCATTTGTCAACATAGTATCGCCAATATGAAGACGGCAGAGAATGGTAGATTCCTACTGGGAAAGGCAGAGGGGAAAATGCCACATCGGGGGAGTCTCCTTGATGGCGCAAAGTTTGTTAGACAGGGTGATAGCCTCCAAGAATCAGCCCACAATTAAGCAAAACAGGATTTGATGTAAAGCCACAAATTCAGCCCCCAGAGGGGTCATGAAGAATGGGGGGTAGGTGTTCCCTCCCCCAGCACGTGATCAGCAAGTTCATTACCAGGGATACCCCACATGATCAGCAGATTTAGAGCCGTCGGGGTAAAAAACAATGGACTACTGAAACTCGCATAACAGCATTTGGAACAAACAATGGAACACCATTGGAGCGATGGTGGCTTTTGACCCATCCAAATTCATGGCCAAGGAACTAATTGGAGGGGGGAGGTGGGAGTGGTCAGGAGAGAATGTGGGGAGTAGGACAAGGACCAGTAGACCAACCCAATGGCAGACAATGGGCAGGTGATGGCATGAAGCTGTAAGAAGAATAGAATAGAAGGGGTGAACAGGGAAATAGTGGGTAGTGATAGCGTAGCAAACCAGGAGCTGGACCTGCCGAACCAAAAGGGGAGGGATCCCAACATCAACCAGAAGACTATCGACAGGGCTAGTGTGAAAGGCACTGGCGGTTTAATTGATACTATGATGATGAACTGGGTCCAAGAGCAGCAGTATGCAACGGGCAATTGATCCATAAACATGACAACCACAGTCCAGAAAAGACAGAACTAATGCCCAATAAAGGTGAAGAAGGATCGAATGATGCAAACCCCAAGAGGAGTGGGCAAGGAAGTGGAAAACATCGAGTTTAAGAAAACAGCCAACCTTCAACAAAGTGAGATAGTTGTCAAGAAGAAGTCCCAAGAAAGGGAACTGGGGAACCACAGTAGTCATTGAGTGTTGAGGTAGAGCTCTGGATCAGGATGGACCATAGTACAGCGACAGAAATGCACCACTCTCGACTTAAGGGGAAAGAATTGTAGACATGTCAGACTGTCCACATGAAAGCACATGGGATGGCTCTCATTCCACAGAGGCCATGGAATGGTAGTTAGCCCAAATACAGAAATCATCCACATGCAGAACAGGAGTGACCAACAATGAGAAAAAGGACATTTAATATGGAGGCTTGTGGAACGCAATTCTCCTGGGTCTGTGGAGAGCTGAGGACAGTGCCAACCCAGACTCTGAAAACTGGTAGGAAAGGAACTGGGGAATAAAAATCGGGAGGGGATCCTGAACACATCACTCTTGGAGTGTAAGGAGGATGGGATGGCATCAAGCTGTGTCTTAAGACTTATGAAGTTTGAAGAAATAGTGAAAAGATGGTCGCACTGAGAAAAGGCCTGCCAAATGGCGGTTTCGAATTGAAGCAGATGATCGATCCCTCCTGAAAGCTGCAGTGATAAGGAGATGAAAGATGCCAAGATTCCGCAAGCACCCAATTGAGCCGACAAGCCATCATCTGTTCCAGTAACTTGCAGGGGACATTGGTAAGACTGTTTGGCTGATAACTATGGAGAGATGATGGATCCTTGCTAGGCTTAAGGACAGGAACCACAACACTCCACTGAGAGGGCAAAATGCCTAGGAGCCAAATGCAGTTAAATACCTGAAGGAAATAATGGTGTTGTGGAGGACTGGTTACGGATGAAATCAGGGCCATGAGCTGAACCATGGAAGGAAGAGAGGGCCAGAAGAAGTATTGTAAGATTCCTCTTGACAAGGGGTAAAACATAAGTGGTAAGTTTCAGCCCACTGTTTCTGGAGGAGGAGGACAGCTGGATAGGTGGCTGACGTCGATGCTGTAGCAAAACGGTCACGAGATGTTCTGCAAGAGCTGATGGGTCTGTACAAAGGACATCTGGAAGGGCAAGGCCTGGAGTGGAGGACTGCCGCTGAAACCTTGGAAGGTGTGAAGTGTAGCCCACACCTGTGAGGAAGGGAGAGAGGAGACAAAGTGTTCCCAGCACACCCATTCACTCTGTTTGATTATGCAATGGACTTTGGATGGAAGATGTTTAAAGGTAATAAGACCAGTGGAGTACGGGTGTCACTTTGCTCGAGTATCATGTCGTTTTTGGAAACCCAGAATCTACTATATAGGAATCAACATGGATTCCGGAAACAGCGATCGTGTGAGACCCAACTCGCTTTATTTGTTCATGAGACCCAGAAAATATTAGATACAGGCTCTCCCAGGTAGATGCTATTTTTCTTGACTTCCGAAAGGCGTTCGATACAGTTCTGCACTGTCGCCTGATAAACAAAGTAAGAGTCTACGGAATATCAGACCAGCTGTGTGGCTGGATTGAAGAGTTTTTAGCAAACAGAACACAGCATGTTGTTATCAATGGAGAGACGTCTACAGACGTTAAAGTAACCTCTGGCGTGCCACAGGGGAGTGTTATGGGACCATTGCTTTTCACAATATATATATAAATGACCTAGTAGATAGTGTCGGAAGTTCCATGCGGCTTTTCGCGGATGATGCTGTAGTATACAGAGACGTTGCAGCATTAGAAAATTGTAGCGAAATGCAGGAAGATCTGCAGCGGATAAGCACTTGGTGCAGGGAGTGGCAACTGTCCCTTAACATAGACAAATGTAACGTATTGCGAATACATAGAAAGAAGGATCCTTTATTGTATGATTATATGATAGCGGAACAAACACTGGTAGCAGTTACTTCTGTAAAATATCTGGGAGTATGCGTGCGGAATGATTTGAAGTGGAATGATCATATAAAATTAATTGTTGGTAAGGCAGGTACCAGGTTGAGATTCATTGGGAGAGTGCTTAGAAAATGTAGTCCATCAACAAAGGAGATGGCTTACAAAACACTCGTTCGACCTATACTTGAGTATTGCTCATCAGTGTGGGATCCGTACCAGATCGGTTTGACGGAGGAGATAGAGAAGATCCAAAGAGCGGCGCGTTTCGTCACAGGGTTATTTGGTAACCGTGATAGCGTTACGGAGATGTTTAATAAACTCAAGTGGCAGACTCTGCAAGAGAGGCGCTCTGCATCGCGGTGTAGATTGCTCGCCAGGTTTCGAGAGGGTGCGTTTCTGGATGAGGTATCGAATATATTGCTTCCCCCTACTTATACCTCCCGAGGAGATCACGAATGTAAAATTAGAGAGATTAGAGCGCGCACGGAGGCTTTCAGACATTCGTTCTTCCCGCGAACCATACGCGTCTGGAACAGGAAAGGGAGGTAATGACAGTGGCACGTAAAGTGCCCTCCGCCACACACCGTTGGGTGACTTGCGGAGTATAAATGTAGATGTAGATGTAGAGATGTTGCAAGGTGCGACGACGATCATGGATAGCAGGTGCAATAGCCATGCTCCCCCACAGAACTGGCCAATTGTGAATGGGGCCAGTCACACATGGAAATGGAAGAACGAATTACCCTGTCGGTCGCATCACGACGACTTCATCAATACGACCTGACAAAGAAGGTGCAAACACGACCTGGCAGTTATATAGAGGCCAATCAGCATGACGGAAAGCCAAGTGATGTGACCTAGTCATCGGCAGGAAGGGGATGAGAGAATTAATGGGAAGTGGTCACTATCAGAGAAGTAATCGTGTGGTGACCAGTGTAAGAAAGGAAAAAGAGGAGGGGAAGAGAGCGAAAGATCAATGGGAGAGAAAGTGCAGTATGCAGCACTAAAATGAGTATGGGATCCATCTTTAAGAGGACACAGGACGTGGTCCACAAGAAATTGGTCAATGAGGATCCCCTGACTAGATTAAAAAGCACTCCCCCACAGTAGATGATGGGCATTAAAATCCCCAAGGAGGAGGGAAGGAGGGAGGGGCAGAATTACTGGAGGAGGGCAGTTAGGGCAGCAGATACAGGTAGAAATTTAAAACTGTGATTTCAGAATCCAAGTGGAGCCAAAAGGCAACTACGTCCAATGGGGTATGAAGTTAGATGCATGTACTAACAATATCCATACAGACAAAATGAGCAGATGCCACTGGAAGCCCTCAGAGGACCCACACAGTTCCAACAGGGACAGTGAGTGAGCATCATTAAAATGAGATTTTTGTAGAACGACTCAAACAGCCGAGTAAATGGTAATAAGGGATTGCAACTAGGAGATGACGGTAGTAACAATTACAGTTCCACTGAATAGGCATGGAGTGGATATCCAAATGGGAGGTGAATGGGCTGGAGCAAATGACACTGCCAGGTCACCATTCATCACCAACAAGGTTGGAGTGACATCCATAAATAAAAGGTCAGACTTCGGTTGTGAGAGGGGAGATGGCACCTCCAGAAGCATCGGGGGAGCCTTGTCCTGGGACATAGGTTGAGGAGGGCATGGCACAGAGGAAGAGCAGGTTTCTGCAAGATCCAGAACCGAAAGAGGGCGAGCGTCCTGGGGCCCACAGATTGTGTGTCCTGTTGCTGAGCTGTGGTAGCAGGCCTCCAGCCTGAGACTGAGAGATGCTGGATGGAGGGGTCCTTTGAGGCAGCCCCATCACTGGCAGGTGCTGAAGAAGGGGGCACTTCTTTGGCTGGGGGGGGGGGGAGCGGTACCTGGAGGGGAGGGCAACGGAACTGCAGGTAAGGAGGAGAGGGGCCAGGACTGAGATAAGGAAGTTGGAGGAGGGGAAAATGATGTAACAGAGGCAAAAATAGAAGTCAAGGACACAAGTTGAAGTCGATCGTATTTTTGAAGAGCATCAGAGTAAGATAACCGATCCAGGGACTTATACTCATGGATCTTCTTTTCTTTCTTAGTCAGGCAATCTGGAGAGCGTGGAGAGTGATGGTCATGACATTAACACATACGGGTGGTGGAACACCACAGCAATGGCACCACAGCAGGGGCCCACCTCATGGAGTGGGTGTCCTCAGTCACCACACAAAGGGTCCACTGTAGTAATGCCCAAAATGAAGGACCAAAGGCAGCTCATGAGTGGCAGGATGTTTGGCTTCACGTCACATTAACAACAAATAACGTAGACTTCTCTTGGTGGGTTTCTCCCTCGAAATCCAGAATACAGGTACCAATATTGGTGCGATAGTCCTTATGATCTTTCTGCACACGTCAAACGAAATGAATACCCCATCATTACAGACTGGTCTTGAGCTCCTGAAGGATGAATTACCTATGAAAAATGACTCGATGGACTATATTCAAGGACTGATGAGGTGTAATGGGCACCAGGACGTCGCCAAGACGATCGCAAGCATGGAGAGCTGCAGATTTGGCAGCAGGAGAAGCTTTGATCAACAGAAAACCCGACCACATCTTACTCCACTTCGCCAAACTCGTCTTCCATATTTTCCACAAAGAACAACACCCTTGTAGCAACGAATGTGTCTCCATTTACCCTGGTACAGACTATATAGTGGGGAAAGTGTTTCACCCCAAGCTGGCGAGCCTGGGCCCCTCCCACGGTGTGAACTGGGATGGTAATGCCGCAGGGTCATAAAATCAGCACTCAATGGTCCGTTACCACTCAAACAGATGGCCGTGTACAAAAGACCAGATTTTTCAAACATCTACCTGTTTGCCCCATGTGTAAATGGTCTTCTTTTATAGATTGTGTGTGTGATTATCGACCCTACTTTGTTGTTCGTGGAGAACCCGGTTCTTACATTATTTGTATGAAAATTTTCGGCTACTCTGTCTGATACGTCACCGTAGTGAGGTAAAGCAATGTATTTCGTTTTTTTCTGGTTCCTCTTCTCTTGTTAATGTTCTTTCTTTATCTGTATTGCTGCTTTTGATATGAAATTTCGTAGTATACATTTTGTCTATCTTATCAGCACTGTAGCAGTTATTCGTTACTACATGTTTTAGTATACAGATCTTTTCGGTACTTTCGTTACCTTTTAATGGGAGCTTAATGATTCTGTTGATCATGCGGTGAAAAAGTGGTTGTCTATATGACCTATAAAAATATCTACCAGTGTGCTAGCAACGCAACTGCCCATTGAACATCATCTGGTTGTGAGTTTATCTCATTAAACTAGTTATTGAATTGATGGTCCGGTAATATTCACACCTGTCGGTACCTGCCTCATTGGAATTGGAAGTGCTACATTTTTCCTGAAGTCAGAGAGTATTTTACCCAACTAATATCTTGCAAACTGGGAGGAATTGTTTGTCATAGTATTTTTCCACAACGATCTCAATGATTGTGAGGAAATGTTATTTGCTCCAGGTCTTTCAACGCTCCATCAGCTTTTTGTCGCAGAATCACATCGCCCATTTCATCTTCATTTACTTCCTCTTCACTACCCATAAAATTTTCTTCACATTTGTTTCCTTTGTAGAGGCCCTTAGTGTATTCCTTCCACTTTTCGGCCCTCCCTTCGTTGCCTATTATCGCCTTCTCATCCAAGCTCTTTACATTGAAACTGCAGTTTCTCTTTCATTTTCTTCAAGGTGTTTCCGTCTTTCCTACAGTTACACGCGCTTCTACAGCTTTGCGTTTCTCCCGAGTCATACCTGCTTTGTCATTTTGTACTTGCTGTCAATCTCTCATTTTTTAGGTAGATGTGTTGTCTAGTTCATTTGCTGCATTTTTATATTTTCTCCATACGTCAAATTCAGTATCTCGCTTGTTATCCAAGAATTACTACGGGGCCTTGTCTTTTTGCCTATCTGATCACTGCTGGCTTCACTACTTCTATTTGAACTCTTCCTATTCTTCCTCTATTGTGTTCCTCCCCCTGTTTCAGTCAATCATTGCCTACGGCTCCTGTTGAAACTCTCAACAACCTCTGGTTGTTTCAACTTATCCAGGTCCATATCCTTAATTTCCAACTTTTCTTAAATTTCTTCAGTTGTAATCTTCAATTTATAAATAATAATTTAAGGTCAGAGTCCACATCTTACCCTGACAATGTTTTGTGGTTAAATATCTGTTTTTGAAATTTCTGTTTTACCATTTCATACATTATATCTGAAACTTAATAGTCTTTCCATCTCTCTTCAACATCAACCACCTCCTGTTATGTTTCTGAAACGAAGTGTTAGTAATGACTAAATTGTGCTCTGTGCCAAGTCTCAGCAGGTGGCTTTCCCTTTCATTCCCTTCCCGCAGTCCACGTTCTCCTTGTGATTTTCTTTCTCTCCGTTTTCCTACTGTCGAATCAGAGTACACCATCACAAATTTTGTCTCCCTTAACAATCTGAATGAGCTGTTCTACCCCATAATACATTCTCCCACCTATTCATCGTCAGAGAAGGAAATCGATTTAGAAAAATATAAACCAGAGTGGCCGTTCGTGGACTGGAGTCTCACTTGACCCGAATGCGAGTGCAGTGTGCTAATTTTGCCTGCTAAAATAACTAGGATATACCAGACAGGTGACGCAAAATTACCCCTTCATTAATATCGCACAAGCGTCATCAGGTAGGGAGATTAGAGTACATGACGGCTCGTAGACACCATCCGCGAATGGTTAAAGAAAGACGCAGTGGCCATATTAGTAGCAGGTACCCCCCACAACGTACGTATGAATGTTAGTACACTGTTACGCAAAGCATTTCGCTAGTATGACCTTATTCGTAGCGATTGTATCATCAAAGCGACTTGTACAATAAAAAAGTGAATATCTAATGTACATATTTCCCTTGACATAAATAACAAAAATGTTGCTTGCACACATTTCCGTTCCATGCAGAAATTGTTCATATCAGCGTCGTTTCTACGCTGTAATTGATTATTCAAATGCGTATCGTGCTATAAATTATCTTTAAAGAAATGAATCTTTCTTTCTTTCTTTCGTTGTCCGAGCCTTGTCCCGCAGTTACGCAGGGTCGGCCATGGTTAATCAGATGTGGCATGGTAAGTTTCACGGGTGGCCAGATGCCCTCCCTGCCGCCACCCCGTACCCCGGGAAGGAATTTGTGTACCCCAGCTGTCTGTGTCTAATGTAAGCCATGGAATAGTGCGAATGTGTTGCACATGTCTGCGAGTCCTGTAACTGAGACGGAACGTGGGGACCAGCCCGGATTCACCTAGGGGGATGTGGAAAACCGCCTAAAAACCACATCGAGGCTGGCTGGCACACCGGCCCTTCGTCGTTAATCCGCCGGGCGGATTCGATCCGGGGCCGACGCATCTACCCGAGTCCAGGAAGCAGCGCGTTAGCGCTCTCTGCTATCCTGGCGGGTCTTTAAAGAAATGAATAACGATGTTTAAAACTGGGAGAGGCACACTTCGCATTCTAGCAAAAACTGATAAAAATCAAACAGTGTGTTTATATTGTGATCCTGTTACAACGGTACAGTTTGCTCACTTATGGATGAGAGTACTACTTTTGATGAGCCAATGAACTTGCAATGTTGTCGTAATAGCAAACGTAATTTTTGTTTAACGTATAATGCTTTGTAATATGTTTACGATCACTTGGTACCATGTCATTTTTTTCTAATTGTCTCAGCACTGCGCTTTATTAGGAATTCCTGTGAAGTTCCAATGAAGTAATTGCATTCCTTCTGTCACACAACCTGAATTTTTTCCCACTAGTGCGAGTCATCTGCACCTCCAAGTATTCACGCAGGACCGCATCATTTACCTCTTCTGCGCAATGAATTTGTCGCTACATTCCCGAGAGAACGTGAGACACTTGACGGTTAGCCCAATACACCTAAGGGTGGTTCAAAGCAGTGATGCTCTAAGGTGCGGACTGGCACGATAAGGCTTATTTCTTCGCTTACAAATGGGTAAACTCTTATCGCTGAACGTTGGTATCAGTTCGCATTGACCACAGTGCTTACACAAACTCCAGAGTGTATCCAGGCTGATAGAGGTAGTGTTACACAGTTTGTGTGCAATGAAGTAGGAGGGAAGATTACGCACCGCCAGTGGTCGACACATGTACCATCACATTCTCTGATATCTATCTACATGACACCAATTATGTTCTTTACGGGCTGTTAGGAAGAGAGTTTCTTTCACAAAGTACGACATTTTTATTTGTCGTCTGAAGCCGAGTGACATTGCTAAAAAAATTAAAATGTTTTTTCTTTTTTTAATTTTCTGACAGCCACAGTTATCTTTTCAGAATACCGCTTTCCACGTCTGAAACGGTAATTTTCAGATCTAAAAATAAAAATATTTATATAATTTGAGATGACATGTCAAACACATTTAGTATTTTAAATTACAGAGATAGTAAAACTCTCATACCCAGTTACTGAACAGGAGGGCCAGGCGTTGTCACTAATGTAAAAGTATCCTGGTACATTTTATATAGTAGCATCGAAAAACAAAATAAAATCCATCCACACGAAGACGACCTGCTACAGACGCGAAATTTAACCGACAGGAAGAAGGTGCTGTGACATGCAAACGATCAGATTTTCATAGCATTCACACAAGGTTGGCGCCGGTGCAGACACCTACAACGTCATGACATCAGGAAAGTTTCCAAACGATTTCTGATACACAAACAGCAGTTTACCGGCGTTGCCGGGTGAAACGTTGTTGTGATGCCTCGTGTAAGGAGGAGAAATGCGTAGCATTACGTTTCCGACTTTGATAGAGGTCGGATTGTAGCCTATCGCGGTTGCAGTTTATCGTATTGCGACATTGCTGCTCGCGTTGGTCGAGATCCAATAACTGTTAGCAGAATATGGAATCGGTGCGCTCAGGAGGGTAATAAGGAACGCCGTGCTGGAACCCAACGGCCTCGTATCACTAGCAGTCGAGATGACAGGCATCTTATCCGCATGGCTGTAACGTATCGTGCAGCCACGTCTCGATCCCTGAGTCAACAGATGGGGACGTTTGCAAGACAACAACCATCTGCACGAACAGTTGGACGACGTTTGCAGCAGCATGGACTATCAGCTCGGAGACCATGGCTGCGATTACCCTTGCCGCTGCATCATAGACAGGAGCGCCTGCGATGGTGTGCTCAACGACGAACCTGGGTGCACGAATGGCAAAACGTAATTTTTTCGGATGAATCCAGGTTCTGTTTACAGCATCATGATGATCGCATCCGTGTTTGGCGACATCGCGGTGAACGCACATGGAAGCGTGCATTCGTTATCGCCATACTGGCGTATCACCCGGCGTGATGGCACAGGGTGCCATTGGTTACACGTCTCGGTCACCTCTTGTTCGCATTGACGGCACTCTGAACAGTGGACGTTACATTTCAGATGTGTTACGACCCGTGACTCCACGCCTCATTCGATCCCTGCGAAACCCTATAATACAGCAGGATAATGCACGACCGCATGTTGCACTTCCTGTACGGACCTTTCTGGATACAGAAAATGTTCGACTGCTGCCCTGGCCAGCACATTCTCCATATCTCTCACCAATTGAAAACGTCTGGTCTATGGTGGCCGACCACCTGCTTCGTCACAATACGCCAGTCACTACTCTTTATGAATTGTGGTATCGTGTTGAAGCTGCATGGGCAGCTGTACCTGTACACGCCATCCAAGCTCTGTTTGACTCAATGCCCAGGCGTATCAAGGCAGTTATTGTGGCCAGAAATGGTTGTTCTTGGTACTGATTTCTCAGGATCTATGCACCCAAATTGCGTGAAAATGTAATCATATGTCAGTTCTGGTATAATATATCTGTCCAATGAATACCCGTTTATCATCTGCATTTCTTCTTGGTGTAGCAATTTTAATGGCCAGTAGTGTAGATAGGAATTACTGACGATCTAGATCTCGAATTGGTTCTTCGCCTGACTGGGGTTCCGCACCTTCTGCTGGTTATACTGTCCTTGGTGCTGTAAGAAGTACCGGGTGGTTGTAATTAAAGTGCACTTTCTCACAAAAGTCTAGTGTGGGCCGTAATTATCGTATGGCAGCGAAACTTCGTAGATGTTCTAATGCGTTCATGCGGTACCGCTATACGTTGGGAAAAAATTGGTTCCAATTTTGGCCCTCAGGTGCAAGTCTGGCGCTCTAAACGCAGGATAGACGTGTAGAATTGTTTCCATGCGTAATGGATTAGGAACGGGACGTGGGCAGGAAAGGACAAGCAAATGGGAATTTAAGTATGACCACCGGAGACATTGAGGAGATACTGTACAGCGCCAGTTTGCACCTGGTGGTCAAAATTGGAACTAATTTTTTTCCTGTGTAAATCTGTTCCGCATAAAGCATCAGGATGTCCGCCAAATTTCCTTGCCATACAATAATTACAGCCCACATTGGACCTCCGTGAGTAGCTGCCCTTTAATTATAGCCGCTCGGTAATTTGACGGTATGAAGGTTCATGTGTCCAGAATGAAATTTTCACTCTGCAGCGGAGTAAGCGCTGGTATGAAACTTCCTGGCAGATTAAACTGTGTGCCAGACCGAGATTCGAATTCGGCACCTTTTAGTTTCACGAACAAGAGCTCTACCATCTGAGCTACCCAAAAACGACTCCCGACCCGTCCTCACAGCTTTAATTCCGCCAGTACCTCGTCTTCTACATTCCAAACTTCACAGAAGCTCTCCTGCAGATTTTGCGGAACTAGCACTCCTGGAAGAAGGGATACATCGGAGACATGGCTTAGCCACAGCCTGGGGGATGTTTTCAGAACGAAATTTTCGCTCTGCAGTGGCATTTGCGCTGATATGAACTGATAAGGAGTCCTGAGTTCGAGTCTCTGTTCGGCACACAGTTTTAATCTGCCAGGAGGTCTCAAGGTTCATGTGGCTGTCATATATCACGATACTCTAGCCTACCTCTGCTACACAGTGTAGGGGCACATCTATCCTTGGTGTTGGTTTCGGAGGAGGCTAGCAATCTGTGTGACTAAATCGGTCGGCGGACCTCAGCCCTTTTGTTTTGGATCTGTAGAGGGTGCGCGAAACGGGTCATGTATGCGTAGCTAGAGTCAGATACCCAGGAACCGGAAGGACGAATTCATTCTGCCTGTTACGCTACTTGGTTGCAGACTGGAGCATTCAAACGAGTGCGGCATTGCATGTTGTTGTGTGTATGTAGATGCTTCGAGACCATTTCGAGGTGTCGTATCGTGGATTGGCATGTACTACTTAGGGCGCTGCTCTCTATGAATAAAATGGCCTCTAGTATTTCTGTAGATAATTTCTTTAGTCATTATTCGTCTTTATCGTCCTGAGGATTGTTTTCTGTTGTTTTGACAATCAGCCTGCATAAGCTACCATCTTGTCGTATAAAATATACAATACCTAAGCTTCATAATACAATTTGTTCCAAATGATATTAACTGTTATGCATCGTGGCACTTGTAGGTCTCCCCAATCATTTATGTCTCTTGTAAGTTATCTGATTGATAAGTCACCGTGCAACTGATGACGCAGAGCTTCAACGTACCTTTCTAGGTCAGGATCACATTTCTTGCCTTCAGAGTATACCTGACCAGTCATTCAAATGGCTCTGAGCACTATGGGACTCAACTTCTGAGGTCATTAGTCCCCTAGAACTTAGAACTAGTTAAACCTAACTAACCTAAGGACATCACACACATCCATGCCCGAGGCAGGATTCGAACCTGCGACCGTAGCGGTCTCGCGGTTCCAGACTGCAGCGCCAGAACCGCGCGGCCACTTCGGCCGGCTGACCAGTCATTATACAGAACTGCAGTTGCCAAAGGACGAAGTGACCGACGAGGTCTCCCTTCAACAGTGCTACTATCAGGGCAGCCTCCATTTTGCACGATGGGTAAAACAGCTCTTGATAGATAAAAACAACCATCGAACGCCATTAACAGGATTCAGCGTAATTCAGGCTGATGGCATTTTGTATTATAGCATAGATGCCACTGTATTACTCTCGTAATCTTATCACAGATTTTACTTGGGAAACTGTCTGAAAAAAAAGTGTTTTTGTATAATCAAGATTACACTGCGGATCGCTAACGTAAATTTACTATGAAATAAATCATATGCAATGCACACCGCGATTTGGATTTGTTCCTTTGTTTATAATTGCGTTTACTGGATCTCGATACGTCTCGATACGTATTCTTAAATTGCAACAGGTCGGTTCGAAATTCTTATTAATGTGGTTGGTAGAGGTATGGAAACGGCCACAGGGTTATCAAACTTAAGTATCTCTGGTGATTTCCATTGTCGCCTTGCCGCGCATAGTGGCCGTCCGGTTTGAGGTCCTATGTCACGGATTGCGCAGCCCCTCCCGCCGGAGGTTCGAGTCCTCCCTCGGGTACGTGCGCGCGTGTGCTTGTAATTTGGTCTCTTAGCAATTCACACACATTTGAACATTTTTGAACATTGTGGTCTTGTCTTCTACCAGATCGCGAAATGAATAGTGCTGAGAAGAGAATTTGTTAATATTACAACGCTATTAAGCAACAAATGTGTTAATATCGATGTCCCATGATCGAAACGTTAGATAAGCTTCCTGCAGTAGGCTGCCTTGAAACATTAGTATGCTGATAGACCTCTATTCATTCGAATTTACCACGTTTGTTACATATTGAAAAAAAAGGTTATTATCTGACCACCGTGATTACATCTTGTTTTGATGTTCAATCTTCCGTAACTCAAAGATGAAGTAGATTTTTAACGAAGTTTCGTAGCTGTATTCAAATTGTTGAATAGGTGTAATTATATTGTTGTTGATGTGGTCTTCAGTCCTGAGACTTGTTTGATGCAGCTCTCCATGCTACTCTATCCTGTGCAAGCTTTTTCATCTCCCAGTACCTACTGCAACCTACATCCTTCTGAATCTGCTTAGTGTATTCATCTCATGGTCTCCCTCTACGATTTTTACCCACCACGCTGCCCTCCAATGCTAAATTTGTGATCCCTTGATGACTCAGAACATGTCCTACCAACCGGTCCCTTCTTCTCGTCAAGTTGTGCCACAAACTTCTCTCCAACTCTATTCAATACCTCCTCATTAGTTATGTGATCTACCCATCTAATCTTCAGCATTCTTCTGTAACAACACATTTCGAAAGCTTCTATTCTCTTCCTGTCCAAACTATTTATCGTTCACGTTTCACTTCCATACATGGCTACACTCCATACAAATACTTTCAGAAACGACTTCCTGACACTTAAATCTATACTCAGTGTTGACAAATTTCTCTTCTTCAGAAACGCTTTCCTTGCCATTGCCAGTCTACATTTTATATCCTCTCTACTTCGACCATCATCAGTTATTTTGCTCCCCAAATAGCAGAACTCCTTTACTACTTTAAGTGTCTCATTTCCTAATCTAATTCCCTCAGCATCACCCGACTTAATTCGACTACATTCCATTATCCTCGTTTTGCTTTTGTTGATGTTCATCTTATATCCTCCTTTCAAGACACTGTCCATTCCATTCAACTGCTCTTCCAAGTCCTTTGCTGTCTCTGACAGAATTACAATGTCATCGGCGAACCTCAAAGTTTTTATTTCTTCTCCATGGATTTTAATACCTACTCCGAATTTTTCTTTTGTTTCCTTTACTGCTTCCTCAATATACAGATTGAATAACATTGGGGAGAGGCTACAACCCTGTCTCACTCCCTTCCCAACCACTGCTTCCCTTTCATATCCCTCGACTCTTATAACTGCTATCTGGTTTCTGTACAAATTGTAAATAGCCTTTCGCTCCCTGTATTTTACCCCTGCCACCTTTGAATTTGGAAGAGAGTATTCCAGTCAACATTGTCAAAAGCTTTCTCTAAGTCTACAAATGCTAGAAACGTACGTTTGCCTTTCCTTAATCTTTCTTCTAAGATAAGTCGTAATATCAGTATTCCTCACGTGTTCCAATATTTCTACGGAATCCAAACTGATCTTCCCCGAGGTCGGCTTCTACCAGTTTTTTCATTCGTCTGTACAGAATTCGCGTTAGTATTTTGCAGCTGTGACTTATTAAACTGATAGTTCGGTAATTTTCGCATCTGTCAACACCTGCTTTCTTTGGGATTGGAATTATTATATTCTTCTTGAAGTCTGAGGGTACTTCGCCTGTCTCATACATCTTGCTCACCAGGTGGTAGAGTTTTGTCAGGACTGACTCTCCCAAGGCCGTCACTAGTTCTAATGGAATGTTGTCTACTCCCAGGGCCTTTTTTCGGCTCAGGTCTTTCAACGCTCTGTCAAACTTTTCACGCAGTATCGCATCTCCCATTTCATCTTCATCTACATTCTCTTCCATTTCTATAATATTGTCCTCAAGTACATCGCCCTTTTATAGACCCTCTATTTACTCCTTCCATCTTTCTCCTTTCCCTTGTTTGGTTAGAACTGGGTTTCCATCTGACTTGATATTGATATAAGTGGCTCTCTTTTCTCCAAAGGTCTCTTTAATTTGCCTGTAGGCGGTATCTATCTTACCCCTAGTGAGATAAGCCTCTACATCCTTACATTTGTCCTCTAGCCATCCCTGCTTAGCCATTTTGCACTTCCTGTCGATCTGCTTCATTTACTGCAATTTTATATTTTCTCCTTTCATCAATTAAATTCAATATTTCTTCTGTTACCCAAGGATTTCTACTAGCCCTCGTCTTTTTACCTACAGGATCCTCTGCTGCCTTCACTACTTCATCCCTCAGAGCTACCCATTCTTCTTCTGCTGTACTTCTTTCCCCCACTGCTGTCAGTTGTTCCCTTATGCTCTTCCTTAAACTCTGTACAACCTCTGGTTTAGTCAGCTTATCCAGGTCCCATCTCCTTAAATTCCCACTTTTTTGCAGTTTCTTCAATTTTATTCTGCAGTTCATAACCAATAGATTGTGGTCAGAGTCCACATCTGCCCCTGGAAATGTCTTACAATTTAGAACCTGGTTCCTAAATCTCTGTCTTACCATTATATAATCTATCTGATACCTTTTAGTATCTCCAGGGTTCTTCCATGTATACAACTTTCTTTCATGATTCTTAAACCAAGTGTTAGCTATGATTAAGTTGTTCTCTGTGCAAAATTCTATCAGACGGCTTCCTCTTTCATTTCTTAGCCCCAATCCATATTCACCTACTATGTTTCCTTCTCTCCCTTTTCCTACTCTCGAATTCCAGTCACCCATGACTATTAAATTTTCGTCTCCCTTCACTATCTGAATAATTTCTTTTATCTCATCATACATTTCGTCAATTTCTTCATCATCTGCAGAGCTAGTTGGCATATAAACTTGTACTACTGTAGTAGGCGTGGGCTTCGTGTCTATCTTGGCCACAATAATACGTTCACTATGCTGTTTGTAGTAGCTTACCCGCACGCCTATTTTTTTATTCATTATTAAACCGACTCCTGAATTACCCCTATTTGATTTTGTATTTATAGCCCTATATTCACCTGACCAAAAGTCTTGTTCCTCCTGCCACCTAGCCGGCCGAAGTGGCCGTGCGGTTAAAGGCGCTGCAGTCTGGAACCGCAAGACCGCTACGGTCGCAGGTTCGAATCCTGCCTCGGGCATGGATGTTTGTGATGTCCTTAGGTTAGTTAGGTTTAACTAGTTCTAAGTTCTAGGGGACTAATAACTTCAGCAGTTGAGTCCCATAGTGCTCAGAGCCTCCTGCCACCGAACTTCACTAATTCCCACTATATCTAACTTTAACCTATCCATTTCCCTTTTTAAATTTTCTAACCTACCTGCTCAATTAAGGGATCTGACATTCCACGCTCCGATCCATAGAACGCCAGTTTTCTTTCTCCTGATAACAACGTCCTCTTGAGTAGTCCCCGCCCGGAGATCCGAATGGGGGACTATTTTACCTCCGGAATATTTTATCCAAGAGGACGCCATCATCATTTAACCATACAGTAAAGCTGCATGTCCTCGGGAAAAATTACGGCTGTAGTTTCCCCTTGCTTTCAGCCGTTCGCAGTACCAGCACAGCAAGACCGTTTTGGTTATTGTAACAAGGCCAGATCAGTCAATCATCCAGACCGTTGCCCCTGCAACTACTGAAAGGGCTCCTGTCCCTCTTCAGGAACCACACGTTTGTCTGGCCTCTCACCAGATACCCCTCCGTTGTGGTTGCACCTACGGTACGGCCATCTGTATCGCTGAGGCACGCAAGCCTCCCCACCAACGGCAAGGTCCATGGTTCATGGGGGGGATAATTAACAGAATTAATAAATGTACACAAGAGTGTTCGGTCTGTAGCGCGACGAACACTATAATAAAATCGTAAAATTTATCGACAACAAGTCCTAAAACGATAACTTTTGATTTTTGGTGATGAGCTCTTAATATAGCTATAGAACTGACAATTTTATTAGTGTATTAACTTTCACCTCAAATATTACTTCCTTGAGAAATGCAAAAAATTTCAGTATCTAAACTCAATATTTCCTTCCACTAGTGTATATATGTGGCTGGAAGGCGAGAAATCCGTGAAAGCGTTGTAACATATATGAACGTCTCCTCTTGGTAAGAAAAAGGCCACGGCTCCTCTCAGAAATGTAGTGAGGCGCTACTTGCTGCAAAGCCCGAGTTTATATTCTCATTGGGGAGCATAAATATTCCTAATACGCTGCAACTCCCTTCAGCTTCTTACCGAAGAAAAATATCTCCGTATCTATCGTGGAAACAGTGCAGGAGCTACATAATCTCTTAATTTACTAAGGTAACTAGAGCAACTGCAAACACACCGCATGTGTGTCCTCCAGAAGCACAAAACTAACAAGAGCTCAGGATGCCGGTGCGAGGGATAACAATGCTCAAATACATTTGTTCTACTTCTAGGTAATCTTGGACGACTGCCTATTTGCCTGCCCTTTAGATTGCAATTTAGGCGGATACTAGAGCAAAAGTCCCATGCAAAGGCTACTCTAATTCACTAAACCACTGAAATTTACAGATAGCAGAAGGTGTATAGGACATACTTCGCTGGATTAGAGAAATTGATAGGCTGTTTAGTTCTCAAGTACCGTACTGAAAGTACGGAAGGTAAAGAAAAATATAGGGGAAGAAACATACTGCCGGAAAAAAAATCGCAAGGAGTAGATGCGCGGCATAAACGAAAGTTGGTAGGCCTGTTTCTTCATCTGAAGGATAATGTCTATTCATATTTCACGCCAGTCGCATTAGGCTGGTGCTAACAGTTTGCTTTAACTACACACTGTAACGGTCGTGAACGTTAGTTATCTTTGAGGTTGGATTTGGTGAGTTTATATTAGCCAAGAACGCCTTTAAGGCGACAAAGACGCCATTATCAAGACCTCACTCAGATTGAACGAGGTAGTGGAATAGAATTACGAGAAGCTGGATGTTCCTTCTGAGATACTGCAGAAAGACTTAGCAGGAATGTAGCTACTGTACATGATTGCTGGCAGCGGTGGTCAGGTGAATGTACTGTCGTAAGAGGACCGGGACCTGGACGGCAGCGAGGCTCTACCGAGAGGGAAGACCATCGTGTTCGGCGTATGGCTCTGGCAACTGCAGCAGCAATTGGCTCCGGAGTGGTACAACGAACTGTTACAAATCTTTTTCATCAAGGGCACCTCCGAGCCTGCATTCCACCGACCGCAAGCAACCACCATTTGTGACTTCAGTGGTGCGAAGTGAGAGCTCATTGGAGAGCGGGGTGGAGATCTGTGGTGTTTTCTGATGAAAGCTAGTTCAGCTTCGGTGGCAGTGATGGCCTTGCGTGTTGGTTAGAGGGAGGCCGGTTGAGGGCCTGTAATTAACCGGTCTGCGTTGGTAGACACCCTGGACCTACATCTAGAGTTATAGTCTGAGGTGCGATTTCATATGACAGTAGGAGCCTTCTCGTGGTTATCCCACGAAACCTGACTGCAATTTTGTGCGTCGATCTTTTAATTCGATCTGTTGTGCTGCCATTCATGAAAAACATTCCAGGTTGCATTTTCCAACAAGATAGCGCTTGCTCACATACCTCTGTTGTAACTCAAAAAGTTGTATAGGGTGTCGACATGCTACCTCCGCTTGCTCGACCACTAATCTTTCTCCAGCCGAGCACATGATCTGACGACAACTCCAGCGTCATCCACAAACAGCATTAACCGTCCCTGTATTGACCGACCAAGTGCAACAGTCATGGAACTACGTCCCGCAAACTGACATCCATCACCTGTACAACACAATGCATGCACGTTTTCATACTTGCATTCAACACCCTGCGGGTTACACCGGTTATTAATGTACCAGCATTTCACATTCTCAATGTTTTATCTCGCGCTTACATTTACGCGTGGTCTTGCAATGTTAATCACTTACATATATTGTATAGACAAATGTATTCACGAAATTTCATTACTCTACATTAATTATTTTTTGGTCTTGCGACTTTTTCCCTCAGCGTAGTGTGTGTAGGTCCGTCGCTCCTGCCAGAACAAAACGACACAGCGTGTCTGGAAATAGTTCGTGTCAAAATAAAAACTGCGGGATGTTGCGTTGTCGCGTGATTCCTCTGAAATGTGTTCACCGGTGACAGAACCAGCCTATTCCGTTGTGTTTAGCAGACGTGCCAGTTTAGTCGACCTACAGATGGATGAACTTCCACACAGATTTCCAGGCGAAAAGTCACTGTCCAATAGTGTGTACATTAACACAAACAGCCACTAAAAGTCAATAGTTCTACAGGCCATTTTGTAGTTTTGCTTGCACTCCATGGCAAAGAAGCGCAAATTTTAGTTTCAGCCGAGATATGTGATGTTTACTGGTATCCTGATGGTCAATATCAGCACTTCGAATACGTAAATAACGGTGACATATAGTAAAATATGTTGAACTGTAGTTACAGCTCATCATATGACCAGAATGTCTATACTTCTACCGTCAAAACTAATACACTAGATATTCATTGGGGAAGAATGATGTTTCTGGTTGCTTATTCGAAATAGTGTTCTTAGAACTATAAGAGCAAGTTCCTGTGAAGAATATTCACTAATGATGAGTGTTTCTGTGTCGTCCTTTGAATCTTCACAATGTCTCTACTTAAATCAGATTTGTAACATTCCTAAACTGAAGACTAAGCTCAAGAATGCGTCGAGCAAGTGTTTGTCAGATCGTTCTGGCTTAAGTATTTTCGGATTCGTACCTCAGGACATAACAGTTTTAACTGATTAATAATTTCTCGGCGATGGTGTATGAAGTACTTTTCACTAATTTAAACGAGTTATATTTGGCTATATTGACGAACATCTGTCAGAAAAGCACCAGAGAATTAGCAGCACGATCTATTAGGTTATTTGTACGAGTAAAATCGTGAAGGGTAGTGGTCACGTAACTCTTCCCTGCGACACGCCCGACTCTTCTTTCACTTATTACCATCTTCTATACTGAAATATGCTGAGTTCTGTTTATTAAGAAATCTGTAGGGAAATCTTAAACCTCCTCCGATATTCCGTAATCATATGTTTTGCTTACTATCTCAATACAATGTAACTGCATTGAAAGCTTTTTGGAAGGCAAAGAACACTGATCTGCCTGGGCTCCACTATCAACGACTTCATATTCTATGTGTTGAATGGGTTTTGCACGAGCAATGGTTGTTGGGTCCGTGCAGATTCTTACAGAGGAGTTGTTCGGTTTCCAAGACAGAGTCCATGTGGTTACAAATTGTCGCCAATATTATGCATTGTCAGGAAAAAATACAACACTCTCAAGGACTGTTTTCAGTGGCGCCAGGGTATACTCTGTGCATACCGGGGAGGGGGTTGTACTGTTACTGATTTATTTGTCATGTTCATCGGCGACAGATGGCGCTCAGGAAGTCAGTCTGTGCAACCTACATTTTTTTGTTTTGGTTTTAGGGCGCAAAACTGCTATGGTCATTAGCGCCCGGTCCGTGACTTAGGAAACAATAAAAACCGAAAATGGAAACCAGCAGAAATGGGAACGAAACTCAAAAAATTGGAGAAACTAAAAGCAGAAGGAAGGCTTAAAAATCCACTACAGAAAGGGGTTGGTTGTCCCCAAAAAAAGCTTCAAATGACTGACGTCATTTCACTGCCACTAATAAACTCGAGAACGCGATCGGCCGAGCGCGTGTCATCTGCTAAAATTGACGATATATCAGGCGACAGCTGTAGACGGGCGCGTAACGGAGTAAAATAGGGGCACTCAATTAAAAGGTGTCTTACCGTCCACAGCTGAGAGCAGTGGGGACAGAGTGGGGGAGGATCGCCGCTTAAAAGATGTCGATGGCTGAAGAGACAGTGCCCTATCCGGAGTCTAGTTAAAATTACCTCCTCCCGACGACGCGTTCGGGAGGAAGAGGTCCAAGCACAAGGAAGAGCTTTCACGTCCCGCAATTTATTATGGGGAAGTGTCGACCAATGTGCGTGCCATAAAAGAACAACTCGACGACATAAAACGCTCCGTAGATCGGTGAAGGGAATCGATTGAATAGCTGGCCGAAGAAGAGAGACTGCAGCCTTGCCCGCTATATCGGCCGCCTCATTTCCACAGATACCAGCGTGTCCCGGGAGCCAGAGGAACGCCACCGAGACGCCCCCCAGGTGGAGCAAGCGCAGACAGTCCTGAATACGGTGGACCAGATGGTGGACAGGGTAAAGAGCTTGGAGACTGAGGAGAGAGCTGAGAGAATCTGAGCAGATATCATACTGTATCCGCTGATGGCGGCGGATGTAGTGGACAGCCTGGAGAACAGCGTAAAGCTCCGCAGTATAAACCGAACACTGGTCGGGAAGCCGAAATTGATTTGGGTTGTCGCCAACAATATAGGCACTCCCTACACCTAACGATGTTTTCGAGCCATCAGTGTAAACAAATGTGGCTTCCTTCATTTGTGCACATAGAGCAGCAAATGCCCGACGATAAACAAGTGAAGGGGTACCATCCTTGGTAAATTGACAAAGGTCACGGAGCAGACAGATCCGGGGACGGAGCCAAGGCGGTGCTGTACACCAAGTTGTCAAGAAGGTTTTAGGAAAGCGAAAGGAAAGAGAATGGAGCAGTTGATGGAAGCGGACTCCCGGTGGTAGTAGGGAGGAGGGGCGGCCTGCATACCCTACATCAAAGGAGGCGTCGAAAAAAATGTCATGGGCTGGATTAGCAGGCATGGAAGACAGATGGCTAGCATAACGACTCAGAGGGATTGCTCGTCGACTGGACAGCAGAGGTTCAGCAGTCTCAGCATAAAGGCTTTCCACAGGGCTGGTGGAAAAAGCTCCAGACACTAAACGTAATCCACGGTGGTGGATATAGTCGAGACGACGAAGAATAGACGGCCGAGCAGAGGAGTAAACTATGCTTCCATAGTCCAATTTCGAACGCATTAAGGCGCGATAGAGGCGGAGTAGGACCACTCGGTCCGCTCCCCAGGAGGTACCATTCAGGACACGGAGGGTGTTGAGGGATCGCAGACAGCGAGCCGAAAGATAGGAAACGTGGGAGGATCAGCACAGTTTTCTGTCAAACATAAGTCCCAAGAATTTAGCGACGTCCGAAAACGGAAGGTTGACAGGTCCTAGATGTAAGGAGGGTGGAAGAAACTCCGTACGACGCCAAAAATTAACACAAACGGTCTTACTGGGAGAAAAGCGGAAGCCTGTTTCGATGCTCCAAGAGTGGAGGCGATCGAGACAGCCTTGAAGACGTCGTTCAAGAAGGCTGGTCCGTTGAGAGCTGTAGTAGATCGCAAAATCGTCCACAAAGAGGGAGCCTGAGATATCGGGAAGGAGACAGTCCATAATTGGATTTATGGCAATGGCAAACAGTACAACACTTAGCACGGAGCCCTGGGGTACCCCGTTTTCTTGGGAGAAAGTACGGGAGAGAGTAGTGTTCACTTGCACTCTAAATGTGCGCTCTGTCATAAATTCGCGAAGAAATAGTGGCAGCCGACCTCGAAAGCCCAAAGAGAACAGTGTGCGGAGGATGCCTGTCCTCCAACAGGTATGCTCTCTCCAGATCAAAAAATATTGCTACTGTTTGGCGTTTCCGGAGAAAATTGTTCATGATATAAGTGGAGAGAGAAACAAGATGGTCTACTGCAGAACGATGCTTTCGGAAACCGCATTGAGCAGGTGTTAAAAGTCTGCGGGACTCCAGCCACCAAGCTAAACGGCAATTCACCATACGCTCCAAAACCTTACATACACTACTCGTGAGAGAAATGGGGCGATAGCTAGAGGGGAGATGTTTGTCCTTTCCAGGTTTCGGAACAGGAACGACGATAGCTTCCCGCCATCGTCTGGGAAAAGTACTGTCGGTCCAAATTCGATTATAAATGCGAAGTAGGTAACGCAGACTATAGGTTGATAAATGCAGCAACATTTGGATGTGGATACCATCCGGTACTGGGGCGGAGGAGCGAGAAGAAAAGAGTGCATGTTGGAGTTCCCTCATGGAGAAAACAGTATTATAGCTTTCGCGATTTTGAGAGAATAAACCAAGAGGTTGCACTTCCGCTGCACGTTTCTTCGGGAGAAACGCTGGCGGGTAATTTGAAGAGCTCTAAATCTCAGCAAAGTGTTTACCCAAGTTAGAAATTGCAACGGGGTCCACTAACGTATCACGCGCGACAGTGAGCCCAGAGACCGGGGAGAAACTAGGCGCGCCAGATAACCGTCGAATTCAACTCCAAACTTCCGAGGAGGGAGTGAAATTGTTAAATGAGCTAGTAAAGAATTTCCAGCTCGCCTTCTTGCTATCGCGGATGACGCGACGGCATCGCGCACGGAACTGCTTATAGCGGATACAGTTGGCCAAAGTAGGATGGTGGCGGAAAACGCGAAAGCACGTAGCCGCTCACGTATTCATCACGGCATGCCTCGTTCCACCAAGGAACTGGGGGGCGCTGGGGCAATTCGGAGGTGCGTGGTATTGAACGTTCCGCCGCTGTAAGACTAACGTCTGTAATATGTGTGACCTCATCGTCGACGCTAGGAAAGTGACGGTCATCGAATGTCGCTAGAGACGAAAAATGTGTCCAATGGGCTTGGGCAAACTTCCAGCGTCGCGGGCGCATATATGGCAGTTGAGGCTGCAGTCTAAGGACACACGGAAAGTGGTCACTCGAGTGTGTATCATCAAGGGCGAACCATTAGAAGCGCCGAGCTAGCGGAACAGTACCGACCGAAAGGTCCAATTGAGAGAAATTTGTCGTGGAGGCAGACAAAAATGTAGGGACCCCAGTGTTGAGGCAAACTAGATCCGCTTGGTGGAAGACGTCTAGCAATAGTGAGCCACGTGGACAAGGATGTGGAGATCCCCAAAGCGGGTGGTGGGCATTGAAGTCCCCAACCAGCAAATAGGGGGGTGGAAGCTGATCAAGAAGATGAAGGAAATCAGCTCGTGCCATTGGTGTGGACGATGGAATGTATACAGTACAAAGAGAAAAGGTATATCCAGAAAGGGAAAGACTGACAGCGACAGCTTGGAAGGAGGTGGTTAAGGGGATTGGGTGATAATGGAGAGTATCATGGAGAACAATCATGAGTCCACCATGGGCTGGAGTGGCTTCAACAGAGGGGAGATCAAATCGGACGAACTGAAAATGGGGGAGAACAAAGCAGTCATGGGGACGCAGCTTTGTTTCCTGAAGACAGAAGATGACCGGCGAGTAGGATCGTAGGAGGATCGACAATTCATCCCGACTGGCTCGAATGCCGCGGATATTCCAGTGGATAATGGACATAGGGTAAACAGAAAATGGAGGAATGTGACCAAGGTTGCCATCAACTCAGCGACTGCTCAGAGCTTGCGACCGACAGCATGGAATGGCATTCAGCCGAAGGCAGAAGATCCTGATCCATAGGTTGTTCAGGAGCAGCTCCTGCCACCAGCAATCGGCCGGTTGATCGGCCGCCAGCAGTGCGCCTCGGCGACACAGAAGACGGCCGAGGGCGATTTCCGCCAGGTGGTGCTGTAGATGGGACACGCCTTGGCGGAGAAGGAGATGAACTGGGCTTCTTATTAGCCTTCTTGGAAATATGATGTTTAGATGAAGGAGGAACCGATGGTTGTGAAGTTGGGGTACGTAAAAAATCTTCACGAGTATGCTCTTTTTTCGAAGTCTTGGTGTCTGACTTTTGGGCTCGAGATTTAGCAGAACCCGATGAAGGCTGAGCCATAGAGTGGGCAGGCGAAAGTGGTGAGGTTGAACGGGCGATCTTTGCGCTGGCCGATCTGACGACCGTGGTACTAAAGGTGAGGTCACAAGTCTGCGTGGCCGCCTCCTTTGTTGGCCGAAGAGAAGCAAGGACAGTGCTGTATTTTCCTGTCTGAGGCACGGCGGGCAGTCGACTGGCGAATAATTTTCGAGCAGCAAAGGTCGACACCTTTTCCTTCACTCTGATTTCCTGGATGAGCTTTTCGTCTTTAAAAATGGGGCAATCTCGAAAGGAAGCAGCGTGGTTCACCCACACAGTTGATGCAGTGAGGGGATGGAGGTGGACAAGCACCCTCATGGGCATCCTTGCCACACGTAACACATTTGGCTGGATTGGAACAGGACTGGCTGGTGTGATTGAACCGCTGACACCGAAAGCAAAGCGTAGGGTTTGGGACGTAAGGGCGAACGGAAATTATCTCATAGCCTGCTTTGATTTTCGATGGGAGTTGAACTTTGTCAAATGTCAAGAAGACAGTGCGGGTTGGAATGATGTTCGTGTCAACCCTTTTCATAACTCTATGCACAGCCGTTACGCCCTGGTCAGACAGGTAGTGCTGAATTTCTTCGTCAGACAGTCCATCGAGGGAGCGTGTATAAACGACTCCACGCGAGGAATTTAAAGTGTGGTGCGCTTCAACCCGGACAGGGAAGGTGTGGAGCAGTGAAGTACGCAGCAATATTTGTGCCTGGAGGGCACTGACTGTTTCTAACAACAAGGTGCCATTCCGTAATCTGGAACAAGACTTTACAGGACCTGCAATTGCGTAGACACCTTTCTGAATAATGAAAGGGTTGACCGTGGAGAAGTCGTGACCTTCGTCAGACCGAGAAACAACAAGGAACTGTGGCAACGATGGAAGAATTGTCTGTGGCTGAGACTCAGTGAACTTACGCTTGTGAGCGGACATAGTGGAAGGTGGGGAAACCATTGCGGAAGAATCCCCCATGATTACCGGCGTCTCCGATGGCGTGCTCCTCCCTTGTGGGGGCTCTCTCTGAGGGCACTTCCGCCTTAGGTGATTGTTCACACCTCACATCACACCTCCCGACAAATGGACGGAGGGACCAATCGGCACTTTTGGAAGGTATCAGCTCGGGTAATCACCCATCCCTGGGCCTGGCCGTTGCCAGGGGGTACGTACGTGTCCTACCTGTCTACCCGGGGCGGGGAATTACGCGTTACCCCGTCACCGGCTACGCATAGAAATGCGTGGGTCGGCCTTCAGACACGCACAGGGAGGAAAAAAGAGAAAGGGAAAGGAAAGAAGAGGGGTCTCAAACGCCACAGCGGAGAAAAGGGCAAAGAGAAGAGGTAAGGAAAAGAGGTAAGGAAAAGAGAAGGACAGAAGAAGGACGAAGACTTGCAAGCGGAGAAAGCAAAGAATTTGTTACTGTTTCGAGCATCCGTCTCCAGACGTAGGCACAAACCATACTCCCAGAGGGGGAGAAAGGGAAGGAAAGAGCCAGAGGTGAGAGGGGGGGCGAAGATGGGGGATGGGGAAGGATGCGGAAAGGGAAGGTATGCAGCCCAGAAAGGAAGGAAGGCCACATTAGCTCGGGGTCCCGTGCTCGCTACGCATGTATCCACAAAAGAGTTGTGGACCCCCTGGGGGGAACCTATATTTTGACCCTGCTGGCAGTAACTGTGCTGAGTTTGGTGGTGAACAGTGACTGCAACATTGATTCTTGGTACAACCATGCCCCAAAAACGAGTAAATACTCCTGTTGAACAGCTTCGGTCAATTGAGTGGGGTGCCATTATGTGTCTGCAGGAAACTGGACATACGTGTCAACGGATTGCTGCACATGTTGGACGCAATATATCTGTAGCAAGTCGTTGCTTTCAGCAGTGGCCTGTGGAAGTTTTCCACACATTTAGACCAAGTTCTAGACATTCGCATAGTGCAGACGCACTTCAAGATCGACCCATTGTGCGAGCAGCGGTCGCCGACCGATCATCCACAGATGAAATCCGGGAATATGGTGAACCTCTTTTGTCAACAGGTACCTTTGGCAACAATCTACTTCAAGCAGGAGTACGATCAGGTATGACTATGGCCAGGGTAACACTGACACCACAACGCCGCCAAGCATGGCTACTCTGGAGTCGTGAAAGAATTGACTGGAGATTGAAATGGCGCTCTGTCGTCTTCAATGATGAGAGTAGGTACTGTCTGCATGCGAATGATGGACGTACATGTGTATGGAGTAGACTTGCTGAGCTGCCTATTCCAAACTACATTCGCCCACGACGTGGTTCATAGTCTCACATTTGGTGTTTCTGCAGGGTGAAGTAACCAGATGACGTGCTTTTTCAGCACGACAGTGCACGGTACTGTGAATTGATGCGACTGATTCGGCACCCTTTACTGTGACGTGTGTTTAATTTGGTCTGAATTTGGTATCGTACACTCCTACAATGACGAACTGCCTGTCACCTCACTTGCCAATAAAATGACATAGTCCGTGAGGATGTTTTATTTTTTTCTTGGATTTTTTTCCTGCAGTGTAAGTTAGTACCCTAACGCAATTAATCTTGTCGAGATCTGCGCTGCTAACAGCAGAAATTACAATAGTTCTGTTTGAAAATGTGGTGTTGCACCGATGTCTGTGTAGCTAATATTGCTGGGACAAGACTAAGTCGCATAAGGAGAAGTTTGTTACTACGACATCCTAAGCGGCTGTGGAAATATTTGATATAAAGAGACTGGTTCAATTACTGTATAATGCTTAGTTGCCTTTGTTTTATACATGTTACACGAAATGTTTTGTGTGAAATATTGAATTTCTATGTTTAACATAAAGGCCGCACGGCTTTATTAAAAATATTTGATATTATACAAGTATTTCTAAATTTTTATTAAATACATGCTTTCGACTTTATTGATAAAAAAGGGTTTTTCTACAAAGAACTGTTATGGCTTTCAAGAGAAAGAAATTGCCTTATTTCTGTTGTTTTAAAGATGTTAATAGAAACAATAGCTATGTAACCCATTAGCTTATAGTCTGTGATGCGAAACACGTTACTTAATTAAATACATGAGTAGTAGTCTTTCGCTACGGGGCACCCGTCTCTGGAAAGCAATTTGGCGTAACATCAAGTGCCGGGCAGGTTTTATTGCTCACACATCACTTTTCATTTGTCACATACCATATAAAAATGAAAGATAAATAACTTAAATCTGTGAAAACTTTATATTCAAGATAAAGTTCTGTATCTTCCTATATGTATTTTAAAATAAAACTAAAGGAATTGCACTAAGCAGACTGCGAACAGAAGGCACAACCTATCATGCACCTGGTGGTTGTTGACATTACCTTATAGTTATCACGAGGCACAAATCGTTTACTCCAGTTTGGCAACGATGACATACAGCATGATACGTCGTGGAATGTACTGGTATACCGGTTTATGGTATTTATCAGTGCATTTTTGGTTATGTAAGTTCTATTACTTTCTACAATAACCTATTACATTTTCCTATGTTGTTAGATCTGCTGGTTGCCACTGAACGGCAGAAACAGGTAACAGTGTAATACTATTACGTATTTCTGGCACTGAATAGGCAGTTTTGACCGAGCGAGGTGAGGCCACACTGGACTCGCGTTGGGGAAGACGACGGTTCAGATCCGCGTCCGGCTATCCGAATACAGGTTTTCCGTGATTTGCCTAAATCGTTAAATGCCAGGAATATTCCTTCTAAAGGACACCGCCGATTTACTTCCACATTCTCGATACATTCCGAGCTTGTGCTCCGGTTCTAGTGACCTCGATGTCGACGCAAATTAAACTCTAATCTTCCTTCCTTCCTTTAAACATTATTTAAAATCTACAAATAACGTTGGTACCCGTTACAATAATATGTCGTACTTTGCACAGGCACACTAAAGGAACTTACTTGTCCGACCGTTCCATGAAGTCAAGTTATTTGTAATGTGCATTGTTTTCTCTGTACCTTTCGAACATCCTTAAGTGATTTCAGAAAATTCCTGGGATTTTGCATCTGTCCGGCCAGTTTCGCACCTGTCTCAAAACCCACTGAAGTATATGCATTCCACTGTTGTGCACTTTCATCATCTCCAGCCTGCTCGAGTCGGATTTTTTTAATTCTTCGAACCTGGTAGTTTGAGTCCGTATGAAGCAGTGCAATCACGAGTCACATATTGTTTGCGCAACATGACAGGAAGACACGCGGGAATTCGTTTAGTTAGAGTGTCTTGAGCGGCTAAAAGAGGAGGGGGAGGGGGAGGGGGAGGGGGAGGAGGAGGAGGGGGAGGGGGAGGAACGTTGAGCAGCGTCGTCGGAGGGAGGGGGAGTCCAGCTTAGACTACCATGGGCGTGGCAGAAATCGAAGCCGCGCGCGCGTAAACACTTTCTACTCTGCCTCATGAAGGTCTGTTGTCTCTGAGGCCACAATGTCTCTCGTTTGACCTCTAACACGATACGCACGGCGACGGCGTCGAACATCCGACACACACACACACACACACACACACACACACACACACACGGGTCATAATGTTACATTGTTTGGATTCGCACTGACAACTAGCCACTTACATAATGGGGGTCGAGGAGTTTCCTGGGACATGTGGAAGGCCACTTATTCAAAGTGGTAAAATGGTTCAAATGGCTCTGAGCACTATGGGACTCAACTGCTGAGGTCATTAGTCCCCTAGAACTTAGAACTAGTTAAACCTAACTAACCTAAGGACATCACAAACATCCATGCCCGAGGCAGGATTCGAACCTGCGACCGTAGCGGTCTTGCGGTTCCAGACTGCAGCGCCTTTAACCGCACGGCCACTTCGGCCGGCAAAGCGGTAATATCTCTATGACAAATGTAGGTACCGTCTGTCTGATAGCAGATAATAACCCTAGTTTTATTTTCTCCTGAAAAACTGTAGGCGGTAGATTCTAGAGTTTTAAACGCGTACACGAACAGCACTCGAGTTTTTATAAAATATTACATTCTCCCATGACACGAAGTTGTTAGCCGTGAAGTAGACAAACCAACACAACATCGTATGAAAACTTTTAGATCCTAGCCGAGGCTAAAAAAGAGCAGTCCAGTCTTTTACGAGAAGGGAGGAAGGAAAATTAGTCTTTAATTTCCCGACGATGATTATTAGGAAGCCTAAGAATGGAATGAACATCGATGGAGAACGAAATAAGCATCCCTCCTTTAAAGGGAACCATTCTGGGAGTTGCCTGTTCAAGGGAAACTTTCCAGCTGTCACCTTATATATTCAGTAAAGCACGGAAAACCTAAATTTGGATTGAAGCCCCACTTCTATCGAACGCGAGTACAATTTTTTAACCACTTAGCTTCATCGCTCTGTGATACAATGAAAGTATCATGCGCAGACTTTAGTCGCGCGCGAAAGGCAAATCAATTGTTATACAACTGTAGCCGATTTGATACAAAAAATAATCCATGTCTTGTCCCTATATGAGCGAACACGGCCAAAATCACTATGAGATTAATTTTGCATCGTAGACACTTGGTAATACTTGTCACGTGGGTATTACTTGTATTACAAGTAATACAATTGCGAGAGGTTTAGACATGGAATGAGAGACTACCTATTCAAAGATCTCGGGTCTGATTCATTTTCTTTCTCCTCTGGCAATGTGAAAAACGTCGAGTTGCACCGCAGTTTGGAATGCACATTGAACTTTAGTTTCCCTATAACTGGCTGGTAAATCAGTTCAACAGGCGGGAAGAAGGCAAGAGCATGGCATCGACAATAGGACCATAGCTAATGAGACCTTGAAGTATTCAAACCAACCTTCGGATTGATGACAGCTTTATCTTTTGTGGTGATGCCAGACATCGTGTTGGATGCTAAGTGATCGAAAGGCCAACGACGTATTTAATGAAAGCTACCACAGATCATCTTCACTCTTGCTATTGTTATGCGTTATCTTCAGAATGGGTAACCAGGTAAATTGCATAAGTTAAAGATGTGCTTGTCCAAGAAAAACTATTTTTTCCTCCCATTTCAACAGCTTTGTGCACCCAGAAAGAAATTTCGGACAATATACTGAAAATAAATTCATTTCTGTTCATGAATTCTTTCGAGCTACCGAAAATGGAGTCAAGATTTCCAACAAAGGTCCGCAAAAAGGGCCAATCTTGCATTAAAAAATTTATGAAAAAGCTATCCACCACAGACCAAAGAAACACAGATTGTATCAGTGTAAAAGGTAATATGGCCTTTGTTGTTTTTAACCGGTATCCGTTGCTGTCTTAGACCATATAACGCTGTCGACATAAAGAGTGTTTTTCACGTAATAGCTGCTATGAAATTCATGACTGGTGCAAAATTACTGACGCGTTAGCAACTGGCGACCGAATACACACAAAATAAAATGAATTAGGCCCATAAGTACACGAGCATATCCAGTGTTTATGCAGTGCTACAGAGACTGTGCTACTGACAGTCAAAGTGGGAGGACAATACCAATTACAGAGTGGAAGGAAGGAAGAGAGAACTACGGAGATTTCTATATTCTGCAGTAGCTTCCAGGATTCCGGTGTCTCTCCCGAAATCTTTATATCTGTCTATCCCCGTCCATATGAACTTTGGAAGTCTCATAAAACTGAACGGTTCTAAGAAGGGCTGAATGATCCGTAATTTGGTTTATAGCAGTGATGCACTCAACCAGTGCTCAACAAACTCCAGTGTAACACTGTAGACAGTAATGTATCGCGCATAAAACGGTTTGTAGTCTGTGAATTTCATTTATGAGTATTTCTAAGAATTATATGTCAATTGAAGAGGAATCAAAATGTTTCACTGCTGCGCATTCTGCGTGGCGTCTGTTCTTTCGGCCATGTCCGAGACTCCATGCATTCGTATAATTCTGAGAACTTGTTAATCCCCTGTTGCTTGCGTAGCCCGGCAAGGATGACAAGTACAAAATTAGATAAGATTTACAGAAAGCACAAAGCACGTTTTCCTGCAAAGCATCCTCGAATGGCGGAAAATAGCACAGATAGAGCGTAGCGGCTGTTTGACAAACGGAAACTCCCATTCCTCACTGTAAAGATGAGATCCCTATCCAGATGCTCAGAAGCTGCAATCCACACATTTACATACGCATGTCGAGAAAAATTTCTCACTGCGCAATGGTATCACAACGTTATGAAATGTATGGTTTTACATTCGTTGCCGCAATTTATAATTCCTTCGAATAACATTTTTTTGAAAAAATACAGTAATGTCTTTTAGACATCACCCATATAGCCAGCCAGCATCAGACAAATTTTAACATTTAAATGTATAACAACATAAACCGTTAAAAAGACAAATAGCCATTACAGTATTAAATATAGAGTTAAGTCAATGAGATAAGAAATTTAAAATGCATTGATGAAAATGAAAGTAAGGTTGATGAGTCATTCGTATCTATTAATTTACGTTATTGTAATCAAAAAATTAAAAATATTCTTGTTTGTCCTTCTACTATAAAACCGTATAGGAGTTTACATACTTTTATGTCTTCTGCCGCTGAAAGGATTGCATGTCTGTTGTTAAAGCATAGAAAGAGGACCTTTCTTCTGAATTGGTTTCGTACGATCTTGATATCTTCTGTCGGAGCCAAAGAAAATGTCTTTAACATCTTCCTAGTTGTGACATTCACAAGAAAATCATGGGAACATGTTCAGGCGGTAGAGATGTTGCTGGAATCTTCCGTGATTTGATCGCAATCGCTTCACTGTCCCTATAAAGTTACTTCTGTATTTGCAATTTTGGTGCCAAGGACGTGATGGGAGATCAGTTAGCAATGCGGCACAATATCTTCCCTTGATTTCAGAAGACCGGTGGAGGCTTTCGTTCCGTCGGGACCTGATTCTGATCATTATGGTCGTAGGAGATCGTCATGTGACTATCATATTTCACGGAACCAGTGTACATAGCTTCCTTGGCCAAAGTAGCGACTACTTTTATCTTTGTTCCACAGTGCACCTTCACCTAAAACATGTTAGCTGTCTTGTTTAGGTGGGAAAGCTCTTGAAATGCTTCTGTAATGCGGTATACTACGTAAGTTTTTGCGTTGTTGACCTCGCAGTATTTTAACAGCTTCACTGCAGAGTGTGAATTTGATAATAATGTTTCTTCTTGAACTTCTTTTGCGTATTTAAGTCCTCTAAAATCGCTGTAAGTTCTGCAGTGAGTATGGATCCTATTTCAGGGATCTCGAATTCGCCCCCTCTTTTAGTTTTGCCATCTACGAATGCACTTCCTGCTCAGTCTTTTTTAGATCCATCTGTGTAAATATTTCTTGAGGATGGCCATGTCGCTAAAAATGTCAGCTAAGATTTTCTCATTCATTGTATCTTAGATGAGTAGAGGATGCTGATTATGTTTCTTGTTCCTGTTAGTCGATTTATGTGCTACAGCGTAACACCAGACTTTTTCAGTATGATTGCCTCTGAAGTGGGCGCTCTGCAATAAACCGGCTCGCTAGACATGTGTAACAGATGTGCACTCTTTGAAACTTGGGAAGGCCCCGCTTCCCTGCCCCTGATGATCCCTGGCAGTGAGTGCTAAATCAAGCACTGTTTGTTTTAGTATATGGGCAGCAGACAAAGACCTAAAGCAGATTACGGTAAGGATGTCTGGCAAATCCGTGATACTGACCGAGGAGGAATTTGTCTCATCTCATGAGGAAGTATTGAATGTCCGGCAGCAAGCAGTAGTCCCTGCGATGGCTGTTTAGCTCCGTTGGTATTCTTGAGAATTAAGTGATAGATATGTGCTGTGTCCTTCGGCTGGTAGACGTCGAGGTCGGTATGAGCGATAACGTCATGTGACGTTGGTTACACGCCACGTGTTACTTCTAAGTACCGCGCTCGAGACAACTTGTTGACAGATATTTCATATCTCAGAATAAACAAAAATTGGCCACGTGCGAGTAGGGCTCTCACTTTTAGGGATCTGTGCAAACTTAATTATGTATTTAGACAGTTAATCCATTCCGGGAATCGAGAATACCGACCATTTTTGCCTCTCATTGACAGTAATACTGGCAAGATGTCGGTCCCAGAAATTCAAAGATTTTCAAGAATGTTTTAATTTCAGTAAAGCAAATGTGACAGTCATGCAGGAGGCAGACGACAAGTATTATCAGTATTTCTGCATTCAGGCTGACTGGGTCTCAATGGTAAAAATCAAACATTAGGCAAGGAATAACTGATTCTAGTATGACGGGTTTCGGAATTTATCCGTCAGGTACCCAGGAGCGCTTACTGCACACAGATATGAGCAATAAAATGATTCCTTGCCTGAATTCTGATTTGTACCATTGTGACCCAGTCAGCCTGAACGCACAGCAACGTATTGTTTTAATTTCAAGTTTGACATCGGATATGAAATGACAAAATATTTCGTGTGATGTAATTGCAGATAAACAATTTTTGGAATTTTTCCCCTTACTTGTGCTGTGAAACCTTACTTCTTGCCAAGTTTCCTCACTGTAGATCAATAGGAAATACACTACAGGTTTTGATGAGTGACTATGCGAATATAAAAATATGTGGCACAAATGACCGTAATTTTTGATTGCGTGGGTTTAGAAGCTAACGTTTATTATATCGCCAAGGGACCGTAGACCTCAGTACGGGACGTAAATTTCAACTTGATAAGTGTATCCATATCTGGGAAAATTGTTTTCAACAATGAGTCAGTCGGACGGACGACAAGACGATCGTACAAGGGTTCTGTTTTTACCGATGGACGCACGGAATCCTAAAAATTAGTATTGATTTGTGGGAATACTTTTTTTAGCGATGGTGACGTGACGTTCTCGGCCACCAGCCTGTGTGTTCACGTTCTGAAACCCAGCGCAGCATGTGATGAAAGGGGGGGGGGGGGGGGTGTAACAAGTTTCATAGGCATCTATCCATAGCATGGAAACGTAGGCGCTATTCGAGAGGAGTAAAGACACGCCTAAGATGTGTTCTCAAGTCCTGACTTTTTTTTTTTTTAAATTATCTTACCACATGACTATACGAAAGCTTTGCAGCTTGTGACATTTGCCTCTCCGCGAGTTTGAGAGGCAGCGTGTGTTCCCTCTCCTATAAGGCAGCGCGTTGTTTATTTTGGCCTTAGCCACTATCTCCTCTTGCGCCATTACACTCGTCTGACAGTGTCAGTGGAAGGAGATTGTAGCGTGAGAATACAAAGCACACCGCCTTGAAAGTGAGCCATCATCTCGGTGTAGTTAAGAGGGCTGAAATATCTGTTTCAGTCCCATCACTAGGGGGCTGCGGCGAACAAGCTACACAGAGCTTGCCTGCCTGTTGCAAGACACATTGCCTCCTCTACGCCGCAATCCAAAGGGTATTTTTCGAATGTCAGTTACGTGTTCTTTGTAATATCCATAGCAGAAATCCTCCATACAAAAGTATTACGATAAAAGTCATGCTATATAAATAATATGTTGTATTAAGGCCAATATAATTGATCAACTTCCGCTGTTGCTGACACGTATGTATTTAATTATGAAGGACTGCCCAATTTCGGCATTACAGGTCATTCTCAAGTGTCGTAAGTGCTAACATGTCGTAATGTATTTAGCAGGGAAGCGGAATCGATTATGCAGTGTGATTCAAAAGTAACTGTAGACGCTTCGTGGGTGTAATGTATGGATTAAAATGAGAATACAGTCTTAAATAAATTTTTGCCTGGAATTGCTTCATTTGCGAGTTATGACTGATAATGTCATTTTGGTAGGCATTACATCTTGGGCTAGTACAAGCTTTTGGCGTGTCGTGTTCGCCTGCATATAGTCTGATGTTGCTTTCAGTCGGGAGGCAATGGAATACCTCAAAGTTGCTTATCCCGATAAGTGGACAAGTCTTGGAGGACCTGTTGCTTGGCCCGCCAGATCTACGGATCTTAATCCTTGGACTTCTACCTTTAAGCCGTCTCAGGGAACTCCTGTATTGTGTTGAAATGAGAATGTAGCACAACTACAGCAGAGAATCGAAAATATCTGTGCAGGTGTGCAGAATGAGGTGAACGGAGCTTGCAACATTTCGATAGCGTAAATAAGTCGAGCATATCACTGTCTTCGTCTGCACGAACATAATTTTTGACCTTGTCGTGGGGTAAACGTACAGCACGTAGTTGAGTTGAATTTAGGGTCCCTTCGTGTCGTTTCTCTCTGAGAAGAATTAATTTTGTGTTGCATTTGTCATATCTACTCTATCGCATAGCTCTGAAATAAAGCAGTTTCAGACAAAACTTTATTTGATGTTTTACTCGTATTTTGATGCATACATTATACCAACGAAGTCAGTACAGTTACGTTCACATCACCCTATATTACACTGTTCACAAGTTCGACCGATACTTGAATACTGCTCGTCAGTATGGGATCCGTACCAGATAGGACAGAGACGGAATAGACAAGATCCAGAGAAGAGAGGCACGTTTCGTTACAGGTTCATTTAATAAGTGCGAAGGCGTCACGGAGACGCTCAGTCATCTCCTGTGGCAGACGCTGCAAGGGAGGCGTTCTGCATCACTTTATGGTCTACTGGAAAAGTTCCGAGACCGTACATTCCTAGAACAGTCAACCAATATATTGCTTCCTCCTACGTATATCTCGCGAAAAGACCGTGAAGATAAAATCATAGAGATTCGAGCTTACACAAAAGCTTAGCAATGGTCTTTCTTCCCGCGAACCGTACGCGGAAGAGGAGGAGGAGGAGATTAGTGTTCAACGTCCCGTCGACAACTTGATCGTTAGAGACTGAGTACAATCTCGGATTAGGGAAGAATGGAGAAAAAAAAGCGGCCGTGCCCTTTCGAAGGAACCATCATGGCATTTGCCTTGAGCAATTTTGGGAAATCACGGAAAAGATAAATCAGGATGGCCGGATGCGGGTTTGAACGGTAGTCCTCACTAATGCGAGTCCAGTGTGCATATCAGTGCGCTACCCCACCTGGTGAACCGTACGCGACTGGAACAGGAAACGGGGAAGTGACACTGATACACAAAGTTTTCTCCAGCACACGCCATAAGGAGGCTTGCTGACAGCAATTGAGAATTGCCTGCCAGGCCGAAATTGGCCAATCCTGCAAAATTCGTTCAAGGAAATACGTGTAAACGACTGCCAAGGTGGATTCATTATAATGTCCATCTGCAAATGTACGATTGTGGTGGCTCGCATGAAGAAAATACGTTTTAGCCCGTGCGACAACCGCTAACGGCTGTAAGTCTAATAGCTTTCCTCTGTCTACAGTGTGCGAAGATGAACGATAGTAGACAGAGTTTCAAGAAAAAAAAATTATTATTCCAGAAAAACACGTTTCTGAGGCACATCATGAGTTCCGCAGGTTCGTATTGCAGATCTGAGAATGGCAATGTCAGAAAATAGTCATACCAATCTGACTCCTATTTCTAATTTTGTCCGCTATGTAAATAATTGACTTTTTTCTATATTTATTTTGTCTCCAGAGTCTGTACTCTAATTACCCACTAGAAACACAAGGCTATATTCATCAGCATCATTTTTCATGTCTTTGTCCCGTATCGGCGCACGGTCAGCATAGTTAATTCAAGGGGTGGCCGAATGCTCTTCCTGTCGCCATAAAAACGCAAGGCTGCACTATATACGTAACTGTAAGAAGAAAATACATAAATGCTTATTTACAAATATATTGCCCAAGCTTTTCACAGGTTTGACCAAAATTTTTAACAAAAAAATTTAGAAATAAATCAGACATTTTTGATTCATCAACTCTCACTAATTCCGTAACTCATAAGCAAGACATAGCTGAAAATTAACATGTCTTTGAAACCTACATGTTTTTCCCTACACCCTTAAAGAATTAACATTAACCTTACAAAGGCGAAGAAAAGAAAGAAAGCTGATTGAGGGAGGAGATAACCCACACTCACCCAAGTCTTCAAATATTCCGATCGTTCAGTCAAGTTTGGGACATAAAAGCAAGATGTTGTTTACATCAGCTTCTGACTCGGTATCACACTCTCATGCAGGGGAACCATAAATGTTGATAGTACTATATGGATGGATAGGAAAAGCTGCATGATCACAACGGAGTCTAACGATGGTAGAAATATTTGATTGGACCAAATGGATCCCAGTGAACCACGATGTTGTAGGAATTTGAGGTTATCAAAATGGTTCAAATAGCTCTGAGCACTATGCGACTCAGCTTCTGAGGTCATCAGTCGCCTAGAACTTAAAACTAATTAAAGCTAACTAACCTAAAGACATCACACACATCCGTGCCCGAGGCAGGATTCGAACCTGCGACCGTAGCGGTCGCTCGATTCCAGAAAGTAGCGCCTAGAACCGCACGGCCACTCCGGCCGGCAATTTGAGGTTATAATGCCACGTAATACCCACCTTCCTTTTGTTGGGACACATTCCACACCTCCTGTTATCGCGGTTGACAGACATTCCCCCCCCCCCTCTCTCTCTCTCTCTCTCTCTCTCTCTCTCTCTCTCTCTCTCTCTCACACACACACACACACACACACACACACACACACACACACACACACACACACGGCGTTTGCTCATTTCATCCCACCTCCCTCCTTTCCGCTCCGCCCCTTGACCTCTACATCTCCTCCTGTCTCCCCCCCCCCTTTCTCGTATACATAAATAAACAAAACTTCGGGATCGTATGTCTACGAAAGTCCCAGAAGATGTAATTTAATCTGCACCTGGCTAGGGCGATACAATGTGGTTCTTAAGTCAGCGTAATAATATACAGCCACCATCTGAAGACACTATATTGCGTACACAAGGAAAATATAGATTAAAATCTGCTCCTGTACCCAAAGCAGGAATTAAATGAACACCTTAGCTTTCCGAGAACAGCAACTAGCTTTATAGAACAAGGCTGTCTTGCTGCTTCGTTAGCGTTGCCAATTGGAGGCGTCAGCTGTGAAATTTCTCGTTATGGAGAAGAAAGGATATTCTCTTACTACATTTTTTTCCACGCAGTGGTGTTTATTGTTTTAATCGCTATCGATTTCCAAGCGAACTACGGCTCTCTCTCCAGGCATTATATTTCTGTGGTAGCATTGCAAATACTTGCTGTTAATGTGCACCAGCGTCATCTGCTTACAGGATAATTCTCGAAGTTATTTAAACACGTGAACATATCGCAATGTCTTTGTTTCAAAAGTAGTGAGCACGGTAGAGGGTACTGGGGTACATTAACAGGACATACTTGCTGTGGTACATCACATCGATGACAGTGCTTAAGTGTCAGAAGGTGAAGTCGCCGCTACTCGGGAGATGACACGCAATAAATTAAAACAATAAACGCAGCTTCTCTTACAATAGTAAGAGAATGATCTTTGTTCTACGAAACAAAAGGTTAAAGTAGCTGGCAATGTATCGAAAGTGTTGCAAGTTCCTCACGTAAACAAGAAGTAAACAAGGTGCGTGGGAGGAAGGAAAAGAAGGGAAAGTTGGCGAAAGGGGAGTGGGAGATGATGTGGGAGCAGAGAGGAGTGAGGACAGAAGTGGTTGGGGAATGGACGAAAACTAAGAGAAGATATTTATGACCCCTTGTCTCTTCTTTGTATCACTCTTTCTCTTATCCGACTGCTATGTCGTTTAAAATAATTTATAAATTATAATTTATAAATTGACCACTATTCTTACTTTGAAGAACTGGTACAGTTGCTACTCGTTTAAGCCCGGCTGCTACGTGATAGCAGAAAAATCGGTAGTGCTACTTTGTCGCGGGGAAAGTCCCCGTGAACCACGAAAACAAGGAAGTAGACAGACAACTGCAAGCTGTGAAAGGAGGACCAATCGTATAGTGTGGAGGAACTCTGGTATAGTACGATCATTGGCGTCAACAAATCCCGACACTTTAACCGTATTATAAGCTAGTGGCCATCACGGACAACGCGTAGACCTTGACACTGCTTGCTGCCTGCGGCGTCGGCGTCCCTGTCGACGGGTAGCGCAGCGCGGCGCGGCTACTCACCGAATGAAGCTCAGCGTGTCGTGGCAGCGTTGCGCGTAGCGGCCGGCGGTCGCTGCGTGACTGAGTGATGCTCAGCTGTTCGTCCCCTCCAGGCGCCACAGCGCTGCCACCACAGCCGCCGGACAGATAAGATAGCGGCGCGCGATCAACTTCTCTCGACTCGCACACGCTAAGTGGACATTCGCGCGCCGGAGATCGTCGCCGTCAGTGTTTCGTTTGTGTGTAGTGTTGTTCGCCGTCACGCCACCGCCGCTCACATGCCGTCGCCATCATCCATGTTCTGTGCACCGTGTCGCCTAGTGTTAGTGCTGTTTCTCGTCCAGCGTGAACGGCTCCGTGTTTTTTCGATTTTTAGTGTCAACATTTTTTGCCCACCGTTTTGACTATCTTCTCTGTGCCACCTTTCTGTACTACTTGTTGTCAAAGTCGACGCTGAAGAGCGGCGTATTGTGCTGCTGACAGCCCGCCTTTGTATAAGGTGTTTAAACTCACAATAAAGAAAAAAAAAAAAAAAACTTCTCTCAATCCTCACTTGGCTGCGGCGCCAGCCCAGTGTCATCCCACCAGGCAGAGAGGCTGTCAGGAAGAGCGGGACGGCAGTAAAACAACCCATTAGCGGTCGGCAGGAGTGAATCACTAAGTTATTAGTGCCGCCGATTCCCTTCTCACTCCTTGACAATCCTGCTCACTCCTTCATATTTGTTGTTGTTGTTGTTGTGGTCTTCAGTCCTGAGGCTGGTTTGATGCTGCTCTCCATGTTACCCTATCCTGTGCAAGCTTCTTCATCTCCCAGTACGTACTGCAACCTCCTTCCTTCTGAACCTGCATAGTGTATTCATCTCTTGGTCTTCTTCAGAAACGCTTTCCTTGCCATTGCCAGTCTACATTTTATATCTTCTCTACTTCGACCATCATCAGTTATTTTGCTCCCCAAATAGCAGAACTCATTTCCTAATCTAATTCCCTCAGCATCACCCGACTTAATTCGACTACATTCCATTATCCTCGTTTTGCTTTCGTTGTTGTTCATCTTATATCCTCCTTTCAAGACACTGTCCATTCCGTTCAACTGCTCTTCCAAGTCCTTTGCTGTCTCTGACAGAACTACAATGTCATCGGCGAACCTCAAAGTTTTTATTTCTTCTCCATGGATTTTAATACCTACTTCGAATTTTCTCGTGTTTACTGTACTGCTTGCTCAATATACAGATTGAATAACATCGGGCAGAAGCTACAACCCTGTCTCACTCCCTTCCCAACCACTGCTTCCCTTTCATACCCGTCCACTCTTATAGCTGCCATCTGGTTCCTGTACAAATTGTGAATAGCCTTTCGCTCCCTGTATTTTACCCCTGCCACCTTCAGAATTTGAAAGATAGTATTCCAGTCAACATTGTCAAAAGCTTTCTCTAAGTCTACAAATGCTAGAAACGTAGGTTTGCCTTTCCTTAATCTTTCTTCTAACATAAGTCGTAAGGTCACTATTGCCTCAAGTGTTCCAATATTTCTACGGAATCCAAACTGATCTTCCTCGAGGTCTGCTTCTACCAGTTTTTCCATTCGTCTCTAAAGAATTCGTGTTAGTATTTTGCAGCTGTGACTTATTAAACTGATAGTTCGGTAATTTTCACATCTGTCAACACCTGCGTTCTTTGGATTGGAATTATTGTATTCTACTTGAAGTCTGAGGGTATTTCGCCTGTCTCATACATCTTGCTGACCAGATGGTAGAGTTTTGTCAGGACTGGCTCTCCCAAGGCCGTCAGTAGTTCTAATGGAATGTTGTCTACTCCCAGGGCCTTGTTTCGACTCAGGTCTTTCAGTGCTCTGTCAAACTCTTCACGCAGTATCGTATCTCTCATTTCGTCTTCATCTACATTCTCTTCCATTTCCATAATATTGTCCTCAAGTACATCGCCCTTGTTGGCCACTTTATTGAAGATACGTTGGACCTCTCCTTCAGAGACATACTTTGAAACTACCAACCGACAAAGCAAAGAGTGGACTCTACCCTCACAAGAAGTAGCTTGGCATCCGCGATCTAGTTCGAAGATATGCTAGCTCGTCTATCATTGTTCAAACATTTTTAAGGTTCCGTATCTCAGTGGGCAAAAGCAGAACACTTATACGATCAGTTTGCTGTCTGCCTGTCTCTATGACTCTTCAAAACCCTTTTTCTCAGGCACAGGTAGATCAAGATGTAATTGTCACATATTAAGGTCTATGGGCCAACGGCCTTGACACAGTGGTAACACCGCCTCTCGTCAGATCTCCGAAGTTAAGCGCTGTCGGGCTTGGCTAAAACTTGGATGGGTGACCGTCCGGTCTACCGAGTGCTGTTGACAAGCAGGGTTCACTCAGCCCTTGTGAGGCAAGTTGGGGAGCTACCCGACTTAGAAGTAGCGGCTCCGGTCACGAAAACCGACAACGGCCGCGAGAGTGGTGTGCTGACCACACGCCCCTTCATAGTCGCATCCTGTGACGGCTGTGGTCTGAGGGCGACATGGCGGTCGGTCGGTGCCGTTAGGGTCTTTCGAGACCTATTCGGACGGAGTTTAATTAGTTAGGAATAATTAAGGTCTTCGATTGGCGCTGTAACAAAGTGAAGATTCTAAGTCATCGTAATCTAAAGATGCTGTCATCTTTGTCACATATTTTGATACTTACAAACTTGCTCATCAAAACCTATAGGGTACTTCCTGCTGATGAAGAATCGCTAAATTTGGGAAGAAGCAACGTTTCACACTACAACCAAAAGAAAGTTTGCAATTACACCACAAGAAAAAAGTAATCGTCGTTTGTTGTCAGAATGTCTGTCCGTCCGTCCGTCCGTCCGTCCGTCTGTTAAGCACCCATTTTCTCGGGAACGGGTAAATGCATCAACTCGAAATTTATGTCACATAATAAGGTCTATGGCCCCTTGGCGTTATAATAAACGTTAGCTTCTAAATCAGTGCAATCAAAAGATGAAGCCACATACGTCACATAGCCTGATACTCGCAAACTCTCTCATCAAAACCTATAGGATACTTTCCGTTGGTCTAGAATCATGAAATTTGGCAAGGAGAAAGGTTTCACTTTAGAAGTAAAGAAAAAAATCTGAAATTGTTAATTTGTAATTATATCACACGAAAAAAGTTACCCGACTTCAAACTTAAAGTTAAAACATTGTCGAAAGTCTTGGAATCCTAGGAAATGATATCTTGCAAATTTCAATCTCGATAACAGGCAAAAATCGTAGAGATCTTCGATTCCCAGAATACATTAACTGTCTGCGTCTTCTTTCCAGTCTCTGTCTTGTCGTACAGTTTTTACCCTCTACAGCTCCCTCTAGTACTATGGAAGTTATTCCCTGATGTCTTAACAGATGTCCTATCGTCCTGTCCTGTCTTGTTGATAGTGTTTTCCACATGTTCTTCTCCTGCGGAGAACCTCCTGATTCCTTACCTTATCTAAAACTTAACTCTGTTCGAACAGGTGTCGGAAGACCCAGCGGTACCGACCGACCGCCGCATCATCCTCGGCCGACAGGCGTCACCGGATGCGGATATGGAGGAGCATGTGGTAAGCACACCGCTCTCACGGCCGTTGTCAGTTTTCGTGACCAGAGCCGCTACTTTTCACAATCAGTGAACCAGTTCCTCAATTTGCCTCACAAGGACTGAGTGCACCTCGCTCACCAACAGCGCTCGGCACATCGAACAGTCACTCATTCAAGTGCTAGCCAAGCCCGACAGCGCTTAACTTCGGTGATCTAACGGGAACCAGCCTTATCTTATTAGTGTTAGTAATTTTCAACATCCTTCTACAGTGCCACATCTCAAGACCTTTAGTTCATCCGGTTTCCCGTGGTGCATGTTTTCACTATCATACAATGCTGTGCTCCAAATGTTCATTCTCAGATATTTCTTACTGGTATGGAGGCCGACGCTGGATAATAGTAGACTTCCCTTGACCAGAATTTCCCTCTTTGACTGTGCTAGTCTTCTTTTACTCGTAATGTTGGCCTTGCTTCGTCCGCCATGTGTTACTTTGCTTCCTTTACTACGTCTACTTCGTGGTCCCTAATTCTGATATGAAGTTCATCGATAAAATCATTTTTGCTACTTCTCATTAGTTTAGTCATTCTTTAGTTTACTCTCAATCCATTTTCTGTATTAATTAGACTATTCATTCCATTCCACAAGTCCTGCAATTCTGAATTCACATTCTCTGAAGATAGCAGTGAGATCAGCTAACTTACTGTTGGTACCCTACCACTCTGAATTTTAATCCCATTCTTGAACCTTCCTTCCATTTCTGTCAGTGTTTCTTCGAGGTTTGGGTTGAACAGTACGGGCGAAAGATTGCATCCCTGTTTACACCCTTTTTAAAGCGAGTATTTCTTTCAAGGTCTTCCATTGTCGTTTCGTGTTGGTTCTTATGCATACTGAATATTTTTATACACTATAGCTTAACGGACACTAACCACAGAGAGCGATAATAGAAAATAGTCTTCATGGACATGTGCTGCACCGAGACGTTAATTTTACTAAGTTATCTGATTGATTAGAAAGAAAGATTACAAGATAGTTCTTACAAAAAGTAAAAGAAAACACCGTTAATAAAGTTAACTATTAAAAAAACACCAGTATTGGTTAACAGGCAGGTTCACCATGAGGCGCCTCTTCACCTTTATTTCCTAGTTATAATTACGCAGCGCAGCCGTTTTTGGTTATGCCAGAGTCTACCTGCATAGTACTGCCCAAGAGTAAGAATTTTCGGTGTAAGTAGCACAAAACGAACTCACTTAAAAAGTTGTTTATTTTCTTTTAGGTGTAATTGAAGGAAAATTTCCTTTTTCTGTTGTCGGTGCTTACTGCAGGGCAACACCACTCGAAGAAATATTCATCACAACCGCAAACAGCAGACGTCTTGTGTTCACCATAATGTATGTTGAAAAAATAAACGTAATAGACATCCGATGATAGTCTCCGTTCAAAAGTTGTAACGGTACTAGTTTTTTTAAAAAATAAGCAGCGCTACTGCAAGCGGCTGGTTGTTGTTCTTTTACTTCTTTTCACTTGCATCTCCAAAGAGCCACGATTTCACTAAGACAATTTTCGACAAAATAGCAGAAAGAATACGAGACAAAAGGGGACAGATTGCGCCCCCAAGAAAAAACTTAAGGAAAATGTTTGAGATAGTGGAAAAAGAACATCTTTTTCATAGCAGAAAAAGGAAATAAAGAGTGCTTAATTTGAGTACTTTATGGACGATGTACACAAATGTAGAGGTAGCTGTTTGTGAACGGTGCAAGAAAATATTAACTCTGTGGAAACTAGATACGTTGTACCGCACGGAGATGGACTTTAAAGACAGCGAAGAAACAATTAGGACAAATATTTTGCCATTGTGATCCAGTTTTTTAAAGGTGCCTGGCTAGACGAAAGATTAAGTTCGTGCGGCAGAACACAGCTACCAAGTTGAAGGTTTTTCCTAAAATAAAGCATCAAAGATTAACCGGCAATTTTTTTTAATGAAATACCCTTCATTTACTACACGGTAAATCAGTTCTCGTAAAACGATAACTGCAACTGTTTTTTGTGATTATAATACTTATTATGCTTCCGTTTGGGCCCTAAGAAGTAGTTATGTCTTACAATCCTTCTGTCATTATCCACATGAAACGCGGTAGATCGTGCTATGAAACTGATTACTCGTACTTTGGAAAACGATGAAACCTATATAAATAAATAAATAAAAATACAGTAGTAAGAGATGGGAGATCTACACTGCGAAGATTTCTCATTGTGATAAAAGGTTGAATCAGTTGATATAAACTCCACGCTCGCAGATAACAAGGGTCTTGTTAACGCGACAGAAAACGACTGCATAGTTACTGTGAAAATCGGTATGTATGCGAGTGGTACCTTGAGTGGCATTTGGCAGCGCTCCATTTGTAACACTACCTGAGCTTGCTGTTTCCTGGAACAATGCTCCAAAAAGTCTTACGGTTTGATTTGTCGGGTGCTACCGATTATGGCGCTGTGGCTTTGAAAGTAATAATACCTCAGCAAAGCAAAGTAAAAGCAGAGTTCCGCATTGGCGGACTCAGACGGGCTAATCCTACCGACCGACCGCCAAGTTATCCTGTACCACTGGCATCATTTGGATATGGTATGGAGGGTCATGCGGTCAGCATATTGCTATCCTGTTCGTTGTCGCCTTACTTGACTTTGGAGCCGCTACTTATGAGGCTGAGTCCACCACATTATAGCCCTCTCACCAAGCAAAGGTCTCTGGAAATAGTGGGAATAGAATCTAGGCCCTCTGCATAGCAGAAGAAAAAAGAAGGAAAATTGGGTTTAACGTCCCGTCGACATAGAAGTTATTAGATGGTTCAAATGGCTCTGAGCACTACGGGACTTAATATTTGAGGTCATCAGGCCCCTAGAACTTAGAACTACTTAAACCTAACTAACCTAAGGACATTACACATCCATGCCCGAGGCAGGATTCGAACCTGCGATCGTAGCGGTCACGCGGTTCCAGACTGACGCGAAGTCATTAGAGACAGAGTAAAAGCTCGGATGGTGTCGAGGATGGGGAAGGAAATGGGCCGTGCCCTTTCAAGAGAACCATCCCGGAGTTGTCCGGAGCGAATTAGGATAATCACGGAAAACCTAAATGTGAATGACTGGACGCGGATTTGAACCATCGTCTCACGAATGCGAGTCTAGCGTGCTGACCACTGTTCCATCTCACTCGGCTCTCCTTAGCAACCAGACACCGTGTTACGGAGCTACTGAGGTGGACACAGAGAGAACACATTTTAAAATAAGAAGAATGAGAGGAGAATCTGAAGCTAACTCAGTAGTTCCGATCTGGCCTTAAGAGCAAATTACTCTAAAAATGTTTACACGAAAATGACACAGGATTTTAGATTTCGTAACTACTGAACACTTTATAGCAGGCTGTCCGAAACTGACGAAGGATGAATGTCCAAATAGATACAATAAGACGTCTTATTATTTTAAATGGCAGATATGCAGAGCCGAAGTTCTCTATCGGATACAGTGATACCAAGGAGTGACAACTCTTCAGCCTAATACTTAACAAGACAGCATGGGTAACGGTAAAACACGCGACTTGTAATCGGGAGGATGTGGTAAAAATGTCCGTCCGGCAATTCAGATTTTGCTTTTCCTCAGTTTCCCTAAGTCGCCCAAGCCAAATACCGAGACGGTTTCTTTGAAAGAAACTCGACCACTCTTCTTTCAGACTTTTCCTCAGTCCCAGCTTGTACATCGTCTCTAGTGACCATAATCTTCATCCTTTCAGGAAAGTCGAACTAGTCCCATACTCAAGGACGCAGTGTAGGGCAGCAGATGCACGAATAATGCACAGCCACTCTTTGCAAGGTCCTACTGAATATGGATTACCATTGTGATTCTTCGACTTATTATGAAGGTCTACCCACCAAGGGGGTCGCCGAGGTTAACAACCCCATCAGACGGACGTATCAGCATCAACATGTCACACTTCCTCACTTCATTCCCCTGCCGGCCAAATAATGGCAGTAAAAAATTTTTCACCACCAGGATTCGAACCGATTTACCTCTTAAGTCGAGTTCTCCCGCACAGGCGTGTGCTAGCGACATGGGCTGTGAGGCGGTTTTTTTTTCCTTATTTGAACCTTATAATCTATTGCAACCAAGAGGTACATACTGAACGAATTGCAGTACTAGATGGTCACAACTAAAGTGCAGCTATTCATGGAGGTCCAGTGGCGGGGGGCTGTAATTATGATAAGGCGACGAAACTTGGTAGATATGCTAATGCGTTAATGCAGGGCCGATTTACACCGGAAAAAATTAGTTCCAGTTGTGGCCACCAGGCACAAATCTGGCGCAGTACAGTATCTCGTCGACGTCTCCGGTGCTCATATTGAACAAACTGTGTAAGCGGCGGTTAGTAATGAAATGAACGTAGTGTCACTAAACTTTTCTGCCCACGTCCCGTTCCTAATCCATTACACATGGAAGCACGTCTGCATAACTTTCTTACATTCACAGCGCCAGATTTGCACCTGGTGGCCAAAATTGGAACTCTTTTTTTCCAGTGTAAATCGGTTCCGCATTAATTCATTAGAATATCTATCGAGTTTTGCTGCCGTATGACAATTACCGTCCACGCTGGACCGCTGTGAGTAGCTGTACGTTTATAACAACCACGCGGTAGCCAACAACACTGAGCCGGCCGCGGTGGCCGTGCGGTTCTAGGCGCTCCAGTCCGGAGCCGCGATGCTGCTGCGGTCGCAGGTTCGACTCCTGCCTCGGGCGTGGGTGTGTGTGGTGTCCTTGGGTTGGTTGGGTTTAAGTAGTTCTAAGTTCTAGGGGACTGATGACCACAGCAGTTGAGTCCCATAGTGCTCAGAGCCATTTTGAACCAACAACACTGATATTATCCCAGAAAAGAAGGAAGTCATTGCTTTTAAACAATATTCTAGCCCTATGTGATGCGAACATTTTTGATAAAGCATTCAGATGAAATTGATATTCATATGGTGAACTGGCCATAGAAACCACTATAAAACAGTAATTAAAACCGAGGTCAACCCTGTCGTAACTTTATCTCAAAGAGGGCGCTGTCCCATAACAAGAGCGGCATGTAGGGCATAATACTGTCTGGAATAACTTATATTCTGCGATAATTATTGAGTCTATTTTAAGGAAACTGGAAGTCTGTGAAGTTCCTATTAGATAAAATAATTGCATTATGAGTATAAAAGTAACATTAAGAATGATAATGGATACTATTTCAACTGGCAAATTTTACTTACTCCGTAAGGTCAGAGACGTTTCACCCTCCGCCACACACTGTCCGGTGGCTTGCGGAGTATGGATGTAGATGTAGATGTAGAAAAAAACCAGAACTGTACTGTGTCACGCAGACCAAAGAAGGCAAGTGTCATTTATTACAAAGAAAACAACTTTTCTGTATGCGTCCGCAATCATTTTGTGAATAAAACATCTAGATCACTTATATACATGGTGTAACGGATATAACAGCAAATATTTTTATTGGTGGATGAGGGTGGTGTACCGAACAACATTAAATCAGTTTACCCATTAACAACTGTAGCTACTACAGATCGTATGTTTTTAGATTGGTTAGTACCTCCGAGTATGTGTGTCAAGAGCAAACCATTAATACTTGCTTTGCTCTGGGCAGCAGGTGAGGTGTTATAAGCATGGTCGCATGGTCTCAAAACACTTAGTGTATACAGACAGGCGTAGTCCACTTAGTAGCGCACTTATGAACCTGCAGAAAACATCAGTTGCCGGCCGGAGTGGCCGAGCGGTTCTAGGCGTTACAGTCTGGAATCACCCGACCGCTACGGTCGCATGTTCGAATACTGCCTCGGGCATGGATGTGTGTGATGTCCTTAGGTTAATTAGGTTTAAGTAGTTCTAAGTTCTAGGGGACTGATGACCTCAGCAGTTAAGTCCCATAGTGCTCAGAGCCATTTGAACCTTTTGAAAACATCAGTTCGTGAAGCTTGTGACGTATTTGTGGGAAGAATGATCGACAGCGAGAAAAGGAGCCAAAATACTGATGTGCATACATATTAAGGTACCACACACAAAAATATCTGCACTTATATCCGTTACATGCTGTATACCTTTATTTATAACGTTGTTCCGGCTATTGAACCTTATTTTATAAGTTCAAACTTTTGATCTGATGATAACAGTAGCCGAACGACGTTATAAAGAAAGACATATTTAAACGATCTAGAAGGTTTTGTTCACATGAGAATGCTCTTTAGAACCAATGAGAAACATGACTGTAGTGTGATTCTTCAACTTTCTCCGGCGCAAATGATGACGAAATAGCTCACGGGTGAACGGCCGGATGTGTGTCCAACGGGCTGCTCGACACTGCCATCCGGCCGTTCGCCTGTGAGCTGTTTCGTCATGATTCTAGTTCATTGACTTTTACGTTGAATCAAAGGACGTTACCCACAAAACTGTTTTTTCTCCCAGACAGCAGGTTAACGCATAGCTTCTGACGCAGATGCTTGGCACCTCACATAATTCGGGCAGGAAAATATAAGAAAGGTAAGTGCGAAGAAATTGTTAAGTATTTGTAAAAATATTTGATTGAAGAAAGAAAGTAGTATGAATATGTTCAAAAGAGGAAGGGAATACAGCAATATTAGTTACCTAGAAAAGTAATCAACAGGGAGTGGTAGCAGCCTAAGACGAAACAACTGCAAAACAGTGTGAATAAATCGAAAAATATTAGGGTGGTGCATTGCATAAGTACGTAGTATTTTTGTTTTACATGTATACTTATTATCGTTTTATCATTTGGAGACAGTGAGTGGAGATGTGGACACTAGAAAACGGTGTATCAAGTCTAGTAAACGGATCACTTCCGACGTATTCTTCTGTTTGAGTTCAGCAGAAGGGTGGGAGCAGCGGAGAACCCAGAAACATTTGCGCCGTGTCTGCGTGTAGTGCAGATGGACAGAGCACGTCAAGAAAATGGTTTTCTCGCTTTAAGGAGCATCGTTCTGATATTAGTGACTGTCCTCATTCAGGAAGACCTTCGGGTTTAATAAAGATCGTTTAAACTCATTAATCCACAATGATCCACGTACTCGAGAACTGGCAAATATGATGAACTTTGATCATTCCACCATTGTGCGACATTTGCGTGCGATGGGGAAGGTTCAAAAATCGGATGTATGAATGCTGCATGCTCTAAGCCAAAATCACCAAGATCAGCTGGAGGCCATATGTGCATCTCTGCTTGCTCGCCATCAGTTGTCTCGTGAACAACACCGACCGTTCCTATCCTGTATCGTTACTGATGACGAGAAATGGTATATTTACGCCCGCAGAACGAAAAGAAATGAATGGTTGAGCCCAAATAAAGAAACAACTCCCCGTCCAAAGAACTGCGCTCATTTACAAAAGATAATGTTACGCATTTGGTGGATCAACGACAGTATGGTGTACTACGAATTGCTTCACCGAGGTGTAACCATCACTGCTGATATTTACTGTCAACAACTAAGACATCATTTGTTTGTACCTCTGTTCGTAGAAGATGGCTTCGAGAAGAGAAAGATAACAGGTGTAGGTTTTCTTGACCTTTCGGCGGCCTTTGACACCGTAAACCACAGAGTGTTACTGCACAAAATCTACAATCTGACTAACGACTATACGCTGACGAGGATAATTGCAACACTCCTACAGAATCGACGTTTTTTCGTGGACTTTCAAGGAAAACGCAGCCTATGGAGAAATCAAAAGAACGGTTTCCCTCAAGGACGTGTACCGTCACCTATTTTATTTAATGTGTACACTAACGATCAACCACAGCCTCAAGGATACAAAAGTTTCATATATGCTGATGACCTTGCTCTTGCTGCCCAGGGCAGTCGGTTTGAAGATGTAGAGATAATGCTTACGCACGGTCTACAACAGCTTGGTGCTTACTATGAAAAGAATCAACTTGCATCCAATCCTAAAAAAACGTAAGTGTGTTCATTCCATCTGAAACATAAACAAACTGACAGGAAACTTGAAATATTCTGGAATGAAGTTGCACTAGAATATTGCTCCCACCCCAGGTATTTGGGTTTTACTCTCGACCGTACACTAACCTACAAGGAACACTGTCTGAAGCTGAAGCAGAAAGTATCCTCAAGAAACTGCGTTCTTCGGAAACTGGCGGGATCGAACTGGGGTACACATCCACAAACAAAGAACAACAGCTCTTGCCTTATCCTATTTTGCAGGAGAGTATGCTAGCCCAGAGTGGTACAATTCAGTGCATGCAAAGCAGGTTGATGTAGCCTTAAATGACAGCTGTAGGATTGGTACAGGCTGCCTAAGGCCAACCCCCATGGACAAAGTTCAATGTCTCGCTGGGATTGCTCCATGTGACATCAGAAGAGAGGTCGCCGCTAACATCGAGAGGCATAAATCAAATACAGTGACCTCACATCCACTCTTTGGACAACAACCTGCCAAGCCAAGACTGAAGTCCAGGAAGAGCTTCCTAACAACTCCACAGCCGTTAGAAGGAACAGCTGCGGTTACCCGACTCACCAAGTGGAATGAAACATGCCAACACCTGTCAAACTGGATGACACCACAAGAATCCCTGCCACCTGGACACAAGGAGAAGTGGGTCATCTGGAAGTCCTTGAACAGACTACGGACCGAAGTTGCAAGATCGAGGGACAATCTCCTTAAATGGAACTTCCAAATGCCAACAGAACACTGTGTGAATGCGGTGAATTGCAGACAACCCGGCATCTCTTCAAATGTAACTTATGTCCAACCAGCTGTAGCATGAAGGACTTAACGTCTGCAGCACCCAATGCTATCAAAGTTGCCCAATTCTGGGTGAATCTGTATTGTTTTCTTTGTATGTATTGTATATGTGTTCATTTTAGTGTATCTCTGACACGAATAAAGAACAACTAAGACGTCTTGCAGACGCAATCCAAGAACAACGACCAGGAAACCTGCAAGAAGTGATGCTACTCCACGATAACGCCCGCCCACATTCTGATAGACTGACAGAAAAACACTATACTGAAGTTACATTGGCAAGTCGTTTCAAACCCACTTAATTTACCTAATCTTGTGCCTGTCGAACAACCTTAAGGAAGTTTCCAGAATGAGATTTTCACTCTGCAGCGGAGTGTGCGCTGATATGAAACTTCCTGGCAGATTAAAACTGTAGAGCACTTGCCCACAAAAGGCAAAGGTCCCGAGTTCGAGTCTCGGTCGGGCACACAGTTTTAATCTGCCAGGAAGTTTCAACCTTAAGGAACTTTCTTTTCGTGTGAAAATGCGCTCCGAACATTCAACGAATTCTTCGCTTCAAAACGACGTGATTTCTACACGCGAAATCGAAAAGTTAGCCCAACGACAGACTCTTGTAACGAGTGAAAGAGACTATATTACACTCCTGGAAATGGAAAAAAGAACACATTGACACCGGTGTGTCAGACCCACCATACTTGCTCCGGACACTGCGAGAGGGCTGTACAAGCAATGATCACACGCACGGCACAGCGGACACACCAGGAACCGCGGTGTTGGCCGTCGAATGGCGCTAGCTGCGCAGCATTTGTGCACCGCCGCCGTCAGTGTCAGCCAGTTTGCCGTGGCATACGGAGCTCCATCGCAGTCTTTAACACTGGTAGCATGCCGCGACAGCGTGGACGTGAACCGTATGTGCAGTTGACGGACTTTGAGCGAGGGCGTATAGTGGGCATGCGGGAGGCCGGGTGGACGTACCGCCGAATTGCTCAACACGTGGGGCGTGAGGTCTCCACAGTACATCGATGTTGTCGCCAGTGGTCGGCGGAAGGTGCACGTGCCCGTCGACCTGGGACCGGACCGCAGCGACGCACGGATGCACGCCAAGACCGTAGGATCCTACGCAGTGCCGTAGGGGACCGCACCGCCACTTCCCAGCAAATTAGGGACACTGTTGCTCCTGGGGTATCGGCGAGGACCATTCGCAACCGTCTCCATGAAGCTGGGCTACGGTCCCGCACACCGTTAGGCCGTCTTCCGCTCACGCCCCAACATCGTGCAGCCCACCTCCAGTGGTGTCGCGACAGGCGTGAATGGAGGGACGAATGGAGACGTGTCGTCTTCAGCGATGAGAGTCGCTTCTGCCTTGGTGCCAATGATGGTCGTATGCGTGTTTGGCGCCGTGCAGGTGAGCGCCACAATCAGGACTGCATACGACCGAGGCACACAGGGCCAACATCCGGCATCATGGTGTGGGGAGCGATCTCCTACACTGGCCGTACACCACTGGTGATCGTCGAGGGGACACTGAATAGTGCACGGTACATCCAAACCGTCATCGAACCCATCGTTCTACCATTCCTAGACCGGCAAGGGAACTTGCTGTTCCAACAGGACAATGCACGTCCGCATGTATCCCGTGCCACCCAACGTGCTCTAGAAGGTGTAAGTCAACTACCCTGGCCAGCAAGATCTCCGGATCTGTCCCCCATTGAGCATGTTTGGGACTGGATGAAGCGTCGTCTCACGCGGTCTGCACGTCCAGCACGAACGCTGGTCCAACTGAGGCGCCAGGTGGAAATGGCATGGCAAGCCGTTCCACAGGACTACATCCAGCATCTCTACGATCGTCTCCATGGGAGAATAGGAGCCTGCATTGCTGCGAAAGGTGGATATACACTGTACTAGTGCCGACATTGTGCATGCTCTGTTGCCTGTGTCTATGTGCCTGTGGTTCTGTCAGTGTGATCATGTGATGTATCTGACCCCAGGAATGTGTCAATAAAGTTTCCCCTTCCTGGGACAATGAATTCACGGTGTTCTTATTTCAATTTCCAGGAGTGTATTAATGACAAAAGCCTCTGTTATATGATATGTTAAACTCAATGGGGAGAGCGGGTAGGTGGCAAGACAACATCGGAAGCCTCTACGATTGAGAGTAACTGTCTTCTCACGTGATAGAGAAACAGAGTCCATAGAGAATCGAGCATTAGCTCGGGGTTTCTCACAGCTGTGATGGCAGCAGTGATACGAACAAATTTTCGGAAGAGTATCATCTTCACAGATCAAAGATACCAAAGACAGATAAATGCTAGAATATCGCAGAATTAACTTAACAGCTAACGAATTCACGTTTCTGACAATAATATGCAGAAGAACAGAAAAGAAAATTGAGGCTCTGTTAGATAACAATCAGTATGGCTTAGGAAACATTAACGAACGAGAGAGGCAGTTCTGACATTACTTTGCATAAATCGAGAGATAGCATTTGTCGACTTACAAAAACTCACAATATAAAATGACAGAAGATGTTACAAATTCTCAGAAAAATAAGTATACACTATACGTCAATGTTGGTAAGCTACAGTATGTACTAGAATCGAAAGGGAAAAATCAGAATGGAATACTCAGATAGAAGTACTCGGATTAAAAGTGACCATCATTCCCTCTATTATTCAAACTGTGCATCGAAGAAACAATGAAAGAGATAAAAGAAGGTTCAGAACTGAGATTAAAATTCAAAGCGAAATGATATCGGTGATAAGATTCGCTGATTAGATGCTATCCTCAGTGAAATAAGAAGAATTACAGGCTCTGTTGCATGGAATGAACAGTGTAATTGGAACAAAATATGGACTGAGAGTAAACCAAACAAAGACGAAAGTATTGAGGAGCAGAAGCGACTAACGCCAGGGTTGCAGATCACATACGCGATCCAAATACATTAATGTGACCACCACCTGTGTTGCACGTCTACATGCAATGACCATTCACAGACGATACTCGGCAGCGCTAGCAGTAGAGAGTAGATAAAACGTGTCTGGGAGACGGGGAAAACAGCGCAGACGTTGTCGTGATGCGGAAACGGAGCGATTTATCGGACATAGGGTGGAAGCGTTTCCGAAACGGCTAACTTTGAAAACAGTTCGAGTGTTACTGTGGTTAAAGTATATCATGTATGGCAAAATGACGCTATCCAAAACCGGCGTCGATGCAACTGTGGAGCAACACAAGCCATAGATGACAGAGGTGAACGACGGCTGCAGATACGTATACGGGCGAATAGACGTGCAATTGAGTAACTGACCACCCAGATGAACCAAGGGGCTAGCAACAGAGTTTTCTCAAGGACTGTTCGGCCGATATTGCTGCGTATGGACCTATGCAGCAGGCGGCTGGTTCATGCACCAATGCTGACCGATGTTCATTGGCGACGAGGACCGGAATTTGCACGGCAGTACTGCGACTGTACGTCCGCTGGGTGGTGACAGGTGGCCGTTTTTAGGTGAATCACGTGCTGTGCTCCATCGAACAGATGATGTTGGCATGTACGGCGTTCAATGTCTGAAAGCAAAAAAACACTGCAAGAACCATCTGCAGGATCCAGGCCGACGGATGGAGCATTATGGTCGAATGTCTTCGTGGCATTCCTTGTGTGATCTCGTCGTTCTGGAAGGCACAATGGATCAGTACAGTATGCAACTATTCTTGGACATCATGCCCACCCCTATATGCAGTTTTTTTTCCTCGTCACGGTGTCATGTTCCAGCAGGACAATAAGTAAGTAGGCTGTTTAGGTTTTTATGTTGGTAACGCCACGTAGCGCTCTCTATGAAAATCACTGACTGCGCTGTGTGCAGTCTGTGGCTGGTTTGCATTGTTGGAATATTTACTATTGTAGTGTTGAGCACTTGGATGTGAACAGCGCGTAGCGTTGCGCAGTTGGAGGTGAGCCGCCAGCAGTGGTGGATGTGGGGAGACAGATGGCAGGGTTTTGAGAGCGGACGATCTGGACATGTGTCCGTCAAAATGGCTCTGAGCAGTATGGGACTTAACATCTGAGGTCATCAGTCCCCTAGAACTTAGAATTACTTAAACCTAACTAACCTAAGGACATCACACACATCCATGCCTGAGGAAGGATTCGAACCTGCGACCGTAGCGGCCACGCGGTTCCAGACTGAAATGCCTAGAACCGAACGGCCACATGGCCGGCGTTCTGCATCAAAATCTTTCATTTGCTAACTATGCCTATCAGTAGTTAGTGCCTTCAGTAGTTAGAATCTTTTATCTAGCTGGCAGTATTGGCGCTCGCTGTATTGCAGTAGTTCGAGTAACGAAGATTTTTGTGAGGTAAGTGATTCGTGAAAGGTATAGGTTATTGGTAGTCAGGGCCATTCTTTTGTAGGGATTATTGAAAGTCAGATTGCGCTGCGCTAAAAATATTGTGTCACTTTAGTGATGATCAGAATAAGTAAAGAGAGAAATGTCTGAGTACGTTCAGTTTTGCTCAGCTGTTTGAAAATCAAATAACGTAAGAGGTTTACCAGCACAGTCATTCTTAATTTTTCGAAGGGGACGTTTCAAATGCAATGTGCCACACAGCTCGCAGTTTGCGTGCGTGTTTTGAAGAACGCCAGGACAAGTTTATTGTACTACCCTGACTCGCGAAAAGTCCCGGATTTAAACCCAATAGAGAATGTATGAGACCATCACGATCGGACTGTTCGCGCCATGTATTCTCAACCGAGAAAGCTAGCGCAACTGGCTATGACACTGGAGTCGGCATGGCTCCATGTCCCTGTCGGTACTTTCCAGAACCTCACTGGCACTCTTCCTGCACGCCTAGCAGCGGTTTGCGCTGCAAAAGGTGGATATTGAGGCTTTCACAGGTTGTCACATTAACGTGAAGGACATTCAGCCACTTAGCAGGCATCAGAATGCATGATGGACGAAACAAAAGGGATATAATAAGCAGGCTACACAGCGAAGAGAAGATTCTTCACCAAAAAGAAGTCTACTGGCATCAAACATAAAACTTAATTTGAGACTGACATTTTTGAGAGCACCTATTTGTGGAGCATGGCCGGCCTTGTGGCCGAGCGGTTCTAGGTGCTTCAGTCCGGAACCGCGCTGCTGCTACCGTCGCAGATTCGAATCCTGCCTCGTCGCAGATTCGAATCCTGCCTCGGGCATGGATGTGTGTGATATCCTTAGGTTAGTTAGATTTAAGTAGTTCTAAGTCTATGGGACTGATGACCTCAGATCCCATAGTGCTTGCAGCAATTTTGGTGAGCATGGCTCTGTACGGAAGTGCATAATTGACTGTGGCGAAAACCCTAAACAGAAGATAATCGAAGTGTTCAGAACGATGCTGAAAATTAAATTGACTGATAAGTAATCGCAACAGAATCTGTGAGGAGACGCATATGTAAAAACTACCTAGAAGAATGTATTATGGCATCAACGGATAAGTTCCATGCTACTTAAGGGAACTATAGGGGTGAAAATGGCTCTAAGCACTATGGGACTTAACATCTGAGGTCATCAGTCCCCTAGACTTAGATCTACTTAAACTAACTAACCTAAGGACATCACACACATCCATTCCCGAAGCAGGATTCGAAACTGCGACCGCAGCAGCAGCGCGGTTCCGGACTGAAGCGCCTAGAACCGCTCGGCCACAGCGGTCGACTAAACTATAGGAGAAAAACTGCGAGGGAAGACAGTGATTGGAAGACATCAAACAATTTATGATGTTGCATGTTTGGGCTGCTTTGAGATGACGAAACTAACCCAAGAAAAGTAATAGTGACTAGCTGTTTCGACCTTTATAGGCCTCCCTAAATCGCAAGCAGAGGGATTAAACATTTCATGCTCCCTAAGACACTGCTTTGTACGTCCCCTAGACGGGGCACTGTCGTTCTGAAACCTCTCCACTACAAATGTTGGGCGGCACGAATCAAATGTCCATCGAGAACATTCAGTATTTTAATCACCTTTACTGCATTGTACAGCAATACAAGTACGTGACGAGCACTAGTAAACAGTTAAGTACTCGCGAAGTCCGTAACGGTCACTTAAACAGTTGCTGCTAGGAGAAAGCAAGCCAAGGAAGTGAGTCGCATAGTAACAAAAAACGATTATCTAAGCCGCTAGTCAACATATCCTTCACTGAAACAGAACACAAAATACCGCCGGTATATGTAACAATTACCTCTTAATCAGACGTCATCAACATGGTAGTTTGAACATCTCATGGAACAAAAAGTTCCCTAACGTATTCTGGTGCTGCAGATTTCCCACCATTGATTCACGACGAAGAGCTGTAGAAAATTAGTTGTAACATGGTAAAAAAAAGCGTTTCTAGACCCATGTTCACATAACATACACTACCTGACACAAAAAGTGAAGCATCCAGACGACATTGTTGGATATCACTGTAACTTAGTAAAGGGCACATCACCGAGGGGTATATAAAAGATTACAGCTGCAATTCTCTGTGACAGGTAGAACTACCATCAGAGTGAAATTAGTGCTGTTCGTGTTTAGTGCTGTTACCAGGCTTGGTAGGATTTGTAAGAGGCGGGAAGAGTTTCAGAGGTTGCATCGTGATAGCTGAGAAAGGCACGGAGCTACCGCGTACACGTGTGAAACAGCGTTATCAGTACATGACAGATATTGCGTGTCTGCAGGTGGCCGGCTGATCGACTGGTATATTATCCAGATTTGAGGAGCAGTCGAATGTAACAGTGGCCTGATGATGAACTGCATACATATTCGTATATGGTAACAGTCTGTTCTACAGGCGTATGCGAGGTGTACGCCATGTGGAGCAGGGAAGCTTCAGCTGTGTCCCAGGATTTTTCCTATATCATTAACGCCGATCCTGCTCAAGTAATGGCTCCTGTTAAGCTGTTTCGGCAGTGACCAGTAGCAATGTTGAACATTTATTATGAGTTTCTTTTCTGTGAAAACAGAATAAACGACCATTCAATGTTCAGCAACCAAAATAATGAAACATATTGTAGATAAATAACAACCCTTCTGGCCATCAGAAAAACGTACCGCATAAAACAGCCAACATGTCCACTCACGATCACCCATTACAGTACCATAGTACATATATCTCCCCTTGACACATACACACACACACACAAACACACACACACACATCGAAAAAAATAAATACACACTCAGAGGAGTAGCAGACGCTTCCACAACCACAGAAAACAAAAGACGATCGCATCTCGCAACCTCAAAACAAAGAACTCGATGTGTACAAGCGTCTATATAACATGAAAACAGAAACAGATCCAGTGTCAGTGAAGTACAGTGTTCTAAAAACACTAGGAACAAAGTAGGAAGTAAAAAAATCGTAATAGTTGTAAATTAATATTGTTTAATAGTAGCAATGTAAAACATGGGAACCACTTACGATCTCGACAAACAGATCTGTAAGAAAAGCAGTGTTACAGTGGCCACTAAAGATGCTTTGAAATAAACCAGTGTGCTTTGGTCTAAATAAGACTTTTATTATAGCCGCAAAAGATTGTCTGTAACATGTACTACTGATAAGTTTTAAATTCTTGATGATCGCTGGAGGCAGCAACAATAATGTACTCTTCTTTTAGGAAAAGGCGACAATGTCAAATCAATTGTAGCAATTGATTTTATTGAAAGCCTCTTGATCTAGGTTTGGACGTCTTTAAAAATGTGTTCTTCAGAAGGGTCAACGATTAACACCTAAAATGGTTAAAATTATATACGTGTTAAAATTTAAGTATAAGGCAAAAGTAAAAACAATTAACTGAATTACAAAGAATTTTTATACTTACTGGATACACGATGTTGTGGAGATATGTTAAATATGTCGCCATAAGGCACAAATGAAGATCACATTCACCTCCATAATAATAAAAACACAAAGTATCGTGCTGATTGTCATTCGAAAGTGCTTCTCAAATGCAGCCAGTGAACTGACGTCACATCATTCTCTCTCGGGTTGAGGAATATTTAGGACCCGAGAATGCAGTACACAGACACGCGGAATAAATGCGCATAACTGCGAAAAAGAACAGCGCCGAAATAGCTAGAAAACGCCTAAATTATTGAAATATTGGTATAGTAAAAAGGGAATTAGTACTCGTACAACAGTATAACAAACACACGGCGTTTTATTTGGTTTTGCCCGAAAATTTTTTGCAGAAACGAATGAATTAAATGAAATATAAAATAACTTGTAGTGCATTACTTATAAGTGAAAAAAGTGGGAGCGAGAGTAAGTGAAATGATGGAAAACAATGAAAAGAAGGGAGGGGAGAGAATGAAAGGAGGAGAATTAATCAGCAACAGTTTACTCGTCCTAATTCGTAGGAAAAGATCCACATGACATATACCAAAGTTACTATAATATACAATAAAACGTACCAACAAACGTTAGCAGTTACATAATGTGCGATCTATAATGAGGGCCTAAATATAATCTGACACAAAAGGAAGTTAAAAGTCTGAATTATTATTCTTTTTTATAATAACGTCTCGTTGCAGGAGGCAATAACACTAGGAAAATGGATAAAGATGGCTACATGTAGATTGTTGTTGTTGGTGGTGTCGTGGTCTTCAGCCCAGAGACTGGTCTGAAGCAGCTCTCCATGCTATTCTATCCTGTGCAAGCTTCTTCATCTCCAAGTAACTACTACAACCTACATCCTGTTGAATCTGCTTAGTGTATTCAACCCTTGGTCTCCCTCTACGATTTTTACAGTCCACGCTGGCTTCCAATACTAAACTGGTGACCCCTTGATGCCTCAGAACTTGTCCTGTCAACCGATACCTTCTTCTAGTCAAGTTGTACCACAAATTCCTCTTCTCCCCAGTACTGTTCAGTACCTCCTAATAAGTTACGTGATCTACCCAGTTAATCTTCAGCATTCTTCTGTAGCACCACATTTTGAAACCTTCTATTCTCTTCCTGTCTAAACTATTTATCGTCCATGTTTCACATCCATGCATGACGACACTCCATGCAAATACTTTCAGAAAAGACTTCCTGACACTTAAATGTATACTCGATGTTAACAAATTTCTCTTCTTGAGAAACGCTTTCCTTGCTATTGCCAGTCTACATTTTATATCTTCTCTACTTCGACCATCATTAGTTATTTTGCTGCCCAAATAACAAAACTCATCTACTACTTTAAGTGTCTCATTTCCTAATGTAATTCCCTCAGTATCACCAGACTTAATTCGACTACATTCCACTATCCTCATTTTTCTTTTGTTGATGTTCATCTTATATCCTCCTTTCAAGACACTGTCCATTCCGCCCAATTGCTCTTCCAGGTCCTTCGCTGTTTCTGCCAGAATTACAATGTCATCGGCGAACCTCAAAGTTTTCATTTCTTCTCCATAGATTTTAATTCCTACTGCAAATTTTTCTTTTGGCTTCCTTTACTGCTTGCTCAATTTACTGACTGAATAACATCGGGGATAAGCTACAGCCCTGTCTCACTCCCTTCCCAACTACTGCTTCCCTCTCATGTCTCATAAGTGCCATCTGGTTTCTGTACAAATTGTAAATAGCCTTTCGCTCCCTGTATTTTACCCCTGCCACCTTCAGAATTTGAAAGATATTATTCCAATCAACATTGTCAAAAGCTTTCTCTAAGTCTACAAATTCTAAAAACGTAGGTTTGCCTTTCCTTAATCTAAGCCGTAGGGTCAGAATTGCCTCACGTGTTCTAACATATCTAATGAATCCGATCTGATCTTCCCCTAGCTTTTCCATTCGTCTATAAAGAGTTCGTGTTAGTATTTTGGTACTGTGACTTATTAAACTGATAGTTCCGTAGTTTTCACACCTGTCAACATCTACTTTCTTTGAGATTGGAATTATTATATTCTTTTTGAAGGCTGAAGATATTTCACCAATCTCATACATCTTGCTCACCAGATGGTAGAGTTTCGTCAGGGCTGGCTCACCCAAGGCTATCATTAGTTCTAACAGAATGTTGTCTACTCTCAGGGCCTTGTTTTGACTTAGGTCTTTCAGTACTCTGTCAAATTCTTCACACAGCATCATATCTCCCATTTCATCATCATCTACGTCCTCTTCCATTTCCATAATATTACCCTTAAATTCATCGCCCTTGTACAGACCGTCTATATACTCGTTCCATCTTTCTGCTTTCCCTACTTTGCTTAGAACTGGTTTTCCATCTGAGCTCTTGGTAGTCATACAAGTGGTCTTCTTTTCTCCAAAGGTCTCTTTAATTTTCGTATAAGCTATATCTGTCTTACCTCTAGTGATATATGCCTCTAAATCCCTGCATTTGTCCTCTAGGCATCCCTGCTTAGCCATTTTGCACTTCCTGTCGTTCTCATTTTTGAGACGTTTGCCCCAGGGGCGTCACTGGATGCGGATGTGGAGGGGCTTGTGCTCAGCACACCGCATTCCCAGCCGTTGTCAGTTTTCGAGACCGGAGCCGTTACTTCTCAGTCAAGTAGCTCCTCAGTTTGTCTCACAAGGGCTGAGTGCACCCCGCTTGCCAACAGCGCTCGGCAGACCGGACGGTCACCCATCCAAGTGCTAGGCCAGCCCGACAGTGCTTAACTTCGGTGACCTGACGGGAACCGGTGTTACCACTGCGGCAAGGCCGTTGGCTTAAATCTCTGTCTTACCATTATATAATCTATTTGAAACCTTCCAGTGTATCGAAGCCTTTTCCACGAATCTTTCACGATTCTTAAACCAAGTGTTAGCTATGATTGAATTATGCTCTACGCAAAATTCTACCAGGCGTTTTCCTCTTTCATTCCTTACCCCCGTTCCATATTCACCTACTACTTTTCCTTTCTCTTCCTTTTCCTACTGTCGAATTCCAGTCCCCCATGACTATTAAATTTTCATCTCCCTTCACTATCTGAACAATTTCTTTTATCTCATCATACAATTCTTCAATCTCTTCGTCATCTGCGGAGCTAGTCGGCATATAAACTTGTACAACTGTTGCAGATGTGGGTTTAGTGTCTATCTTGGCTACAATAATGCGTTCACTATGCTGTTCGTTGTAGTATACCCGCACTTCTATTTTTTTTATCCATTATTAAACTAGCTCCTGCATTACCCCTATTTGATTTTGTCTTTATAGCCCTGTTTTCACCTGACCAGAAGTCTTGTTCCTCTTGCAAACCGAACTTCACTAATTCCCACTATATCTAACTTTAACCTATCCATTTTCCTTTTTAAATTTTCTAACCTACCTGCCCGATTAAGGGATCTGACATTCCACGCTCCGATCAGTAGAACGCCAGTTTTCTTTTTCCTGATAACGACATCCTCTTGAGTAGTCCCCGCCCGGAGATCCGAATGGGGGACTATTTTACCTCCGGAATATTTTACTCAAGGGGACGCCATCATCATTGAACCATACAGTAAGGCTGCATGCCCTCGGGAAAAATTACGGCTGTAGTTTCCCCTTGATTTCAGCTGTTCGCAGTACCAGCACAGCAAGGCCGTTTTGGTTAGTGTTACAAGGCCAGATCAGTCAATCATCCAGACTGTTGCCCCTGCAACTACTGAAAAGGCTGCTGCCCCTCTTCAGGAACTAAACGTTTGTCTGGCCTCTCAACATTGTGGTTGCACCTACGGTACGTCTATCTGTATCGTTGATGCACGTAAGCCTCCCCACCAACGGAAAGGTTCAAGGTACATGGAGGTGTTTGTAAATTACAGAACCATTTAAAATTAAAGAACCAGCCATCTGCTGGAAAGGTAATACTCACCCTGTTTTTGATTATCGGGGATCACTACTTATTGATTTCAAAGAATCTGATGTCTCCATCATTGCGGAAATGTATCCAAGCGATTGTCATGCCATCGATCCCTTAAACCAGGGGTTGAAAGGTCGACGATTCCTGTCGGACGAGGATGAGCGCAGACTGTTAGGGACTTCCTTAGGCAAAAGCACACGGTGTTTCACCAAACGGATGACTTCAACCTAGTGCATTGGTGGTAGGATTTCCTCAGTGTTCACAGCTGTTTTGTGTGATTGCCGTGCCGATTCTAGACTGTACGGACTTCGAAGAGAAACATTTTGATCGCCTCTTATAAACCAACAAAATAGGGAACATTATTCACAGAGCGATCATGAGCACGTCAGAACAGAATAACTGCTTTCTGCTAGTCTCGTCACACGTCCATTTTGACCCTGATTCCGTACAACGGATTGGCACAGACACATCAGTTCTCTGCCGTTACTTTCGTCAACGGTGGATGGTCTCATGAGCTCCTAGTACCTGTTTACACCATGTACAGCACTGCGAATCGACCATTGCGCTCTTTTAGGGGGTTGGTTAATATTCTGTCCGTTCATCTTAGGAACATCGCTCCAGGCTAAGGTAATGAGTCCCCACCTACTAGACACGTAGCTACAGTGTAGAAAACTTTTTGTTTGTAAGGAGGACGAAACTACGCTCCAGTTCACGCCGAGCGTTGACTGAAATGCTTATGAGCCATTAGCGGTAATTGTTTGTGTCGACACCACCTAAACATCGAAAAACAAGACAGAGGATGCGTTCATTAAAGCCAGAGTAAAGTCACTTCACAGATTTAAAAAAATATTTCTTGACAAAATGAAATTAATATTTTAAGGCGTACTAGTGATCCTCAGATCAATGCTCACAGGGTGTATCATAGCTAATTCTGACAATTCTGGAAGTATTCGATACTAAAAGAACAAAATTCCAGCGGATGTGGGTCCGCAAACGATCTGCGAATGTGTGGTTACGAGTCGGCACGGACTTTAGTATGAGGTATTGTCCTGTTTTGTACAAACTTGTTTGAAATGCCAATTTTAGATTAAGTACCCGTCTGATATGGCTCAAATTTCACCAGTGGTTGATGGTTGGGGAATGTGGTACGTGCATGATGGGGCGGCGGCACGCTTCGCTGCTGATATAAAACGACGTCTAACGCGCTAATGTGTTCTAAGATGGATAGGTTGAGCTTGGCCTTAAAGATCACATGACTTCAATCCTATGAATTTTTCACTCTAGATCATCTAGAAAACAAAGTTTACAGCATTTCCGTTGATAAGGATGAACAATTGAACCAGCGAATTGCACAGTATTGTCAATCTTGACAATATGATTCGGGTATGTTTGAAAGGACTCGTAACTCACTGCAGGGTCCAGTGCAGGATGGCAGCCAAATGCGAGGACGACACATGGAACACCGATTACGACTGTACAGTAAATTGTAACACGTAACGTGCTGAAGAAGAGAACTAGTCTATAATGACTTCTTATCTACATACGCTACTGGCCATTAAAGTTGCTACACCAAGAAGAAATTCAGATGATAAACGGGTATTCATTGGACAAATATATTATACTAGAACTGACATGTGATTACATTTTCACGCAATTGGGGTGCATAGATCCTGAGAAATCAGTACCCAGAACAACCACCACTGGCCGTAATAACGGCCCTGATACGCCTGAGCATTGCGTCGAACAGAGCTTGATGGCGTGTACAGGTACAGCTGCCCATGCAGCTTCAACACGATACGATAGTTCATCAAGAGTAGTGACTGGCGTATTGTGACGAGACAGTTGCTCGGCCACCATTGACCAGATGTTTTCAATTGGTGAGAGATCTGGAGAATGTGCTGGCCAGGGCAGCAGTCGAACATTTTCTGTATCCAGAATGGCCCGTACAGGACCTGCAACATGCGGTCGTGCATTATCCTGCTGAAATGTTGGGTTTCGCAGAGATGGAATGGAGTGTAGAGCCACGGGTCGTAACACGTCTGAAATGTAACGTCCACTGTTCAAAGTGCCGTCGATGCGAACAAGAGGTGACCGAGACGTGTAACTAATGGTACCCCATACCATCACGCCGGGTGATACGCAAATATGGCGATGACGAATACACGCTTCCAATGTGCGTTCACCGCGATGTCGCCAAACACGGATGCGACCATCATGATGCTATAAACAGAACCTGGATTCATCCGAAAAAATGACGTTTTACCATTCGTGCATCCAGGTTCGTCGTTGAGTACACCATCGCAGGCGCTCCTGTCTGTGATGCAGTGTCAAGGGTAACCGCAGCCATGGTCTCCGAGCTAATAGTCCATGCTGCTGCAAACGTCGTCGAACTGTTTGTGCAGATGGTTGTTGTCTTGCAAACGTTCCCATCTGTTGACTCAGGGATCGAGACGTGGCTGCACGATCCGTTACAGCCATGCGGATAAGATGCCTGCCCGCACGACCGCTACGGTGGCAGGTTCGAATCCTGCCTCGGGCATGGATGTGTGTGATGTCCTTAGGTTAGTTAGGTTTAAGTAGTTCTAAGTTCTAGGGGACTTATGACCACAGCAGTTGAGTCCCATAGTGCTCAGAGCCATTTGAAGCCATTTTAAGATGCCTGTCATCTCGAGTGCTAGTGATACGAGGCCGTAGGGATCCAGCAAGGCGTTCCGTATTACCCTCCTGAACCCACCGATTCCATATTCTGCTAACAGTCATTGGGTCTCGACCAACGCGAGCAGTAATGTGGCGATACGATAAACCGCAATCGCGATAGGCTACAACCCGACCTTTATCAAAGTCGGATACGTGATGGTACGCATTTCTCCTCATTACACGAGGCATCACAACAACGTTTCACCAGGCAACGCCGGTCAACTGCTGTTTGTGTATGAGAAATAGGTTGGAAACTTTCCTCATGTCAGCACGTTGTAGGTGTCGCCACCGGCGCCAGCCTTGTGTGAATGCTCTGAAAAGCTAATAATTTGCATATCACAGCATCTTCTTCCTGTCGGTTAAATTTCGCGTCTGTAGCACGTAATCTTCGTGGTGTAGCAATTTTAATGGCGAGTAGTGTAATTGACACATTAGCTGTCGACATTTATATGTAAATAATGACCTCCCTCTCCAACGCTGCCTCTGCCTCTCCTCCCCTCCCTCCACTCCCACACACACACACACACACACACACACACACACACACACACACACACACTTACTGCACTTTGACACTTCTTTCCTGTGGCATCGTTGTGGACCTTTATTTACCATCATGAATCGCGCTAATTTAGGAATAGCAATAGCGGCTGATACATTCACTGAGGTCACAACTCATCGCATAGCGATATGTACTTAAATATATGGCGGTAGTATCGCGTACACAGGGTATAAAAGAGCAGTGCACTGGCGGAGGTATCATTTGTACTCAGTTGATTCATGTGAAAAGGTGTCCGACGTGATTATGGTCGTACGACGGAAATTAACAATTTCTGAACGCAGAATGGTACTTGGAGCTAGACACATGGAACATTCCTTTTCGGAAATCATTAGAGAATTCAATATTCTGAGATCCACAGCGTCAGGCATTACCTCTCACCACGGACAATGCAGTGGCCGACGGCCTTCACTTAACGACGAAGAGGAGTGTCGTTTAGTAGTCAAGCATCATGGGGTGAAACAATTGCAATAATCAATGTGGGGCGCACGACGGACGTATCTGCTAGGACAGAGCAACGAAATTTGGCGTTAGTGGGCTGTGGCAGCAGACGACCGACGCCAGTGCCTTTGCTAACGGCACGCCATAGTCTGCAGCGCCTCTCATGGGCTAGTGACCGACCATATCGGTCGTATCCTAAATGACTGGAAAACCGTGGCCCGGTCAGATGATTCTCGATTACAGTTGGTAAAAGCTGATGGCTGGGTTCGAGTGTGGCGCAGACCCCACGAAGAATGGAACTAAGTTGTCAAAAAGGCTCTGTGCAAGATGATGGTGGCTGTGTTAACATGGATCGGATTGGACCGCTCGTTGACTGTAATTGGTTTAGTTCGGCTACTAGGAGACCATTCGCACCCATCCATGGACTTCATCTTCTCAAACAACAATGTCATGTCACCGGGCCACAATTGTTCGTGCTTGGTTTGAAGAACATTCTGGACAATTTGAGAGAATGATTTGACCATCTAGATCGCTCGACATGAATCCCATCGAACATTTATAGGACATAATCTAGAGGTCAAGTAGTGCACAAAATCCTGCACGGCAACATTTTTGCAGTTATGCACGGCCACAGAAGCAGCGTAGCTCAATATTTCTGCACTTGTTGAGTCCGTGCCATGTCGAGCTGGAGGTCCGACATGATGTTAGGAGGTATCCCATGACTTTTGTCATCTCAATATGCGTGGTACTATATGAGCAATTTTCCATGCCTAATGTACACAGAAATGCTTATTACAAACTTATCCATGCGTTTATAAGTTTGTCTTTGACATTACCTGTATATAAATAATTTTATGTTTTTAATAAACTTAATAAGGTAAAAAAGGTTAATTTATTGTATAGTTAATGTTTCGGGATGTGAACCCCATCTTCAGACATTTTAAAATTAATTAAAAACCTTTTCAGTAAAGTACTTTTGCATTAAGCAGCATGTACGGCTATATATTGATTAATATTATTTGTGTTCATATTAATTTGTATAGGTGTTGTGCAGTATGTAAATGCAAAGACCTTGATATCAATTGCATCTAGAACGTTTATTATGTAACAACTTTAACAAGAGACCTTTCACAACTAAATTTAAAACAATTAGTGGCATGAAAGAATTGTCTTCAGTCGAGTAATCGGCATGATAACGAGGCCTGTATCCGAATGTCGGCGCATTTCAAAATGACACGACCAGACTGCATTGAAACTTCAAACTGTGTATCTGTTACTATAGAAAACACTGTCTTACACATTGGGGTCGTTGAGAAAAGGTTACAAATGCGAGATTGAAGAAATTGTTAGATAGGCACAAGTGGTTCTGGGAACGACGCGCAATAGTTTAGGACGACCTCCGGAACAGCTATCCGCATTCCAAATCAAGCTATCACCCAAGACTTTTCCAGCTTTTGTACAATGGTACTTTAATGTGAAAGGTGGAATAGCCGGCTATCAGTTACCCCTGGCGACACTGATGACTGCTGATGTTCAGCGTCCTCATGACAGGCTGCCTGTTCCAGAGAGGTTAATCTACACTCTAATGGAGCGAAATAGCGTCTCTATCTCCTTCTGGGACTAGGCAGCTTGAATGAGCGTTCCGAGTTCCATCTTCAGACGTAGGAGGAGGGAATGATAGTTATAGTTCAATGTCCCATCGATGTCTTGCTCACTGAATTCGAAGATAGGAACGGTTATGCGTCCCCTAACCGTCGAGATAATTACAAAGGGAATACAAACTTGGATGGGACAAGGATAGTTGAGAATAGGCTAGTTAAGGATATTGGCCGCGCTCTTTTGTATTCTCATTGGTACAGGCAAGCCACAGGAAACAACATGGGGATACGAATGAGACTTCATTACATCAGTCACTCATTAGAAACTAGGCTCGGATGTGGTTGGATTTAGGACAATAGTATTTGAAAAACCATTTTAGTGTTCTTGGTGATACTGGTTTTATGGACATTGGACCGTGGCGTAAGCGTGTTTTTATGCCTAAGGTTTCTATGAGTTGCATCATCAGAGTCTATAAAGACGAAGTTTGTTATTTTTCAGACTTCTATATAAAACGAATCTGGCGAACTGTTTATTGGCAGCAACGCAATGGGCAAGTTGTGCGAGCTCCATATTACACGTTGGCGCGATCTTAGGCAGCAGTAGTATGCTTGCTAAACGTTGGAAAATTAACTCTCATTATGGTTTTGGACGCTCCATGGGACAATGCTACACAATAAAACTCATGAACCACCGGTGGGGACAGTCTGATCAAAGTTGTGCTTAGCGGTGGAAGCTACGAGTTTAGCATTAAAGTACGTATGTAAACATTACAGAAATGTGTCAAAACATGGTAGACATACATATTGTAAAGGTGGACTGGTTAGACTGGTTAAAATTAAAATTAATGAAAGGACTATAAAATAAGATCGCAAAAATTACACTAAATGAATTAGATAATCACTAACCTTAATTCAAACCAAATTATTTTGTGTAGACGATGCTGGATTGCTTCAATAGAGGTTAAAAACTGCTTCTTATAATACACAGCTTTGTAACATGTTTGATGTTTACGTGACAAGACTGTTACACATAGGCAGCTGTATTATCAATGTAACATTTTTAGAGTTTCATTGAGTATTGCTATTTTGCAATGCAGAGCTGAGTACTTTTTTGTAAGGCGAGGATGGTCAATTTCTTCGCCGGAATCAATCGACTTTAATAAAAATAGTACAAGTGAATATTATACGATCTAACTTTTAACATTAAATGAAACTAATTATGATTTCCGACTTGGTCACTTACATCGTTCGGCGTGAAAGAATATCAGTAAGGGACTTTTAGGTGAGCTCTGTTAACAATGTAAAGCAAGAAATCTCTCGACATGTTGTGATTCAGATTCCTAATATGTAAATAAAACTTTTTTGAGAATTTGTAATACGTAAATTGTGGTTAAATAAAGTATAAATGTGACCAATGTATTCTTCAACAACGCAAACTTACACAGTTTTACATCAGTGATTTATTACTTCCATTAGTGCATTGTCACGTGCACACAACACTATACAGTACCACTGTTTTCCAAAACTATTAATATTAATTTCCCTGATGAGCAAGAATCTCAGCTGTGTGGATCCCAACAATGCTGGCCCCGTAGCATATGCTACATAGATAAACCGCCTCTGATTGCAGCAAATAGATTATTGCAGCTACTTATTTTATTGGAATTAACTGAAATGACTTGGAAACAATTTATTCGGTTGATAAACGATATCAGCAGATTTATTATTCATGAATTATTACTTTAGTTCAGCTAATTTTCAGAGATCGATTCCTCAACAAATTAAAATATAAAATGGATAAAACTTAACAAATAATTACACATCCTTCGTAACAGTTACAATATCTACGGATTAGACTGTGCCAAAGTGAGATATGTAAGATCACTGGGCTGGTATCAGCCTTGGCACATTCGTGACGTATACGCAGTTGAGGTGAACAGGTGCAGCATATCGGACACTTGTTACGGCTGCCATTGATAAATTGGCAGATCCTCTAACTGTTTGGGCAGTCAGAAACTTAAGACTTCATATGTCCACCTCCTTTCGACCTTCCGGAAGTCATTTTACAGCAAGGGAAACGTCCAATCATGTAGCAAAGATCTGATAGAAGACCTGCTGTCTGTCGGATATGAAGCATTTACAGGTGATTTCAGTAGTGCGAGATACCAGCCTTCGGCGATTACTGACTCCTTGTGCGGAGAGGGGCTTACTCGTCGCATCCGTTATGCTTACCAGTTGCTCCCACATGTCTGGAAATGCAGCACAAGCAACTAGACTCAAGTTTTTCCAAACTGTACTGTTTATTCATAGGACATGCAGCATCATCAACTGTGCCGTCACGAAGTCTAGTTTGAGTCTCCGTGCGCTCTATTAAATTGCTTCCCTAGTAAAGTAAGAAGATATGCAACCAACTTCTGAGCACCCTCTTATAATCATTTAGCCTCAGAGTATTTGTAAACATCTTAGCGATGTGCACTCGTCTTATACTTGTACCACGTATTTCAGTCATTTCTACCGTGAGTATTCTGTTACAGACTCTTTGTATTGTTTAGTGTTACTTGACCATTTTACACTTCGTAATAGTTTTAGAGTAATTAGTGTCCTTAACGTAACTTTGGCCATGCTAGTGGGACAAAACGTAGTATTCCAACTGGAAAAACTCGAAAACCACAGCTCTTATGGCGCGCTTGTCCTTCGCCTTGAGTTCCGTAATGAATACATATTCAGCCGAAAACACAGTGTGATCACTTGAGAACTGCCGATTCATTCAGCAGTTGAGTCGTTGCCCAGTTCTGTCCCATATTTCCTTTTTGGAAGCAGTGTTTGTACGAGGTGTTATTTAATAAGGATATGGAGCAGGTAACATCATAAGAATTTCAGTTCCAGACTGAGGGTTCCAGGGTACCGATTTGGATTCCTCTCCACCTCAGTAATATTCAAGTGGCTCGCTGATGAACTAACGATTTCTGAATTTTTTTAAAGTATTCAATACCTCCTGCAACTGCTAGCTTTTAGCTCGTGTTCCGTACTATTGCCCAATTTCAGCCTTAGACCATTTTAAAGTACCCAGATACATATCTTAGCTGCTTGAACGAATATTGGCATACGGATCTCTTAAACGTGTCGTATATGAAACAGGCACACTGTCTGATCAAAATCATCTGGACACCTATTAGTAGAACATATTAAATGAGGTGTCTGGATATCTGTGAAGGAATGACACCCCATTCTACCCCAAGATCCGAAAACGGAATAGATGGTAATGTTGAACGCTGGGATGTGGAGTGAAGTCGACATTCCAACTCATCTCAAAGGTATACTACTAGGTTCAATCAGCGAATTCTTGGCAGGTCAGTCCACTTCTGGAACGTATTTATCCACAAAACCATTCTCTCACAGATGCTGCTTTATGACAGGGTGCACTGTCACGCTGACACAAAGAATCATCGTCTCTGAACTGTTCCTCCACTGTACGCAGTATCCAACGCTGTTAAATGTGTTCATATCCTTCTGTATTTAGGATTTTTTAGACACAATAAGAGGAAGACACTCAAATTACGAAAAACACCTCCATACCGCAGCACTACCTCCCCAGCGCTTCACTGTTGGCTTTACACATGACGGCAAATAATGGTCTATCGGCATTTGGCAGACCCAGACCATACCACTGGATCGTCACAGGGTATAGCGTGATTCATCATTCCAAATCACTCGTTTCGAATGATCCACTGTCCACTGACGTCGGTCTTTACACCATCTCAAGCGCCATTGACTGTGACTTGTAAGGAGCTACTTGACCATTGAACGCCATTCTCTTTGACTCCCTTATTATGCTAGCTGGACTGCTGGTAGCACTTTGGAACTCCTTAGTGATCCCTTCCACTGATTACATGAGATTTTTTACACGACCCTCTGATGTTCCCGATGGTCCCTATCGATCGGCACATGAGGTCTGCCTGGTCTTAGTCTCGCTGTGATTGGTTCGCGTTTCCACCTCGCAGTTACATCTCCAGTAGTCGTGTAACTTTAGAAGGGTTGAGATGTCCTGGTGGGTATGTTACTCAGGTGACCTAAGTCACTGCTGTCACTGCTTCTCTACTGGAAACACTAACCGCTAGTCGATAAAATGACAGGCCTTCTTTCGGTCTGGTGGTTTGCAGGGTAAGCGCTTAGGTGCTATTCCTGCAGTTGCAGCGTCTCTGGCTGAACTGGCATGTGGTGACCTGAAATAAAATACATATTTGCTCGGCAACCTATGGGTTTAGTAATGATGTGATGGAAGTCTTGGCAGGGTGAATTTTGGTACCCAACATAGATCCTCCACCTCTTCCGCTTCTTCTTGGACGACTTTCCAAAGGCAGCTCGGAAGTTCTGTCTAGTGTGGGTTCTCCCTTGTTCAGGTTGGCCTCCCCTTTGTCTCGTCTAGTCTTCACACCACAGCGGAAGAAGTGTTTCCTCTCCTCCCCGCTGCTGACGGTGTGTTCGCAACAGTTGAGAGTAAAGACGGCACTAGTAATGAGTAGCTGCACTGACTCCAGGGAGAGTATTTTGAGCAGCGTTTGTAGCTGCTCAGTGTGGGGGGATGAGGCTGGTGAGAGAGAGTAGGTTTGGGTTCGTCGGCAGGGGCGAAAGAGTATTGATTAAAGTGGTGGGCGTAGAAGCTGGTCTGGAGCCACTTGACGATCTTCTGCAGTACCGGCACTCCAGGACTGGAAGAGGAAGGCATTGAGTTTCTTCCCTGCAGTACCCTCCCTGGAGAGTGAGGAGTCGCTTTGGGAGTAAGTCCGCTCGTTCGTGTGCATTGGCGGTATCGTGGGCGGCCTGTCGGGTGGCAGCTGACATCTTAGGGCCTAGCAGCCGGGTGAGGAGTCATCGTCTCTGCATCAGGCTGCTGTGTAGGCTCCAATTCTGGAGTGGGGGCTGGAGCAGGCATCCCTTCTTATTCTGTGGTCACCTCCATGCTATCCTGCATCTCTGCAGTGATCAGGGAGGTGACCGTCTACGCGGCGGTGTCCACTCCCACTTTTAGCCCCATTGGGGGAGGGAGAGGGGGGGGGGTTGTGGAGGAACGCGTAGCTTCTTTGACGGCCCGAAGTCCACGGGTCAACTGGCGGCGAGCCTCGTCCAGCTCGGCTCTCAGTGCCGACCTTTCTCCCGCTACAGCGCCTTTGACGACTGCAATCGCGCCTTTGGCGTGCTTGTGGTCGCCGATGTCTTCGTGATGTGCAGCTCGCTTCCTCCTCTTCTGCCAGCGGTGATGAGGCGGAAGTCGGGAAAGGGAGGAGGGGGGGGGGGGGGGGCGGGAGGGCGGGAGCCTGCTGCTCGACTCGTCTTCTCCTTCTGCGCTTCTTTTCGCGGCTCCAGCTCGTGATGCAATGTAGCAGCAATAATTGGTCGCAAGGTCTCCGCGGCAGTTGACGCACGTCGGTGCGGCGGCGCCTGGCTGACAAGGGACTCCTTTGACCTCGAATGCTAGGAATCGCACAAAACCATGTTGATAGTAACACACGGTAGTAAAAATATCAGTGGTCTGTGTCATTTCCATGCAAAACCACTCTACCACAAGTGACGTGCTAACAGAGAAAAACAAAGTAACAAGATATCAGTACCATGGCAGGGAAATTATACGTAATTATCTCAGTGCCTCATTACATTTTTACTCAACAGTACGAAAAACCCTCTGCTTAAAAGTAATTATAATAGCGCAAAGCGCACATATCCTACGCATCTGATAGTACTTATATTAATTCTCATAGCGCAGATGCGGTATTTCGATGAAGTGGTTAAAACAAAGTGGAAAATAATAATGTGCACATCTCACCAAAACTAGATTTTTACATTCAAAATGAACTTCGCATTCAAGCAGTTCAATGTCAAAACCTAGAAAATTACATATTCAAATGAGGGTATGGGTAAGTCAAAGTCATAACCTGCCTTCCGCCAGGCATATTGCAACCTAGGCGTATACATTGCTACAGAAAACAGATTGTAAATCACAGAGTGAAGTTTGATGATGAAATAACGATCACGTATCTTCACTTGTGGTTTGGCACATTGTAGTCATACAAAATGGAAATTTGTGGTAAGGTCTTATGGGACCAAATTGCTGAGGTCATCAGTCCCTAAGCTTACGCACTAATTAATGTAACTTAAACTAACTTACACTAACGACAAAACACACACCCTCGCCCAAGGAAGGGCTCAAATCTCTGACGGCGGCGGGGTGGGGGGGGGGGGGGGGGGGATAGGAGCCGCGCGGACCGTGACAAGGCGCCCAGACCGCTCGCCTACCCCGCGCGGCCATACAAAGTGAGCAGTCCTGTAACAGAGCTTACATTGCCGAAAGAAGTAAACATCAAGGATATGCCAATAATTTGTTGTTTTAGCGGCAATATCTTCAGTATAACATCTTTTTTTGCAAAACTTGCATCTAGAAGCGTACGATATGTATGACCTGATTAGGAATAACACAGAAATAGGCTCTTTTCACTTGTCACATTTTTGCCAATGACTGAAGTTAGAAAACGTTTCATATGTTCTTTAGTGATTTTTCCATTTTTTCTTGCCGCCACGTGGATGTTTCGTGGGCAGGATGTTTCAAGTGTTTTGAAATATTTGGGCCGAAAGTGCCTTGTGCCTCTTGAAAATAGATGTACAACGTGTTTGCTGCTCTCCCTATCATCGATAAAGGACATCAATTGTGTACCTGTGCGTAGAGCTACACTGTGTGATCAAAAGTATCCGGACACCTGGCTGAAAATGACTTAAAAGTTCGTGGTGTCCTCCATCGGTAATACTGGAATTCTATATGGTGTTGGCCCACCCTTAGCCTTGATGAAACTTTCCATTCTCGCAGGCATACATTCAATCAGCTGCTGGAAGGTTTCTTGGGGAATGGCAGACCATTCTTCACGGAGTGCTGCACTAAGAAGAGGTATTGATGTCGGTCGATGAGGCCTGGCACGAAGTCGGCTGTCCAAAACATCCCAAAAGTGCGCTATAAGATAACACGCACAACAATAAGGGGTGCAAACCCCCTCCATGAAAAACACGACCACACCATAACACTATCGCCTCCAAATTTTGCTGTTGACACTACACACGCTGACAGATGACGTCCACCGGGCGTTCACCGTACTTACACCCTACCATCGGATCGCCACATTGTGTACCATCATTCGCAACTCCACACAACGTTTTTCTACCGTTCAATCGTCCAATGTTTACGCTGCTGACACCCAGCGATGCGTCGTATGGCGTTTACCGGCGTGATGTGTGGCTTATGAGCAGCCGCTCGACCATGAAATCCATGTTTTCTCACCTCCCGCCTAACTGTCATAGTACTCGCAGTGGATTTTGATGCAGTTTGGAATTCCTGTGTGATTCCTATTACACATTACGACCCTCTTCAACTGTCGGCGTATCTGTTAGTCAACAGATGCGGTCGGCCTGTATGCTTTTGTGCTGTACGCGTCCCTTCACGTTTCCACTTCACTATCTCATCGGAAACAGTGGACCTAGGGATGTTTAGGAGTGTGGAAATCTCGCGCACAGACGTATGACACAACTGACACCCAATAACCTGACCACGTTCGAAGTCCTGAGTTCCGCAGAGCGCCCCATTCTGCTCTCTCACGATATCTAATGACTACTGAGGTCGGTGCTATGGTGTACCTGGCAGTAGGTGGCAGCACAATTCACCAAATATGAGAGATGTATGTGTTTTGGGGTGTCCGGATACTTTTGATGAGATAGTGTATGTACGGACTGCAGCACACTAGCTGTAGTTTTCTCTCCTCTGTGAGACAGTGTTGATGATGAAAACATTTAATAATGGAACTGACTCTGGTCACTGTTCCGAACGTTTTTCTCCACATCCTGCGCTGTCAGAAACATGTTCACTTCCTTCACAGATTGTTGTATTTTCCGATGTGTACTATTATCGTCTTCTATGTCCTTACGTGCGCAAATGTATTAATATGCTTGGATCAGATGCCATATTCGGCCTTAAGATTGATGATAGAAGAAATCGAAGCTGTGAAATTGTCCAAGCCAACCAATTTAGACTCTTCTGGCGCCCACATTTGCAGATGCCAATAGTGGCCTGTAGATCCATATACTTTTCTGTATCGAAGTTCGATATTATATGCTCTTTTACAGTTCGTAATTGCAACGGTCTGTTTCTTTTGACTCGAGCTCCTGCTCATCATTTGCTAGACAAATAATTTGGAATTAATCTGCCATTTGATTTTTATGCACTTATAGCGCCTCATTATTTTGCTATAGGAACTGGAGCTACGATTGTAACGATCTTCATAAATATTCTCTGGTACGCTGTCATCAGTATCTTCTAATAGTTCCTACTCCCTTTGACTGGCCTGTTTCTATCGCTCTGGAGACGAACTTCGCGTACTGCGCGAACAGCCACCTTCAGGTTCAGGTTGTTACAGTTTTTTTTCAAAACCAATATATCTATCTAGCGTAACGTCATGTATTTCTTTTTTTTTTTTTTCCTTTATTGATTTTCAATTCCCCCCGAAGGGGGCGGGCTGGCAGCAGCTTAGTGCGCTGCTCTACAGCCTACAGACTTTTATTTTAAAAAACGGAAGAAGAAAAGAAACAAGAAAAACAGGCGATAAAACGGTAACGTCAAGTGTAAAATGGCGGAAAAATGCAGAAAGTTAAAACAGAAAGCAAAAGGGGTTGGCAACGTTAATAAAAGACACAGGAATCAGACAAGTAACATAGTACACACACAATTAAAAAACACGGTGACAGTCTGGTTTCTGTTCGCAAGAGATAAAAGGCACACCAGCGACAGTATGATGGCCGTTCGCAACACTTCCCAAAAAAACACAACACGGAACACTTACTGTAAAACACTCACTGTAGAACACTGCACGAAAGTGGCGGCACAAATATGACACTCCCGAGCCAAAGGCAAATGGGGAGGGGGGGGGGGACCTGGAGGAGGGGGAAGAACAAGGAAGAACGAAGGAAAAAAACGAAAAAGGGGGGGAACCAGGGAGGGAGAGGACTAATAAAGGGGGAGAAGCACAGGCGCGAGAGGGAATGAAAGGAGGCAGAGGAGGGAAATGTAAAAGAGCTCAGGGGAGAGAAGGGGGCAAAGAGACGGGAGGTGGGGAAGAAAGAGGATGGAAGGGGGGGAGAGGGAGCCCGGGAAAAGGACAGAGGAAAGGAGGGGGAGTGAGGGTCAGAGTTGATAGGAGGGATAAATGGAGGGAGAGAGGGCATCATCCGGGAGGGGGAGTTGATGGAAGCCACCATGGGAAAGGAGATGTAGGGTGTAGAGAGGGGAGGGTAGGGGGACACAACACTGAAGACGGGGCAGGGGGCGGGGATGGGAGAGGAGAGGAGCAACCAGGGGGTGAGGGGGTTCAAGGCGGCAGAAGGTGTAGAGGATGCGGATATGTTCGAGGAATAGGAGCAGATGGGGGAAAGGAATGAGATCATAGAGGATCCACGTGGGGGACAGGAGGCGTATACGGAAGGCGAGGCGGAGTGCATGACGCTCAAGGATCTGGAATTTGGGGGAGGGGGGGGCAGATATCCAGGCAGGACTGGCATAACAGAGGATGGGACTGATTAAGGATTTGTAGGTGTGGAGGATGGTAGAGGGGTGCAACCCCCATGTCCGGCCAGAGAGGAGTTTGAGGAGTCGGAGGCGGTTGTGGGCTTTGGATTGGATGGAGCGGAGATGAGGGATCCAGGTGAGGTGACAGTCAATGGTGAGGCCAAGGTAGGTGAGGGTGGGGGTGAGGCAGACAGGACGGGTGCAGACAGTAAGGAGAAATCCAGGAGCCGGAAGGAGCGAGTGGTATGACCTACGATGATTGCCTGGGTCTTGGAAGGATTGATTTTCAGGAGCCACTGGTTACACCATGCAGCAAAAAGGTCAAGGTGATTCTGGAGAAGGTGTTGGGACCGTTGGAGGGTAGGAGTGAGGGCGAGGAATGCGGTGTCATCAGCATATTGCAAGAGGTGTACTGGAAGGGGGGGTTGGGGCATATCTGCTATGTAGAGGAGAGAGGAGAGGACAGAGCCCTGGGGCACACCCACAGAGGGGTAGAAGGTGTGGGAATTGGCATTATGGATGGTAACATAGGAGGGGCGGTGGGAGAGGAAGGGGGCCATCAGACGGATGTAGTTGATAGGAAGGGCGTAGGTTTGGCGTTTAAACAGGAGACCGGGATGCCAGACACAGTCGTAGGCCTTTTCGAGGTCAAGGGAGACAAAAATGGCGGAGCGACGGGAGTTAAGCTGGAGGGAGAGGAGATGAGTGAGGCAGAGGAGTTGGTCATCAGCAGAGAAGGAAGGTCGAAAGCCACATTGGGTGTTGGGGAGGAGGTGGTTTTGGCGGAGGTAGTGATGAATGCGCCGGGAAAGGATGGATTCCAAGAGCTTGCTGAACACCAATGTGAGACAGATAGGACGATAGGAAGAGGCATCAGATGGAGGCTTGTTGGGTTTGGAGAACATCAGGATACGGGAGGTTTTCCACAGGTCAGGATAGAAGCCAGTGGCAAGGATGACATTGTAGAGGGTGGCAAGGAGGGAAAGGAAGGAGGGAGGGCAGTGTTTGAGGTGGTGGTAGGTAATGCAGTCGTGGCCAGGAGCAGTGTTGCGTTTAGAGTGGAGTGTGAGGCTGATGTCCTGTGTAGTGATGGGAGTGTTAAGTTCAGATGGTGGTGTGTGGCCCAAGTACTGGAAGCTAGGAGCAAGGGGAGGAACAGAGGTATTTGTACGGTCCATGACGTCAGGGAAGAGGGAATAATCAAAGTGGGGATCATCTGGGATGGAAAAAACATCAGAGAGGTGAGAGGCAAAGTGGTTGGCCTTACTGAGGTTGTCAGGAAAGGGACGGTCATTAAGGAGGAGAGGGTACTGGGGGGTGGGGCGGTTCCCAGTAATGCGGTGGAAAGCAGACCAATACTTGGAAGAGTTTATGGGGAGCGTGGTGATGAGTTGTGTACATGTCTGGCGCCAGGCACAGCATTTCTTCGCAGTAAGCAGGTTGCGGATGTGTCGTTGTAATTGCCGGTGGCGGTTAAGTGTATCTCAGTCACGAGTGCAGAGAAAAGAGCGGTAGAGGTGGCGGGACTCTCAAAGGAGAAGGACGGCCTGTGGAGGCAGGGTGGGGCGGTGAGGGTGGATGGCTTTGGTGGGGATATGGGTGGCGATGGCGTCAGACAAGGTCTGGTGCAGGAAGGCAGCAGTGCGAGAGATGTCATCAGGAGATTGGAGGGTAAGGTCGTGGCTGTCAACCTGGGTGTGAATGGAGTCCCGGTAGGCATCCCAGTTGGCACGGGAGTAATCATAGACAAGTTTAGGAGGGACGTCGGGGCGAGGAGCATTGCGGGGACGGCGACCATTAGAGATAGTGAGGAGAACAGGAGCATGATCACTGCCAATGAGGTCAAGGACATCTGCAGTGATGCACCCAAGGAGGGTGGGAGAGGCAAGGACCACATCAGGAGTGGTGTTAGATTCGGGTCGGGTATGCTGAGGCAGAGGAACTAGGTCTCCCTGGAGGGTGGTGAGAAACTGATGCCACTGCTGGAGGTCGGCAGGATCTCGGCTGTGGATATTGAGGTCGGTGGCAATCACATAGGTGGAGAAGGTGCAGTCAATGTGGGCCAGGAAATTGTACGGGATAGGGGTGCGAGGGCGGACATAAATGGTGGCACAGGTGATGGCAAGGGTGGAGAAGAAGAGGCTGAGGGTGAGATGCTCAGCAGGATTGTTAAGGAGAGGTTGGGGCCGGACTGGGAGGTGCTTGAGATGGCCTATAGCAACTCCGCCACATGCCAGAGGGTACGGGTTATCGGTGCGGTGAAGGGTGTAAGGAGCCTTGGAGATGGAGGTACGGGGTTGAAGGAAGGTTTCATTTAGGACGAAGGCATCCACGTGGTGCTGACGGAGGGTGTGGAGGAAGAGGAGTCTGTGGGTGGGCAGGGAGCGAATGTTGTGGTACAGGATACGGTAGGGTTGTTGTACCATGGGAGGGGAGAGTTAGACGAGGGTGGTGAGGGGGGTGAAGGTGAAGTGGGCCTGGTTGTGGGAGTATGTGGCATAGGTGGTAAGATGGAAGATGGAATGGGCAGCGAGGGCGATTTGGGAAAGGGTGTGGGAGTGCTGGAAGGGGTGGATGTTTTGGAGCACAATGGTGATGAATCAGATGATGTCCTCAGTAGTAGGTGGAGGGCGGAGCGAGTTGTTAGGGTGGATGGGGTCATCAACACGACGGACAGGGACAGTGAGCTCAGGGGTGACTGGAGGAGGTTTCGCTTTACACTTCGAGGAGTAGGTAGCATGTGGTTCGTTGCAAGTGTTGCAGGAGGGGGGAGAGGTGAGGTTGGGGCAATTCTTGAGGAAGTGTGAAGCTTTGCAGTGGGGACAAGTAGGGGGGTTCTTGCAGGCAGAGGTAACGTGGCCGTTGTATGTGAGACAGCGTTGGCAGCAGTAGGATTGGACTGGGGAACGGGAGGGGTCCACCATATGACGGTGATTGTAGATGAGGGCTCCCTCGGTGAGGAGGCGGTCAATGGAGGAGGAGGATTCGGTGAATATCTGCACGAGAAAAGTCGGCTCGGCATCATTGAAGATGCAATGGGCCGAGCGGATTTCAATGTCGGGCCGGGAGTTGAGTTCCGCCAACACCTCAGCCTCCGTGATCACGGGGCTAAGCTTCGTGATCACAGCGGTGAAGGTCGGCGGATGTCGGAGAGGTTGAGGCTGACGGGGAGAGGACGGGGTGTGGTAGGGGGTGAGGGTTGCATGTTGGCCAAATTGGATACGGGGGGATGCGGGAGAGGAGATTGGTGTGGAAGGAAGCATTGGGGGATTTAATGAGGACTGAGTCCTTGCGAGGAATCAGAAGGGAGATGGGGGCATTGGGGTAGTATTTCCGGATGGCGAGGGTGAGGGAGCGGGCATCAAGGAATTGAGGGTCAGGATTGGAGAGGACAAAGGTGTGGGTGGCAGGCGTGGCAGGGCGGGGGTCGGGGTCGCGTCCATGGGGGTGGGTGGGTCACGGGGATTGGGGTTTTTTTTGGAGGAGATTTCGGGGAAAGGGTCAACATTCGGGCGCTTTGAAGGTTTCGTGGTCACGACCGGGTGGAGAGGGGGCTGGGGGACGGGTTGCAGGGGGAGATGGTGGGGGGCAGGACCACCCTGAGCAGCAGATGACGCAGAGGGAGGGGGCGTGGGTGTCACAGAGACTGTGGAACGTCGAGCCGAAATCCGTGCTGGCTTGGAGCCCGTCGGAGGCGGTGCAGGGAGCGGCGGAAAGTCAGTAGCTGTCGATGGGGTGACAGTGATAGGCGAGGGGGAGTTGGGGGTGGTTACAGCCGAAAGTGGCGCAGGGGTGGGGTGGAGAGGGAGAGAAGGAAGGACGGGAAGGGGGTGGAGGATGAGCTCCATGTGATGGTGGTTGGAGCAGCGGAGGGAGAGGTGAAAATGATAGTGGTGGTGGGTTGGGACATAGTGGCGGCGCGCGAGAAGTGCGGCGGCGCGGCGGCGGCGGCGGCGGCGGCGAGCACCGGCAGGCGGCGACCAGGCGGCGGCGGCGGCGGCGGCAGTGAGGAGGAGGACCGTACGGTAGCAGTAGTGACGGCGAGCAGACGGCACGGCAAGAAAAAGGTGGGGCTCTTCCACGTCGAAGATACACCCTGAGAGTAGCCCAGGCAGTGCGAGTCCTCGATGAAGAAGTGAGGGAATCCAACCCGCGAATGTCATGTATTTCTGTGTTATGCCCTTTATATTTCTGAACTGCTATGTACTATATCAGCGAACTCTCGATACTCTATCCCGATTTCATTTACATATTCAGCACGTGGCAAGTTTGTCCCTGATATTTGGACCACATTCGTAGGATTACTTCTCTTTATGATATCCCTGTTCATAGTTTACACAGTTACCCGCATGTGAACACTCCAAGAGACACATTCTTACTGCAGCTGTACGATTCACACAAGTGCAGCTACAACATGTCGCCGTCTGATGGCGCTAGCGATGTTTTGCACGGAAATGATACAGACCATTGTTTTTTTTATTATTGACTTTTGTTCTAAGCATGGTTTCGTGCGGTTCCGAGCGTTGGAGATCAAATGTGTCTCTGGTTAGTGCAAAAGAGGGTGTAGAGCGCTTGCAGGCACTTCATAGACGTCACGTCGTCTCGACATTACTTACAAGGGAACCTCCCCATCGCACTCCCCTCAGATTTAGTTATAAGTTGGCACAGTGGATAGGCCTTGAAAAACTGAACACAGATCAATCGAGAAAACAGGAAGAAGTTGTGTGGAACTATGAGAAAATTAGCAAAATGTACAAACTGAGTAGTCCATGTGCAAGGTAGGCAACATCAAGGATAGTGTGAACTCAGGAGCGCCCTGTTCCCGTGGTTAGCGTGAGCAGCTGCGGAACGAGGTGTCCTTGGTTCAAGTATTCCTTCGAGTGAAAAGTTTAATTATTTATTTTCAGTTTATGTGACAAACTCTTATGTTTTCATCACTTTTTTGGGAGTGATTATCACATCCACAAGAAAATCTAAATCGGGCAAGGTAGAAGAATCTTTTTACCCATTCGCCAAGTGTACAAGTTAGGTGGGTCGACAACATATTCCTGTCATGTGACGTACATGCCGTCACCAGTGTCGTATAGAATATATCAGACGTGTTTTCCTGTGGAGGAATCGGTTGACCTATGACCTTGCGATCGAATGTTTTCGGTTCCCATTGGAGAGGCACGTCCTTTCTTCTACTAATCGCACGGTTTTGCGGTGCCGTCGCAAAACACAGACACTAAATTCATTACAGTGAACAGAGACGTCAATGAACGAGCGGACAGGTCATGACTTTGCGAAAATAAAGATAGTGAACTTTTCACTCGAGGGAAGACTTGAACCAAGGTCCTCTCGTTCCGCAGCTTCTCACGCTAACCACGGGACCACGGCGCTCCTGAGTTCACAATATCCTTGATGTTGCCTACCTTGCACATGGACTACTCAGATTGTATATTTTGCTTATTTTTTCATAGTTTCGCACAACTTCTTCCTGTTTTCTCGATTGATCTGTGTTCAGTTTTTCAAGGCCTATCCACTGTGGCAACTTATAACTAAATCTGAGGGGGGGTGCGATGGGGAGGTTCCCTTGTTAACCACGTGGCCAAGCTTCTGGCAGCTCCTCTTCTCTCTTCTTACGGCCAGCGGTGCCGGCCAACTCGAGCACTTCAACTGCCAGGTGCATCACGACGACGGCCCCTTGGCTTTGCCTCTCTTTCCGCGTCCAGACATGTTCGGATGTGTAGGCGAGAGAGGAGAGCGACAGCGACAATCCGACCCGCAATGAATTGAGCAGCAGAAAAGACTGCCAACGCAATACTTCCCGCATTCTTTCATACTGAGCCGTCCGACTCCCTTGCCATCTATAGTTCAATTCATCATTACATAGTTGTCTCCGGATATTTTTGGTCCGATACTGTACAAGGGACCGGTATGACAATATCTGCCATCGCAGATTTTTGAATATCAAATAGCTAGCAAATGTACATAGGAACTTGAAAATGCTCTCTAAGTCCGAAAGTTTGTAATTGTACAGAAAACTAACTAAAAATTGACGGTTGTAGCTGGCAAGGAATATTCAAAAAATTCTTTGCTACTGAGGACTCAAGCTTCACAGAAAATCATAAAAAAAGTACCGTTTGGCGCTTTAATGTTTATTATGCAGAAGGTACTTGTTTATTTTCGTACCTTTGTGAAAATATTTGTTAAGGGCAAAATATGCAGCGTGACACACATCTAAAACGGCGTTCTCTGTTCTACTGTGTATTGAATTTTTTTGTCTTTATTTACTCCACTTGTGAATCATAAATTCCGCGGCTAAGCGCGAAACTTCAGATTTGTGTACATTACGCACCAGATTTTAGTCCAGGACTGAAATCTTGTTACGATCTGCTTGTGGCTCAAATGGTTCAAATGGCTCTGAGCACTATGCGACTTAACTTCTGAGGTCATCAGTCGCCTAGAACTTAGAACTAATTAAACCTAACTAACCTAAGGACATCACACACATCCATGCCCGAGGCAGGATTCGAACCTGCGACCGTAGCGGTCGCTCGGCTCCGGACTGTACCGCCTAGCGACGCTACTCCGGCCGGCGATCTGCTTGTGATCTCCCTGGTTTTGTCGGCGTGATTGAATAGTGATGTGCTTTCGGGCGTTCGACCGAGTTGCTGATTCTATTTTACGGAATCATCTATATGGCCGAAAGTATACTATTTAAGTCTGGCTGGACATACAGGCAGTACTTTTTTCAGATAGCAGTTTATCGTACATACCTACGTCACCTGCGATTACACCATTGTCATCAAAAGCTACTCGATACAGGAAGTTTTCCTTGAGTCACACGGTATGTATCACATACCTTACTTTCAGTGCAGCGACGACAGACTTATTCTTTTATAATACCCAGATCATTTTACTGAGCCATTGATTCCTGTCAACGCACTATCAAATATATCCACTCAGATATGTCAATTAATCAGTGTCTTCTAACATGCGATAAGCACATCGTTTTATCAGGCTCACATTAGTCAGAGACTATCATGACTCCTGGTACAGAAGATAAACATTCATATCTGAGATATTCAGAAATATGCATTATCATACCGGACAGAAATATTTTATCAACGGTGTTAGCACCTTCTATACAAATAGAAAGAAAATTCTAATGCCAGTTGTAAAAAAAAAATAAAATAAAATAAAATAGAATATAACGCAGAACATTCATTTGCCATGAAATGTGTTTAGTTTTGGTAAATATTTTAGGTTTCAGAGTGGATATTCTGTCACTGAATTTAACAGAACGCGTATTAACACTTCGGTCGTTACAGCTTTGATTACAGGAAATTGTATACAGTGCGTCCCGAAACTTTCGGATCACGATTGTTGATGGCAGAGGATCTCAAATAGTGTTGTTTGGGGTTAAAATCTAATGGTGGGATATAACTCTTCGGATGTTTACTGTCATAAATAACTTCTATCTTTTAGAAACTATTTGAGCTCATATCAGACTTCCTAAGAAACGACCGCAACTCTTAGTGCACACATTACAACATGATCTACTGACAGAATTGAAACCTGGATTAAAGTCATTTGGGCCGATTGTTCTCGCACTCTTAATTAGGACAGTGTTGTAATTACCGTTCCATCAGTACTCTCCACACGGTATTTCTCGAAGTGTGGATTTCGGAGGCAAGCTAACGGTTGCTTGTTGGTGAATATTCTCCCACACGACACAACATCGTCTCTTGAAATGATATTGTGCGTACAACTCGTTGTCGAGAATCTTGACCGGCTCTCTGAACCTTGAACGATCCAGTTCTTGTCCACAGCAATAAATTTCTCCCAATAAGTATGACGTCTGATGCGAAAATTTTCTCTGGACACTCATTTGGCATCCCGGCAGTAGATATCGCTGCATGTTTTCAGTGCCTGTAATGAGTAACACTACATTTTGTTGTGAAACACAAGCAGTTTACAAACAAGTGCCTCTCATGCATAGTTCGTACCGAATGAAAACTTAATTTCCTGGCACATATAACTTATCTCACAACACACATCTTAGGTTGCTCTGTGTAATAGGTTTGTGGCATCCCGTATATACATGTAAGAATGTTACAGGCATATGTTCTACAATTGGCCACGTTACGTTACAAGACCATATGACGAAAAATACAAGTGTGAGTACTGGCACAAACAGCGCGAACCATAGAATATTGCGCAAGCGTTACTAGTCGGTACGAGGTCCAAGGTAATGTCACTGACCAAATATCATAGATTTCTAACAGAAAAAGGGCAGAAGATGCCGGAATTTCAGATGAATTTTCACTCTGCAGCGGAGTGTGTGCAGCTTTGAACCTTCCTTCTACTTCAGCTAGTTTGCTAAGCAGGAAAGTAAGCGTGAGGGCGGATCGTGGGTTGCACCTGGTTAGCTCAGTCTGCAAAGACTTTGACAACGAAAGGCGCACAGTGTTCATTTGCTAGGAAATTTCGATTCCGAAATTGTTGCACCTGAGTGAGAAAACCTTTACAATATTTTTTAGCCTTTCAAGTATCAAGGCTACATAAATGGTTCATGATGTCGACCCGGATTTCTCGACAAGAGGTATTGAAACTGGTGTTATTTATAAAAATGGAACTATGCATCTTTTTGGTGACAACCATGAGCCGCTGAAAAGCGCTCGCAAGAAAACACTCGGTGGCTCTTACGAAAGGTTAACGGAGATGGTCAGGGAACTTGAATGAGAATCTTTGGAATAAAGGCTACAGTGTTCTCGCAGAACGCTGTTTCGTAGACTTGTAAGACCGAAGTTAGAGAAAGACTCTGCGACAATTCTGACGCCACTGTTATATACACTGCCCAAAACGTTCCCAGACTGATTTTATCGCTTTAGTATAGTCGACGTCAGTGCAATAACTACGGTGGCAGCTTGAACTAGCGACTGTAAACAACAGTTGTGCATTCGAGCAGTCACTAGTGAGCATTCAGTGGTAATAGTGAACGAGAGCAAAGTGAATGAAAAGTTTATCGCATCCATTTTGACTCGCGAACAAAACGGCGCGTGGACGCCTACTGCGACTTGATTGAAATCCAAAACGCGGGCAGTTCCTTTCCATAAGAGATTCTCACGGGTGACGGGACCTGAAGTTATCAATACGAACCTACGGCGAAGTACGGAAATTCGCATGGAGCGTCAAAACACTTTGACGACATAACCGCCTTTCAAGCAGTGTGACGCGCCAGTTGAACAACATCCCAAAGATGGACTTTCTGACAGTTTTATGTGGTTGTATGGACGCTCCGTGTGCTGTGGAGGGAGACTATGTAGAACACCTGAATATTAAAACCACCATCTTAACGTTTCCCTATTTTTTCGTTATCCAGTCTCGAAACTTTTCGGTCTGACGCGGTATTTCGCGTAGGAATCACATGAGTAAGGTATCTATGTCTGCATCTAGATCATTACCCTGCAACGTACGATTAAGTGCCTGGCTGAGGGTTCATCGAACCGCTTTCAAGCCGTTCCACCTTCTGCCGTTCCTCTCTCGAACAGCGCGAGGGTAAAACGAACACTTAATTTTTTCCGTGCAAGCTCTGATTTCTATTTTATTACAACCTATGTAGGTTGACGCGAACAAAATACTTTCGCATTCGGAAGAGAAAGTTAGTGTCTGAAATTTCGTGAAAACGTATCACTGCAACGAAAAAGTCCTTGCTTTAATGATCGTATACCCTCTGTTCTCCGTCGCCTCCACTATATAGCCCCTCGGTTATAAATTCTCTACAGGCTACACATGCAGTTATAAGAACATTCTGCCCACAATTTCCTCAGGTAAAAATGTCATAAACCATATATATCAAATGTTTTACGGGGGAACACCGAGATCATGACACAAAATATGAGTATTAGTCTGACTGACAATGTTGATAAAGTGCGAGAGTGGGGTGCCACCTCTGAGCTATCTATGCAGCTAGTTGTTGTGGACATCTTGTACGGATGCTGTTCTTGGTTTCTCGGCCTAGCGTCTGAATTTTTGTGTTGTTCGACAGCCGCTTTTTCTCGCGGAAGATGGAGTAGCTGCCCTATGATGGTTCCTACCCTTGTTAAACGTGCGACCTAAGCTATTTCATGCACCTCAGCGGTCTGAAAGATTCTTTCTTAGATTCAGAACCAACCGCGATGCACGGTCCTGTACTGTTTGTACCGTCTAAGTGTGCGTTTCTGAGGCTTTGTCCCACACAATACCGGCGTATTATAATACAGTGAAGATAGATTCAGCAGTGGGTATAACTTTCTGAGCCAATCGTAGGCTTTCTCCCCGACGTCTCGAAGGTGTTGGACCCACGTTTGATGCCGGTCTATTGTGATACTACACTACTGGCCATTAAAATTGCTACACCAAGAAGAAATGCAGATGATAAACGGGTATTCATTGGACAAATATATTATACTAGAACTGACATGTGATTACATTTTCACGCAATTTGGGTGCATAGATCCTGAGAAATCTGTACCCAGAACAACCACCTCTGGCCGTAATAACGGCCTTCATACGCCTGGGCATTGAGTCAAACAGAGCTTGGATGGCGTGTACAGGTACAGCTGCCCATGCAGCTTCAACACGATACCACAGTTCATGAAGAGTAGTGACTAGCGTGTTGTGACGAGCCAGTTTCTCGGCCACCATTGACCAGACGTTTTCAGTTGGTGAGAGATCTGGAGAATGTGCTGGCCAGGGCAGCAGTCGAACATTTTCTGTATCCAGAAAAGCCCGTACAGGACCTGCAACATGCGGTCGTGCATTATCCTGCTGAAATGTAGGGTTTCTCAGGGATCGAATGAATGGTAGAGCCACGGGTCGTAACACATCTGAAATGTAACGTCTGCTGTTCAAAGTGTCGTCAATGCGAACAAGAGGTGACCGAGACGTGTAACCAATGGCACCCCATACCATCACGCCGGGTACAACGCCAGTGCGGCGTTGAAGTTAATTTCGAAGACCTTGGGAACAGGCGAAATACTTCAATTGATAGACGAAAGACGCAGGTAAAAAAATGTTCGCTGAAAGACAGGAATACAGCAATACACATCATTCAGGAATGAATAAATAGGAAGTGCAGGAAAGCCAAGGAGAAAAGCTTCAGGAAAAATGTGAAGAAGTCGAAAAAGGAATGATTGCCGGAACGTCTGCCACAGCATATAGAAACGTCAAAACAGCTTTCGGTGAAATTAAAACCAAGAACGGAAACATTAAGAGTGAAATGGGAATTACACTGTTAAACACAGAAGAAAGAGCGGATATGTGGAAAAAGCACATTGAAGGCCTCTATGAGGGAGAGGAAATGTCTAGGAAGAAATTGAAGTCGATGTGGGAGGAATGGTGAATCCAGTATTAGTCAGAATTTGAAACAACTTTGGAAGACTTGAGATCGAATAAGGTGGAAGGAGCAGGTAACATTCCATTGTAATTTCTCTTATTCGTGGGAAGTGACAACCAAACGATTATTCAAGTTTGCGTGTAGAATCTATGAGACTGGCAACGCTTTTGAAAAAATAACAGCCATTCATTTCCGAAGATAGCAAGAGCAGATAATCCGAGAGCCTTCATGCAATCAGCTTAACAGTTCATGAAACCAAGCTGTTGACTAGGATAATATACAGAATTTAAGGAAGAAATTTTGAGAATGTTCTTTCGGACCATAGCATTGTATGGTAGTGAATCATCGACCGTAGAAAAACCGGGACAGAAGAGAATCGAAGCGTTTGAGTTGTGGTGCTATAGAAGAGTGTTAAAAATTACATTAATTGACAGGTTATTTTTCACTCCCACTCACGCAGCTACACTTAAAACTAGTTTCTCTTTTTTTTTGCTTTTTACTTGTTAACTTTTTTTCAAGCTACAAATTTTTAAATTAAAATTCGTCTATGAAATAAGACGAGCTGCCCAGAAGAAATGATTTATATTTCTATTTTAAACTACATCTACATCTACATCTACATCCATACTCCGCAAGCCACCTGACGGTGTGTGGCGGAGGGTACCTTGAGTACCTCTATCGGTTCTCCCTTCTATTCCAGTCTCGTATTGTTCGTGGAAAGAAGGATTGTCGGTACGCCTCTGTGTGGGCTCTAATCTCTCTGATTTTATCCTCGTGGTCTCATCGCGAGATATACGCAGGAGGGAGCAATATACTGCTTGACTCCTCGGTGAAGGTATGTTCTCGAAACTTCAACAAAAGCCCGTACCGAGCTACTGAGCGTCTCTCCTGCAGAGTCATCCACTGGAGTTTATCTATCATCTCCGTAACGCTTTCGCGATTACTAAATGATCCTGTAACGAAGCGCGCTGCTCTCCGTTGGATCTTCTCCGTCTCTTCTATCAACCCTATCTGGTACGGATCCCACACTGCTGAGCAGTATTCAAGCAGTGGGTGAACAAGCGTACTGTAATCTACTTCCTTTGTTTTCGGATTGCATTTCCTTAGGATTCTTCCAATGAATCTCAGTCTGGCATCTGCTTTACCGACGATCAACTTTATATGATCATTCCATTTAAAATCACTCCTAATGCGTACTCCCAGATAATTTATGAAATTAACTGCTTCCAGTTGCTGGCCTGCTATATTGTAGCTAAATGATAAGGGATCTATCTTTCTATGTATTCGCAGCACATTACACTTGTCAACACTGAGATACATCTGCCATTCCCTGCACCATGCGTCAATTCGCTGCAGATCCTCCTGCATTTCAGTACAATTTTCCATTGTTACAGCCTCTCGATATACCACAGCATCATCCGCAAAAAGCCTCAGTGAACTTCCGATGTCATCCACAAGGTCATTTATGTATAATGTGAATAGCAGCGATCCTACGACACTCCCCTGCGGCACACCTGAAATCACTCTTACTTCGGAAGACTTCTCTCCATTGAGAATGACATGCTGCGTTCTGTTATCTAGGAACTCTTCAATCCAATCACGCAATTGGTCTGATAGTCCATATGCTCTTACTTTGTTCATTAAACGACTGTGGGGAACTGTATCGAAAGCCTTGCGGAAGTCAAGGAACACGGCATCTACCTGGGAACCCGTGCCTATGGCCCTCTGAGTCTCGTGGACGAATAGCGCGAGCTGGGTTTCACACGATCGTCTTTTTCGAAACCCATGCTGATTCCTACAGAGTAGATTTCTAGCCTCCAGGAAAGTCATTATACTCGAACATAACACGTGTTCCAAAATTCTACAGCTGATCGACGTTAGAGATATAGGTCTATAGTTCTGCACGTCTGTTCGACGTCCCTTCTTGAAAACGGGGATGACCTGTGCCCTTTTCCAATATTTTGGAACGCTACGCTCTTCTAGAGACCTACGGTACAACGCTGCAAGAAGGGGGGCAAGTTCCTTCGAGTACTCTGTGTAAAATCGAACTGGTATCCCATCAGGTCCAGCGGCCTTTCCTCTTTTGAGCGATTTTAATTGTTTCTATATCCCTCTGTCGTCAATTTCGATATCTACCATTTTGTCATCTAGAGAAGGAACTGTCAGATATTTTATATTATTGGGCACAGATCAGACTTTTCTAGCATACTGACCACCATCCCGAGCGACTGACAGGCTTCTATTGTTGTAGGTATGGTCATCACTATTCTCCTCAAGTTGTGACGGATCATTTATGACGAATTTCTTTAGCGACTATATACACTGTGACAAAAGTCCTGCCACGCGGGATTAGCCGAACGGTCTATGCCCTGCAGTCATGGACTGTGTGGCTGGTCCCGGCGGAGGTTCGAGTCCTCCCTCGGGCATGGGTGTGTGTGTTTGTCCTTAGGATAACTTAGATTAAGTAGTGTGTAAGCTTAGGGACTGATGACCTTAGCAGTTAAGTCCCATAAGATTGCACACACATCTGAATATTTTTGAACAGAAGTCCTGGGATAGCTCCTAATATCGGGTCGGAACTCCTTTTGAGTGGCGCAGTGCAGCAACTCGACGTGGCATGGCTCAACAAGTCGATGCGAGTCCCCCGCAGAAATATTGAGCTATGCTGCCTCTGTGGCCGTGCATAATTGCGAGTGTTGCTGGTGCAGGATTTTGTGCACTAATCGGGCTCTCTGTTATGTCCCACAAATTTTCGAAGGGGTTCATGTCGGGCGATCTGGGTGGGCAAATCAATCTTGAGCACTTGTCGCCTGGTGACATAGTTGTTTGGGAACAATTAGGCGAACATAACCATCTCTATCCGATGATCGGTCCAGTGGGAGAAGCGGTCCCAGTCCACTCCAAGTAAACACAGCCCACACCATTATGGAGTCACCGCCAGCTTGCACAGTGCCTCGTGGACAACCAGGGTCCATGGCTTCGTGAGATCTGCGGTACACACTAACTCTACCGTCAGCTCTTACCAACTGAAATCGAGACTCATATGACCAGGCTACCATTTTCCAGTCATCTAGGGTCCAACCGGTACGGCCACGAGCCCAGGAGAGGCGATATCGTGCGGTTAGCAGAGGCACTCGTGTCGCTTATACAGGGTGTTACAAAAAGGTACGGCCAAACTTTCAGAAAACATTCCTCACACACAAAGAAAGAAAATATGTTATGTGGACATGTGTCCAGAAACGCTTACTTTCCATGTTAGAGCTCATTTTATTACTTCTCTTCAAACCACATTAATCATGGAATGGAAACACACAGCAACAGAACGTACCAGCGTGACTTCAAACACGTTGTTACAGGAAATGTTCAAAATGTCCTTCATTAGCGAGGATACATGCATCCACCCTCCGTCGCATGGAATCCCTGATGCGCTGATGCGGCCCTGGAGAATGGCGGATTGTATCACAGCCGTCCACAATACGAGCACAAAGAGTCTCTACATTTGGTACCGGGGTTGCGTAGACAAGAGCTTTCAAATGCCCCCATAAATGAAAGTCAAGAGGGTTGAGGTCAGGAGAGCGTGGAGGCCATGGAATTGGTCCGCTTCTACCAATCCATCGGTCACCGAATCTGTTGTTGAGAAGCGTACGAACACTTCGACTGAAATGTGCAGGAGCTCCATCATGCATGAACCACATGTTGTATCGTACTTGTAAAGGCACATGTTCTAGCAGCACAGGTTGAGTATCCCGTATGAAATCATGATAACGTACTCCATTGAGCGTAGGTGGAAGAACATGGGGCCCAATCAAGACATCAACAACAATGCCTGCCCAAACGTTCACAGAAAATCTGTGTTGATGACGTGATTGCACAATTGCGTGCGGATTCTCGTCAGCCCACACATGTTGATTGTGAAAATTTACAATTTGATCACGTTGGAATGAAGCCTCATCCGTAAAGAGAACATTTGCACTGAAATGAGGATTGACATATTGTTGGATGAACCATTCGCAGAAGTGTACCCGTGGAGGCCAATCAGCTGCTGATAGTACCCGCACACGCTGTACATGGTACGGAAACAACTGGTTCTCCCGTAGCACTCTCCATACAGTGACATGGTCAACGTTACCTTGTACAGCAGCAACTTCTCTGACGCTGACATTAGGGTTATCGTCAACTGCACGAAGAATTGCCTCGTCCATTGCAGGTGTCCTAGTCGTTCTAGGTCTTCCCCAGTCGCGAGTTATAGGCTGGAATGTTCCGTGCTCCCTAAGACGCCGATCAATTACTTCGAACGTCTTCCTGTCGGGACGCCTTCGTTCTGCAAATCTGTCTCGATACAAACGTACCACGCCACGGCTATTGCCCCGTGCTAATCCATACATCAAATGGGCATCTGCCAACTCCGCATTTGTAAACATTGCACTGACTGCAAAACCACGTTCGTGATGAACACTAACCTGTTGATGCTACGTACTGATGTGCTTGATGCTAGTACTGTAGAGCAATGAGTCGCATGTCAACACAAGCACCGAAGTCAACATTACCTTCCTTCAATTGGGCCAACTGGCGGTGAATCGAGGAAGTGCAGTACATACTGACGAAACTAAAATGAGCTCTAACATGGAAATTAAGCGTTTCCGGAGACATTCCACATAACTTCTTTTCTGTATTTGTGTGTGAGGAATGTTTCATGAAAGTTTGGCCGTACCTTTTTGTAACACCCTGTATTAGTCTGTCTGTAAATTCAAGAGCGAGCAGCGCTTTTGGTGGGGGAAGCGGCCTGTTTGGGAAGAACGCTGCCACCGGCCTCCAGGGGCACCCCAAATGTATTGCCCGTTACCTGTCTAGCGGTGTAGATCGGCGTGCACTGATATACGTCGTTTCTGTTCGTGGGATCCTAGTTGCCAGTGTCAGTCAATTAACTTTGTATACTTACTGATACGCAATTCACTCATTTGGCTCCATAAGTACACTGTAACAGTAATTTCTGTGTGAAATTTGTCAGTAAGCTTTTGCCTTCCAAACGGCAAAGTACGGCAAGGTACGGCCGGTAAACAATTCACAAACCACGATTTAGTGCCGATAAGACGATTTCTTGAAACATTGTCGAAGCTGAGGGAATTTAGTTTCTGCTTAAATCGTCTTAAGCAGCAACGTTCACAGATATCTCAAATAGGAAAAAGCTCATTATCCAGGTACGAAGGTTGTAAAACAAACTTCCCACAGTTTGTGTCAGGTTGATCTTTTCGTCTGATAACACTGCTTAAGTATTTTGTCTAAGAGGTATCACAAGTAGTGTACTTGTAGCTGTAGGAATCATTGGTTGAAAACGAGTTTAACACCAATGGGTACAGTGCTGCTAAATATTCAAAATTATTATCAACCTAAGTCTGAGTTCATCCACAAACTGAGGCGTATTTATAATATTGAAGTTAGACTGTGTATCCTTGTCTTCCTTGAGTGGTCATTGGAAGGCGTTTACACACACGTATACAATACTATGAATACTTCGAACGCTATGGTTAACATTGCTCTCATAAACTACTTTTTTTAATTCTTCTGGGTCTTAAGCGTGCAATGTGTGTTGTAGATACAGTCTCAGACCAAAAAATTTACTGCCGAGTCGTTCACGTAAGGTGGACAATACAGTCGTGCTCCTCTCAGAATTCTATGTCTGGCAATACGCTCGATCTGGCAACATGTAGACTGCGGCACTTCCCAGAGGAAGTCTTGACTCCAGTCTTAGTACATTACTCTTGACTACGACCGTAGTCTTGAGGTAAAACGCGAGACTAGCTAATATGATATTGTAGTTTCGCTTCAGTTACACTCATAGCTTCAGCACCGAGAGGAAAGGGGCGATAAAAATTTTGTCGATATGTGCTTTCGGTCGCCAGACGTCATATTAGCTGGTCTCGCGTTTTACCTCAAGACTACGGTCGTGTTCCAGCAGCGGTATGAATAAAATGATAGTAATAATGACAGTAATAATCGAATTATCCGGCAACTTCACACTTCACAGTGGATTTTCTCAAACTAAGAAATTTGCTGAATTTGTGAAAAATCAAAATGGCTTCACATCCAGCCTATGATGCCCACAAGAGTCTTTACATCCTGCTGACATGAGAATAGCATAATCTCTGCGTCAGAAGCTTGCTTCTACTTGACAATTTAATAGACTCGCATTTTTTCCACCGTGACTAATTTTGTAAGCTAAGCACATCATCCGTTACAGCACACTCCTGGGGTTGGGAAATGTGGCCACAATGGTCTGGTGGAACGAACTATCACAGGTGCAATGCGTGGGTTCAGGCATTTACTTTTAAGAGGCACAAACAGATTTATTTTACCTCTGGTAACCTCAAGAGAAAGACGTTATAATACAGAATCCGTATTAAACATCACGTTCCTTCATTACCAAATGGGCAGAGCCGGTTTACGTTGGGAAATGACATAGCGGAAGTCATGGTAAACAGAAATACAATCGCCAGTAAGCTTACACACATGAGAAAATTTTATTTTATTTGATGAACCGATAGCCATTTAAAGGGACAGGGCTCTTATTTTACTTGTACTTGATTGAACTAGAGATGTTGAAAAATTTGATGCTGGACTGTGATTCGAATTCGTATCTCCTCTTTCGAGGATCTGAATCTCTCGGAACAGTATAGTTCAGTCATTTCGTTCCTTTTCCCAAGACTGCAATCTTCTCTAGGTCTCCTCCAAAGGTAAGTATGTGGGTCTGAAACCTGATCCAGTACAAAAATATTCATAATTTCATTTCAAGCTTTATCAAGTGCACACCCACCTGCTAGTGAAAATTAACGCGCATTTTCAATGTCTGTTCATGTGTGGCCATTATTCGCAACAGGTGCTGTTATTTCTGGTCAAACACGCACACATCTTACTGTTCATGAGTAAGCAACTGATACTTAAGCTATATTCGTGGATGCACGGTAGGTGTGCAGTTCGATTGTCGCTTAGGCACAAAAGTTTGTATCCTTATTTTAGATTCAGACACCTAGCGGCTCGTAAGAAAAACCGATACGTAACATTTGATTTTTCTTAGTTAACAATCCGATTACGTGTTGGGTTCGTATCTCCGTCACAGAACTTCACATCATGCACTTCATCTTTAAATGCATGCACACTTTGTTACTTCAGAATGGAGGTGTATCAGACATCTTTCGCAGTTAGATAACAGGGACGAAAGGCTCTTGATAGGAGTCACGGTTTATTACAAAAATTGTCGTCTTTTATTTTCAAGTTTAGGTTCGGTTACTGGTATTGGCAAAAATTTCGGTAATTCATGACTCTTCATGGTTAGTCATCAATATGATGTGATTAGATTAGATTACATTACATTAGATTAACTCTTGTTCCATAGATCATGAATACGACATTTCGTAATGATGTGGAACGTGTCATTTTAATGAAAGATTTCTTTAAATACCATGATTCAATTTATTTACAACAATTTTTACACACACTCTCTCATTGCTTTTTATTTCTCTCTTTCTCTCTCTCTCTCTCTCTCTCTCTCCCCCCCCCCCCCTCTCTCTCTCTCACACACACACACACACATACACATTCTTTTTTATTTTTATTTGTATGTTGTGCTCGACTATCGGCGAGGCACAAAAACGCCTGTGAATGAGTTTCTTAGTTTTGAGTACACTTACGAAAGAAATATAAAAACAACAATGAGAGTTACTGATTTATGATGCTCAGTTTGCAGTCAGTTCTGAGTATTATTAGTAACTACGCTCCAGTCCCTAAACCTAGTTACAGAAAGTGAATCAGACTCATTACGTATTCCAGGCCGTAGCAGCCGCGACTTGGAGACACCACCTTTGGTCACTTCCCAGCCCGCTGTAGGATCACATCGGTTCGTCTTCTTCCTGCTGGTACTGTAACTGAGATTTGGCAACGTATGTTTGGCAACTCTGTGATCGACGAGTTACTTCCTGGTGTGCACGGAATTAAGCCTCAAAGTTCACTTGATTTTACCTGTCATTTCCATTGGATAATCTGAGTTATTATCGCTTGAAGGGTAACAAAAGATTGTAAATTTACGGTTTTCAGCCCAGGAAAGTCGTTGCAGGTGGAAATCGCAACTAATCTCGACCTTTAAATAGCGATTTACGAGTTCTAGTTACGATTGCCCTCGTAATAGGAAGCTGAGACCCATACTTCTTTGCCAGCTCTATGGTAAAGTGCTGACCCGTGAAAAAGCGTCTGTAATGGTTCGCAGTTTCAGTCTCACTGACTGCAACGTTTTTATCCCTTCTGTGAAAGAGCTACAAGCAGTCGGATCAAACATCAATAAGGAAATCGCAAGAAAATGCTTTCAGCTCATAGTGCAATGTTGAAAAACTTACAATGCTGCACAACAGGTAACGCCTCTTTCCGCTGCTGACAAGCGAATTTTGGGTTTCTAGGAGTACGTAACTATATTTATGAAATGCCACATTTCCATACCTCTTGAGTATGACACAGCATACCAATTAAACACAGACCCAATCAAAATCTAAGTGAGTAGTATTTTACTAATTCGTGTCGATAGAGGCATGCTTGTGTACAGATACTCGGTTTTATTAAAACAGACTTTCGTCGTAAGGTTATAGTGGTTAGTTTTATTTCATTTCTTATAATACAGTGCACAATTTTCGTAAGGTTTCCTTTAGTGTTGTTAAAACAATAGTAAACATGAGAGAGAAATTAATCATCAACGATATATGCGAATTTTCTGATGTTACCTATGACAGTCTGACAATGCACATGCAGTTTATTGATTACATGCAAGTTGAAAACTTGTTCTGAGTTAAAGCTGTCCAAAGTTTGAAGAAGAATAAAATCTCACTACCACACGACAGCTAAAGTAGAAAATACTTTTCTAACATATTACGGCACCATGCGCTCTCCCTACACATCTTCGAGATGCATCTGCTGCCTGCTGTCTATTAAACCTGAATAGAACAAAATGTCACAGTAGTTAGCCCTTTTTCCACATGCGGCTACTTTGGGTTGAGAAGTGAAGGGAATTATGTTCAAAGTTCCATTAGATTGATAACTTCAGCAGACAGCAGAATTGCGTTTTAAAAAAATGTAGCACTGAATGTATTCGAATTCGCGACATCTTATCTATGCTTCAAGCTGACACGTAGCTACAACAGCTCCAGAGCTCGACAACTATTCCTCCAGAACTTTTGGATTCCACAACACTGTGAGATTATGCATACGGCCAAGTCGTGACTTCTGAGAGACAAACAGTTACAGCTTTTCTTTTGGACTGAACGACGTTTTCTAGTAACAGATAGCGCAATAGAATAGCTCAAGTGGAAAGGAACACTTCCTATTTAAACTTCTGCATCCTACACTGTTGGCAGTTATGTGTAGGTGGCAGTTACGTGATTTTATTTCGGTGATTACAAAATAGAGTCGAATGTATGCACTGGGTAGCCGAGGCAGCTAGTTCATGGTGATTCGGTCAACCAAGTAAATGAATTTACTGAACATGCTGCAAATTACTACAGGGAGCCTGTGTGTCAGAATTCTCATCCAGTGTGGCGCAACGGCGTTACGATAGAAAAATGAGTCGCAGAGAAGAGGATTTCGTGGTCTGTTGGACGGATGGTAAGTGGTTATACCTATGGTCTGGGTTCGATTCCCACTTCTGTCAATGATTTTAGATAGGGAGAGACAGATTCCATTCTCTCCTGGCTACACCAAGTGAAGAAGATATAATGGCAGCGTGGTCTGAAAATTCACATTAAAGATGATATTCCTTCTCTACCAAGTAGACGGTAGGTTGAACTACAATAAACTCTATCACCAGTAACCTTTCTTATACTAGTTATTTATTTCAAGTGACGAAACAAACGCTATGTATGGTCACAGGACACTAATTCCATCTTTTATCCGAGCTTCTGTATGTCGATAAAATTGGTTCTGAACTGGGAATGCAACTCAGACCGCCCTTAACGCGGAATTTGATCCCTTCGTGGCAATACAGTTCGCCTGCAATTTGTTGTTTGTTCAAAACTGCAGATTCCTCAACACCTTCACATATTACGCGTGAATCGGATCGAATCCTGGCCCGGCACTAAAGATTTAATTATGTATTATCAAGCTCTAGCATGAGAACACCTATCTGCTGGTGGATAATAATTTTGATTTTTAATGTATTTTTATTCGTTGTCAATGTGGTGTCACCGCCAGACACCACACTTGCTAGGTGGTAGCCTTTAAATCGGCCGCGGTCCGTTAGTATACGTCGGACCCGCGTGTCGCCACTGTCAGTGATTGCAGACCGAGCGCCACCACACGGCAGGTCTAAAGAGACGTCCTAGCACTCGCCCCAGTTGTACAGCAGACTTTGCTAGCGATGATATACTGACAAATACGCTCTCATTTGCCGAGACGATAGTTAGCATAGCCTTCAGCTACGTCATTTGCTACGACCTAGCAAGGCGCCATTACCAGTTTATATTGAGATTGTAATTAATGTATCAACAAGAGCGATGTTCTCCAATTATGGATTAAAGTTAAGTATTCCAAGAGCTCCCTACTTTATTTACTAGACTCAACTCCTTTAACTGTTCCAAACCTCACGCCAGCCTGCGTGAGCTTAAACGCGTGCATTTCGGCCTCCTCTAGCAACACGGTGTTGGCTCTTCTGCCAATACATCAGTCAACACTAACGATATCTGACGTTTTTAACTCCCAGTGAGAGACAGAACTATTTGCGAGATGACTGTAAGTTCAAGATGCTATTCTTAGCAGCTGGTGGAGAAAAATTCGGTAGCTGACGTCTCTTTGTGTGTAGTCAACAACGATATGTGTGGGGCTCTATTCCCAGTGAGCGCTGAACTCTTCGTCATATTATTTCTAGTTCAAACATGCTGACATGTCACTGCTGGTGCAACAAACCCATATTTAACGTTCGTTTTCTCTAGAATATAACAGCGATAGGTGCCGGGTTGGAGTCCTGGGAAGAAAAAAATTAATGTTTCGTCTCTTCATTTCAGTTAAAACATCTAGCTACTGCCGCGAAAATCCGATATGTCACATTTGACTGTGCTTCGATAGCAATCCGATTAGGTTCTGGGTTCGAATCCGTGTCCAACACAAAGCTTTACCTCACGGCATTTCAAGTAAGTTATTTGTGAAGAAGCAATATTTAACATCTCTCGTAGTTCGTTAACAGGGACAATAGATGCTGGGTAGGAATTCGCGTCCGTTAAAAATGTTTGCGTTATGCAATTTAAAGTTGATATTTGCTAACTGATACTGTCTAAAATCGAGGTATATCTCTCTCTGTATGCCTTATCAGGAATGACTGTTAGTTTCCGTCAGTCACGAAATCTTTGCTTAGTCTGCACGACCTGGGTTTGAATCCATATGCGGAACAAGACGGTTCGTCGTGTCATTTAAAGTTCATACATATTCTCAACTAGCTGCTCGTGAATAACATTCGTGGTAACATTTCAGGCATGTCATTTATTGTAATAAATGTGAGCTTACAAGCCTTTAAGGACAGTCTTATCTGTGATAAGGTGTTCCCTGATATTTGTAGTATCGTGGTATTACTTTACATCTTGAGTTATTGCGATACAGAGCAGTGTTTTCTAGTGGTGACTTATTGGAACCATTTTCAATAGTCAAACGACTGTACAAAGGAGCGATTAGAGGACCTGCTAGACAGCTGCGTTTTGCCGGTTGCATGCGAATCAGGCGAAATGCAATTCAGGTCGTTCGGATACTTTTGAGCACGACTGTACATCTCGAGGTGAAAACGTACGAAAATGCACAACTGCACTTTTGCGAACTTCTGTTTTATTTTCGCATCAATACTGTTGTGAACCCACCATCTGGTATCAATGCATTACATTATCGTCCATTATATATAATCATTTTGATAGTAAACTTGATATTATAGATGAGTAGGACACAAGACAGGACATAGATAAAGTCCGTTTGACGTCAACAGTGTGTAACATTTTACTTTTTTTGAATAGGACAATGTTCCTCTCCAATAATTTTTAGATTAGTTACAATAAGCTTACGCTGCAAGAGAATTCGCTTGTATTTTTCAATATGTGATCTGTTGTCGGTTTGAAGGCCTTCCATTATATCGGCAACCTAGTACAACTCCACCGAGGGCTGTCTGGAGTAGGGTGGAGATAGCAATGTGGAAGTTGCGAGCTGTCGAAAACGATCTTCATATTCCTAATGCGATTAGGACATCGTATACTCTTGACGACGTTTAGCACCTGTGCGGTCAGTCACCCAATTTCAGAATTCATGTTGAGTAATCCTGCTAAATTCCCAAAATATTGTCTTTTTATATTGACGAGTAATATGGATAGTCGTCACGTTCATGTGCCGTCTACAACGCAAATTTAGTGTTACTATCCTAGGAACTAACCTGCAATAAGTTTTGTATTTCATAATCGGAACTATCTGCATTAACCGTCATCAGAGCAATGTCAGGGAACAGAATGCAGCAGTGCCTTGGTACCTACTTGAGGACCTGCTTGAGTCGTGTTATAAGGAAAGGGTAGTTGCTGGTTCACATTATATTACACTAGCGAGAAGTACCGACTTTTCCTTTTCTCTGCAAACATGCAGAACTAAATTCAGTAACTAAATGCTAAGAATATATTTGCATTGTGCCAACTCAAAGATCAATAGATATGGATATAGATATAGATATAGGTTTTTATATTTAAAGCCATTCTCGTTCTGCGTTGGAATAAACATCATTCACTATTTGCTTGTTCTTGTTACGATTGTTAGTGTCATTCTCTCACTCGCAAGAGTTTTCACATTCCTATTTGGTATCGATGCACATGAAGAGTGGCTATGAAAGAAGGGAATACTGAATGTTACGTCATGCAGAATACACTCATTTACTTCGGCTCCTCGTGATCTACGCTACAGGAGAAGTGAGATACATAAAGTTGACAGTGTGAGGACAGACATGCTGGCACAACTCTGCAACTACACAGTGTTACCAGATAAAATGGCGCTGCGGAATCGAAAGTGTAGTACGGACTTTGCCACAGTAGCAGACAGCTGCTAGTGTCGGACCATGACCGTGGATTACACTTCGGTCGGTGCTGGTTAGAGTGTTGCAACTGTAAATGGAAGGCTTTGTTTGATAGTCTTGTGCTGATGCTGTCTGAATAAATTATGCCATTGGATAAAAAGCGGTTTAGTTTTGAGACCTAACCCACGAGGGGAGAAGGCACAGTGGTCTGCTTCAGGAATTCCAAGCAATAAAACACAAAAAACAATCCAGGAAGGGTTCGAACAGCTACTTTCATGCAGAGACATGCATTTGGAATCTGTTCATCGTTACGGGGTCAAACAAGAGGGTAACATTACTCAAACAATGATCGGGCTACTTAGTATATAATAGAGCATACAGATTTCAAGGAGGAAACGTATGAAGACGCAGACTTCCTCGTTATCAATATGTGCGGCATATCTTTCGTGTTAACGAAAGTAAATTCCCGCTTTACCTCTTCTTACGTCTCAAATGAAATGAATGCCATGAGGAATCGAATAGTTGTTGACTGCGTCTCTTCTTGCTTCCATCCTTGCCAACATATTTCTTCATTCTCGTGGTAATCATGACATTCTATGTGTATGCTGCAAAAGATTGCACGTGGACAAATTCGACATCGAGGTGCAAAGCGTTTGGTATCTTACATTATATTCAATTCGAATAAGCTTCCGGTGTATTTTTACTTCGTTTGTATTTTTAGATGATTATGAACGTTACGGAAAATTATCTCACATGCTTTATGTTGAATGAGAAACATTGAATGATCCGTTTTGCTTTCCCTACGTTGAAATGATATAATGTCGGTGTCAACAGCCTTCTTCCACGCCGGAAGCTGAAACTTGTATCATTCTGGATTAATGATAATTGAATGTCTCAAATGTATACACAGCCCACAAGGCGACGTCAGAAACCATCAGGGGAGAACGCCGCATAAAAACCAAACGTGCGCGCGCGTCTCCACTCTGAAGAACCGTATCGGAGAATCGCGGAAAGCATTTCGCTGAAGAGCTGCCTCGTCAGAGAGCCGAGAAATGGCAGCGTCGTAGCAAGTATTTGTCAACACTCTGATAGAGCATTTACTTCCGGGTGTAGGCCGGCATTACCTCGCGAAGTTCACTTTACATTAGTTTTCCACATCGAAGACTCGTACGATATAATCCACTGTATAACATAGCAGTTCGAATCACGGTAGAAGCCGCTGACTACAACCTTTTATTTTCCATTTTAATTAATGGAGTTGCAAACTGCTAGTAAAAATTCCTTATGCGAAATCTGAAGAATGCCTTTAAACATCAATCTTCGTCCGATTTCGACTCAGTAAATTAAGTTAATATCATGGATGTCTGCTTTGCAAATGCCAAGGTGCTTCACTGTAAAATAGGTCCTGAAAAGATTCAAACCGACTGTCAACGATATAAATTTGAGCTTTGTTCGTCATATAGGTCTAACATGTCAGAAGGTTGTTTATGAAGTGCACATGTTGATTAATATAGTTCTCTTCTTCTAAATTTTTGCAATAGCATTTAACTGTAGACGTTTTCTAACACCGGCGTTAGCAATTCCTTTCCATTCTCTGAAACCTTCAAAACGACAAATTTTTCTGGTTTAAATCTGGTGACCTTAACTATCACTTCCGATCAACAATAAATACTTCATGAACCCATACATGGAACTCCAAATGTGCAGTGTTCCTGCACTGCTACAGAGCATGCATTGCAAGGTATTCACACAGTTTATCGCATAGACTTACCATAAGGAATGCAACAAGAACTGTAATACACTTTACACCACAGACGCTCACTCTGACTTGACGAAAACATCCAAACATTGACCAAAAGTTGCACAAATAATTCAGTTTGAAAGGAAAAGAAACGAGGTATGAAGCATTTATAAATTCATAGAATGTAGTGAGGTGGTTTAATTTCGTCCCAGTCTATAAAATTAATTTCGGGCCATACTCAGCTCTTGTCAATTAATGTAATATAATACCCGCATACTGATCAGGGCGTCTGTCTCCGTTGCTTTTGAGCGTGAATGGAAATTGTAGAAATTTTCTGTGGAGCAACATTTAATAATAAAGCGTTTTAAATCATCAAAAGCGATGAGCGGTAGCAGGCGCTTTCGATAAAGAACGGGGGAGTGCAGCGCCGCTTGCTGTCGCCACGGCCGCTGCCGGTAGCCAGCAAATGGATCCCGGAGCTTTGCCGCACACGGCATCCAGAGGAGGACAGTCTGCGGGAAATCTGCCGCAAAATCGTTACTGGATAAAATTTTGATATCGGTGTGTCAGAAAGCGAAATAGATTGAATCTGCGCTACCATTACATTCACGTCTTCAGCATTCAGACAGAAGAGGCTATAAAAATATTTTATGCCAGCTGCTCTCGATCCACTGACGTTACGAACAGAAACAACGCACGCTACCGCTAGACCACAGTCGTAATCAGCCTAGGGTTTCTCTATCATGGGACAAGTTTTCCTCCAGGAAGTGCCGCAGTCTACAGTGTTGCCAGATTGTGCAGATAACCGCACTTAGAGAATTAGCGAGTTGGCCAGTTTTATTGTCCCATGTCGCGATCGGCGCGGACTTAGCCTCTGAAGCGGCCGGCCGCCGGTCGAGTTTTATGTCAAAGAGTGTACATCGATTCTGGACTTCTAAGAGAAAAGTTTGACAAACGAGGTGCATTCACATATCAATTTTTATTTTTTGTTGAGAACTTTATTTGTTAATCTACAGCAATATTATCCTCTTCAATATATCCCCCATTACATACTATACACTTGTGCCAGTGCTTTTTCCAATTCCCGAAATTCCTTAGGAACTGTTTCTTGGGGATAGTTTATAGGTCTCTTAACTGTGCATTTTTATCTCATCCATGCTTGTAAAACTGCTGTCTTTTAAGGCCTGCTTTGAAATGTTTATACCACTTGCATGCCCTTGGTTCATTCATAACAGGCTCACCAAAAGCAATATTTAACATTTCTAAAAATTTCATACATTTTATTCCATTCCTATAATAAAATGTAATACAGGTTCTCTGATCTGTTTTTATACAAAACGAATAATACTTAATGCTACCAAAACACATGTAACCTTTTTGACAGCTAACAATAGAGTATCTAGGCGCTTCAGTCCGGAACCGCGCTGGTGCTACGGTCGCGTTGAATAAATAATGCAAAAAAATTTTTATTTCTCGGACAATTTCGGTTGAAAAAATTCAGAATTTCTTGTGAGACATCGTGGAATATTCCCACTTCAGCCTCCATAGTCTTAAGCATTTCCAACAGGTTGCGGCGCTATACATATTGAAAGGCACTTGCAGAATGTCTACGAAGACCTGGCAGTGAACAAAAGCACGACGAGTCGTTGGCGAGGCGACTCTCATCATCGCAACCAAGTCGTGCAGTCCTGTCCGATGTCCCGCTTACCCACGGGAAATTTGATGTCCTCCATCATGGTGCAACGATCAACTCTGAAGTGTGTAGGACAAAACGTATTCAGCGTGTTCGTAACCACAGAAATGCAAACGAACTATTCCTTCTGCATGACAACTCAAGGCCTCACACAGGTCTGCACACCCGAAAGGAACTTACAAACCTTCTTCCTTACAGCCCGGATATCGCACCTTCCGACTTCCATCTGTTTGGCCCAAAGAAGGATGCACTCCGCGAGAAGCAGTACAAGGATGTTGCGGAGGTTATTGATGCAGCAAGACTTTGACTCCAACGTCGACCAAACCAAAAAAGTGTGGAATGGTACAGTGTATTGTAATCCGAAATATAACCAACCTGCTTTCAGAAAAATATGTGTTGCATTACTTATCGAATGACCCTCGTATTATAGCCGGTGGCTGTGCCATAACTTCTAGGTCTCCATGTACATGACAAATTCTATTAAATGAATTAGATTTCACAATTATCTACGTAACTGAATTAATATTAATTTCTGACGAGGACAGCGCTATCACTGAAATTTATTTTTATTTACACCTCAAGTTCCGTAGGACCAAATTGAGCAGCAACTCTCCAAGGTCATGGAACGTGTCAGTACATGAAATTATAACATAAAAGTAATAACAGATAAAAATAACTGTTCACAGTAACTCACACTCTGCCCTCTCATCCTATTCATAAAGAACGCTACTCCCGTTATACACTCTGTGCTGCTGTTGGAATTACCCTATATTCGTCCGACTAGAAACCTTTATCTTCTTTCCGTTTCACTTCACTGACCCTCACTTTATCCAGGTTGAGGCTTTGCATTTCCGCTGTCAGATTTCTAGCTTCCCTAATACGTTGAAACTTCTGAATTCCATCCTTCGGCTCGCAGAATATTACTTTTTCGTTGGGTCTATGGAACACGTAAATAACTAAATACAGTTAACTCACAGTTTCCAACATACTACTAATTAAATGAACTCGACCAGACTCAACCGCAGTAAGATGATACCTTAGTCCACTATTTAATGCATAATTTTGCCTGTTTCAGGTATTATGTTGGAATGTGCTTATCCATCAACACCTCTTTCCTGTGACCATGAGTCGAGCCCACGCAGCCACTCATACATGAGGAGCGATACCAGTATCATTTAAACAGGTTGAGAACAACTGCATTATCGTACGTAAAAATGTTCCGCGTGATAGCCATCAATCACGGATATCGTCACAGTGGATCAGTAAGCCACCGTATACAACTGTCTCCATTGTTCACGTCATCAGAGGTTCTTATCAAGATGTAAACAATGCTCTGTCCCAAGTTCGCAGTTATTTGTACCTTCGTATATCATTTAATAGTCAGCGTATCGAAATGCGCAGATTCTGTTTGATGCCACGTTTTAAGAAATTCGCGAGAGTACTTTCGTTTTATTTGCAGTTGCCGTTCCTTTGATTTAGTGGACTGCACATCATAATCTCTTTCACTTTCGAAGCAAAATACAAATGTCTAAAATCGCTGAGCGTTTGTACTTCTCGATGTCTTGAAATCGTGTAACATTCTTTTGCTTTCTAAAACTTCGAAAAAGTCAGGAAAGAAGAAACTATACTAGCAACAATAGAAAAAGAAGTTATCGGTTGTGGCTAGTTAACGAATTGGTTCCGCATACTAACAAGGGGACCCTCCATACTGTAAATCACGGATTTTGAGGCGTTTCAAGTGTGATGTAGAGGCACTTGCCCTGAGTACCTGGCTATCCGGTTTTTTAGCGACGGGCCTTGGTTTTTGAGAAAATCGATTTTGAAGTTCATTGCGTGCTTTGTATATATGTAACGTTACATATATTCGGAAAAAGTTAGTGTAGCGCAGCAGTACATGATGACGGCTACCGCGCTGGAGATACTGTGTTCGAGACCTGCTCGGGTAATTTTTTTTTTTCAAAATCGACCGAATTTTTCAATTTTATTTCAGAGAATATCAACAAACAGATTAAAAAGATATATTCAGTTATTAATTTTTTCTGTCATACATTATTACAAAATCTTATTTTTCATCGTCCACTTTGCTTGACGTGCCAGAACAATATTGTGGGTGATATTATAGAAACAACCGAAGCACAAATTTTTCTAGCACCACGCGCATTTTATGAAAGCAACCGTCTTGCCTGCGCACGGTTTCTTCATGAGTGATACCGGGAACACAATTATTTTGCATTCAAAAAGATTTCTCTTTCATCCGCTAATTTCGATGCGAACCATGCGTATCTAATCATGCCTTGAAAACTAGGTGCGCTGAATTGATGTAGGATTAGCGAATGTAATTTTATCGAATCTTCCCTAGAAGCGATCTCTCTATTGTCTTTCATCAAGTCGGGAGCATTCTGAATAATTTACGTGGAGATTTTCACCTGTGGGTAAAAATAAACATCGCAGGGCTGAGAATAAGGAGTGGACTTTGGTCGGACCACTTTTAGGGCGCAGGTGCGCGCTTTCCTTTCATCAGTGAATAGATGATCGTATAAAGTTTAATCGGTTTGCCCTCCCCACGAATCGATAATGTACGGACGAATTACAGAACGCAAAAATTCTTCGTACACCAATTTCGTGAACTTCCCGGATTTCGTGTAGAACACTACATTTCTGTATTTCCCAGTTAATTCATCTACTCGTTTCTGAACGTTAGGACCAAATTTTACGGACGGTTCTTGCATACATAAAAAAAGGCACATGGGAGCAGGATTCGAACATGGTACCTCTAGCGCGGTAGTCGTGAACCTTTACCGCTGCGCTACGCTGACTTGCTCGGGTTAGACGTAATGTTTGGGTATATAAAGCACGCAATGAACTTCAAAATCGATTTTCTCAAAAACCAAGATCCGTCGCTAAACCACTGGATAGCCAGGTACTCAGGGTAAGTGCCTCTACAACATATTTGAAGCGCATCAAAATCCGTGATTTACAGTATGGAGGGTCCCCTTCTAAGCACCTTAATATAAGCAGGTAAAATAAATAGCAAATGAATATAAAAATATACTCTATATGATGAAAAGTGACTGGACACCGATCAGCGGACACCAATATGGTGTGTGTCCTCTCTTCGACTATATGACGGTTTGAACTCTGCTGAGGATACGTTCAGTTGGTTGGTTGGTTGGTTGGTTTGGGGAAGGAGACCAGACAGCGAGGTCATCGGTCTCATCGGATTAGTGAAGGATGGGGAAGGAAGTCGGCCGTGCCCTTTGAAAGGAACCATCCCGGCATTTGCCTGGAGCGATTTAGGGAAATCACGGAAAACCTAAATCTGGATGGTCGGACGCGAGATTGAACCGTCGTCCTCCCGAATGCGAGTCCAGTGTCTAACCACTGCGCCACCTCGCTCGGTGATACGTTCAGTGAGCCTCGGTGTGTAAAGGAATGGTATCCCAGTCCTCCTCAAGGACCGATAGCAGAGGAGGACACTGGGGTCTGGAGCGAAGTCGAAGTTCTTCTAACTCATCCCAAAGGTGTCCCATAGGTTCAGGTCGGGACTCTGGACAGGCCAGTCCATTTCAGAAATGTTACTGTCCACAAACGCTGAGAACCTCACAGACATAGCTTTATGACAGAGTGGATTGTCGAGCTGATACAGACAACATCGTCTGCGAGCCCTTCCTTTACTGTACACAGTACACAATGCTGTAAAATGTATTCTTTCTGTATTTACCGCTTTCTTAAGCGCAATAAGGAACCCACGCCCTATCTACACCCAGACTGTACCACCATCTCGTCCGTTGTTTATTGTTGGCAATACACAAGGTGGCAAGTAACGTTCTCCACGGCTTTCCGGGCGGGAAGTTGCGCCTGGTCCCGGCACGAATCCGCCCGGCGGACTTGCGTCGAGGCCCGGTGAGCCGGCCAGTCTACGGATGGGTTTTAGGCGGTTTTCCATCTGCCACGGCGAATGCGGGCTGGTTCCCCTTATTCCGTCTCAGCTACACTGTGTCGGAGTTTGCTGCGCAAACAAGTTCTCCACGTACGCGTACACCACCATTATTCTACCACGTAAACATAGGGGTTACATTCGTCTGGTGTGACACGTTCCCTGGAGGGGTCCACCGGGGGCCAAACGGCACAATAACCATAACCGGCTACGTGGGGTTTCCTATCGTGGGGTTTCCTACAAGGCTGCAGCAGGTAGCGAAGCTGTCCCGAGCAACCGGTTCCCTAACGAGGTGTTTGCGAACTGAGCCTCCCCCACTGCTTGTCTACCCCAGCCGCCTATCCTCAGTGCAGGTGTCACCGTTTCTCCGACAGTGTCGTCGTCGATAGCTTTCGTTCCGTGCGTTTTCCTACATGACTTCTAAGCAGTGTACACGATGGAAGTGATAACAACAACGAAATGGAGGCTGTGTCTTATCAAGGAAGGTCATCGCTACCGTATTAATAGGAAAAATGAAGAATATACGAACTGGATGTGCGTCAATTATGAATGGAGTAGGTGCAAAGGCTGTTTAAAAACTGCAAATAGTGAAATCGTTGCTCAACAGCAACATTCTTGTCCACCTGACAAAACAGATGTGGAGATAAAGAAAAGACTAAATAATTGCAGAAAAAGAGTTCGTGAAGAAAAGACAGTGCCTATAGCCCAAATTTTTAAGCAGGAATTTCAAGATTTGAAAGGTAAAGGATTAGAATTCGTGGCATATATTCCGAATTATGACAGCTCCAAGACTCAATTCTGTAAGGCGAGAAGAGGAGCTATTGGGACATCCGAGAACCCCGCCTCTAGTTCAGAAATTCACCTTAGTGAAGACCTTTTGAAATTAACGGAAGGTAACAGTTTTTTGAAGATTGATGATGGCTCTGTTCCAGGTAAGAGACTTCCAGTATTTGCTTGTGAAGAAGTAGAGAAAATACCTTGTGACAATGGAACTGTGCTTATGGATGGGACATTTGACAGCTGTTCGAAACAGTTCAAACAACTGTACACAATCCATGTCGACATCGGAAGTACAGAAGAGGCAGCTAAGATAGTTTCTGTTTTATTTGCTTTGCTGCCAGACAAAAGTCAAAATTCATACGAAAGACTTTTTCTGGATTGAAATCTAAGATGGAAATGGCTACAATTAAAGCAATGAATTCAGTGTTCCTTGAAACACTACTTTCCGGTTGTAATTTTCACTTTAACCAGTGTCTGTGGAGGAAGACACAGGAACTGGGATTAACGGAAGACTACAGGGATAAGGAGGAAGTCCGACTGTTTTGTCGCATGTGTTCTGCAGTGGCACGTCTTCCACTTAGCACTGTCGATGAAGCGTGGATTTTAATAATGGAACAAATGCCTAGTGGAGAGAAGATCACAGCATTTGCAGACTGTATCGTTGATCAGTGGATGGAAAATCCTAATATACCTATTGAAATGTGGAATGTTTTTATCCAACGACACAGAACGACGAATGCTGTCGAAGTTTGGCATAGGAAACTGAGCTCCTCAATAAATCAGAAACATCCAAATGTGTACTTTCTGATTCAAAACTGAGAGAGGAGGCAGTGAATGCTATTATTGAAATTAAAAGAGATTCCATTGGCCTGCCTCTTCAAAAGAGAAAAAAAAGGTACATAGATCTTGACAAAACATTAAAAGACAGTATGAAAACATGTGAAGACTCTGGAGATTTAAAAAGGTGTTTAAAATCTCTAGCCTTTTTACAAAAAATTGAATAAGAAATTACGATTGATAAAAAAAAGGTTATCAATTTGCTACTGTAATGTTGAACAACAAAAATAACAACAAAAAATAAACAATGACAACAAAAACAACAATAAATAAATAAAAATTAATACAATGAAAAAATAAAAAAAATTTAAACATGCCTATGTTCTACGTGCATAGCCAGTCCTAAGCCTGGATAAAATGTGAAATGCTGTTCTTATTTTCATGTCAGTCGGAAAGTTCACGGTTACGATATTTATTTGTAGTCGAAAACACGAGCGTCACCACGGAGGGGATCTAGAGATTCTAAAAGTTGGATGATAAAAAATTTACCGTGATTTTATGTGTGAAAAATTCTGGGATTTGATGTGGGCCTTAAAAATACTGTTGTTTCAAAACAGAATGTGTAAACGCAGCACACATTTTACCAGAATCAATAATTTCGTAAAGTTAACTTGCCGATTCTAGAGTTCGCCATATATGTCATACGAAACTAATTATTTGTATTTGGCGGATCTCATTCATAAAAGTACGCTTTTAACGGCATTTCTAAAGTTCTAATACAAAATTTGCTATTTATTGAATTTTTAACTCAACAAAACTGAAATTTTACTTGGTAAATTTATTACATAACATGGTCACTCGTCCTGTGAAGCTTCCAGAATTTTTGGTGAATAAGGCGGAATGAGGACTCAGACAGCGGGTTGCCCACTTTTCTGTTAGAGTCTTTTAAACACGATCATATTTGCCTTTAGTGTGTTTCAACAGGAGCATTTTTCAACTGATTATTATGTAGTTCATTTTATAAAGATGAAATTCCAACTAGATGAACTTTGGTGGAGTCATCTATATTAAGCAGCGAATTTTATCGACGGAAGACATCAAGAACAACACTCTAGTTATCGAGATTTCATACTCCGCATCTAACGATAGGAAAATATTCTGTAATTTCTTTCAGATGAACACGCCCGTTGTCGCGTAAATCTTTATCTAATTACTAATAGCAAACCTGGCGTTGCCCGGGTATTTATTCATCCCAGTTTTATGTCAGTTCATCCCCTCTTCCCTCATCTCTCTTGTCCATTTAGTCCTATCTAGTCTCTCTATCCACCTCCTCCTTCCGCCCATCCGTCTCTCTTTCCATCTCTCCATCTGCCCCCCTCTCTCACAACACTTCCTTCTCCTCTCCATCCTCCTCTCCCTCTCCACCCGTCTTCCCGTCTCTGTCCACCTCCTCCTCCGCTTTTTCTAATAGTACATCAAATTCACAATACCACAACTAATTTATGTATTTACTAGTGTTCCTTTAGTCATTCACCACCTTCCCCCTTTCTCTGCTTACCTGCTGCTCCCTCTTTCTTTTAATCTGCTTCTCTCACTTCTCTGGATGCACCTCCTCCCCCCTCCCCGCCCCCATCACGTTTTCCTCTCTCTGTATATTTCCTCCTCCGCCTCCGTCATGCAATCTCCTCTTTCCCCGTCTATGAAAAAATACACATATCTGCGAAATTTCATGCTCATTGACGAAACGATGTTGAATTCATTTAAAGGTAGGACAACCCTCCGCCATCCAGCATACGTTGGCTTGTATAAAAGCCTTCACCACGAAAACATACATACATGAGCCAACTCCCAAGCTGATCAGTCAAACGGTGTGTAATTCTGTTGTAAGGTATCCTCCGCCATACACCGTATAAAATTTAACGTAGATGGTGAGGTTCCCCTTGTTTTGAAGATCAAATGTACAAATTTTCATCAAGATTGGAACAGCACTGTGGCTTTTGTTGAAATCGGTAAGTGAAGTACCCTCCACCATGCACTGAACGAAGTTTTATGTAGACAGTGAACTTCCTCTTGGTTTGGGAAATAGGGATTCATTTTTATACACCCTGCTCGCTCTACGCCGACTTACTTGCGAAACATAAATAATAGATTCGAACAACAAAAATCATGTAATGATTTCTGTCGTATAAGGGGCAACATAGCTATTAAATAATAGCAACGAGATTACGAGAGCAGTCACTTTCAGTGTTACGTAAAATAGCGTTACACCTTGTAAATTATCACGACACAAAATGAAGATAATAAGCAATGTGGGACATCCTTCCGTTTGCGTTTGAAACTCTCGGAGAACTCCTGTGTGGTGAGAAGTGTGGGAGGGGGCAGCAAGGGGAGCCTCAATTTGATTTGCCGGCCGGGCCTCTGACAGGTTTAGTGCACCACTGCTAGTAGGAAACCCCACGGCAGGAAACCCCACGACACTGGGGGCACCCAATAACCCTGGGTTCGGTGTGGGTCGGCGGAAGGGTGAAGTGGGCTGCGGCATTCGTCGTGGGGTTGTGGACCACTGCGGCTGCAGCGGGGACGAAGCCTCTCCGTCGTTTCTAGGCCCCCAGTTAACGTACAGTACAATACAATACAACGTTCTCCAGGAATTCGCCAAACCCATACCCTTCCATTGGACTGCCACAGAGCACTGCGTGATTCATCGCTCGTTTCCAGTTATCCACTGTCCAGTGGCGTCGCTCTTGATATCATCTCAAGCGTCGCTTAGCACTGACTGCAGAAATTTGTGGCTTAATGACTTGCGAGTGGCTGCTCCACCACTGTACACCACTCTCTTTTAACTCCTTAAGCACAGCCGTTGTGTTACCTGGACTGTTGGTAGCACTGTGGAACACACGAGCGATTCCTGCTGCTGATTTTATGCGATTTTTATTGCCATCCGCCGCAATGCTCGACGGTCCCTGTCCGTTAATACACGCTATATGATCAAAACTATCCCGACACCCAAAAAACATATGTTTTTCATATTAGGTGCATTTTGCTGCCACCTGCTGGCAGGTACTCCATATCAGCGACCTCAGTAGTCATTAGACATCGTGAGAGAACAGAATGGGGCGCTATGCGGAACTCACGGACTTCGAAAGTGGTCACGTGATTGGGTGTCACTTGTCATCTGTCTGTACGCGAGATTTCCACACACCTAAGCATCCCTAGGTCCACCGTTTACGATGTGGTAGTGAAGTGGAAACGTGAAGGGACACGTACAGCACAAAAGCGTACAGGCCGACCTCGTCTGTTGACTGAGAGAGACCGCTGGCAGTTGAAGAGGATCGTAATGTGTAATAGGCAGACATCTATCCAGACCATCACACAGGAATTCCAGACTGCATCAGGATCCACTGTAAATACTATGACAGGTAGGCGGGAGGTGAGAAAACTTGTATTACATGGTCGAATGGCTGCTCATAAGCCACACATCACGCCGGTAAATGCCAAAAGACGCATCACTTGGTGTAAGGAGCGTAAACATTGGATGATTGAACAGTGGAAAAACGTTGTGTGAAGTGACGAATCACGGTACACAATGTGGCGATCCTACGGTGGGGTGTGTATATGGAGAATGCCCAGTGAATGTCATCTGCCAATGTGTTTGGTGCCAACAGTAAAATTCGGAGGCCGTGGTGTTATGGTGTGGTCGTGTTTTTCATGAAGGGAACTTGCACCCCTTGTTATTTTGCGTGCCACTATCACAGCACAGGCCTACATTAATATTTTAAGCACCTTAGTGCTTCCCACTGTTGAAGAGCAATTCAGGGATGTCTATTGCATCTTTCAACACGATCGAGCACCTGTTCATAATGTACGGCCTGTGGCGAAATGGTTGCACGACAATAACATCCCTGTAATGGACTGGCCTGCAAAATGTCTTGACGTGAATCCTATAGAACATCTTTTGGATGTTTTGCAGCTCCGACTTCGTGCTAGGCCTCACCGACCTTCCAGTATCTGATTGAACGCATGCCTGCGGGAGTGGAAGCTGCCGTCGAGGCTAAGGGTGGGCCAACACCATAGTGAATTCCAGCATTGCCGATGGAGGCCGCCACGAACTTTTAAGTCATTTTCCGCCACGTATCCGGATACTTTTGATCACATAGTGTATAAGGTCTGCCTGCTCTTAGTTTAGCAGTGGTTGTTCCTTCGCGTTTCCACTTCACCATCAAATCATCAACAGTTGACTTGGGCGGCTTTAGATGATTTGAAATGTCCCTGATCGATTTGTTGCTCATGCGACATCCAATGAGTAGCCCACTTTCGAATTTTCTGTGCTTCTTACCGACACGTTCTTCTTCCTTACTAACAACACAATAGGACTCACCTCCTTATAAAATGGCGGGTCCGCCTCTCGTGACATCTAGTGCTCAATTGCGCATTACGTAGAGGTATCCGGATTCTTTTCATCAGACAGTGTATGAAGCTGACAATTTTATTGTAATGCAACATCACGTAATAGTTGATTTGATCCGCATTTTCTAGATACATAATTTATAACACTCTTATAATCCACTCGACTGTGCAAAAATTATTTAGTGGCAACGCTAGAATTTTTGGTGTTCATCTCGAGATTTCGCCATAGTTTGTGGTTAATTGTTCAAATTTGGCAAAGACATGTGTAAAAGGTAATACCATTAAATGAGAATTTCAGAATCCAGGTAGTATTTTTAGGATTTCGTATCATGGAGTAGACAAGTTGCAAAGACTACGACGCGTAGCAGAAGCACAGCCGAAGTTCTCTGAGAAGTGGCGTCACTGTCATATTGATGGAGACTGATGTACCTCGAGCTTTTTATTTGTCCTCGCGAAGTGAGATGCCGTCCAAGGCTAATTTCGCTACTCCAGAGTTGTCTCCACTATATTCTTTCTCGATGTATGTATTTCTGTTTTATCTCGTTGCTCCCATACACTGGTTGGAGGCTCTGAGCAAGACATAGTGCCCCGTATTTCCCGTGGGCACCTTATTCCAGCTATATAAAAACTTAATTGAGGTTATATTACGTTCGGTCAGATAAGGACATAATTTGCTAGATGTAGACCACCGCACGGCTGCGGCCGTGAAACGGCAGCCGATCAGCTTCGAGCGCACGAAAGTATTTGCATGTAAGCTGGCTTAATATTTGTTTTGCTAAAGAAATCAATAACTTGTTAAATTATCTCAAGGTAATGGTTTAAGTTGAATACACAACGCTGGGAAACTTAAAACTGCTATCCATGGCTGATTTCATTAGATATGATTTTTTTGCGATGTTTAGTGGATAAAGCTTGACTGTGGACTAGAGTAATGGTAGCGTGCGACGCAGTTAATAATGAGATCTAAAGACAATGTGATTTTAATCCAGGAATGGGTCACTTGCAGTTTTATTGCAGGGGATACACATCTTTGCAGGTTGGGAGAAGAACGTATAATATTATTTAACTGTGATAGTACGCAGGATGAAGTCCCATCGCTACTCTAACTCATTATCTGTAACAAATTCACTAAATACTCGCGACGAAAGTTTACTGAAAACTGAACCAAGTATAAATGAATTTTAAAATCCAAGACAGTCTGGAGACCAATGCTGTTGGCGTGTCTAATGCTGTATAAAACTCTTCAGTACCTGGCGAGATCATTTCAGGGTCAGAATGTGATATAATCTATGCGTGAAAGGGGAGCCTAAAATAGTAATCACTTATCTCTACTGTCCATAGGTATCAAATACCAAAATAATGTACACTGAAGAGCCAAAGCAAGTGATACACGTGCCTAATATCGTGTATGGAAGTGCCGCAATACGACGTGGCGTGGACTCGACTAGTGTCTGAAGTAGTGCTAGAGGGAACTGACACCATGCATCCTGCAGTGCTCTCCATAAATCCGTAAGGGTACGAGGGGGTGGAGATATCTTCTAAACAGCACGTTGCAAGGCATCCCAGATATGGTCAATAATGCTCATGTCTGGGGAGTTTGGAAACCAGAGGAAGTGTTTAAAATCAAAAGAGTGTTTCTGCAGCCACTCTGTAGCAATTCTGTACGTGTGGGGTGTCGCATTGTCTTGCTGGAATTGCCCAAGTCCGCCAGAATGCACAATGGACATGAAAGGATGCAGGTGCTCAGACAGGATGCTTATGTGCGTGTCACCTGTCAGAGTCGTATCTAAGCGTATGAGGGGGTTCCACTTCATTACAGAGACTCCACCAGCTTGGACAGCCCGCCGCTGACATGCAGCGACCATGGATTCATAAGGTTTTCTCCATTCCCGTACACATCCATCCACTCGATACAATTTGAAACGAGACTCGTCCGACCAGGCAACATGTTTCCAATCATCAATAGTCCAATGTCAATGCTGACGGGCCCAGGCGAGGCTCAAAATGGTTCAAATGGCTCTGAGCACTATGGGACTTAACATCTATGGTCATCAGTCCCCTAGAACTTAGAACTACTTAATCCTAACTAACCTAAGGACAGCACACAACACCCAGTCATCATGAGGCAGAGAAAATTCCTGACCCCGTCGGGAATCGAACCCGGGAACCCGGGCGCGGGAAGCGAGAACGCTACCGCACGATCACGAGCAGCGGACCTAGGCGAGGCGCAAAGCTTTGTGTCGTGCAGTCATCAAGGGTACGCGAATGGGCCTTCGGCTCCAAAAGCACATATCGATGATGTTTCGTTGAATGGCTCAACAGTGAACTCTGCAGCAATTTGCGGAAGGATTGCACTTCTGTCACGTTTAACGATTCGCTTCAGTCGTCATTGGTCCCGTTCTTGCAGGATCTTTTTGATGTTTCACAGTATTCCTGATATTCACGGTACACTAGTGAAATGATCGTACGGGAAAATTCCCACTTAGTCGCTACCTCGGAGATCCTGTGTCCCATCGCTCGTGCGCCGAGTACAACATTACTTTCAAACTCACTTAAATCTTGATAACATGCCATTGTAGCAGCAGTAACCGATCTAACAGCTGCGCCAGACACTTCTTGTCTTAGGCGTTGCCGACCGAGCGCCGTATCTCTGCATCTGAACACGCACGCCTACACCATTTTCTTTGGCGTTTCAGTGTACATATACACTCATGTTCAGAAAAAAACAGAACACCTGGAACTACTAGAGATATAACGTTCATATTCACGAGACACGTGCAGGGCTATTACAAATGATTGAAGCGATTTCATAAATTCACTGTAGCTCCATTCATTGACATATGGTCACGACACACTACAGATACGTAGAAAAACTCATAAAGTTTTGTTCGGCTGAAGCCGCACTTCAGGTTTTTGCCGCCAGAGCGCTCGAGAGCGCAGTGAGACAAAATGGCGACAGGAGCCGAGAAAGCGTATGTCGTGCTTGATATGCACTCACATCAGTCAGTCATAACAGTGCAACGACACTTCAGGACGAAGTTCATCGAAGATCCACCAACTGCTAACTCCATTCGGCGATGGTATGCGCAGTTTAAAGCTTCTGGATGCCTCTGTAAGGGGAAATCAATGTGTCGGCCTGCAGTGAGCGAGGAAACGGTTGAACGCGTGCGGGCAAGTTTCACGCGTAGCCCGCGGAAGTCGACGAATAAAGCAAGCTGGGAGCTAAACGTACCACAGCCGACGGTTTGGAAAATCTTACGGAAACGGCTAAAGCAGAAGCCTTACCGTTTACAATTCCTACAAGCCCTGACACCCGATGACAGAGTCAAACGCTTTGAATTTTCGGCGCGGTTGCAACAGCTTATGGAAGAGGATGCGTTCAGTGCGAAACTTGTTTTCAGTGATGAAGCAACATTTTTTCTTAATGGTGAAGTGAACAGACACAATGTGCGAATCTGGGCGGTAGAGAATCCTCACGCATTCGTGCAGCAAATTCGCAATTCACCAAAAGTTAACGTGTTTTGTGCAATCTCACGGTTTAAAGTTTACGGCCCCTTTTTCTTCTGCGAAAAAACGTTACAGGACACGTGTATCTGGACATGCTGGAAAATTGGCTCATGCCACAACTGGAGACCGACAGCGCCGACTTCATCTTTCAACAGAATGGTGCTCCACCGCACTTCCATCATGGTGTTCGGCATTTCTTAAACAGGAGATTGGAAAACCGATGGATCGGTCGTGGTGGAGATCATGATCAGCAATTCATGTCATGGCCTCCACGCTCTCCCGACTTAACCCCATGCGATTTCTTTCTGTGGGGTTATGTGAAAGATTCAGTGTTTAAACCTCCATTACCAAGAAACGTGCCAGAACTGCGAGCTCCCATCAACGATGCTTTCGAACTCATTGATGGGGACATGCTGCGCCGAGTGTGGGAGGAACTTGATTATCGGCTTGATGTCTGCCGAATCACTAAAAGGGCACATATCGAACATTTGTGAATGCCTAAAAAAACTTTTTGATTTTTTGTATGTGTGTGCAAAGCATTGTGAAAATATCTCAAATAATAAAGTTATTGTAGAGCTGTGAAATCGCTTCAATCATTTGTAATAACCCTGTACATCAGTACGTTCTGCAGAAATGATATGCATTTCAATCACCTCTGTTGAGCATGTGTCCTGTTGCCTAGTAGGCACAGGGTCCGCCATGGGCGCTAATAACTTGTTCGATGCGTGATGGCATCGACGCGTATAAGGTGCGAACGGCGTCCTGTGGTGCGAATGGCGTCACTTGGTTCCATAGTTCACCTGTGGTGGTTGGCAGTGGGTCACAGCGCTCCACCTGTCGTCGAATCACATCCCACATACTTTCGACTGGTGATCTGACGAGCCAGGACAAAAGGCTGATACCTGTGGCGCCAATAAGGTACGTGCTCTTGCAGCAACATGTGGTCATGCATTATCTTGCTGGAAAATGCCGTCTGGGGTGTTGTGCAGAAAGGATATGGATAAGGGTCGCAGGATGCCATTCACTGGCCGCAGTGCCCTGGACACGAATCAATTGTGATTTATGGCCGTACCCAATAGCACACCACATTGCAAGGCCTCGAGTTGTATGTCTTGTGCGAATGCAGTCACTGTGATGCCGCTCCGCCAGTCTGCGACGAACCAAAATGCGGCCATCATTTTCAAAAAAACAGAATCTGTCTCCAGTGACATCGTTCCACACACCATTGCCGTATAGCATGTTTCTGCACATACGTCAAAAAAGGTGAGAATTGCTGAAATAAATCGTCATTACTTCTAAACTGTTTATGTTAGGACGTTCAAACTGCACTGTTGGCCGAGGGCGTGATGCGAATTAGTACGCGCATTATGTTTGGTTTATCGACGAAGCCGACTTTCATTTGAATGGGTTCGTCAATAAGTAAAACTAGCGCATTGTTGTTGTTGTTGTGATCTTCAGTCCTGAGACTGGTTTGATGCAGCTGTCCACGCTACTCTATTCTGTGCAAGCTTCTTCATCTCCCAGTACCTACTGCAACCTACATCCTTCTGAATCTGCTTAATGTATTCATCTCTTGGTCTCCCTCTACGATTTTTACCCTCCACGCTGCCCTCCAATACTAAATTGGTAATCCCTTGATGCCTCAGAACATGTCCTACCAACCGATCCCTTCTTCTGGTCAAGCTGTGCCACAAACTTCTCTTCTCCCCAATCCTATTCAATACTTCCTCATTAGTTATGTGATCTACCCATCTAATCTTCAGCATTCTTCTGTAGCATCACATTTCAAAAACTTCTATTCTCTTCTTGTCCAAACTATTTATTGTCCATGTTTCACTTCCATACATGGCTACACTCCGTACAAGTACTTTCAGAAATGACTTCCTGACACTTAAATCTATACTCTATGTTAGCAAATTTCTCTTCTTCAGAAACGCTTTCCTTGCCATTGCCAGTCTACATTTTACATCCTCTCAACTTCGACCATCATCAGTTATTTTGCTCCACAAATAGCAAAACTCCTTTACTACTTTAAGTGTCTCATTTCCTAATCTAATTCCCTCAGCATCACCCGACTTAATTCGACTCCATTCCATGACCTCGTTTTGCTTTTGTTGATGTTCATCTTATATCCTCCTTTCAAGACGCTATCCATTCCATTCAACTGCTCTTCCAAGTCCTTTGCTGTCTCTGACAGAATTACAATGCCATCGGCGAACCTTAAAGTTTTTATTTCTTCTCCATGGATTTTAATACCCACACCGAATTTTTCTTTTGTTTCCTTCACTGCTTGCTCAATATACAGGTTGAATAACGTCGGGGAGAGGCTACAACCCTGTCTCACTCCCTTCCCAACCACTGCTTCCCTTTCATGTCCCTCGACTCTTATAACTGCCATCTGGTTTCTGTACAAATTGTAAATAGCCTTTCGCTCTCTGTATTTTACCCCTGCCACCTATAGAATTTGAAAGAGAGTATTCCAGTCAACATTGTGAAAAGCTTTCTCTAAGTCTACAAATGCTAGAAACGTAGGTTTGCCTTTCCTTAATCTTTCTTCTAAGATAAGTCGTAAGGTCAGTATTGCCTCACGTGTTCCAGTATTTCTACGGAATCCAAAATGATCTTCCCCGAGGTCGGCTTCTACCAGATTTTCCATTCGTCTGTAAAGAATTCGCGTTAGTATTTTGCAGCCGTGGCTTATTAAACTGATAGTTCGGTAATTTTCACATCTGTCAACACCTGCTTTCTTTGGGATTGGGATTATGTACTAGCGTATTTGGGGGACTGAAAATCCGCATTTCGCGATCGAGAAGTCTCTTCACCCTCAACGGGTGATTGTGTGTGGCGTGCAATGTCCAATCACGGAATAATCGGTGCGATATTCCGTGATTGCACAGTGACTACCGAACAGTGCGTGAAGGTTCTGGGAGATGGTTTCATCGCCATTATCCAAAGTGGCCCTGATTTTGACAAGACGTGGTTCATGCAAAACGGATCTCGACCTAATTGAAGCAGGAGAGTGTTTCATGTCCTGGAGGAGCACTTTGGGGACTCCATTCTGGCTCTAGGGTACCCAGAGGCCACTGGCATGGGCCTCGATTGGTCGCCATTTTTTCCGAATCTGGACACATACAACTAATTTTTTTTTGGGGGGGAGGGTTTATATTAAAGACAATGTATGCAGCAATAACCCCAAAACCACTGCTGAGCTGAAAACAGCCATTCAAGAGGTCATCGAATAGCACCGACGTTCCGGTACTTCAGCGGGTCATGCAGAATTTCGCTATTCGTCTGCGCCACATCATTGCCAATGATGGCAGGCATATCGAACATGTCATATACTAAATCCGAAATATTGAATTAAGTGTGTGCACGCCGTAGTTTGTAACAAATTTACGTTTTTTTCTTATAGTTAAATAATTGCCACCCTGTAGGTACCGAGCGAGGTGGCGCAGTGGTTAGACACTGGACTCGCATTCGGGAGGACGACGGTTCAATCCCGCGTCCGGCCATCCTGATTTGGGTTTTCCGTGATTTCCCTAAATCACTCCAGGTAAATGCCGGGATGGTTCCTCTGAAAGGGCACGGCCGACTTCCTTCCCCATCCTTCCCTAATCCGATGAGACCGATGACCTCGCTGTCTGGTCTGCTTCCCCAAAACAACCAACCAACCAACCCTGTAGGTAGGCGGAGAAGTGTACGATGTGTTCCAGAGCTGCGCCAGAGCCGAGGAGAACGCAGATCTGTCCTGCAATGATATTCGGATGAGGTGTCGATTTTCTCTAGGGGGTGGTCTGGTTGAAGCGACCTGACCCATCTCGTCGTGTTCTAGACCTTCCGTGAACCATTCTGTATAACCCGTTGCAATGCCGAAACGTTTTGTTCCACACGAGCAACAATTTCCCGCGTCTTAACATACAAATCTTGCCTCATGAATTGCGCATATTAAAACTCGATTCAAGAAATATTAATGTTAGATTACATATAGTTGGTCGAAAATCGCACTTTACTAATATAATCTGCTATGAAAACATTTACTTGAGCTTTTCGCCGCAATTGTAGGTGGTACAAAATAGCTTTCGGTAAGTATCTGCTAAGTATGAGGCACCAACGGCTGAAAATACAGTGTGCAGTTTAATTAAGTGATGAATGAAGTACCGACTTTGGCATGTCGACGTGCTGCAGTATGAGCGAAGTTTTCTCACAGAGATGTCTGATACGCTCTTGAATAAAATGGAACCATAGTTATCACAGTTGTCATCTAAATTTTATATTTTTGTACTTGCCAGACATTTCGAGACTTAGGGTTAACATCGTGGAACGTCGGAGTGATGATACTCTTGTTGCATATGTGCTTACGACTATCGTTACACCTCAAAGTAGCCGGCCGAAGTGGCCGTGCGGTTAAAGGCGCTGCAGTCTGGAACCGCAAGACCGCTACGGTCGCAGGTTCGAATCCTGCCTCGGGCATGGATGTTTGTGATGTCCTTAGGTTAGTTAGGTTTAACTAGTTCTAAGTTCTAGGGGACTAATGACCTCAGCAGTTGAGTCCCATAGTGCTCAGAGCCATTTGAACCATTTTTGAACACCTCAAAGTAATTGAATCCGCACTAGTCCCTTTTCCCGTCCATTATATTTTTTTAATGGAAGTAAACATGTTTCGAGTGATGCACAGTGGATTCTATATATTCATAAACAGCTGCACGAAGCCTATAGCGTCGTTCTGGAGATGTGTGTCGCTTTTCTGTTATGACCCTTTGTGCTACCTACTATTTGCGCAGCTAGTGTACAGAAGAGTGAAAAAACAGGTAGAAATCAACCTCTGGGAAGATCAGTTTGGGTTCTGGATAAATTTATGAACGTGCGAGGCCTATTTTAGAAGAGTGGTTAAAGGAAGGCAAACTTACGTTTATAGCATTTGTAGATTTAGACATATCTTTTGACAATATTGACTGGAATACACTCTTTGAAATTCTGAAGATAGCGGGGATAAAGTACAGGGATCAAATTACACATAAACCAGACTACAGTTATAAAAGTCAAAAGGCACGAAAAAGAGGCACTAACTGAGAACGAACTGAGACACGTGTGTAGTCCATCCATGATGTTATTCAGTTTATGCACTGAGCAAGCTGTGAGGAAATCAAGGAAAAGTAATAAAAACTCTCAAGATTTGCCGAAAACATTGTACCTAGAAGAGTAGTTGAAGTGAATGGATATTGTCTCTAAAAGAGGTTATGAGGTTACCATCGATAAAAGTAAAACAAGTCTTCTGGGGCTTAGTTGAATTTGGTGACGTTGTGTGAATTAGATTAGAAAATGAGACACTCAGAGTAGTAAATGAGTTTTTCTATCTGGGTAACAAAATAACTGACCATGGTAGTAGTTGTTTTCCATGAGTCATGGCGTAACAATTCATTTTGGTAAAAACCCAAGAAAAGGAGATAAACCTGAATAGGATAAGAAGTACATAGTGGCAACAGCAAGAAAAACAGATCTGAAAAAGAGAACTTTGTTAGCATCGAAAACCGGTTTAGATGTTAGGAAGTATTTTCTGAAGTTGTTTGTCTGGAGTATAGCGCTGTACGGAAGTGAAACGAGGACGCTAAGCAGTTCGTACAAGAAGAGAACAGAAGCTTCTGTCATATTGTGCTACAGGAGAAGTCTTGAGCAGGTACTGTATCGAATCTGAGAGAAAATGATGACACATTTTGCGTAATGCAAGGTATCGATTGGCAGGACACATCCTGAGTCATCAAAGAATCGTCAGCTTGGTAATGAGGGTAAGTGTTTAGCAGGACCGAGGCTTGATTGTTTTAAGCAGGTTCAAATGGCTGCAAAGATGAGGAGGCTTGCGCCGGATATACAAGCGTGGAGAGCTATATGAAACCAGGCTGCGGCTGCGGCAACAATATTTACAACAAAATTAACAAAGTAAAGAAGTAAGCGCAAGGCTAAAAATTGTTCGGTCTTGAAAAGGGCAATAAGCGATGACAACCAATCAAGAGAAACTGTTATGAATTCACAGTGTGTAACTAAACTCCATTTACAGATTCTGAGGACAGGTTCCTTACACTAAAACCATAAAAAATGTGTAGTACACATGGGCTCAAAAATGCATACCTTAACAGCCATGAACACTTTTTCATCTTCTCTATGTGAAACATATATTTTCTACTGCAAGCCCTTTGCTTTCTGTAATTTGGGAGGAGGTAGAACGGATCAAAACAAGGAAAAAATGTCCAGCAGACATGGGATCTAAAATGCTTACTTTAAGAAATATGAGCACTTGATTATCTTCGCTGTTGTGAAACACATCTCTTCTACTGAACAAGTGCTCATAGGTCTTAAGGTATACATGTTAGAGCCTATCTTTACAGGACTTTTTTTCTTCGTTTTGTCCTTACTACCTCCTCCCAAAATATGGAAAGCAAAGCCCTTGCAGTAGAAGAGATGTGTTCCACAGTATCCAAGATGAAAAACTACTCACAGTTCTTAAAATTATGCATTTTGGATCGCGTACTTACTACACTTTTTTTCTTGTTTTGGTGTAAGGACCAAGTCCTCAAAGTCTGTAAAGGGAAGTTAGTTACACGCTGTATAACTGGGAAGTGATGTAAGTGGCGCTTCAAGATTGTACCTCGACTATACGACGCATCGGGAATGTGAACACTGAAGACCGAACCGAATGGCAAAGCCATCAATTCGTGTGTTACCTTACGTAACCCTCCCAGTCAATTGTGTGCTATTACATTGCCAGTTCTTTCAAAAAAATGTGTTGCCGAAACGGCTTAAGCGACTGTTAGTTCGTCAGAACAATCAATCAGTGTCACTAAAACTGACTATACGATACTTTAACATTTTTCTAGATCTTACAAATGGTGGCGTATCCATGGTATGCTGCATGTGTGTTCTTCTTTCACAGTAAACGACCCCTCATTCATGCTCTTTACAATCATCACAAGAGCTCTGTTGCACACCAGGTGGACATTATATGCGTAGAACCGTTGTCAAAATGTGATGAGTGAAAGAATTTCTTGTTAAATTACAAATGCTTCTCGATTTGCATAAAATCGTCGCTATACCATTATGAATCCAAATTGAGTAACAAATCTTGGAACGCACTACAGCATGCAACGAACCTAAGAAAACTACATCCGTGGCGCTACTTGTTAGATCTTTTTGTTACACATAATGGTACTTTCGCACTTCGTGAAACGTTAAGCTTGTAAAAACATACATCATCGCGATCTGCGTTATCGCTTCCCAATGATGTGCCAAGCCGTGCCTAGAGAAAATCATAAAACCTCCATCGGGGCAAATTTACTACAGCATTCTGTGGGTCAAATCACCGATAAGCTAGTGTGTTACTGGACTTGGGAATTTGCGACATTTAGCAGATAACATGTGTGAGACGTGGGACTTAGGGAAAGCAGGAAAAGGTGTGGACGGGGCCTAATCAGTTACCGTTGGTTGCACAGTAAACACGTACGCTTTATTTAAGGAAATAATTTTTTTAAAACAGTCATTGAAAAAAATTGACTGCAACACAAGCTACACTGACAACTGAAGGCCTTATCAAGAATGAATTCAAAATTATTTGTCGGCTGAAGGCCACGGGCAATACTTCAGAACAATTAACGGCTGAAGACCTGAATCACAAATGAGGAAGACAATTACGCTTTAAAAATACCAAAATAATTTTTAAACAATCTTTTTAAAAAGATTGTCTGTAACAGAAGCTATACTGATGGCTGAAGGCCTTATTAAAAGCGAATTCAAAATTATTTGTCGGCTGAAGGCCATAAGCAATAGCAGTAATTTAAACAAAATATTATTTTTAAGCAATTGACACAATTACACCAAATAAAATAGGGAGTGATCCACAGACAGTGCTCCAAGGATCTACGTGAGAAAAGTCCCTACAGCTGCGTAAGCGGTGAGACAGGCAGCCAAGAGTTATGCTCACCTAACAGGATGGCAACTCAAAATAGCGACATTTTAAACGCCGATCAATCCTCTTACCAAATCCATCTGACGTGTGATAACCAGTATAACGATGGAATAATTCAAGTGAGGGCGAAGTGAGAGACAGCACTGCGTCTTCAGAATCCAGTGTTTAAAACATCGAAACATCGCAACTACAGTCCCTCGATCCGGCAATGCCTGCGTGCCGCCAGCGGTCAAAACTTCACGTCCTTCCAAAGATAGTACTGGTACTAGATATCGATAAACGCTGCTGCTACCACTCGCGGACAGACAATGCTTGCAAACGTAGTGGCGCCCGTAGATAGAAGAAGAAAACGAGATGCCACTACCTCTATTACACGATGTCAACCTACCAACGGCACCAACACGAGCCTCACACGGCTCAATGTGTATCGACATTTGCTCTTTTTTCAGAGGGAATCAGATAACTGGAAACTGTTAATAAAATACTCTCGGTTTTTAAGCCGTGCCAAGTGCTTTATTGCCCACGAGATTTCGGCAGAGATCTCCTCTGCCATTGTCATGTGACTGACTGTCGTGTGAATGCCGCTGCCGTGCTTAAATAGCAGCGCCGCCGCCAGTGACATCATTGGTGCTCAGTCCCGCACCAAATGTGGCAATATTTTGGTGGCGCGATCGCTGCGCCCGCTTCGACTCCCCGATCACAGGATCCCAGGTTGTGCTCAGCTGCAATTCACCATCTTTATTGACGATGTTGTCTGATATTTTATTCTCTATTGCTTCATTAATTACGCTATCCCAGGAATCGCCAGTCCGTTTAATAATAGAAGTATTGCCGAATGTAACTCGGGTCTGTTTTCCAGTGCATGCTCCGCTAAAACTGATTTTTCGAGAAAGCGTGGGAAGAAGCTCCTTTTATGTTCCATGCGGTGCTGTTCAATAGCGCGAACACCCAACTCCAGGTGTTCTAGGGCCTACATCGTCTTTCACAGGCTTCATTAGTTGCCGGATCTTTGCTGGGGGCCTGAAGACTGTGTCGATTTTATTTTTCTTCAGCAGCCGGCTGATTTTCTCTATTATTGAGTCACATAACGGTAAAAACGCAGTCTTTATCGTGTCTTCTTCGCAGGCCTTTAACTTTCACGGCTTAGATGAAACAGCTTGCGAAATTTGTCTGTTGTTCGTTTTCCTTGAAAACTTTACGTTAAGTAGCTCAGTTCACTCCATAGGTTTTAGGCGTCTGAAAAGTTTTCAGCTCGATGTACCAAGGTCCTCAGAACAGCCCGTTTCAGTGCTGGTTGGTGGTAGCTGGGGGCGTGACGCCGATCCGTGTGCGTGGGCTTGCGATAAGCGCTGTGGCCGAGGCACCCATCGGATTTACGGAGGACACGGGCGTCCAGGAACGGCAAGCTGTCCTTCTCTACTTCCAACGTGAACTTCATGTTTCGTTGCTGTCGTTGATGGGTTCCAGGAACTCTTACAGCTGTTCATGAGGCGATATCACGTAGGTATCGTCAACGTAGCGATAAAAACAACTAGGCTTTGCAGGAACCGTATCCAAGGCGATGTTCTCAAAAAGCTTCATACAGAGGTTGTCTACTGGAGCTAATCGGCTCCCCATCGTGACGCCGCTCTTCTGGTTGAAATGTTCTCCATCATGTAACAAATACGATGTCATCAGGATACGTTTAAATAAATCCATGATGGTGTCGTCAAAAAGCAGGGACAGCAAGTCTACAGAGTCTGTACACATTCATGAATAGGAAAACCACATCAAAACTACCCATAAATCCCCTTCATCAAGGCATAGACATTTAATTCGATCGATGAAGTCCGTCATATCCTTTATATGGTGCGCACAATGTGCGTCGAAAGGAGGCTGGCCAAACGCTTTGCTAGCGTGTAGGTCAGCGATCCGACGGTGCTCACTATAGGCCTCACATCTACATCTATATATATATACTCCGCTAGCCACCAAGCAGTGTGTGGCGTAGGACACAATTCGCGCCAAAGTCATATCCCCCCCCCCCCCCCCCCCCCCGCCCTCCTCGTTTCCACTCGCGGATCGCGCGAGGGAAAAACGACTGTCTGAACGCCTCAGAACGAGCTCTTATTTCCCTTATATTTGAATGGTGATCATTGCGCGATTTGAAAGTTGGTGGTAATAATATACGCTCTACATCCTCGGTAAAGATCGGATTTCGGAACTTAGTGAGCAGCCCCTTCTGTTTAGCGCGCCGTCTATCTGCCAGAGTGTCCCACTTCAAATTTTTTATGAGATTTGTAACGCTCTCGCGATGGCTAAATGCACCGGTCATGAATTTTGCCGCTCTTCTTTGGGTCATCTCAATTTCTTGAATCAAACCCAACTGATAAGGGTCCTATACAGACGAACAATATTCCAAGACTGGACGAACTAACGTATTGTAAGCTATTTCCTTTGTTGAAGGACTGCATCGCTTCAGGATTCTACCAATAAACCTCAATCTAGAGTTCGCCTTGCTCGTTACTTGTGTAATCTGATCATTCCATTTGAGATCATTTCGAATTGTCTCACCCAGATACTTGACGGACGTTACCGCTTCCAAAGACTGGGCATTTATTTTGTAATCGTACATTAATGGGAATTTTCGTCTTGTTATACGCAGTAGGTTACCCTTACTAAATTGACAGATAACTGTCAGTCATTACACCATGCATTTAATTTCTGCCAATCCTCATTGATTTGTTCACAACTTTCGTGTGATACTACTTTCCTGTAGACTACAGCATCATCGGCAAAAAGTCTAAGGCCGCTGTCAATACCATCAAAGGTGTATCCTTCTCATGCAACTTTGGTAGACCGTAGAACGCGGGTGGTTTGGGTGCCTGAGGAAGGAGGTTTTTGATAACACTCTCTTCCGACGACGACAGTTTTAGAATCCCCGAAGCCTTCCTATTTTGGATGTTGAGTCCCGAGGCACCTTTTGGTACATATCTTCCTCCAGCATCTGTCGGATTTTCGCGTCATATTCGGCACGTTGCATAAGACGGAAGCAATGCCCTTGTCAGCTGGCAGGACGACGGTGAGAGGATAGGAGTGGAGTGCCTACGCTATTCCGAAAAATCAGCTGTAGCGTGACACGCACCGGAAAACGGACACCAAATTGCATTCGACGATACTTCTATTATTAAACGGAACAATAGCTTCTGGACTGGCGTAATAAATGAAGCAATGGAGATCAAAGTACAGGAAAGTACCCTCAATAAAGACGGTGGACTGTAGCTGAGCACGACCTGTGGTCACGTGATTGTGGGGAGAAGCTGGCGCGGCGGTCGCGCCACCAAAACAGTGCCGTATATGGTTCGGGACAGGCACCAGTGATGTCACTAGCGGCGGCGAGGCTATATAAGTACGGCAGCGGTATTCACACGACAGTCAACACCTGACAATGGCAGAGGAGGTATCTGCCGAAACGTCGTGGGGCAATAAACCACCTGACGCGGCTTGACACTGGACAATATTTTATTAATGGACTTCACCGCGTGAGCATGCATTCGTACATAACTGAAAACTGTACAGTATGCGGTGGCCGTGCGGTTCTAGGCGCTTCAGTCCGGAACTTCGCGATTGCTACAGTCGCAGGTTCGAATCCTGCCTCTGGCGCGGATGTGTGTGATGTCCTTAGGTTAGTTAGTTAGGTTTAAGTAGTTCTAAGTTCTAGGGGACTGATGACCTCAGATGTTAAGTCACATAGTGCTCAGAGCCATTTGAACCTGTACAGTACCAGGCAGTACAGTAAGTTTTTGGAGAGCTTATTTAGATGATAAAACTAAGCATTAAATTACACGTCCCAGCAATAGGTAGTAGATACGAAGGAAACTGAGAAGGATAATAATCAAAAGACGTTTGAGAGAGTGCCAGCGTTTGTATGAGGAAACATCTAAGCTCAAATAAATAAAGTCCGCTCTGTGTTTGCACAATAAACAACGCCTCGGCTACTGAGAGGTGGAGAGTACACAAACTAATGGCGGGTTGCCAAGTTTTTCTTGATCACACGTTTGCACGAAATGTGACTTTCAGAAGAGCTCCATTCGCGAGTTTGACAAAAGAAAGAACACACTCAGAAACTGGATAGTAGGCAATATACTTCCTGCTACACTGACGGAAAAAAATCACAACACTAAAAAATAATTAATGTAAAGTAATGAAATTTAGGAAATACATTTTTCTGGGCAACATTATGTTAATAAGAGATAAGCCATTGCAAATGTGAAACCCTGGTACCTTAACAACCAGTGTAACCGCCAGGATGTTGAATGCAAGCAGGCAAACGTGCATTCATTGTGTTGTACAGGTGCCGGATGTCAGTCTGTTGGATGGAGTTCCATGACTGTTGCGCCTGGTTGCTCGAGGCTGTTAATGCTGTTTGTGGATGACGCTGTAGGTGTCGTCCGATGATGTCCCATATGTGCTCGATTGGAGACAGATCTGGTGATCGAACAGGCCACGGCAACATGTCGACACTCTGTAGATCATGTTGGGTTACAACAGCGGTATGCGGGCGAGCTTTATTCTGCTGCAAAACGTCCCATAGAATGTCGTTCATGAATGGCAGCACAACAGCTCGAATCACCACATTTGCAGTCAGAGTGCGTGGAATTACCACGAGAGTGTTCCCGCTGCCGTACGAAATCGCATCTGAGACCGTAATTCCAGGTGTAGGTCCAGCGTGCATAGCACGCAGACAGGTTGATTGCAGGCCCCCAACTGGCCTCGTTCCAACCAACAAATGGCCATAATTGGCAGCGAGTAAAAACCACCTTTCAACAGAAACACGACCGATCTCCACCCTGCCTTCCAATGAGCTCTCGCGTGACACCACCGAAGTCGCAAATGGCGGGGGTTTGGGGTCGATGGAATGCACGCAACAGGGCAGAAGTAATATCCGACGATCCCCAAGGAAGTGTTACAGGCCCTCTATTGTTCCTGATCTATATCAACGACATAGGAGACAATCTGAGTAGCCTTCTTCGATTGTTTGCAGATGATGCTGTCATTTACCGTCTTGTAAAGTCATGAGATGACTAAAACGAATTGCAAAATGATTTAGATACGATACCTGTATGGTGCTAAAAGTGGCAGTTGACGCTGAATAAGGAAAAGTGTGAAGTTATTCACGTGAGTACTAAAAGAAATCAGCTAAATTTCGATTACGCGGTAAGTCACACAAATCTGAAGGCTGTAAATTCAGCTAAATACTTAGGGATTACAATTACAAATAACCTAAATTGGAACGATCACATAGATAATGTTGTGAGTAGAGCAAACCAAAGACAGCGATTCATTGGCAGAACACTTTGAATGTGGAACAGGTCTACTAAAGAGACTGCTTACACCACGCTTGGCCGCCCTATTCTGGAGTATTGTTGTGCGGTGTGGGGTCCACAGCAGGTGTGACTCACGGATGACATCGAAAAAGTACAAAGAAGGGCAGCTCGTTTTGTATTATCGCGAAATATGGGAGATAGTGTAACAGAAATGATACGTGAATTGGAGTGGCAATCATTAAAACAAAAGCGTTTTTTGTTGCGACAGCATCTTCTCATGAAATTTCGATCACTAGTTTTTTCCTCCGATAGCGAAAACATTCTGTTGGCACCCACCTACTTAGGAAGAAATGACCATCACGATAAAATAAGAGAAATCAGAGCTCGCACAGAAAAATTTAAGTGTTCGTTCTTTCCGCGTGCCGTTCGAGAGTGAAACGGTAGAGAGACAGCTTGAAGGTGGTTCACTGAACCCTCTGCCAGGCACTTTATTGTGAATAGCAGAGTAATCACGTAGATGTAGATGTAGACATGCCATCGAAGTAACCGAATTGTAACTATTCGTTATGTCACTGCGGTGCCAACGGTTGCTCAGCTTGCTGCTACAGATGCAGTACTATCCACCAGAGCCATACGCCGATGACAATTGTCTTCCTTCTCGGTAGTGCCACGTGGCCGTCCAGAGCCCGGTCTTAGCGACCGTACATTCTCGTGACCACCACTGACAGCAGTCATGTATGGTGGCTACATTCCTGCTAAGTCTTTCCGCAATATCACGGAAGAAACCTCGATAAAACTTAGTTAAGTGCTGATAATGGCTTCTTTGTCGCCTTAGAGGCATTCTCGACTGACATCAACTCATCATGTCCAATCTCAAATGCAACTAACACCCACAACCGGTACAGCGTGTATTTAAAGCAAACCTGATTTGCATTCTCACAGTGGCCGCTACTATTGCCACTCTTACGTGAAATTTCAATAGGCGTCATCTTTCAGACGTACAAACACGCCTACCAACTTTCGTTTATAACGCACAATCCCTTCTTGCTGTTACGTCTCTTCTTCCCTCATTGTAGTCTGTTACCCGTGTTAGTGAAAAAGGAGACTAGGAAATGAAAAACTGTTGCTGATGACCTCATGTCTGCGTAGTAATAACCTTGACACGTCGACGAACTAATTTATATCATTATCCTGCAGGTTGGCCGTTCGGTCTGACGCACTGCTTTCCGGGCGGGAAGGAGCGCTTGGTCCCCGGCACGAATCCGCCGGGCGGATTTGTGTCTAGGCCCGGTGAACCGGCCAGTCTGTGGATGGTTTTTAGGCAGCTTTCCATCTGCCTCGGCGAATGCGGGCTGGTTCCCCTTATTCCGCCTCAGTTACACTATGTCGGCGATTGCTGCGCAAACAAGTTCTCCACGTACGCGTACACCGCCATTACTCTACCACGCAAACATAGGGGCTACATTCGTCTGGTGTGAGACGTTCCCTGGGGGGTCCACCGGGGTTCGGTGTGGGGAGGCGGAGGGGTGAAGTGGACTGCGGTAGTCGTCGTGGGGTTGTGGACCACTGCGGCTGCGGCGGGGACGGAGCCTCTCCGTCGTTCCTAGGTCCCCGGTTAACATACAATACAATACATGCAATTTATATCATTACATAAATTCTAGGGAAAGACTGCTGGCTAACGAAACAATGGAAAATTTTTATGCATCTGTTGCTTTCTGAATTTTTGCCTTCGATGTAGAAAATCTGAGAACCTCAAGAACGCTGGTCTTTCCTTTCAGAAAGCTAGTTATCGACGCCTCAATTCAAGATGATAGTCCGACTTGCAAAAATGGAGTCGAGGGTGTTCTGGTGCAGTAAAATTTCAATATTCTATTGCATTATAACTTCTTATGATGATTGCTGATTAACTGCCAATAATTTATCCAACACTAAATTCGTGGCCTTGGTACTTCGTGTTAAAATTACACGCCCAATGATATACTATTCTTTTAAACGCATGGATGCTATAAGTGCAATAATAAATGTTTACTAGTTGATACACACTTGATACACATCATGACCTAATGCAGCAGTGCCGTAGCGTCGGAACTGTGATGTATACTGGGTGTTTATTTTAACGTGAGACAACTAAATATCTCGAAAACTATGCGTCGTACGACAATAATATTCTGAGTGAAAAGTTAATATTAGTAAAGAGGACGTTTGTCTGTGCCACAACCAGCCACATCCTAACCTCCCGTCATGCGTGGATGTGGGTAACTTTGTATTTTCAAATGCCCCCCTCCCCCTCCCCTTTTTAACTGCATATACGGATTCTACGCCAAAAAAGTCCTGTTTACTCTGAGCATTGTTTCCCTTTCGTGATAGATGACGCTCTTATCCGCAAATATCAAGTGTGCCTATTTTTGCAATTACGAACCGATGCATTAGATTCTACATTTCATTTACGATGTAAATGTAAACCTTTGGGTTTTAACAGTTGATACTGATGTTCAAACATTACTTGAGTGTTGCAAATATGTACATACAAATAATTTGGCTAGTCACTGGCATTTCTGGTAAATGAGTTACTTGTATGACAATATAGTTTTCAATTTCCTACAGAGTTAATTGCGGTGAGTCTCCAAACCATCGGAATGCTCGATTTCGGAGGCCGCCCTCGAACACCACCATCACGGTGACCAATTTCATTGCCGGGTTTCTTCCAACCGGCCTAACTCTCGCGCTGACCTCTATGCGGCAAGTGACGCAATACAAATCACAGCCATTGTAATAAGGTAAAATGTCCATGAAGTGGAAACGACAGGTGTACCTTCCACATATACTCACCGAAAACAAGCACCCAAATAGTGAGCGGCGAGGGAACTCTCCGAAATGAAGCACACCAATGGTGAGAGGCAAGGGGCTCACCGATATGAAGAATCCCAATGGGAACAAAAAACTATTAAATTCACGCCGTTGTTCCTGGATGGTGCTGAACGTAGTTTCTGACCAGACATTGAAGCGGCTAATCATATCGCACTATACAATCAAGTTTGGAACTCTAATCTAAATTTAGAACATAAACATCAACCATTAGAACCCAAAGGTTTACATTTACACTGTAAATGAAATGTAGAATCGAATGCGTCGTTCTTAATTGCAAGACAGGCACATTTGATATTTGTCGATTACAGCGCTATTTGCAACGAATGGAAAACAATAGTTTGAGTATTCCGTATGTATTTTTTGGAGTAGAAACTAAATAAAAATAAGTGACATAAAGGTCCGTATTTTTTGACTGAAGTGACTTAGAAGCTTATAATTTTTACACCTCCTAGGAATCAAAACCTTAATGTATGACCTAAATTTGAACTTGATACCTCTACCGGTTCCTGAGGAAAAGTGTTCTTAATAGTTGTACAGACAGGTAGACAGACGGACGCACAACAGGACAATCCTATAAGGGTTCCGATTTTAACAGACTGAGGCACAGAACTCCAGTAAAAATATTCAAGGAATTTCCTTTGCAGTCTAATGTTTATTTAGAAAAATATTCAAGGAATTTCCTTTGCTGTCTAATGTTTATTTAGGCACTAATTTTTATGATGCTGTGGAAAGAGGGATGGGTACCAGTTGACATCTGACTGCATTTGAGGATAATGATCTCAGTAAGGCTAGAGCCCGCTGGCCTAGGGCATCAGCTGCCTCTGTAGCCTGTTGCGTAGGCAACCCACATCACTGACTTTCTTCGCTGGGAACATAAAAGCAGGCGCACATTATGCGACGACCTTTCGCAATGCGAATTACGTCTACGTTCGCCCTTTATGTGAATACAACTGTCATAAAGAGTGGCGGCGGAAGCTGTACTTGCTGGTTCGACTCCGTGCATCTCAACACTTATCGCCATCACTGCGTCGATATACATCTAAAATGACACTGCGCATACAAGTTTGACTGTATAGCGGCAACCATCGAGTAGCAATGATAATTTGCATTGTGTCAGGAGGCGCGCTTGGGCACGCCAATGGTCAAGCCAATTGCTCATAAAGAGCAAGATATCTAGGTTCAACTACTAGACACGCCACAAATTTCCGTGTCACCCTTTTTCGTATGAAACTGTACAAAACTACCAAAAACAAAACAAAAAATGTTTCAAATGGCTCTGAGCACTATGGGACTTAACATCGGAGGTCATTAGTCCCCTAGAACTTAGAACTACTTAAACCTAACTAACCTAAGGACATCACACACATCCATGCCTGACGCAGGATTCGAACCTGCGACCGTGGTAGTCGCGTGGTTCCGGACTGAAGCGCCTAGAACCGCTCGGCCACCAAGACCGGCTACAAAACTACAAACCCAGTTATTGACCCAGGACATTATCGTTAATTTTGCCCAAATAATACACTACTGGCCATTACAACTGCTACACCAAGAAGAAATACAGATGATAAACGGGTATTCATTGGACAAATATATTATACTAGAACTGACATGTGATTACATTTTCACGCAATTTGGGTGCATAGATCCCGAGAAATCAGTACCCATAACAACCACCTCTGGCCGTAATAACGGCCCTGATACGCCTGGGCATTGCGTCGAACAGAGCTTGATGGCGTGTACAGGTACAGCTGCCCATGCAGCTTCAAAACGATACCACAGTTCATCAAGAGTAGTGACTGGCGTATTGTGACGAGCCAGTTGCTCGACCACCATTGACCAGACGTTTTCAATTGATGTGAGATCTGGAGACTGTGCTGGGCAGGGCAGCAGTCGAACATTTTCTGTATCCAGAAAGGCCCGTACAGGACCTGCAACATGCGGCCGTGCATTATCCTGCTGAAATGTAGGGTTTCGCAGGGATCGAATGAAGGGTAGAGCCACGGGTCGTAACACGTCTGAAATGTAACGTCCACTGTTCAAAGTGCCGTCAATGCGAACAAGAGGTGACCGAGACGTGTAACCAATGGCACCCCATACCATCACGCCGGGTGATACGCCAGTATGGCGATAACGAATACACACTTCCAATGTGCGTTCACCGCGATGTCGCCAAACACGGATGCGACCATTATGATGCTGTAAACAGAACCTGGATTCATCCGAAAAGATGACGTTTTGCCATTCGTGCACCCAGGTTCGTCGTTGAGTACACCATCGCAAGCGCTCCTGTCTGTGATGCAGCGTCAAGGGTAACCGCAGCCATGGTTTCCGAGCTGATAGTCCATGCTGCTGCAGACGTCGTCGAACTGTTCGTGCAGACGGTTGTTGTCTTGCAAACGTCCCTATCTGTTGACTCAGGGATCGAGATGTGGCTGCACGATCCGTTACAGCAATGTGGATAAGACGGCTCTCATCTCGGTTGCTAGTGATACGAGGCCGTTGGGATCCAGCACGGCGTTCCGTATTACCCTCCTGAACCCACCGATTCCATATTCTGCTAACAGTCATTGGGTCTCGACCAACGCGAGCAGCAATGTCGCGATACGATAAATCGCAATTGCGATAGGCTACAACCCGACCTAGTGATGGTACGCATTTCTCCTCTTTACACGAGGCATCACAACAATGTTTCACCAGGCAACGCCGGTTAACTGCTATTTGTATATGAGAAATCGGTTGGAAACTTTCCTCACGTCAGCACGTTGTAGGTATCGTCACCGGCGCCAACCTTGTGTGAATGCTCTGAAAAGCTAATCATTTGCATACCACAGCATCTTCTTCCTGTCGGTTAAATTTCGCGTCTGTAGCAGGTCATCTTCTTGGTGTAGCAATTTTAGTGGCCAGTAGTGTACTAGCCTCACGACTAAAGGTAATATCTACATTATTTACTTGCTGTAAAATTAGAGAATGACCCAGCTATATTGTCAGTTCAGTCAGTCTCAAATAATATCCATCTTTTAGTTTTGCATGTGCAAGGTATTCAACCTGACGTAATAACAAAAATATAATTTCTGACAGTTCTAGACACCCGTTTTTCGTTGGGACGGGATTTAGAATTGTCACTCAGCATTTGGGGACGGACTCCTCGGACGTGAAGCGGTGTCACGCAACACTGTTAGGAATCTACACAGGTTACTCGTACTTAGCGGAGGGTGTAAGGAGGTTATGTGGAATACATTAGTTTTAAAAGTCAACTTTTGTCAATTATTTGCCTTTTAATTGTGTCGTGTGTGAATTTCTCATGGGAAACGAACGAATGTACTAGAGGAATTTAAAAAGTGCGTTACGCATTATGTTGGTAGGGCAAGAAACTTTTAAGTGACACAGATACATGACACTATTTTTTATCACAATTACCAAGTCTCTGTAAATAACAGTTGGAATGTCCTACCGATCGTCCAGTTTCTCGAACACAAGATGTCCACTCCTTGGTGACGAAACCATTGGAGAGGCGCTGTGTGAACGTCCTCATCGTTGGAAAATCTGTTTCCCCCGGACGTTCTCTCAGCTGGACGAAATGATGGAGCTCCCATGACGCAAGGTCTGCACTGCAGGGCGGGTCAGCACCACCCGCATCTGTGCAGCCTTAGTCAAACGTTGGCGACATTTCACTACTGCTGGAAGCGAAATTGTTGTTGTGGTCTTCAGTCCAAAGACTGGTTTGATGCAGCTGTCCATACTACTCTATCATGTGGAAGCTTCTTTATCTCCGAGTAACTATTGCAACCTACATGCCTCTGAATCTACTTGCCGTATTCATCTCTTGGTCTCCCTCTACGATTTTTATCCCCCACGCTTCCCTTTAGTACTAAGTTGGTGATCTCAGGATGCCTCAGAATGTGTCCTACCAACCGATCCTTTCTTTTAGTCAGGTTGTGCCACAAATTCCTCTTCTCCGCAATTCTATTCTGTACCTCCTCTTTAGCTACGTGATCTACCCATATAATCTTCAGCATTCTTCTGCAGCACCACATTTCAAAAGCTTCTATTCTCTTCTTGACTAAACTGTTCATCGTCGATATTTCACATCCATATGTGGCTACATTACAAACAGGTATTTTCGGAAAAGACTTCAAAAATGGTTCAAATGGCTCTGAGCACTATGGTACTTAACTTCTGAGTTCATCAGTCCCCTAGAACTTAGAACTACTTAAACCTAACTAGCGTAAGGACATCACACACACCCATGCCCGAGCCAGGATTCGAACCTGCGACCGTAGCGGTCGCGCGGTTCCAGACTGTAGCACCTAGAACCACTCGGCCACATCGACTGGCGGAAAGGCTTCCTGACACTTTAAATCTATACTCCATGTTCACATATTTCTCTCCTTCAGAAACGCTTTTCCTGCTATTGCTAGTATACGAGGCCTGTTCAGAAAGTAAGCTCCGATTGATTGCCAAATTGAAACCACAGTGAACATCAGAAATGTTTTACTTGTAACAATTAGCTACACCTTTCAGCTACTTCTCTACGTAGTCGCCGTTCTGACTTAGACTTTTGTCATAGCGTTGTACCAACTTTTCAATAGCCTCATCATAGAAGGCAGCCGCCAGTGCTTTCCGCCAATTCTCCACGCTGGCCTACACCTCGTTGTCTGTGTCAAAATGTTGTCTTCAAAGACAGCGGTTCATGTGACCAGAGATGAAACTCAGGGGGAGACAATTGCGGACTGTATTGTGGGTAATCTAACATTTCCATTTGAAAACGATGCAGGAGCATCTTCATTGCCCCTGCAGAATGCGGCTGAGAATTGTCGTGAAGACGAAACAGCACGACAGTTATGTAATGTTAGCTGCATAGCTTCAGGCGAAATTTCTCACCAGGCCCTCGTACTTGGCGGCAGACACTATTTTCTAGACATCTTTACGCACTCACTGCGAGCTCAGAAATGAGAAGAGCGACGTGATGCTAACTGGGGTTATACTAGAGACACTACCCAACACATCTGTGCAAAGCTTTATCGGATTTTCATAGTCGTTTCCATTTCGCGACCGATCGGAGCTTACTTTCTGAACGCCCCTCGTCCATTTTATATCCTCCCTACCTCGACCATCATCAGTTATTTTGCTTCCCAAATATCAAAACTAATTTACTTCTTTGAGGGTTTCATTTCCTAATCTAATTCCCTCAACATCACCTGATTTAATTCCACTACCTTCCATTGTCCTCGTTTTGCTTCTATTAATTTTTCTTCTTTCAAGACACTGTCCGTTCCGTTCAGCTTCTCTTCCAAGTCCTTTGCTGTCTCCGACAAAATTATAATGTCACCGGCAAACCTCAAAGTCTGTGTTTCTTCTCCCTGGACTTTAAAATTTTTCTTTTGTTTCCTTTACTGCTTGCTCAATATACAGATTAAATAACATCGGGGATGGGCTACAACCGCTTCTCATTCCCTTCTCAACGACTTCTTCCCTTTCATACCCCTCGATTCTTACAACTGACATATGGTTGCTGTACAAATTGTAAATCGCCTTGTGCTCCCTGTGTGTTATCCCTGCCACCTACACACCCCCAGAATGTCCGCCTGCTTAGTTGCTTGGTAAAGTGTTTGCCTATTTTGCAGCGGGCCCGGGTTCGATTACCGATTGGAGAATTTTCTCCGCTCATGGACTGGGTGTTGTGTTGACCTCATCATCCTCTCATCATCATCACCGATACGCAAGTCGCCCAATGTGGCGTCGCCTGAAATAAGACCTGCAACTCGGCGGCCGAACTCCCCTGGATGGGACCTCCCGGCCAACAATGCCACCGGATGATTTTATTTTCTATCGTCAGAATTTCACGGTGAATTTGTGTGCAGTTTTTGGCGTTTTACCCACAAGAATCTTACTGTTCCGCATACTTCAACTTCAGAGTACATATCCAGTTACCGCGTCATGTCACTCGCACACTGTGATGCACACTCAGAACATGTACTCTCCTCTGGCAATACCTCACTCTACATGTGCATGATTATTCCGCAACTCACACTTAGGTGCTTGGCACAGGATTCGTCGAAGCACTTCCATTCTGTTTCCGTACCGTACCGCTCTCGAAAGGCGCGCGGGAAAATGAACACTTAAATCTACCTATGCGAGCTCAGATTTCTCTTATTTTATTACAATGATCATTTCTACTTATGTAGGTGGGTGTTAAAAAATATTTTTGGATTTCTAGAAGAAAGTTGGAGATTGAAATTCGGTGAAAAGGTCTCTCCGTGAAGAAAAACGCCTTTGTTTTTATGACAGCCACACGAACTGGCGGATCATGCCCGTGACACTCTCTCGCATATTTCGAGATAATACAAAACGAGCAATCCTTCTTTGAACTTTTTCGACGTCCCCCGTCAGCCGCATATGATGTGGATCTCACACCACACAGAAATACTCCAAAAGAGGATGGACAAGCGTGGTGTAATCAGTCTCTTTAGAAGACCTGCTGCATTTTCTAAGTACTCTGCTAATAAACTACAGACTTTGGTCTGCTCTACCCACAACATTATTTATGTGATCGTTCCAGTGTAAGTTGTTTTGTAAGAATCGTTATTCCTTGTTATTTAGTTGGATTGACTGCCTTTAGATTAATGTGGTTCATTGGCTAAGCGAAGTTTAACGGATTCCCTTACGTACTCATGTGGATGACCTGATATATGGTCAACTGGCACATTTTGCCCCATACAAATGTCAAAATCATTATGCACATCGTTTTGATCATCTGATTACTTTGCGAGACAATAAACGGCAGTATCGTCTAACACCAATCTAAGAGGACTGCTCAGACTAATTCATTTATATAGATTAAAAACAGCAGAGCGCATATAATACTTCCTTAGGGAACGCTCGGCATTACTTCTGTTTTACGCGATGACTTCCCGTCAATGACCGCGAACTGTAACATTTCTGACACGAAATATCGAATCCAGTGGCACAACTGAGACGATGCTCCATAGGCATTCAATTTTATTAGAAGCTGCTTGTGAGGAAACGGTATCAAAAGTCTTTTGGAAATCTAGAAATTTGGAATCAATTTGAGATCCCCTGTTGATAGCTCCCATTACTTCGTGTGAATAAAGATCTAGTTGTGTTTCACAACAACGATATTTTCTGAATCCCTGTTGAATGTATGTCAATAGATCATTTTCTTCGAGGTAATTCATAATGTTCGGACACAGCACAAAGGTTCGAAAACCCTACTGCAAATCGACGTCAGTGATATGGGTCTGTAATTCACAGGATTTCACCTATTTCCTTTCTTGGGTATTGGTGTGACCTGTTCAACCTTCAAGTCTTTAGGTACGGATCTTTCGCCGAGGGAACGGTTATATATGATTGTTAAGTATGGAGCTATTATATCAGTTTACACTGAAAGTAATCTTGTTACATAGTGATTTTAACGTGGGACGACTTGTGTAGCGTATCTTCTGAAGTCCCTATGCACAATGTGTGTGTAGATTCTAGTTGTAGCGGATCAAATATAAATAGCAAGCGAGCACCTAACTGTCTTATTTTCACTACAATAGTGAGCGAACCATTAATACTAGAAGCGGTTGTCACTAAATTAACAAGGAAGAAAGAGCACTTGCTTAACCAAGATTTCAGTACGTCCGACAATATTGTTAACTTTAAAGCGAGATCATATAACACAAGGGTGAAGAAGCACAATGGAACGGAAGCTACCAGTACTATATGATTTATTGCTCTTCAAAAATGTGGATTAAAGATGGCAAATGCGATAGAAGGCACCTAACGTACAACACAAAGGTGTTTTGCCACCACAGCAACTTGCCCGGTCAGCTCGACAGGATAAATTTGAGAGGCTTTCCAACTTCTTTGCGCGACTCAACTACAGAATTGGATGTGAAACATCTGTTCTTTTGTGTGAGCGGTATTGTGAACAGCAAATCAGACTGTGCAAGAGACTAAGGAAGATGTAACACCAGTTCTCCAGTAGTATGACCACTGTCATCACATCAGAATATACAACTTACAGAAATGGCCTTTTTTATGAGACTGTAACTCGCACATATGAGTGTATTCTCACGGACAGTTTCTCTGCCATTTCAGGCGCTAGTGCCATGTCTTATTTACAAAAGGATGGAAAGACTCGTAGGCGCCGACTTCGGAGAAGATCAGTTTGAATTCCGGAGAAATGCAGGAACACGCGAGATAGTATTCTCTCTATGACTTATGTCAGAAGGTAGGTTAAAGAAAGAGAATACAGACGTCTAAAAGTGAGACTGATGCGAAGTGCAAAGAGGCTAAGCAGGAATGGATAAAGGGCGAATGCGAGGCAGTAGAAGCATGCGTGACTTGGAAAAAGACAGATGCTGAGTATAGGAAAACTAGAGAGAACTTCGGAGAAAAGAGAAGTGGCTGTATGAATATAAGGAGCTCAGATGGCAAGCCAAAACAAAGCGATGGAGGAAAATCTGAAAGACGGAAGGAATATATAGAGGGTCTATGTAAGAGGAACACACTTGAGGATAAGATTACGGAAAGAGAAGAGACAGGAGGTGAAGATGAGATAGGAGATATGATACTGAGAAAAGAATTTGATAGAACACTGAAAGACCTAGGTGGAAACAAGGCTCTCGGAGTAGATGACATTCCTCAGAATTAATGAGATACTTGGGAGAACCAACCGTGAGAAAATTATTCCTCCTGGCGTGCAAAATAAGTGAGACAGACGAAATACGCTCAGACTTCAAGAAGAATGTGGTAATTCCACTTCCAAAGAAGGCAGGTGCTGACAGATGTGAATACTACAGAACCATCAGCTTAATAATTCATGGCTGCAAACTACCGTCACAAGTTATTTTCAGAAGAATGGAAAAACTGGTAGAGCCGATCTTGTGAAAGGTCAGTTCGGGTTCCGGAGAAATGAAGGAACACTCGAGTTAGTACGACTTATCTTAGAAGATCCTACGACTTATCTTAGAAGATAGGTTGACGAAGGCAGACTTAAGTTTGTACCATCTGTAGATTTAGAGGAACCTTTTGACAATGTCGACTGGAATGCAGTCTTTGCAATTCTGAGGGCAGCTGTGATAAAATACGTGAAGCGAAAGATTACCTACAACGTGTACAGAAATTAGAGTGCAGTCATAAGACACGAAAGAGAGACAATGTTTGAGAAAGGAATGAGACAGGTTTGTAGACTATCTCCGATGAGCAAACAATAAAGGATTCCAAGGAGAAATTTCCAAAGGAAATCAAAGTTCAGGGGGATGAAATAAAAACTTTGGGATTTGTCTATGACATTGCAGCTCTTTCTGACATTAAATTATTTGAAACATTAATTGAACGAAATGGATATTGTCTTGAAAATAAGTTATAAGATGAAGGTCCTCTAGTATGTAATGCATTGTGCTCTGCGAGAATTCCAGACATGTTTTTTGTGAGTTAAATAACTGTTGCAAACACTGTCGACGAATCGGTGTTATTAACTGTTGTGTTGGTTGATGATTAATTGAAATACGCTTTTCGGAAGTTTAAACTCAAAAAACTTTAAAATCAAAAGACTTTGAACTATCCACTAAAATAGTGTGTTGCTTTTCGTCTTCTTCTACTAGACATTGCCACAAGTTCCGCAAGGTTGTAGGCACAACGCATGTATGATGGAGGTTTAAATTTCCGAAACGCGTAACGGAAATTGAAATAAATTGTGACTGTTTACAGTAAAACTGTGATTTCAGTTGATATTCGTAACAATCACAGTAAAACCCAACCTAAAATATTAGCATTTATTCATGGTGTCATCCACACCAAAGTTGCCCTTTCAAATCTTCCCTTATTTCCTTATTAGTGTTAGGAACATGCCTTACGTTACAATAATAATAGCACAATTTGGTAGTGACATCTTGCATTACGCAACACGTAATGTAAGATTATATTATATACACAAAGATAGGCCATAAACGTGTTAGATACTGACAACTAAATGTCAAAATTTCACAGGAAAACTAAGGAATCCTCATCTACACACCAAATATTAAGGATATTTTCATACAATGATATGCTCGTGATTTGAATAATCCAACAAAAATTGAAGACGACGCGTAAAGTTAAAATTATGATGTAATACAATATTTACAAATTCAGGAACCCTACACATTAGGCCATTTAGTGAGCCTGGATTAGCTAATGCTAGATCGAGCTGTTTACAGCAAGCCGTTTTGTCAGTGAGCAGGTTTGAATATGAAAAGATCAGAATGGACTGTCTCGCAGCAAAACCTTTCCCGTAGCGAGTAATCGGCTGGCGAAGGCCGCACACATTTCATTTTTTTGCTGTGGTCGCGGTCATTAAGTAGAGGTCATTCACGGTGCCGCCTGTGGCAAAATGTTAAGCCTTTGAGCTGATTCTCGCAGAGTATTCTGTACATTCATAGTGATACGAAGAAAGTTGAATCTCAGAACAGATTTTCGAATGGAATGCCAAATGCGACTCACTCGTTTGTATTTGTGCGTTCACTTCCGGTTATTCTCCTAGTGTAGTCATGACTTTAGGAGACATTTCGCAGCAAGAATCTCGTTAATGAACTGCTCTGCCTATTTACACATTTGGTTACACGACACTTTGTAAACTCCTCAGATTGCAAGCTGCCCCTCTCCTCTTGCTTTTTAGTGTACCCCTTCTGTAGCACAAATATTTACAACTGGGGGACTTTTTCGTTTGGTGCTCCTTCCAAGTATCGCTTCCAAATAATTAGTGCATTCTCTGCATTTTTAAGTTGTAACATTTCTTATAGATATAACATCTAATCCAGAAATAGACGACGTGCATTTCTTGTAAAGCAATTGACATATATGCTGGAACGATTTGCCGTTTTCACACAGCACTGCTTCAGCAAACCTGTCGTCAGTTTTTTCAGGTGTCTAACTGAAACTAATTGCTTGCGGGGAAGATCTGAAACCACCTCCTATCATTTCGGATCCTATAGTGAAAAACGCATCTTGTATCTTTACAGCTTTGTCGATGAGATGTCTCTTGAAGTATCAAACTGAAAGGCAGCTCAAGATTAAATTTAGAGTTACTGCTACTTTGGTATTACGAGATCGCTCCCGAACACTTTTACGACGAGAATACGGTTAGCGGCATGGATTGCTTCGGAAGATACGATATTGCAGTGCCTGTGTCATTCTGATTACGATGCAAAGTTCCTTTGGACACGCCTGTCCAAAGAACTTTGCATCGTAATCAGAATGACAAAGGCACTACAATATCGTATTAATCTGCCGATACGGTCAAGTACAACGTCTGACCTGTACGGGAATATGCGTAATGAATGTACGAGTCCAGGTCGTAGACGCTTGGTGGACGACAAATGGAAGTTTGGGTGTGGTCGTGAGCCGTGTACGGATAGCCAAATAGTAAGGCGACAACTCGCAATAAGCGGGAAATACGGGTTCGAGTCTCAGTCTGGTACAAATTTTCATTGTCGTCATTCCATTCTACAGATGATGATTGTCATTATTCGCTGTTGCAAACACATTTGATATTCTTCGGAAGAGTTTAATGAAATTTTGAGTTTTACCATTACTCTGGTAACTACGAAAGTTTCGGATATAAAGTTGTATAAACTGCCACAAAATAACAGTGAGTTAATCGACGTGTGTAGTGATAAACTGACCTAAGAATTCTGATTTTTAACTGTTGACTGCTCGGAATTCGCACCGTTCGCCACTGTGTTCAGCGAACTGTGTCAGCAATGTCATGGGATCTCTAGCGTACGGTTAGTCTCACGTCGGTAATGGACTCGTAAGTTACCGCGGGCTCGATTTCTGCTGTGTAACGAATAGACACATGTTTTTTGTTGGCGCGCTTTCAGTTTCGAGCTGACGAAGTTCGTCGTCCACAACACAGATGGCGTGGGCGTCATCACCAATCCCCCACGTTCCTTGTTCTACATTTAGCCGCCAAAAGTTGTTTACTTCCACGAGGCTGCTGAAACTGGGAGACTGTGTAGTACATCTTTTGTGTTAATTTTCTCTCTTGCGCTCTCGGTACAATTACTGTAGTGGCATGCATCGCAACTGAGTGTGTTCCATCAAAGTACATGTTTATCATTGTGTAAACGAATAGCCGAAAAAACGACTATACCTAGTTTACACGAATTTACGGTCTATCACTATTTAGTGAGTGGTGATTTTATATTCGCTGTGCAGTGATTTACAGTTTCAGTGCGAAATGTGTTTCAAAGGCCACAACAGTTCACAATATGAAAATGTTTTAACACCATCTGTCGCAAATATATGAAAGAGGAAACTGTGTCTACTTACAAAGCTGAATATTCTCTGTTACCCCACGTCGGTATTGCTTCTCGTTGTTTGTGAATACCACAAGTGACGCAGGTGTTACCTGACCAAGCGTTCGGTATTCGCTCCACTAACCACTTGCAGTGTTTACTCACACGCAGCTGGCAAAGACAGAGCATTAGAGCAACAGCAAGGTTAAGGGCCACGTGCGTGACTGCGCGTTCTTTGTGCTCGTGAACTCGCGTTGACGACTACGAAAGGACGTCGAAGTGATGAGCACAAGCAACAAGGCGCTCACAACGCACAAAACTTGATTTTGTGTAAGAGAATTTCTGCTGTATTGTCTACGTTTATCGACTTCGCAGTGAATGGTTGAGAGTAACCTACAGGTTACCAGTAGCGTTCGCTTCCATTTAGACAGGCATATGGAGTGTAGCAAGTGCAACTTTCACCGAACTCAGTTCCCTATTGAGATTTTTAAGTGAGGGAGTGTACGAGTGGGCAAATGTTTCCAGAATTTTCACTACAATTAGCCAGAGCACGCTTATATTTTTCTCGTAGTTGCCTCCGTATTATCAATGAAATATTGGTATTTTCTTGGACATGCGGTAGGAAGAAATATTAAACTACCCATCACACTGAAAATATATTCTAGTTTATTTATTAAGAAAGCTGCTGGTGCAACTTTGCCGTAGTGTGTAAGGTTGCATCACATGGCTGCTTACTGTAGAGGAGGGCTTCCCAACCTTTTCAGCTGGTTGACCCCTTCTTCAGTCGAAAATCGATGGCGGACCCCTAGTCTGTTCCCAATGACCCATCATCCCCCTCCCCAAAGTTTCAATAGTCTTTGGTTTAGAGATGAATGAAAACAACATGAAGGTCAAAAATCGACTTATGAAAGATGTAGTGCACTGACAAAGCAAGTTTAACATTTAATGATGCCTGGGGCCGCATACGTGCCAGCGAGTGCTGTGATTGGTCAACAAAGCTCGCTCCGCACATGCGTAAAAGGTTTCAGCGCATCTACCGCCGTGAGCCGGCGCAAAAACGACCCCCGTATTGTTGCGAAACAGTCTCCGGCGCTAAATTGTGTATGTGTTCTCACTTAGGAACCGCAAAGGCTGCTTGGGAATACGACCTGAAGTAAAAGTACATATTTTTTTCACACGAAAAAAAAGTGATGAATTTTATTTTCACATTTTTACTCAATAATTTTACTCATTATTTTACACGATTTCGTGAAGGGTGGCCACGGACCCCCTAGAAAGAGCCGGCGGACCCCAAAGGGGTCCGCGGACCACACGTTGGGAAGCCCTGCTGTAGAGTTTACATGGCTCCTCCCAGCACAATTGATTTTATGTAGCATTACTGAACAATGTGCCTTCGCTGTCGCGTTTTCACAGATGTCTCTCAAAACGTTATCTACTTTGGCTGCATTTTGTTCCCAAATCAGCCGTAACATCAGATGAGGATTATTAATATTGTTATTGTTGTTAGCTGTTTTCAGCTTGACCTACTCGTTTGCGAGACAGGGATGTGAGCAAAACATAGATCGGAAACCGCGGGGAGGATCAACGACTAATATGGGTTGTCTGCTACAATGGCCAGTCTGAGTGTGGTATTCAGGCGGTTTTTCACGCTCCCTTGGGCAACTGCTGGGCAAGTACCCAAATTCCGCCTCAGAGAATACGATACGCGAACAGTTAAAATACTTTTCAAACAGAATAAAGTTTCCACGATATGCATGGCGCACAGCACTTCCTTGTCATAGGATAGCCTGACGACTGCGGCTCCAGAAATGGCATGAGGCGCAAACTTAAATAACAAATTAAATTACCGTAGCCTGAAAGAAACGGACCTCGCATTAGACTGGAACACAATACAAGCCTAGTGCACCAACCTCAACCAAAAAGCAACGTTAATCGCCGGTTAGCGAACCATCGTCAGCCAACTGTGGATCTGACTCCAGTTAACTACATGTATTGCAATGGAAGCACCCTACAGACCCAAAGGTATGAATTTGCACAAGGCTACCTATATACATAACCACATGCATAAGTTTTGAAGACAGTCGCTAGTGAGCGTCGTCACTGTCTCCTGCTCTCACTGTCGTCAACAAACTGTTTGCACCTCGCTACTACTTCGTTTATGTTTGGTGAAATGAAAAACAAAAGAAGAATCCCCAATTTTTCGAAGTAGCCTGTAAGACGAATATACATCGAATTGATCAGTGTGAATGCATCAGCTCTTGAAAATAAAAGAACTGTCGGCTGCAGTATAAAAGTAGAAATGTAGTGTCTCGTTTCCGTCTTTTTTTTCGTTTTTTCCGTTCAGCTCGAATTCTTGCGTAATTTAAATATAAAATTCATCAAATACATGCTAATTAATTGACAAACTTCATGGCGAAACCTTCAGCAGTCCTTTATTTTGCACAATTTGCTACTAGTTTCGATCACATGACCATTATGAAGCTAAGCTGTCATAAACAGCAAGGAAGTTATACCATAATTTGATAATTTGAACAAAAGCAAAATTGTTAATATTCGTGGTGAAACCTTCAGCTGACCTTTATTTTGCGCAGTTCGCTACTAGCTTCAGTCAGATGACCATTATCAATCTAAGCTGGAATAAAAGTAATTTGTTCAAATTATAATATAACTTTTCTGCTGTTTATGCCAACTTAGCTCGATAATGTTCAAATTATGGTATAACTTTCTTGCTGTTTATGCCAGCTTAGCTTGGTAATGGTCTTTTGCCTGAAACTAGTAGCGAATTGAGCAAAAAAAGGACAGCTGAAGGTTTCAACATGAATTTCAACAATTATGTGGTGGCTGAATACCTACAACTACAAACATACTTAAATACATACTAATTAACACAAATAATTGTAATTTTTATGACAAATACACGTCTTCTTATTTCTAACTACATATGCATGCAAAAAAATCAGTTTTCATTGCGAACAAAAATTATTAACTACCGACCTTTTACAAAAGACTGTTAATAAAGACTGCATTGTTAAAAAACTAAAATTTATTATTTTTTCTATAGTTCATAGAAAATGCAACTTATTTAAAAATTTGAATCTACTGGGAATCGAACCTAGGCCACCAATGCAGTGAACATGTATGCTACCACAGAACCATACTGCTTGTCGCAAATAAATCCATCAGATTTCATTATTTTGGCACCATAGTTGTAAAACTTGTAAGTCGATTTTCTAGAGAATTTTCGACAGCTGCGTAGAACTGCTTTGAGAGAGGTATATTTCAGTTTTGAACTTCACATATCATGAGAAATTACAAAGATGTGATTATTGTGTAAGTTCCGCATTACTGAAAAACAGGCAGTGTGGTCACATGTGGAGGCACAATGTAATTCTTCTACTGGTAAATTTAATTCATAAATTAATACATTTTGGGGGCTCATATTATACATAGAGATTGGTATATGATGCTTTGAGTCTGAGTACAACGAAATGTGCTGTCTTAATACTGAAAACCTAGGTCATCTTGAAAAAACCGGGCATCAGCCACAGTCAAATGCAACTGTGGTCAACTTCCTTGTTTAACTTTGATTGAGGTCAGTGCAGAAGAATTTTGTATTGAACAGAGTTAAATGCTGACTTTACTACGGTTAACTTTTAATCAAGGTTAGTGCACTCGGCCCTGAGTTAAATAACAAATTAAATTACCAAATCCTGAGAAAAGCGGACCCCGCATTAGACAGGATAGTGCTAGGGAAATGAAGAAGAGAGACAACAACTTGTTCCCGAATTCCGCAGCAGTTTTCTTTTAATAAAATGTCTTCCACAAATTACGGTACTATCCACAGCATGGTCGCAAACAGGTAGGAGAGAGCACTTGGATTTGTATGCTTGTCACACACGTCCAGGCAAATTACGCTGTTTCCTTGATGTGACAGCATCCTGTAGGCAAGGTGGATGCAAACCTTTACAATGACTTCCTCGTCAAGTTATGGGAAAGGACCGGTTCAACAACCTGGAATGCTGATTCCAGTAACAATTTTTAACATAACGTAAATATGGCTAGAGTAAACCTTTCTGACATACGTCCGTCATATCCAACAAAGACACCCCTTGCACCCACAACACAGCTGACTCAAAGCAGTAAACCACCACTTGACTGTGCACATAAAGACCCATGATAGCTTCCTGAGTCTACATTCAGAAAGAAGGAAGGAACATTAGATTGTAACATCCTGTCGACAACGAGATCTATAGAGAAGCAGGACAAGCTGGGATTATGGAAGAATGGGGAGGTAAATCGATCAGATCATTTCAATGGAACCATCCCAGCATTTGACTTGAGCAGCTTACAGAAGTCCCATAAAAATTGAATCTGAGTGGTCGAATGGGGATTTTCTACATTCAGTATTTCATGGCAGAGCTGTTGCAGTAGAGTCTTCAGATATGTGTACATTCATTCATACATCTACATGGCTATGGAACCAAATACACTGATCACCCAGAACATTATGACCACCTACATAATAGCCAGCATGTCCACCTTTGGCATGGATAACAGCGGCGACGCACCGTGGTATGGAAGCAGTAGGGCTTTGGTAGGTTGCTGGAGGTAGTTGGCACCACATCTGCACACTTAAGCCGCCTAATTCCCGTAAATTCCGTGAAAGGGGCGATGAGCTCTCATGCCACGTTCAATCAAATCCCAGCTGTGTTCGATCAGTTTCAGAGCTGGTGGGTTGGGGTGGCAGCATATCAATTGAAACTCACGACTGTGTTCCTTGAACCACTTCATCTTTCCTGGTCTTGTGACGTGGCAAATTATCTTGTCGAAAAATGCCCCTGCCATCGGGGAATATGACCCATATGAATGGGTGTGTATGGTCTGCAACCAGTGTACGATACTCCTTGACCGTTATTGTGCCTTGTATGAGCTATACCGGACCCATGGGTGCCTATGTGAATGTTCCCCAGAGCGTAACGAAGCTGCCGCCGGCTTATCTCTATCCTAAAATACAGATGTCAAGGAAGGAGCTATTCCTCTGGAAGACGACGAATTCGCGCCCTCCCATAGCCGTGATAAAGAAGGTATAGGGATTCATCAGACTGAGCCATGCTCTGCCACTGCGGCAACGTCCGGTGCTGATGGCCAAGTGCCAATTTCAGTCGCAGTTGCTGATGTCGTCATGTTAACATTGACACTTGCAGGGTCATCGGCTGTTGAGGTCCATCGTTAGGAGTTTCTGGTGCGCTGTGTGTTCAGACACACTTGTACTCTGCCCAGCATTAAAGTCTCAGTTTAGTTCTGCCACAATTCGTCGCCTGTCCTGTTTTACGAATCTGCCCAGCCTGTGACATCTGACATCTGTAACGACGGGTAGCAGCGCAACCCAACAACGTCTGGACGCTGTTTCACCTTGGTTTCTCCACGTGTTGAAAATACTCACCACAGCACTCCTTGAACTCCAGACAAGTCGTGCAGTTTCCGAAATGCTCATAGCGAGCTTCTGGGCCATCACAGCCTGCCCTCGGTCGCGCTCCCTCTACACACGGACAGCTCACTCCCTGATACTACATTCACTGTGCGCGTGTCTGACTAGCAGCCATTCCTTGCCAGGCGACGCTCGTATCGCCTGGACGGGTTAATATCGATGGTTGGTCGATGGTCATAAGTCTCTGGCTGATCAGTGTTTATCCAGGGCCAGCTCCAGGGATTTCGCCGTACTGTACAAAAATTTCAACCCCCCTCCTCACATATATTTTGCAGGAATTGTCTTTCATCCACGACGTTTTATTTTCACGTATCACTTTTTTTTCCTTTATTGAGATTCGATTCCCCCGAAGGGGGCGGGCTGGCAGCAGCTTAGTACGCCGCTCTGCAGCCTACAGATTTTTTTTTTAATGGAGATAATAAATAACAAAAGTAGGCGATAAAATCGGTGTCTTAAATGGTAAAATGGCGGAAAATTGTGGAACTTAAAACATAAAACAAAGGGTTGGCGATGCTAATAAAATACGCAGGAAGCAGACAGGTAAAATAATAGACAAACAATTAAAAATCACGGTGACAGTGTGGTTTCTGTTCGCAAGAGATATAAAATTCACACCCGGCGACAGCATGATTTCTGTTCTCAACACTTTGGAAAAGACACACAACACTGAACACTCACTTGAACACTGCACTAAAAAGTTGACACAAATATGACACACCACAGCCGAGGGCTTGTGGGGGGAACCTGGACAGATGATGGGAAAGAAAAGGCGGATGGAGAGGAAAAACGAAGTGGGGGGGAGGGGGGAAGGAGCCAACGGAGGACAAGGACTCATAAGAGGGGTTGGGAGGGGGCCGGGCAGATGCGAGAGGGAGTGGCGAAAGGCAGAGGAGGGGAATGCAAAAGGACTCGGGGGGGGGGGGGGAGAAGGGAGGCAGAGAGAGGGTAGGGGGGAAGGGGGAACCAGGGTAAAGGACAGAGGAAAGGAGGGGGAGGTGAGGATCATAGTTGATAGGGATAAATGGAGGGAGAGAGGGCATCATCTGGGAAGGGGATTTGACAGAAGCCACCTTGGGAAAGGAGATGGGGTGTGTAGAAATGGAGGGTAGGCGGGACACAACAGTGAAGGAGTGTCAGAGGGCGGTGGTTGAAGAGGAGGGGAGCAACCAGGGGATGAGGGGGATCAAGGTGGCGGGAGGTGTAGAGTATGTGATTATGTTCGAGGAATAGGAGCAGATGGGGGAAAGGAATCAGGTCTTAGAGGATCCGCATGGGGGACGGGAGGTGTATACAGAAGGCGAGGCAGAGTGCATGGCGCTCGAGGATCTGGAGGGACTTATAGAATGTGGGGGGGGGGGGGGCCGATATCCAGGCGAGACTGGCATAACAGAGGATGGGACGGATTAAGGATTTGTAGGTGTGGAGGATGGTAGAGGGGTTGAACCCTCATGTCTGGCCAGAGAGGAGTTTGAGGAGTTGGAGGCAGTTGTGGGCTTTGGATTGGATAGAGTGGAGATGAGTGATCCAGGTGAGGTGACAGTCAATGGTGAGGCCAAGGTAGGTGAGGGTGGGGGAGAGATGGACAGGACGGGCACAGATGGTAAGGAAGAAATCAAGGAGCTGGAAGCAGCTAGTGGTACTACCTATGATGATTGCCTGACGTATCACATTTACTCATATCTCTTTTTGACGTGAATACTTGAAGACCACAGCCAGGTATGGGGAATGGGACGCCGTTAGTGAAACAGGTGAAATGTATACAGCGTATTACGAGGGGCAGTCAATAAGTAATGCAACACATTTATTTCTCGACCAATTTCGGTTGAAAAAATGGGGGATTTGTTGTGACATACCGTGGAATATTCCCGCTTCGCCCTTTATAGTATCATGAAGTTCCAATAGGTGGCAGCGCTATACGCAGCCTTCAAAATGGCGCTTCTAATGGAAGTGCGTCTCAAGCAGAGAGCTGAAATTCCAGATATTCATAAGTGCTTGCACAATGCATATGGAAACCTGGCAGTGAACATAAGCATGGTGAACCACTTTATGAGCAGTCTGTCATCATCGCAACAACGTCACAGAAACTTGTTCAATCTTCCACGTGCTGATCTGCCGCACGCGGCTGCAACTCCTGCAACGTTGGAACGGCACTTTTATTTGAGGGAACTTCAGCATGTTCGTCGCCATAAAAACGCAAACGAACTTCTGCTCCATGACAACACAAAGTCTTGGACAAGTCTATGCACCTGAGAGAAGCTTACGAAACATCATTGGACTGTTCTTCATCACCGATCATACAGCTCATATCTCGCACCTTTCGACTTCCATCTGTTTGGCACAGTGAAGGATGCTCTCCATGGGAAGCAATACATGGACAGTGGGAAGGTTATTTATGCAGTAAGACTTTGGCCCTGACGTCGACCAGTAGAGTGGTACTGTACGGACATATAATGTAGGTCCTCCCAGTAAGATGCCATAGCCAGCCCGGCTAGCTGTACGGTCTAACGCACTGCTTCCCTACGGGGAAGGCTTGTCGGTCCCCGGCACGGACTGCACGAATACGTCCGGCGGATTAGCGTCGAGGTCCGGTAAGCCAGCCAGCCTGTGGATGGTTTCTAAGGCGGTTTTCCATCTACCTCCGCGAATGCGCGCTGGTTCCCCTCATTCCACCTCAGTTACACTATGTCGGTGATTGCTGCGCAAACACTGTCTCCACAAACACGTGCACCATAATTACTCTACCACACGCAGACATTTGGGTTACATCGTGTGGAATGAGACGTTCCCGGGGGAGGGGGTGGGGTGGGGGGGGGTGTCGACTGTGGTTCGGTGTGGGGCGGCGGTGGGGTGAGTGGACTGCTGTAGTCTATTGTAGGGTTGTGTACCACTGAGGGCTACGGCGGGGACGAAGCCTCTCCAGTTCAATACATATGCACATACATACCAGGTGCCACAATGCCGTCGCTCTGAATGGACGTTTTTCAAAAATAGGGCTTTGTAGCCAGAAGAGTGGGGCATAATATGGTGTATTGAAATCTTGTACAGAATCAAGCTTCAGAAAAAAAATGTGTTGGGTTACTTATTGAAAGCCCCTAATAAATTTTGAGTTATAACTCCAAAATTATGTCTATAGGAATTAAGTTATGGCACTCGCACAACATTAAGTAACGAGTAGAGTTCTCGCAGTACTTCAACGCTCACCGTTTCCGCTTCATACCGATTGCTTGCTGTGCTGTAAAGACAGATGGGAGCGTCAGGTTTCGTGAAATTGCCTATTTACATAGCGGTTTATCTTCATATGGTACATACCTGCAACACACCAAACACCTGTTCACTGCGCACTGAACGACTGTTCAGTGCAGGGCTGAACGTGGTAGATCACAGACGTTGGCAGAAGTTGCGAAAGGCACGAAACGTTCTGAATTATGTCAACGAGAGCCGATTAGAACTGTGCGTCTCAAAAAAATAAACATAGTATGTGAAATAGCACCTCCAACAATGGGTTTACACGGGTGGATGACATTCGGCAGCCTATATCCTGTTAGAAACAAACAAATGTAGGCCTACCCTACAAAAAATCTTTATGAAGCGAATGAATGAAAAAGCACGATATGCACAAATAAATCAGAACTAAAATTAATCATACACATAACGTGTACACACCTACCTTATAATACAGATATTTTTCTTGCTTTGGCATTAGCGAATTCAAGTACTATTTCCTTGAACTCCAAACACTCTATAGCTCATGTCCAGTCGACATCGTTGGCAGCCCACATAGTCGTGCCAAAATTAATCATACACTTGATGTGTACACACTTACCTTATAATACAGATATTTTTCTTGCTTAGGCATTAGCGAATTCTAGTACTATTTCCTCGAGCTCCAAACACTCAGTTAGCTCTTGTCCAGTCGGCATCGTTGCCAGCCCACATAGTCGTTCCTGGGCCATTGTTGACGTCAGGAACGTTTTAATTGTTTTAAGCTTCAAAAAACTTCTTTGTTCACTTGCCACCGTCACAGATTGTGTTAGGAAACTTCTGAAGGCTAGATTTAACGTTGGGCGCAGTGCCATATTCCCTTATGAGTTTCGAAGTACCGGGGATAACAACAGCTGCGCGAGTCACGTAACAGCCAGTACAACTTGAGTGCTGCATTATCGGTGTATTTCGGCGCATTTGCTATTTCAAGTGGAAGGTAATCGGACAGCAAATGACTTCCATATAAATGCTTGGAAAAAAGTGTATAAATCGCCAGTGACTATAAATGTGTCCGTAATGCATAAAGGAAAAGTGGCTGTGGTCAGATATCGAGAAGGTGTTCTTTTCGACGTGCGACGACCAAGATTTACGGTTCAAAACAAACAGTTTTGAAAGCACTATCGCTTAGTGTAGCGAAAAGTAACAGTTCAATGTGCACTACTGCACAGCATGGTCACAAACAGTCTGAAAAGCTTTTAAGGGTGTTGTAGGGTAGATTGTGCTGAGAAATATTGTTTAGAAAAAAATTCAATACGTTGCGCCGCTTCCGAGTTATTTAGCATTGAGGTTAGCCTATCAGGCCTTTGCGTGCGACAATTCAAGCGGCCCCCCAGATGACGTTGTCGTCAAACGTTTTATTCGTTTGGTTCCCTAAAACCGAACAAGACAGCGATACAAGAATTTCACATGGGACTATAGTAAGGATCGAACGCTGGCCAAAGACTAAGGAACTTCGTGTGCAATCATCTATGCCATGAGAACAACAAACTATCTATGGTCGCAGGTTCGAATCCTGCCTCGGGCATGGATGTGTGTGATGTCCTTAGGTTAGTTAGGTTTAATTAGTTCTAAGTTCTAGGGGACTTATGACCACAGCAGTTGAGTCCCATAGTGCTCAGAGCCATTTGAACCATTTGAACCAACAAACTATAATGGTATCTGGTGGACCGCTTGAATCTGCACGCGCATTGGCCTGATTGGCTAACTTCAATGCTAATTAACTCGGAAAGGCGAAACGCGTCGAATTTTTTCTAGTTAATCTCATGCATGCCTCAAATAACAGGCACGATATTTACGTAATGGATGCGTCTGATGGCGTATCGATCTTTCAGTGTAGATGCACAATAATGTCGGACCTCTCGCGGGAATACATAGGACTGCGAGCGAAGAGGAATACACCCAGGTGACGAAAGTCATTTTATGCCTCCTAATACCGTATCGGACCTCTTTTTGGCCGGCGTAGTGCAGCAACTCGAGGTGGCATCGACTCAGCAACTCGTGGAAGTGCCCTGCAGAATACTGAGCCATGCTGCTTCTATAGCTGTCCATAATTGCGAAAGTGTTCATGCTGCAGGATTTTGTGCACGAATTGACCTCTCGATAGAGTCCCATAAATCTCCGATGGGATTCGTATCGGGCGATCTGGGTGGCCGAATCATTCGCTCGAATTGTCCAGAATGTTCTTCAAACCAGTCACGAATAACTGTGGCCCAGTGACATGGCGCATTGTCACCCACAAAAACTTCATCGTTCGTTGCGAATATGAAATCCATGAATGGCTGCCAATGGTTTACAAGTAGCCGAACATATCCATTTACTGCAAATGATCGATTTAGTAAGATCAGAGGTCCTGTACTAGCAATGTAAACACAGTCCACATCATTATGGAGCCACCACCGTCTTGTACAGTGCTTTGTTGACAACTTGGGTCCATGGCTTCGTAGGGTGGCGCCACTCGAACCCTACCATCGGCTCTTACCAAGTGAAATCGGGACTCATCAAATCGGGACTCATCTTACCAGGCCACGGCTTTCCAGTTGTATAGTGTAAAATGGTCACTGGCCCAGTAGAGGTCATGCAGGCCACGTCATGCTGTTAGGAAACGCACTCTCGCCGGTCGTCTGCCACCATAGTCCATTAACGCCAAATTTCGCCGAGCTGTTGTAATGGATACGTTCGACGTACCTTCCACTTTGATTTCTGAGGTTATTTCATGCTGTGTTGGTTGTCTGTTAGCACTGACATCTCTACGCAAACGCCGCTGCTTTTGGTCGTTAAGTGAAGGCCGTCGGCCACTGCGTTGTCCGTGGTGAGAGCTAATGCCTGAAATTTGCTATTCTCGGCGCACTCTACACTGTAAATCTCAGAATACTCAATTCCCTAACGATTTGAGAGACAGAATGTGTGGTGTCACCGCCAGACACCACACTTGCTAGGTGGTAGCTTAAATCGGCCGCGGTCCATTTAGTACATGTCGGACCCGCGTGTCGCCACTGTGTGATCGCAGACCAAGCGCCACCACAAGGCAGGTCTCGAGATACGATATAGCACTCGCCCCAGTTGTACGACGACTTTGCTAGCGACTACACTGACGAAGCCTTCCTCTCATTTGCCGAGAGACAGTTAGAATAGCCTTCAGCTAAGTCCATGACTACGACCTAGCAAGGCGCCATTAACCGTATCTGAAGATAGTCTTATTTGTATTATCAAGAGCGATGTACCACAAGGATCGAATAAAGTTAAGTATTCGAGGAGCTGCATACTTTTCTTATTAGTATTCACTACTTATCTTGTTCCAGAATTCACGCTCCCCGTCTGCGTTAGATAGCGTGCATTTAGGCCGCCTCTATCTGCAAGGTGTTGGCACATTTACCAACACGTCATTGGCGACGAGACAACGGAAAGGGTCTTGTTCTTTCTAATTGCTTACATTTACTTGTGTCATGGCTTCGCCACAATCTCCAGATGTACTGTCCGAATTTTATCGCTTGCAGAATCAGCAGACGCAGGCGTTATTGGATGCCCTTGGACAGCTCGTCCAGGGTCCACGTGCGCTGCAAACCGATGCGGCCGCCGCCGCTTCACCACTACCGCAGCCACAACATGCAGTTGCACCGCCATTCCGTAATTTTCAAGCAGACGTAGAATCCTGGACGGAATGGTCCCGCCAGTTTGGATTTCATCTCGCCGCCTACAGAATTCAAGGTAACGAGCGGCAGCCTCATTTATTGTCGCGTGTAGGGGGGCAAACGTACCGTGTGATAGTGAAATTGTTTCCCCGACGCGACGTAGCAACTCTGTCCTACGATGAAATTTTGTCGGCATTGGACGCCTATTTCAAAGAAACAGTCAATGTCGTTGCAAAAAGGTATACTTTCTTTCGTACAAAACGTACGGCCGGTCAAACTAATAGGGAGTGGGTTGCAACATTGCAAGGCCTTACTAGGGATTGTGCGTTTGAATGTGACTGTGGCCTTCCTTATTCAGATACTATGGTACGTGATGCAATTGCACAGAACGTTTCTGATGTTCGCATACGGGAACAGATTTTGAAACTAGTTAATCCCTCCCTTCAACAAGTGATAGACATATTGGATAGACAAGACACACTTGACTGTGCTCAGGAATCATTTGAAACTTCGCCAGCTGTGTGTCGCATTAACCGGCCCGCCGGGCGCGCTGCAAGGAACTGTAAACAGCCTTCGCGCACGTCCGCACAACCACGTGTCCCGCGAAAGCGAGCAAATGCAGTGCTGAAATCATGCCCGCGGTGTGCAACTAGACATTCGCGTGACAATTGCCCGTCACGCCAAGCTATTTGCTTTTTCTGTAATAAGAAAGGACGTGTTCAAAGTGTTTGCCAGAAAAAGCTCAGATCAGACAATCACAACCATTCCCGGCCTTTTGCTTCGCGCCGGAATCGAACCAAGGACACTCAGGCTCGTGGACCTTCGCCCATGGACATTCATGTAGTTAATTCCACTTCGTCCAGTGACACTGTCTCTAACAGTGACTGTGTTTGTCCCACAAAAAGAGTGCGTCGACGTCGCCGGAAATCACGTCAATTAGCAAGTGATGCTGTGCCTGTATCAGTTCAAATTGCACGAGACAGTCGCTCTTGTCGTCGGCAGGACAATCAACTTTTTGTAGATTTGGACTTTAATGGCAAGGTCATACCATTCCAGCTCGATACCGGAGCTGCTGTTTCATTGCTCAATCACGACACGTACAAACAACTGGGCAAACCTCCGTTGCGTGCCGCAAATGTTCAGCTCAGTACATATTCAGGACAGAAAATTCCTGTGTTAGGACAGTGCAGCCTTCTTGCAACATACAAGGGACAAACAAAACTTGTCATTTTACGTTCTTCGTTCTTCTACTGCAGTGAACTTGTTTGGTTTAGATTTATTTCAGTTGTTTAACATGTCTATTGTAAATCAGGTCCTATCAGTGAATCAGACTGTGCCTTCAGACAGTGTTTCTCGTCTGTGTGAAGAATTTGCAGACATTTTTGCCCCGGGCCTGGGTTGCGCTACAAACTATGAAGCACGTTTGGAACTGAAAATAAACGCGCAACCGAAATATTTCCGAGAGCGCAATGTTCCTCACGCATTGCGTGTTGAGGTCGCAAGAACATTACACGATTTAGCATCACAAGGTGTGAGTGAATGTGCGCAATGCCTTTTCGATTTCAGCTCCGCTTCATCGCTTGCGCCGTACAGGTGTTCCGTTTCTCTGGACGACGGAATGCGAACGCGCTGTTCGCCAGTTGAAATCGGCGTTGCTTTCAAATACTTGCCTTACGCCATTCGATCCCCAGAAACCCCTTTTGTTGATGGTAGATGCATCGGATTTCGGGATCGGTGCTGTGCTTGCGCACAAAGATGGCTCGCATGATCGCCCTATTGCCTTTGCGTCAAAATTGCTCTCGTCTGCGCAAAGAAATTATTCACAGATAGAGAAAGAAGCTTTGGCTCTCGTGTTTGGTGTTACTAAGTTCCATGATTTCTTGTATGGTCGTCACTTTACCATCATCACAGACCACAAACCTTTGACGTCGCTTGTAACCTCCCCACCGTAATTTTAAAAGAAATGACGATAATAAAAGACGATACTAATTAGAAATGCTAATGGACATTACTCTATGCGTAACCTGCCCATAATGAAATGTACTGACAATGGCAACAAAAATGTGAAATTCGCAATCTGACTCAAATATAAATTCTTCACCAAAAAATTAAAGTCCATTCAGCGATAAGAAAATTCAATTAAACCGAAATATCGGTCTTTGGCCCTGTGTAAAACAATCAGAATTAAAGTCTTACCTCAGAATAACTGGATGTCAAATTTCTGCTCTTATTTCTGCGCACGGCTTGGAGGAACTGCATTGCAAATAATAATATTCCTTTTTTCTGTGAATTTACTGAAATTTTTCTTCAAAAGAAGTGGAATGAAATGGGAAGTGCAACGAAATCTTTAGTTCAATAAAAAATAAAATTTTTGAAAAAATGCTTTTGAAATTAAAAATTATTATTGGGGCACTTGTTGGAGAATAATTACAATAAATAAATTTTTACATTATCTAATGATTATATTAATTAACAGTATACCTCATTCAGCATCTTGACCAGTGTTGCCGACCGCCTACATCACACAACCGCACTGGGCTGCTACTACTGACCGACCGCTCTGCATGACGACTACTGACTGAGAACTGCTCTGCAACTGAACAGAGAACAGAGCTACTGCTTCGCAACGACAGACTGACAGACTGAGAACCGCTCGCAACACTCGCGCGGTCAAGCGCAAACTCTCTGGTCACAGATGCTACAATGCCTCGCCATCGCTGCTATGTTACATACGTGTTTCATAACCCTCCACTGGGGGGGCAAAAATTTGGCAGCGATGGTGAGTCATTTGGACTTGCCAAGCGCGGCAAAATTTTTCTTTAATTAACAAAATCCTACAACTTACAGAATATTTAAATGTTGTGCACACGCACTAAGTACAAAATATATCAGACAAAGACAAAATGTGAATACAAAACATAGTAGCAAATCAGAAAAATGTATATACAAATTTTTTGACAGATAACAAAGTGCACAGGCACTGAAAATATTCTTTAGCATATTCAGAACAAATAAACAGACTGGCAAAAAATATTATGTTGACAAGTGACATGAGTGCACATGCACTGTAGTTCAGAAAATAAAAAATGTATATACAATATAAAAGACAAGAGTGTACATATACTGTACTTCAGAACAAATCGAAAAATGTCTTTAGCATTTTCGCAATAAATAAACATAATGGCAAACATCATGTCGACCAGTGACATAAGTGTACTCGCACTGGAGTTCAGCGAATCGAAAAAAATGTATAACCTACGAACAGAAATGATGTTACCAAAAAAATGATTTTCATTATGTGACAAGAATTAGGATAGGAAAAAGTACAACACCAAGTGACACAACTTGAAGTTCTTTTCCCATCAGAATTTATCAGTGTAGCCAAGACACTGAACTGTCGTAGTAATGTTCCATGTTTTCATTTTGGCAGTACATTACGTACACCAAACAGTGGGACCATAATAATGTCTTCATCGCTCACGGTGGTGGACAGCATGTCGTGTCAACACCACGCTCTTACAAGGCACACCACGTAGAATTAGTGCAAAACCAAATATAGTGCTCCATGATCAGTGGGATAAACAGGACAAATGGACATTGCAGTAATTCAGGGTAGTTAACTCATGAGGTGAAGGACCTTATGTCACATAATATTGACAATTACAGTCTTCATTGATAGTTTGTGGCATTCATAGCCCAGTTATTGAACATTTCTGTACCAAGTATGTAGTATTACAGAAAAATGTTCATTAATTGTTTTACATAGAATCAGTAGCCTTCTTTTCCTGGTTACAAAGTATTATGAAATAATCGCATTCTTTTCAGTTACAGAGTATAATTAAGAATCATTAACCTTCTCCTAATTACAGTTAATTAATCATTTGTCATTCCAATAATAATCATTAGCCTTTTCCTAATTACAGATAATTAATCATTTGTCGTTAATTAATCATTTGTCTAATTACAGTTAATTAATCATTTGTCTAATTACAGTTAATTAATCATTTGTCATTCCAATAATAATCATTAGTCTTCTCCTAATTACAAAGCATTATTAAACAGTAATTAAGATTCATTAGCCTTCTAATTACAAAACATCCTAATTACAGTTAATTAATCATTTGTCATTCCAATCTATTAAGAATCATTAGCCTTCTTCTAATTACAAAGCATTATTAAACAGTCACATTCTTTTCTGGTTACAAAGTATCAACATTGGAAACAAGAGCTAATCAATGGCATAATTAATAACAATTCTTCAAGTGACATTAATTATTGGCACTCAGTGGCCAGCAAGTATTGAATAGAATCATCATTCAGTATTATTCAGATTATTACGAAGTCATTATTAAAAATCAGTTAATTACAGTCATAGCATTAATAATCATGGGCATTATAAGTAGTCTCATTACAATAAAACATTGTTCCTCATTCAGTAGTATTCAGATCATTACAAAGTCATTATTAAAAATCAGCTAGTTACAATCAAAGCATTAATAATCATGGGCATTATAAGTAGTCTCATTACAATAAACAGTGTTCCTCATTCAGTAATATTCAGATCATTACAAAGTCATTATTAAAAATCAGTTAATTACAGTCAAAGCATTAATAATCACAGGCATTATAAGTAGTCTCATTACAATAAACAGTGGCAGTTATTAGCTAGTGACAAAGCATTATCTTAAATATATACTTTTTTTTGTCTCATTAAGAAGTCATTACTCAAGCGACATACTATTCAGAGCTAATCAGTATTATTCAGAATTATCATAAACTAGTGACATTATGTGGGACTGGTAATACATTATTATTATTTTTTTTATTTTTTTTATTTTTGCAATGCATTGCGTTGGGATCGATAATTAATTGCTGAGGCATAACACTATTTGCTTTTGACCTATTGCTGCAAATGAGGATAGGTAACGTCATTCGTCATGAGTCAGCTGTACCAAGGTTATGTAACAAGGCAGTATATGTGATCACATTTATAAATGATAGACACAAATGGGTAATAAAAAAAAATGCAAGTACTAGAACAGGTATAATAAGTAACAGGTTTAGTAAGTATCATGAAAAACTTTTCCTGAAAAAAAAATACAAGATGGATTATCGACCTGAAAGAAGAAACGCACACTATGCTGAAAAGTAGTGAACTTCGAATTAACAGGTAGTGAAATGTGTATAAAATGTGTTCCATAGCTGTCCTTTCCAAAACTTTCCATCATCCTACTATGCAATATAACACCTGCTGTCAAAACAAACTGCAACAAATACTTAAATAACTACGTAGCATAAATACATAACTTCAACATTATCCTCGTCTGTAAAGAAAAAACTTCATTATCCATCACTTCATTATCCATATTATCATAACTTCATTATTATCATCACCTGTAAAGAAAAACTTCATTATTCATAACAGCATATTCTTCATCATTATTCATTATCATCTGTAAAAAATCACTTCATTACTCATTACATAACTATTCCTTATCTCTAGCATATTTCATCATTAAAACTAAGATGTGTAGTTCTCTCTGACAGCCTGCATCAATCACCTTGTATTCTGAAAGAAAAAATTAGTTAAGACTGCTATTCTACGATGAGTATTGTATATTCTTGTTAATGCCTGCCAATCCTGATCCATTTACTCTTCCTCATAAAGTTATTGCATCACCTTTCGTTTATTCCCTAGGTGAAATTCCCATGTATGCTAAATTTATTTCTTAGAATCATCATTCCTTTCTGAAATTCATGAACAAAGATTAATGTCTTGCATTTAAATCATATACCCACTAAATAATGACTGGTTTATGGTGACACAATTAAGCATACAGCATAACATGACAGAAAACGTAACGTGTCAAAGACATTGACAGTGTTCAGATGCAAAAATGTACACAGAATAATACGATGCAGCAGCAAAAGGAAAAATGTAAAACAGTCACGATGTTGAGATATCATAGGGCAAAAAAAAAAAAAAAAGTCAAAGTCGACTGGTGTGTGTTATATCTTAACTATTTCACAGTGCATATAAACAAAACTGGAATACAATCATACATAAAAAGACAAAATGTGACGTTCGTTGTGTTCAGCTTGTATGTAGTGTAGTTAATCGAGGCGAGAATTAAAGACTTTAATGGAGAGAGAATTTGATAAATTAATACGTCATTACATAGAATTGCATAATTATTCATAAAATACTTAAGTTCATTTAGAAAAATATGCACGGTCTGATGTGTAACGACAAGAAAAGCGACCTGCTAACCTTACCTTGCCGGGCACTTGCCAAGAAAAAATACGATAATCATCAGTAATTAGTCACGTGAAATAATTGCATTAGTAAATGGCATCATAGTGTGTTGAATCATACAGTGTCTTCATTCAATAAACGGTTTAATGTTTGAGATATGGTGGTTGCCTTTCGATTTTCTAGTTCTCGAAGTTTCGACGTGTACAACATTGGGGTGAGGGATGCTGCGAATCCGATATGGACCTGCGTATAGAAGTTCAAATTTACTGCACTTACCTTTTAATTTACTGGATAAATAGTGTGTACGTATCAATATCTTCTGTCCAACGTGAAAGTCGCGGCGTGTACAAACCTGTTTTTGCTGTCTTCTCCGGCGCTCTGCGGCACGTTTGATGTTGTTCAGCGCAATGTTAATTATTTCGTGGTGTCGTAATCGACGAGATGTAGGAAATGTTATTAATTCTTTAATTTTGTTAGGTGGTTCAGCATTTTTCAGTATAACAGACGGAGATAGCATAGTGGATTCATTTGGAATGGAATTAATTACATCTTGGAATGAGAATATGTGTGTGTCCCAATCAATATGTCTTTTGTAGCAGTATATTCGGCACAGCTTACCAATTTCTTTCATTAATCTTTCACAGGGGTTCGAAGAAGCGTGGTACTTGGATATATAAATCGGAGAAATGTTTCTGGCTCGTAACATGCGTGTCCATACGCTATTACGGAATTGAGATCCATTGTCAGAAATTACTTTCATTACATGCCCTACATGAGATAGAAAATGTTTTACAAATGCTTTCGAAACAGTCTTAGCAGTAGCTTTGCGTAATGGAGTGAAAGTAACAAATTTTGAAGTAAGCTCAACAGCGACAAATATGTAGCAAAAACCTCTGTTAGTTCTGGGAATCGGACCAAAAATATCTACAGCGGCCATATGTCTTAATTTAACAGGTATAATGGGATATAATGGAGGAATATGTGAAGTGGTGTCTGATTTAGCTTTCTGGCAAATTTTACAAGACGCTAAAACTCGTCGTATACGTTTCTCCATGTTGGTAAAGTAACAGTTCTGTCTCAGTATAAGAAAACATTTTCTTGCTCCGTAATGTGCGTAACTTAAATGAGTGTACCAAATTAATTTGTTGACCAGTTCGTCAGGAATGCATAATAACCAATTGTTGCTGTCAGGATGAGAGCGGCGAAACAGAATGTCATTGCGCACTGTGTAGTGGTTCCTAATCGTAACATTATTCTTATCTTGCCAAAGCTGTTTAATTTCTTTCCACACATTGTCTTTATTTTGCTCCTTTGCTATGTCCTGTAATGACGATGAAATAAAGTTTTCAAATGCAACTTGTTGGATGTACATGACACTGAAATTTGTTTTGCAGAAGTTGGTTGCTACGTCTTGCTGATTGTTGCCGAGAGAACGCGATAGTGCGTCTGCTATAACATTTTGTGTGCCGGGAATGTGAACAATCGTAAAATTAAATTCTTGTAAATATAGTTTCCATCTACTTAACCTGTCGTGAGTAAATTTAGCTGAAAGCAAAAATTGTATTGCTCTGTGGTCTGTGTAGACGGTGGTATGTCTGCCATAAAGAAAGTGCCGAAATCTCGTAAAAGCCCATACAACACATAATGTTTCAAGTTCTGTAACGGAGTAATTTCGCTCAGCAGGTGACAGAATGCGGCTTGCAAATGCGATGTTTTTGATTACTATTGAACCATCTTCTTCAATTTCCTGGAAAATATGTACGCCTAAGGCGGTGTTGGAACTGTCGGTGGCAATGGAAAAATTTCTAGTAAGATCTGGGTGCGATAATAGTGGTGCATTCAACAAAGCATGTTTCAGGTTCATGAATTCAGAGTGTGCTTGCTTATCCCAAGACCAAATACTGTTTTTACCTGTTAATTGGCATAGTCTAGGCGTGTCTAAAGCAGAATGGTGAATGAATTTACGAAAAAAGTTAATTAAGCCCAAAAAACTGCGTAATTGCTTCTTCGTCGTAGGAACGGTAATGTCACGTAGAGCTTGAAGTTTTTCCGGATCAGGTGCAATGCCTTCTGCTGAAATTACGTGTCCAAGAAATTTTATGGAAGTTTTGCCAAAGTGCGATTTACTAAGATTAACTGTAAGTCCTTGTGCATGAAAAGTTTGTAACAGTTGTTCAAGAATCAGATTGTGTTCGGACCAGTTAGCTTCTGCGAAAAGAATGTCGTCTACATACGTCGTAATTCTGTCTTTAAGTTCTGTCGGAAGTATAGTGTTCAAACCGCGAATAAAAGCTGCAGAAGAAATAGTTAAGCCGAACGGTAGTTTGCAAAATTGATAACAGTCGCCGAAACAGAGAAAAGCTGTATATTTTCTACAATTCGGATGAAGTTGAATTTGCCAAAATCCCGATTTCAAATCTAATGTGGAATAAATAGCAGTGCCGTGAAATTTCTGTAAAAGTTCCTCTAATGTCTGTGGTCGATCTGTTTCATTAATAATAATGTCATTAATGTGACGTGAATCAAGTACAAGGCGAAGTGAGCCATCTTTTTTCTTAACAATATGTAGCGGGTTTATGTACGGACTAACTGCTGGTTCAATAATTCCTTGATCAAGCATATCCTGCAATTCTTTTTTAACTTGTTCTCTGTGAATATATGGAATAGGATAATGCTTTGCTTTAAATGTGTCGTGCGGTTTGACTTGAAATTCATACATAAAGCCGGACATAGTACCAGGAATGTTGTCAAAAACTGGAGCTTGCTGTAAAAGAATTTTGTGTAATTGCGTTCGTTCGTCGTCTGTAGTTGCACTGCTTTGTCTAACTTTATCGGAAATCATTTGTATTACGTCGTAGTCCATTTCGTCTGGAGTATTATAGTTGTGTACGTACGTATCCGTTAACAATGTGGGATTACAGTCTATGTCACGTGTTGCGGAAATGACCTCTGTGCGGTTGATTGTTTGTTCTTCCGCAGATAATGAGTGCTGAAATTCTAAAGCAAGTTGTACATTTTCATCCTTTAACATTAAATAAGAATTCTGAAAATCAATGACTGCGTCGTGTTGTACCAGAAAATTCGTACCTAAAATTACGTCTGTTGTCAATAAAGGAACAATCCAAAAATTTGAGTGGAAGGTATGACCTGCAATACAAAATGATAAATGCGTCTGTAATTTAACGTCTACTTCTTTACTCGGTACTGCTCCTTTCACTTTTGTTTTGCCTAATGGTAATGTCGGATAGGTATTCTCTTTGCTGCACTCATTAAAAGTCTCCTCATTTATTACTGATAGAGGTGATCCGGAATCAATTACTGCTAAAAATTTCGAAGAACCAATTTTAATTTCGATGACAGGATGTGAAATAGTTTTCTGAACAAATGGTCTTTCCTGCAAAAGAGTGTCTCTGATGTCGTCAAAAGTAATTACATTTTCGTGAACAACATTTTGCGTGTCTAAGGTAGTGCTTGAATTATTGCAAGATGCGTCCTGTACATTATCTAGTCAGATTCTATCTGACGTGTTATTATTATTAGGAGGATTCTGTGGCATTTCGACTATTTGAACGTTCTATTACTTCTTCCAGACGTATTACGTTCTGGATGGTATCTACTGTCGGGTTTATTCATGAGAATATGTTCTTGTGAATAATTTTGCTGTTGGTGAGACCGACTGTTATTATATGTACGCTGGTAATTGTGCTCATCGTTTTTACGTCTGTCGTAATAGTCATTCCTATACGGTGTATTGCGATAGGAATTGAAATACTGCCTTCGTTGTACATAGTTGTTTCTCTGCTCCCGTGCGTTACTATTTGTTGCGCCAGGGACTATACGTGCACGCGGCGAAACATTAAACCCTGGTTGACCTTGTGTATTCCATTGTTGGTTAGGTATGCTAACCGGCTGGTTTTGATGTTGTTGTTGTGAAACACCTCTATTGTTACTAAAGTGTTGTTCCTGTTGCTGAAAATTTTGACGGTATTGATAATTAGAATTTTGCCTGTTATTAAAGTTTTGGTAGTTGTCGTTCCTAAAGCGTCTGTTATCTTTCCGATTGAAATTACGTCCCTGATCATAATTGCAGTACTGTTGTTGACCTTGGTTGTTACTCAAAAAGTTTTTGTTTACAAAAGAATAATCAGATTGCTGTACTTCCAAGAGCTGTAAAAGATCTCTGAATGCTGAAATGTTTTCTTTTTGCTGACCCGTTAGAAGTGACACTCGTAATGACCGTGGTAATTTAGAGATGCATAGTTGTATAAGTGCGGATTCACTGTACGGTTCACTTAGGTACTGGTTTTGTTGTACCATGTGCTCAAAAAATTGCGTTACACTGGGAAAATTTGAGTTTTCATAGTTTGGCAAACTAATTAGTTGGTCTTTAATTCCGCGCTGTGTCGTCTTCGACCAGTACGCTGACAGAAAAGCATTCTGAAATTCCTCTACCGAATAGCATTGCCTCGCGATCGGTCTCATGCGAGTTGCCGGTTCGCCTTCCAAAAAACTGCAAATAAATTCAAGTTTGTGTGTTACAGGCCAATTCGGTGGAAGAGCAAAGCTAAATTGTTGAATCCAATCCAGTGGGTGAATCTGCGTTCTATCGTTTTTAAAAACTTTAAACTTTCTCACTGACAGAAAATGTTTGTAGTCGAAATTATCATCTCTGTGTGATGGAACAGGTTGAGGATCGTAAGAGAATCTATTGAACTGTGGTTGATCAGAATCTAAGTCCCTTACTCTCTGTAGATTACCCAAATTATACGCGCTGCGTGAGTCTGACACATGTTCATAAAGTGGCGTCTGTTGCGGTATGTTATTAACTGAAATGTTTTTCATCTCTGTTACTTCTTGTTGTAAATTTGACAACTTCCTACGTAACGTATTGTGAGATGAATCGATCTCATTAATTGTCTGCTGTAAATTTTGAAATTCAGGTGTTTGGATATATGAAACCGGTGCAGTATCGTCTGATTTATTGTCATTAGCATTTTCGATAACATCAATACGACTGGCCAATTCATCACATTTTTCAGTCAGTATTTTAACCTGATCATCGGTTTTAGAATCGGACGCATTAATCTGTTTTTGCAACTTGCGCGTAGTTTCGCTCATTTTTTTAACATCAGCTTTGATGACATCGCAATCCTGTGTTAGATCTAATTGTTCGAATCTGTCTGTCACTGTTTGAATATTTACTGTGTGTGTATCTGTTTTTGATTTAAGATCAGAAATTTCATCCCGTAATTCCGCGTTCAATTGTTCTATGATATTAATTTTGTCGGACACTGTAGTAATATTATTGTCTACATACGTCTTCGCTTTCGCGAATATTTTACGTTTGTCCTCTTGTCTTTGTGCAGTGATTGTTTCCATGACTTGTCGTTTTACTTTGTTTTGATCCTGAATAAATCTGCGGAAACGCGTATCACTGTTCTGTATGTGCTGATTAAAGCGCTCGTTAATCTGAGTGTTCTGCTGTTCGAATTTCGCGTCTATCTTTGCGTTCATAGTGCGCGAAAGTTCTACCCTCATTGCTTTAAACTCGTCGCGTAGTTGTGTAGCTTTTTCAGAGCACTGTTTAGCGACTCCGCTAATTTCGTCTCTGAGTATTTCTGTTGCGGCTGTTTGCATTTCCCTTAATTCTTGCGCAACAGACTTAATTTCTTCGCTATTTTTTTGTGAACAAGCCTCAATTTCCGTGCGCAACTGTTCCTTAGTGTCATGGCACTGCGCGGCAACCGCTCTAATTTGTTCACTAAGCTGCCTCGAATTGTCGTCAAATTTTTCATTTTGTTGTCTGACCTGTTCACTAAGTTGCTTGAGGTTTTCATTCTGTTGTTTGTTATCTTCCCTAAGTTGTCTGAAATCTTCACTCTGTTTGTCTAATTTTTTATTCTGTTCACTAAATTGTTGTTTGAGATTGTTGTCTATTTTCTCACTTTGCTGTTGTAGCAAACTTTTCATAATTCGTACCAAGTCAAAACTAGCGTTTATATTCTCTGTGCTGTTTAGTGGTGGATCTGGAATTGTCTCGCTTTCCGTAACCATTTGGTTATTCTGAGATTCACCAAAAGGTTTGTCAGTCAAACATACACTGTCAGTCCCTATTTCGGAATTAAATAAATCCGTCGTACTTTCACTACACTGACCATTTTCATTCGAAAAATTTGTCTGTATGTTACTTGAATCTTCCAAACCGGTTGTGTTAAGCTGGGTAGCGCTCATTACTATAGACCGCTCTGCGTCATCAATTGTCGTCAAATTAACAGACGAGACAATTGAGTTCGTTTGTTCATTATCAGGGTAAAAGTCATCATTAGTGGTTGGAATGCACTGATTGTTAGTGAACGCAGGATTGTCATCATTACACTGCGTGTCACATGTCCTATCGGTAAAGTCGTTTGAGCCGGTAATTTCGTTCGTAATACCTCGCGATACACTATTCACAGTCTTTCGCGGCATTTTTACAATAGTCAAAATTTTTCACAAAACAAATAAACACAATGCAAAAGCAACACACAAATACAACAAAGCAACAAATTGCCGTTGACCTGTAGAAAGAAAGTCACAAGTTAATAAAAGCGTTGCGCCAAATCCTAATTATATCTAAGCAAATAAGAGCAGATATCTGACTGTTGCTCAAAAGACTCTCAACGAAATACGATCCTGGACTGGGTGTCGCCAAGTGTAACCTCCCCACCGTAATTTTAAAAGAAATGACGATAATAAAAGACGATACTAATTAGAAATGCTAATGGACATTACTCTATGCGTAACCTGCCCATAATGAAATGTACTGACAATGGCAACAAAAATGTGAAATTCGCAATCTGACTCAAATATAAATTCTTCACCAAAAAATTAAAGTCCATTCAGTGATAAGAAAATTCAATTAAACCGAAATATCGGTCTTTGGCCCTGTGTAAAACAATCAGAATTAAAGTCTTACCTCAGAATAACTGGATGTCAAATTTCTGCTCTTATTTCTGCGCACGGCTTGGAGGAACTGCATTGCAAATAATAATATTCCTTTTTTCTGTGAATTTACTGAAATTTTTCTTCAAAAGAAGTGGAATGAAATGGGAAGTGCAACGAAATCTTTAGTTCAATAAAAAATAAAATTTTTGAAAAAATGCTTTTGAAATTAAAAATTATTATTGGGGCACTTGTTGGAGAATAATTACAATAAATAAATTTTTACATTATCTAATGATTATATTAATTAACAGTATACCTCATTCAGCATCTTGACCAGTGTTGCCGACCGCCTACATCACACAACCGCACTGGGCTGCTACTACTGACCGACCGCTCTGCATGACGACTACTGACTGAGAACTGCTCTGCAACTGAACAGAGCTACTGCTTCGCAACGACAGACTGACAGACTGAGAACCGCTCGCAACACTCGCGCGGTCAAGCGCAAACTCTCTGGTCACAGATGCTACAATGCCTCGCCATCGCTGCTATGTTACATACGTGTTTCACGCTTTTTCATCCGCACAAGCCTGTACCTCCGCGTACAGCGCAGAAATTCATTCGCTGGTCTATTTTCCTCTCGCAGTACCGCTACGATATCTTGTATCGGTCCACTGCTAAGCACGGAAACGCCGATGCGTTGTCCCGTTTGCCTGTTGCTGAGGATAAAGCATTCAATTCTTCCGAACTTGCTTGCATGTTCATTGATGCGGCAACCGATGAAGTAGTCGAATCGTTTCCGATTGATTTTCGTCGTATAGCTACAGCCACAGCTGCTGACCCTGTCCTTGCTACCGTTTTGCGTTTTGTTGCTACGCAATGGCCTTTGTCAAAGTCTCGGATCGAGGATCCGTTGGTTCGCCGATTTTTTGCTCATAGGGAGAGACTTTTTGTACGACGTGGTGTTTTGTTGTTGCGTTCTGATAATGATCAGTCCAGAGTCGTGGTCCCACGTTCGTTACAGTCCTCTGTCTTACGGCTTCTTCACCAAGGACATTGGGGTATAGTGCGAACGAAACAGCTTGCTCGTCAGCACTGTACTTGGTTCGGAATCGATGCAGCGATTACGAATATGTGCTCTTCTTGCATGGCGTGTGCCGAACAACAATCCGCACCGCCGCGGAAAGTCTTTGCATGGCCAAAAGCCACTTCCCCTTGGCAACGCTTGCACGTAGATTTTGCTGGTCCATTCTGGAATGCTCGATGGTTGGTTCTGGTAGATGCCTTCAGTAATTTTCCTTTTGTTGTCCGGATGTCTTCCACGACGTCATCTGCCGCCATCCAAGCGTTGTCTGCTATCTTTTGCATTGAAGGTCTTCCGCAGACTATTGTTTCCGACAATGGCCCACAATTCATGTCCGCAGAATTTCAGTCATTCTGCCAGGCCAATGGTATTCAACATCTGACATCCGCGCCGTTTTCGCCTCAGTCAAACGGTGCCGCTGAACGATTGGTCCGGACTTTCAAGTTACAGATGTTGAAGTTGAAAGAGTCGCATTCTCGGGAGGACGCGTTGTTGCTCTTTTTGTCTTCGTATCGCTCTCAGCCCCGAGATGGTCGCTCGCCAGCTGAGTTGCTCCACGGTCGTCCTCATCGAACCTTGATGTCTTTGCTGCATCCGCCGCATCAGGTTCCTGTGCAGCGGCAGACGTCTGCTTTTGCTCCAGGCGGCGTTGTATTTTATCGCAACTATCGAGGTTCACGGTGTTGGCTCGCAGGGCACATTCTTCGCTGCCTCGGCCGTGCGATGTATGTGGTTTTGGGGGCCTCTGGTGAGGTGCGTCGGCATCTCAATCAGCTGCGCCTCTGTCGTCGCACGGGTTCTGCCGCTCCCCGTCTGCTTTCAGCGACGGTGCCGTCCGGTCAGCGCCCTGGGGACCCATCTACTGTCTCGCCTCATCCCCAGGTGTTACCGACGATGCCTTCCATTTTGCCCCATGGCAACGCGCCGCCGCCGCCGCCTCCGCCGCCGCCGCCGCCGCCGCCGCCGCCTGTCCTCCAGCCGGCGCCGCCCGCAGTGGACGCTTCGCTGCAGCCGCCAAGCGCCTCCCTGGGTCACGCGGCGCCGATCGCTTCCCATGACCAGCTGTCCTCCGCCATGGACCTCTTGCCCGCTCCGGACCACATGACGTCATCGCGCGTTGGGTACCCCGACGCAATGGAGGTCGACCCTTCGGCCCCTCCTGTCTCTGTACGGGCGCATACACCGCATGTTGACGTGCACCCTGGACTAGGTTTTCAGGCGTTTCCTAGCTCCCCTCGGACCGAATGGCCGGGTGCGGGTAGCACAGCCTCGCCTGTTGTTAGGCTCCCCACCTCATCGCATATGTCAACATGGGGTCCCCCCCCCCCCCCCCGGCGGGCGGAAGCCTTATACCACGACCGTTCGCCGATTTGCGGGGGAGGAATGTGGTGTCACCGCCAGACACCACACTTGCTAGGTGGTAGCTTAAATCGGCCGCGGTCCATTTAGTACATGTCGGACCCGCGTGTCGCCACTGTGTGATCGCAGACCGAGCGCCACCACAAGGCAGGTCTCGAGATACGATATAGCACTCGCCCCAGTTGTACGACGACTTTGCTAGCGACTACACTGACGAAGCCTTGCTCTCATTTGCCGAGAGACAGTTAGAATAGCCTTCAGCTAAGTCCATGACTACGACCTAGCAAGGCGCCATTAACCGTATCTGAAGATAGTCTTATTTGTATTATCAAGAGCGATGTACCACAAGGATCGAATAAAGTTAAGTATTCGAGGAGCTGCATACTTTTCTTATTAGCATTCACTACTTATCTTGTTCCAGAATTCACGCTCCCCGTCTGTGTTAGATAGCGTGCATTTAGGCCGCCTCTATCTACAAGGTGTTGGCACATTTACCAACACATCAGAATGTCCTATATGTCTAGCTGCACCTACAATTCCGCGTTCAAAGTTCGGTAATTCCCGTTGTGCGTCCATCATCACGTCGGGAACGTCTTCACGTGAATCACTTGAGTACAACTGACAGCTCTGCCAATGCACTGCCCCTTTGTACGAGGGTAATCCCAAAAGTGAGGTCTCCTATTTTTTATAAGTACATAGACCTGTTTATTTCTGCAATGGTTTACATCAGTTTACAGCTTGAACATTTAGCTATTTTTCGACATAATCGCCACTTCTGTCAATACATTTTTGTAGACGCTGTGGCAGTTTTTGTATGCCCATGTCATACCAGCTCTCCGCCATGCTGTTCAGAAAGTTATGAACGTCTTCTTTCACCTCGTCGTCGGAGTTGAATCGCTTTCCGGCCAAATGTTTTTTTTAACCTAGGGAACAGGCTATAGTCACTGGGCGCCAAGTCAAGACTATAGGGTGGGTGGGTGACTGTGTTCCACTGAAACTGTTGCAGGAGAGCAACAGTTTGCCGAGCGATGTGTGGGCAAGCATTGTCATGGGGAATGTGTACGCCCTTGCTCAACATTCCTCTTCTCCGGTTTTGAATTACCCGTTTGAGTTTTTTCAGAGTCTCACAGTACCTGTCAGCGTTAATTGGGGTCCCAGCATTTCAGCTCCGATGACGAGGTGAAAGAAGACGTTCATAACTTTCTGAACAGCATGGCGGCGAGCTGGTATGACATGGGTATACAAAAACTGGCACAGCGTCTACAAAAATGCATCACAGAAATGGTGATTATGTCGAAAAGTAGCTAAATGTTCAAGCTGTAAACTGATGTAAACCATTGTAGAAATAAACAGCTCTATGTACTTATAAAAAAATTGGAGACCTTACTTTTGGGATTACCCTCGTATCTTGCTTACGCGATACTACCGCCATATGTGCATATCGCTATCCCATGACTTTTTCATCTCAGTGTAACAGATAGGGGACACTATTTAACAAGATAATAAGAAGTTGTCTCTTCCTCTATGAATAGATGATGAATGCAGCTAGCCGCTAACTTTGTGTAATGTCTCGTCTGTATAGACGTGTATCTGTTGCATTTAAGACCCTTTCACCTTCACACATAAATCTATACAGTAATGTAAGGGCCCCCGTGTCTTGGCTGATCCGTGATAAGACAGGCGAAAGGTTAGACTAATGGAGGATTATTAGTATTATCTCTATTTTCATTCGCTCTCTCTCTTTCTCTCCTTTATCTATGTACAGTTTTTAATATAATATTTCATTACGTGAAATCAGCCAAATAGGATCTTTGGTGGAGTCCTTCGTCTTGGTAATCAGCGGCTGGCTTGCTGTAAGAGATCTTTACATTTATTATTACTGTTAAACACTGTGTTCAGTCGGGAGAATCAATCGTGTGGACAATTTGTTCCTTTTACGAGAGATTGCGAATTCCAGATGTGTACGAAGCCTTTTTGGACGATTTAACACACTCAGTGATTGCAGGCTCTCTTCGACACAGCTGAAACTTCCCCACTAGTTACAGGGCCAACGTGATCATCAAATGGTTCAGAAAAAACTCATTCGTTCATTCACTCCGGAACAAAAAGTCACAAACCTTATTTATGAAGGAAATTGTGTATTAAAGCCATCTCCGTTACATGTCCAGATCTCCGGTGATTCCACGTCTTAATTATTTTCCGTTTACACTCTCTTTCTATTCAAACAAACCGCTAGTGGCACAAAAGTTAATTCGCTCGATTTAGCGAGAAGAAAATCAGAATATGTAATTCTCAGAAATACGTCAATCCCTCAATCCCTACTCCAGAAGCTGTCCTAGTTACCACTCTAACAACCATGGAGAATGAATATATGCATCTCTGTTATTTCAAAGAATAAACGCGCTAGAAAATACTTTGGCGTCGTCTAGCTGTCGCCGCATATGTTACGAGAAAATCAGATCAGATACTTTTCCAAAGTGAATGAATGTGGATGGTTTGATTGACAATGATTAATTGGTGCGTGGTAGAGGGTATTTTCTGTGGGGACATTACAACTAGTATGTAAAGTTTTATCTGTGGCCATTGAGTCATTTAAATGCTCCAGTGCAGCAAAAGCTGGAAACTTCTTTCGTCAAATACATATGCGGATCGACACAATGGTGTCCGAAAGAACAGACACGCTATGACGTATGTCACGGGAGTGCCATAACACAGAAAATTGGTACTACATTTCTTAGTTGTAACGACAGAGTAAATTCGAGCCAGTTACGCAACACAATTTTTCTTCTTTTGTTTGTAAATTTGTTAAATAATTCATATTCAACTATCTCAATATATACGCCAATGCACCGTAAACATAATAAGTAGCGTCACCTGTTACTGGCGTGGGGAGCTATTTGTGTGAATGCTTTTATTTTGTCTGTGGAAAGTTGTAATTTTATCTTTTATTATACGTTTTATTGAAGGTTAAATATTATAAAAACCATACAATGTGTAATGTAAAATAAAACATATACGTGTGTATACATTTTTTTAATGTTTGAAACAGAACTGCATTCGGGAGGACGACGGTTCAATCCCGCGTCCGGCCGCCCTGATTTAGGTTTTCCGTTATTTCCCTAAATCGCTCCAGGTAAATGCCGGGATGGTTCCTTTGGAAGGGCACGGCCGACTCCCTTTCCCATCCTTCCCTAATCCGAAGAGACCGATGACTTCGCTGTTTGGCCTCTTCCCCCAAACAACCCAACCCAACCAGAATTGCACTGGATAATCCAAAGACATGATTTCTGACTGAATGTTTCGAGCATTGGCAGTCTGTCTCTGGCAGTGGGCGTCAGTGTGCTTTGAGTATACAATACCTGATTAAATGCATCCCGACACCTCTATGTAGTGGCTCATTGACCACTAGATGTCACGAGAGGTAGACCCGAGAGTATAAAAGGTGGCGAGGACTACTGGTTAGTCACGAGAGAAGAAGTAATAGCAGAATGGGTCGATCGGGACTAGTCGTTGGATGCCACCTGCGTGGCGGATCCTTCGACGACATTTCAGTGCATGTAAACCTACTCAAGTCGATCGTTGATGGCGACGCTGTGAAGAGAACACGCGAGAGAACAACCATGGCTAAGCCAAGATCAGACAGACTTCACGTACTGACAGACAAGAACCATCGAATACTGCGGAGAGTCGGAAAAAATCACATGAAAACAGCAGAGGAATTACTCGCGACTTCCGAAGTACCACCAGCACTCCGGTCAGCACAGTGACTGTGCGTAAGTAGTTAAAAAATTACTTGGTACAGTACTTGAGCAGATTCTCATAAGTCACACATTCATGTGGTCAGTGATAAGCGACGCTTGAGATGGAGTAAAGTGTAACGCCACTGGACAGTGATTGGCTGGAAACGAGTGATTTGGAGTGATGCATCGCGCTATATCCTGTGACAATCTGATCGAACTGTTAGGGTTTAGCCGTGCGGTTCTGGGCGCAGCAGTCTGGAACCGAGCGACCGCTACGGTCGCAGGTTCGAATCCTGCCTCGGGCATGGATGTGTGTGATGTCCTTAGGTTAGTTAGGTTTAATTAGTTCTAAGTTCTAGGCGACTGATGACCTCAGAAGTTAAGTCGCATAGTGCTCAGAGCCATTTTGTTAGGGTTTAGCGAATGCCTGGGAGACGTTACCTGCCTTTAAGGGCAATGCCAACAGTTAAGTATGGAGGGGGTCGTGTTACGATATGGGGGCGTTTCGTGTGGTTCGGGTCTGGTCCCCTCATTGCGCTTACGAAAACGCTCAATGCAGAAGTATGTGAACCCATTTTACAACATTAAATGCTGTGTGCAATAGAGGAATAGCTTGGAGGCGGTGATTGTATCAGCATGACAAGGCACCCTGTCATAAGCAGCATCTCTGACGCAATGGTTTGTGAATAATAACATTCCTGAAATGGACTGTCCTGTTCAGAGCCCCAAATTGTACCCCATGGAACACCTTTGGGATGATTTAGAACGTCGACTTGGCTCCAGACGCCAGCATCCGATGTCACTGTCGGGCGCCCGCTGCTGCCGCCGTTGCCAGCTGCTGCCGCTGTCCCGGCGAGCCGCGACCGGTGCGAGGCGAGGCCAGCCATAAGCGACGCGTACGGCGCTGCGTCTGGCGACTCAGCAGAAAGTGACGTAAGTAAGTCAGCGGCTCATCTTAACGTGGAGAGGCCGTACACTGTACTGTAGCCTGTTTCACAGCAAGTGAACAGACAGCTGCAGTCAAAACGGCTATCCGGAAGTGAACGGTGGCGGCAAACACAGCTAATTCAGATTGTAATGCTGAAGGGAAAACTACAACAATTAGAGAAGCAGTGAATACACAACAGCTACACGAAGACTTGGTGACATTTATTGAGTATGAATTTTCTGGGCAAAAGATGACACAGGCAAGAGCAAGCGAGTTGAAAGTGGAATTAAAGTAGAAAATATCGCAATGGGCGATAGAGCGGGTGTTATGAATTGGCAGGTTGGAACAGTTACAAAAAGAAAACGGAAGCTATAGAGAAAATTCACAAAAACCAGCGAAAACATATGCAAATGCGGTGGTAACGACGCCACCTAGTAGAGGTGAAACGAAAGTTCCTGCAACTACAATGGTGGCAGCGCAAACAATGCAACAAAAGTACATTGTTCATGAACTCAAGAATAATGAAGAGGCAAAAGTAGTGCAACAAAAACTAACGACCTTAATAGACCCCACGAAAGAGAAAATTTTTATTAGGAAGATCAAGCAAACCTATAATGTAGTCATCGTGGAAACTGCTCCACAGAGTGACACGGAAAAGATTATAAACAACAAAAAGGTGCAAGAGACGCTGATTTGTGAACATCCTAAGAAAAAGAGACCTTTAATGAAATTGTGCGACATCCCAGAGGTCACAAATGCAAAGGCCCTAACAGACAATACACATGCAGAACCTTGAAGATGAACTGACTAAGAAAAGCTTCGAAAGCAGCTTTACAGTACGATTCAGGACAGAACCAAAGGGAAGAGAAGTGGTCCATCAAGTTATTGAAGTGAGCTGTGAGGTCAGAACAGCTCTCATAAAGCGACAAAAAGTGTATCTTGCGTTTCGTTCGGTTTCAGTGAAAGATTATCAAGTAGTGAGGCGGTGCGTTCGATGCCAAGACCTTGGTCATTTGGCAAGACATTGCGATGTACAAGTAGTAATTTGTGGACATTGTGGGGAAGATGGCCAGGTCAGAAAAGACTGTAATAAAATCAAAGCCGGCCGAAGTGGCCGTGCGGTTAAAGGCGCTGCAGTCTGGAACCGCGAGACCGCTACGGTCGCAGGTTCGAATCCTGCCTCGGGCATGGATGTTTGTGATGTCCTTAGGTTAGTTAGGTTTAACTAGTTCTAAGTTCTAGGGGACTAATGACCTCAGCAGTTGAGTCCCATAGTGCTCAGAGCCATTTGAATTTGTAATAAAATCAAACAAGCAACAGTGTGTGTTTCATGTAAATATAGGGGTAAAAATGCACGGGGAACAAAAACGAATGTCACACTTACCAAACCCTCCTGACAAGGCAGATTTTAACAACGGATTATGGGTAGGCATCTCGTAGCAGTAGAAAACAATGAAGACTGCAATGACACCATCAAGTGGCACCTATGTAAGAAACACAAATCACCATCGAGAAGGAGGACGTCGAAAGAGCAAGGAATTTCTGGCAAGAAGTGAGCAGTAAGTACCATAGAACAGAGCATGCGACACAGACTGAAGTAGAGCACCATGCACCTACGAAAAATCAGAAACGAAGTTTTTGGCGAAAATTCAGAACTATGTGGCATAACAGAGAAGCAACATCATTCCTTAACCTATCTTCTATGAGAAGTCATAGGGTCAGTATTGTCTCGCGTTTTCCTACATTTCTCCGGAATCCAAACTGATCTTCGCCAAGGTCGGCGACTTCCACTTTTCCATTCTTCTGTTAAGAATTCGTGTTAGTCTTTTGCAACCATGACTTGTTAACTGATAGTTTAGCACCTGCTTTCTTTGGAATTGGAATTGGAATTATTATACTCTTCTTTAAATCTGAGTGTTTTTCGCCTGTCTCATACATATTGCTCATCAGATGGAGGAATTTTGTCATGACTGGCTCTCCCAAGGCTATCAGTAGTTCTAACGGAATGTTGTCGATTCCAGAGGCCTTGTTTGACTTAGGTCTTTCAGAGTTCTGTCGAATTCTTCATGCAGTATCATATCTCCCACCATCATCTACGTCCTCTTCCATTTCTATAATATTGCTCTCAAGTACATCTCCCTTGTACGGCCCCTCAATGTACTCCTTGCACATTTTTCTGGTTTCCCATCTTTGCTTATGACTGGTTTTCAATCTGGGATTTTGACATTCATACAGGTGGTTCTGCTTTCTCCAAAGGTCTCTTTAACTCTCCTGTGTGCGGTATTTATCTTTCTCACAATAATATATGCTTCTAAATCCTTATATCTGTCCTTTAGCCATTCCTGTTTAGCCATTCTGCATTTCCTGTCACTCACATTCTCTTTGGCCTGCGTTTACTGCATTTTTATCAGTTAAATTCAATATCTCTTATGCTACCCAAGGATTTCTAATAGCCCTCGTCCGTTTACCTACTTGATCTTCTGCTGTCTTCACTATTTCAACTCTCAAAGCTACCCATTCTTCTTTTACTGTATTCCTTCTCCCTGTTCTTGTCAATCATTCCTCAATGCTCCATCTGAAACTTTCAAAACCGTTTGTTCCTTTCAGTTTATTGAGGTCCCATCTCCATAAATTCTTACTTTTTCGCAATTTACTCAGTTACAATCTACAGTTTCTAACAAATAAATTGTGGTCAGAGTCCACATCTGCCTCTGGAAATGTCTTACAATTTTAAACCTCGTTCTGAAAGCTCTGTCTTACCATTATATAATGAATCTGAATTCTTCCAGTGTCTCCGGGTCTCTTCATCCTTCTTTCATGAGTCTTAAACCAACAGTTAGCGATGATTAAATTATGCTCTGTGCAAAATCCTGCCAGGCGGCTTTCTTCTTCGATTTATTTCCCCGAACCCATATTCACCTACAATTTTTCATTTATATCTATATCATACTCTGCAAGCCACGTAAAGGTGTGTGGCGGGGGGTACTTTCGGTACTACTATCTAATCGCTCCAACCCTGTTCCACTTGCGAATAGTGCGTGGGAAGAAAGATTGTCTGTAAGCCTCTGAATTGGCACTAATTTCTCAAATTTTCTATTCGTGGTCAATACGCGAGATGTACGTGAGGGGAAGTAATACACTACTGTCTATTAAAAATGCTACACCACGAAGATGACGTGATACAGACACGAAATTTTACCGACAGGAAGAAGATGCTGTGATATGCAAATGATTAGCTTTTCAGAGCATTCACACAAAGTTGGCGCCGGTGGCGACACTGACAACGTGATGACATGAGGAAAGTTTCCAACCGATTTCTCATACACAAACAACAGTTGGCCGGTGTTGCCTGGTGAAACGTTGTTGTGATGCCTCGTATAAGGAGGAGAAATACGTACCATCACGTTTCCGACTTTGATAAAGGTCGGACTGTAGCCTATCGCAATTGCGACATTGCTGCTCGCGTTGGTCGAGATTCAATGACTGTTAGCAGCATATGGAATCAGTGGGTTCAGGAGGATAATACGGAACGCCCTGCTGGATCCCAACGGCCTCGTATCACTAGCAGTCCAGATGACAGGCATCTTATCCGCATGGCTGTAACGGATTGTGCAGCCACGTCTCGATCCCTGAGTCAACAGATGGGGACGTTTGCAAGACAACTATCTGCACGAACAGTTCGACGACGTTTGCATCAGCATGGACTATCAGCTCGGAGACTATGGCTGCGGATACCCTTGACGCTACATCATAGACAGGAGCGCCTGCGATGGTGTACTCAACGACGAACCTGGGTGCACGAATGGCAAAACGTCATTTTTTCGGATGAATCCAGATTCTGTTTACAGCATCATGATGGTCGCACCCGTGTTTGGCGACAACGAGGGGAACGCACATTGGAAGCGTGTATTCGTCATCGCCATACTGGCGTATCACCCGGCGTGATGGTATGGGGTGCCATTGGTTACACGTCTCGGCCACCTCTTGTGCATTGACGGCACTTTGAACAGTGGACGTTACATTTCAGATGTGTTACGACTCGTGGCTCTACCCTTCATTCGATCCCTGCGAAACCCTACATTTCAGCAAGATAATGCACGACCGCATGTTGCAGGTCCTGCGCGAGCCTTCATGGTTACAGAAAATGTTCGACTGCTGCCCTGGCCAGCACATTCTCCAGATTCCTCACCAACTGAAAACGTCTGGTCAATGGTGGCCGAGCAACTGGCTTGTCACAATACGCCAGTCACTACTCTTGATGAACTGTGATATCATGTTGAAGCTGCATGGGGAGCTGTGTTTGTACACGCCATCCAAACTCTGTTTGACTCAATGCCCAGGCATATCAAGGCCGTTATTACGGCCAGAGGTGGTTGTTCTAGGTACTGATTTCTCAGGATCTATGCACCCAAATTGCGTGAAAAATGTAATCACATGTTAGTTTTAGTATATTTGTCCAATGAATACCCATTTATCATCTGCATTTCTTCTTGGTGTAGCAATTTTAATGGCCAGTAGTGTATGTTATCCGCCTCTTTCTGAAATGTGCTGTCCCGAAATTTCAATAGTAAATTTCTCCGTAATGCACAACACCTCTCTTGTAACGGCCGCCAGAGGTGTTTGTTTAGCATCTCCGTAACTCTCTCTCGCCAGCTAAACTATCCCGTGACGAAACCCGCCGCTCTTCGTTGGATCTTCTCTATCTCCTCTATCTGTCCTACCTGATAGGGATCCTAGATAGATGAACAATACTCAACAATTGGTCGAACAAGCACCTTGTAAGCCACTTCTTTCGTGGATGAGTTACATTTCCTTAAGATTCCTCTGGTGATCTGTGTCTGGTGTTTGCTTTTCCCACTATCTGTTTTATGTGGTCATTCCACTAAAGGTCGCTCTGGATAGTTATGCCTAGATATTTTACGGCAGACGCTATCTCCAGCTGTTTATCATCAGTAGTGTAGCTGTACTGTTTCCTACTGTCAAGTTCCAGTCCCCCATCTCAATTAAACTTTCATCTCCTCTAACTATATGAACAATTTCTTTTATCTCATCATATATTTCTTCAGTCTCTTCGGCATTTGCGGAGCTAGTTGGCATATAAACTTGTACTACTATGGTAGGTGTGTGCTTTGTGTCTATCTTGGCTACAACAATGTGTTTACTATGCTGTTCATATTAGCTTATCGGCGTCCCTGTTTTCTTACTCATTATTAAACCTACTCCTGTATTACCCCTATCTGATTTTATATTTGCAATCCTTTATTCACATGATCACAAGTCCTGCTCCTCCTGCCACCGAACTTCGCTAACTCCCACTATATCTAACTTTAATCTGTCAATTCATCTTTTTAAACTTTCTAAGTTACCTGCCCCATTAAGTGGTCTGACATTCCATGCTCCTATCCGTAGAATGCTAGTTTTGTTTCGCCTGATAACATCCTCCTGAGTAGTCCCCGTCCCGAGATCCGAATGAGGACTATTTTACCTCCAGAATATTTTACCCAAGGGGATGTCATCATCATTTAACCTTACAATAGAACTGCAAATCCTCGGGAAAAATTACGGCAGTAGTTTCTCCTTGCTTCCAGCCGTTCGCAGTACCAGCACAGCAAGCCGTTTTGGTTAGTGTTACAAGGCCAGATCAGTCAATCATCCAGACCGTTGCCCCTGCAACTACTGAAAAGGCTGCTGCCCCCCTCCAGGAACCACACGTTTGTCTGACCTCTCAACAGATACCCCTCCGTTGTGGTTGATCTATGGTACGGCTGTCTGTGTTGCTGAGGCACATAAGAAAACCCACCAACGGCAAGGTATTGGATTCATTCAATACTACCATTACGTATTTTCGTAGCAAGGTCGGTCGCTGGTGAACGGCGCTGTACTGGGAATTGACTCACAGCCTCACTTAATTCCGTGACCGACAACAAAGAGATATGACTCAGCAGCTGAGAGTGGGCAGTATGGGTAGAGCGTGACTTAAGTTCCAATGGATCATGTTGGATAGCTCTCACTATACATGCTACATGGTGGACGCTGCAACCGCAGACACTTCCTGGATCAGCTGAGTACACGATAACTACAGAACTAGATTTTTAGAAAACTGTACGCTTTCTGCAAAATAGAATTTTTTTCTTTTATTCGAAGTGTTTAAAATATGTCTTTGTAAGAATATGAATTTACATTTACATAAGCGTTTCGCTTTATTGATTTACAACGGCTTGCTGAAAAGGAATGCTTCCGAAAATTTTTATGCAAAAAATCTTAAAGCCTTTTAAATCAAACAAGCGTCATTAACATTGTACATCTTTGTTCTTCATGCCTGTATATTTATTTCCCAGCACAGTCATCCTGGTGACGAACATCCATCTCCCAACGAAAGACAAGTGCGTTGATACAGTCACTGTAGAATGTTTGACTTTGTTGACGGAACCACAGTTCCACCTCTGCTTGCATCGCGTTATCAGTAACAAACTGAATTCTTCGAAAGTGTTCTTTAATTATTCGAAACAGATTAAAATCGCGTGTGACCAACTAGGGACTGTATGGAGGATGATCGATGACAGTGAGACCAAGGCGTCGGATTGTTGCAGATGTCGCAGCGCTCGTGTGGCCTCGCACTGCCATGCTGAAGGAGAGGGCGTTCCAGGTGTTGAATCTTCGAATTCGCAAATCGATTATAGCACGCTGTTTCTAACGCACCAACATACACTTTGTGATCAAAAGTATCCGGACACCCCCAAAAACATATGTTTTTTATATTAGGTGCATTGTGCTGCCACCTACTGCCAGGTACTCCATATCAGAGACCTCAGTAGACATTAGACATATGAGAGAGCAGAATGAAGTGCTCCGTGGAGCTCACGGACTTCGAACGTGCCGGCCGAGGTGGCCGAGCGATTCTAGGCGCTACAGTCTGGAACCGCGCGACCGCTGCGGTCGCAGGTTCGAATCCTGCCTCGGGCATGGATGTGTGTGATGTCCTTAGGTTAGTTAGGTTTATGTAGTTCTAAGTTCTAGGGGACTGATGACCTCAGAAGTTAAGTCCCATAGTGCTCAGAGCCATTTGAATCATTTGAACTTCGAACGTGGTCGTACGTCTTTAAGCGAGATTTCCACACTCCTGAACATTCCTAGGTGCACTGTTTCCGATGTGATAGTGAAGTAGAAACGTGAAGCCACACGTACAGCACAAATGCGTTCAGGTCGACCTCGTCTGTTTACTGACAGAGACCGCCGACTTTTTAAGAGGGTCGTAATGGGTCACAGGCAGACATCTATCGAGACCATCACACAGGAATTCCAAACTGCATCAGGATCCACTGCAAGTACTATGACAATTAGGCGGGAGGTGACAAAACTTGGATTTCATGGTGGAGCGGCTGCTCATAAGCCACACATCACACCGGTAAATGCAAAACGACGCCTCGCTTGGTGTAAAGAGCGTAAACATTGGACGATTGAATAGTGGAAAAACGTTGTGTGGAGTGGTGAGCCATGGTACACAATGTGGCGATCCGATGGCAGAGTGTGGGTATGGCGAATGCCCGGTGAACGTCATCTGCCAGCGTGTGTGGTGCCAACAGTAAAATTCGGAGGCTGTGGTGTTATGGTGCGGTCTTGTTTTTCATGGAGGGGGCTTGCACCTCGTGTTGTTTTGCGTGGCACTATCACAGCACAGGCCTAAATTGATGTTTTAAGCATCTTCTTGCTTCCCACTGCTGAAGAGAAATTCGGTGATGGCGATTGCATCTTTCAACACGATCGAGCACCTGTTCGTAAAGCACGGCCTGTGGTGGAGTGGTTACACGACAGTAATATTCCTGTAATGGACTGGCCTGCACAGAGTCCTGACCTGAATTCTATAGAACACTTTTGCGAAGTTTTGGAACGCCAGCTTCGTGTCAGGTCTCACCGACCGACGTCGAACCTCTCCTCAATGCAGCTGTCCGTGAAGAATGAGCTGCCATTCTCCAAGGAACCTTCAAACACCTGATTGAACTGCGAGAGTGGAAGCGTTCATCAAGGCTAAGGGTGGGCCAACACCATACTAAATTCCAGCACTTCCGATGGAGGTCGCCACGTACCTGTAAGTCATTTTCAGCCAGGCGTCCGGATACTTTTGATCATATTGTGTTGTTACGTCACACACCGCCATGTTACACGATACAGTCCGGAGCCCTCTAGCGGCATTGGGCTACAAATATGTAGACGTATAGAATAAAAATGTGGAATATTAATAGCATTTGTTTTGCTTAAAAAGCTTCAAGAGTTTCCACAAACAAATTCGGAGGCATTACTATTCAGCACTCCCTCATGTTCACAGTTTTGTTTTGCTTTCTATGTGGCGTCAAACAGTTCGTTACAGAAGATACTGAAGTGTGCTTATTACAGCATTTTTGTATGATTTACACTGGTATCTGGCAGTGTCGTCTGCTAACACGTTTCCTGATGTTCCTACGTCTATCATTGATGTTACTGGCCTGATGTCAGGCTGGCCTGCAGGCTGTAAATTTGTTGACGTGAGCTACGACAAAATATCGCACCACTAATGTTAATTTATGTCCTCCTGGATGTACGTGAGTTTTTGTGTGTTGTGTTGCCAACTTCTAGTTTTAGAGTGTTTTCGTTATTGGTTATGGTTTACGTGTACATGTTTCGATAACTATGTGTAATATTCTGTGGCTTCTGAACCTGGTGGGTTTTACGAGGCGGCCTGTTGTCATGCATTTGTGGGTTGGCAGCATGTCATGTTCTTGTCGCATTGTAAATCATGGGCGTATTTCGTAGGATATAATTACAATTTTTTCCACACCTTTTGCCACGTCAGTGTTAGCTAGTATCATATGTTTCAATAAATAAACGTGTTTGGGAAGTTACGTTTGTAATATTTATCACCGCTGTAAGCGTCAGAACAGTGTCTGTTTCTTCAGACATGCGGTCATGTCTGAACGATGTTCAACGTGGAAATAGAGACACTGTATATACACGGGCATTGTAACCGTCATGATGTACACTAAAAAAAGAACAACGCACGACGAAGGACTTTTCCAATTGGGACTGAAGAAGTTAGATGTGAAGTTCATGTATAAACGAACAGGTTATTTCAATTTATAAAAAAAATGGATGATTTGTTCGAAAGAAAAATGAGCAAGTCAATAACACGTTCGTCCATCTTTGACCCTCAGACAGGCAGTTATTCGGCTTGGCATTGTTTGATCGAGTAGTTGGATATCATCCGAGGTATGTCGTGCCAAATTTTGTCCAATTGGCGCGTTACATCGTCAAAATCCCGAGCTGATTGGAAGGCCAACTACATAATGTTCCAAATATTCTCAATAGGAGAGAGGTCCGCCGATCTTGATGTCAAAGGTAGGGTTTGGCAAGCACGAAGACTAGCTGTAGAAACTCTCGTCGTATACTGGCGGACGTTATCTTCTGAAATGTAAGGCCTGGATTACTTGCTTTGAAGGACGAAAAAATTGGGCGTAGAATACGGTCAACGTACCGCTGTGCTGTAAGGGTGCCACGGATGACAACGAATGAGACCCTGCTATGGAAAGAAACGTCACCCCAGACCATCGGGGCCGTATGACGGGCGACTGGTATCCTACCGCTGTCTGGGGCATCTCAAGGCACGTCTTCGCTGGTCATCGGGGCTCAGTTCGAATCGGGGCTCGTCACTGAACATAGCTACCCAAATCAGTGAGATTCCAGGCCAAAGACATGTCTGAAGACGCACCGGACAGCGGTGGGATAGCAACCCACGCTCACACGAGCGCTCTGAGAAAAGACGGGCTGGTCACACTGGCCCAGGCGTCGCCAAAGCGCTTTCTTTCTTTCACAATAGGAGGCTTGTTTCGTTTTCAGTGTCGGTGGTGTGAGCTGGCTTGGAAGATAAAGGCGTTCTTCAGGAGCCTGTCTGGCTGACGACAGAAAATCGCGACGCAAACTTGAGACACCCTCCTCCTCTTGTCAAAGAGTGCATACTCGTCGTACATCGCGACAAAGTGGTTTCAGAAGAGGCAGGGGTGGGCTCATTGCTCTTCTCTTTAGGCTCACGAATGCACTCACAGTCTAAGTAGTGGAGTGAGGCGACCATTCCCTTGTAAAAAATGGTTCAAATGGCTCTGAGCACTATGGGACTTAACATCTGAGGTCATCAGTCCCCTAGAACTTAGAACTACTTAAACCTAACTAACCTAAGGATATCACACACATCCATGTCCAAGGCAGGATTCGAACCTGCGACCGTAGCGGTCGCGCTGTTCCAGACTGAAGCGCCTAGAACCGCTCGGCCACACCGGGCGGCCATTCTCTTGTAGTACAGATGCAAGTTCCACAATGTGAAATTTTCTGAGGACCTGGATTCCGAGCCGAGCTATCACCAGATCAGTTGCTGAACAAACAAGCACTATCTGTCACTCTTCCTCTCTTTCTGTTCTCTGGCGCGGAAAATTCCATTGGTATGTTTTGAGACTTTGTTAGCAAGGGAACGTGCGAAGACAACCTCGTCTACTCCCATTGGTAACTCTCCAAAAAGTCTTATAGTAGGGGACTTGAGCGATAGTCTCTCTCTCTGGTGGATCAATAATTGCTAGAACTTGATTGGCTAAAGACATGCGTGTTTTTTCTCTCTCGCTGAGCTTAAGGAGAGCTCAGAGACGAAGTAAAAAGATTATTCTAGTGTTGGGTTCGGAGGAAAGCAGAAGCATCAATCTTCTGGTGTTGGACTCAGAGGAGATCAGCTTTTGATGGCTATGACACTAGTGTACCCTTTTTACGAGGATTGCCCTGTTTGCCTGCAATCGTATGCTTCTTATATCCTCCTTGCTTACTCCGTCATGCGTAACTTTGCAACCAGGATGCCAGAACTGCGCCTTTTCGTCTTTCGTTGTCACCAGGTCTGAAATTAAATTTATCGCTAATCTCATTTCTGCTACTTCTCATTACTTTCGTCTCCATTCATTTTATTCTCAGTCCATATTTAGCGCTAAATAGACTTTTCATTCCCTTCAAAAAGTCCTGCAATTCATCCTCACTCTTACTGAGTTTAGCAACGACATCAGCGAATCTTATTATTGACACCCTTTCATCCTAAATTTTAATCAGAGTCCTGCAACTTCCTTTTCTTTCCGTCATAGCATCTTCTCTTTAGGCTCACGAATGCACTCACAGTCTAAGTAGTGGAGTGAGGAGACAGAGATTTAGGAACCAGGTTTTAAATTGTAAGACATTTCCAGGGGCAGATGTGGACTCTGACCACAATCTATTGGTTATGACCTGTAGATTAAAACTGATGAAACTGCAAAAAGGTGGGAATTTAAGGAGATGGGACCTGGATAAACTAAAAGAACCAGAGGTTGTACAGAGATTCAGGGAGAGCATAAGGGAGCAATTGACAGGAATGGGGGAAATAAATACAGTAGAAGAAGAATGGGTAGCTTTGAGGGATGAAGTAGTGAAGGCAGCAGAGGATCAAGTAGGTAAAAAGACGAGGGCTAGTAGAAATCCTTGGGTAACAGAAGAAATATTGAATTTAATTGATGAAAGGAGAAAATATAAAAATGCAGTAAGTGAAACAGGCAAAAAGGAATACAAACGTCTCAAAAATGAGGTCGACAGGAAGTGCAAAATGGCTAAGCAGGGATGGATAGAAGACAAATGTAAGGATGTAGAGGCCTATCTCACTAGGGGTAAGATAGATATCGCCTACAGGAAAATTAAAGAGACCTTTGAAGATAAGAGAACGACTTGCATGAATATCAAGAGTTCAGATGGAAACCCAGTTCTAAGCAAAGAAGGGAAAGCAGAAAGGTGGAAGGAGTATATAGAGGGTCTATACAAGGGCGATGTACTTGAGGACAATATTATGGAAATGGAAGAGGATGTAGATGAAGATGAAATGGGAGATATGATACTGCGTGAAGAGTTTGACAGAGCACTGAAAGACCTGAGTCGAAACAAGGCCCCCGGAGTAGACAACATTCCATTAGAACTACTGACAGCCTTGGGAGAGCCAGTCCTGACAAAACTCTTCCATCTGGTGAGCAAGATGTATGAAACAGGCGAAGTACCCTCAGACTTCAAGAAGAATATAATAATTCCAATCCCAAAGAAAGCAGGTGTTGACAGATGTGAAAATTACCGAACTATCAGTTTAATAAGTCACAGCTGCAAAATACTAACAGATATTTGTACAGAATTTGTACAGAAACCAGATGGCAGTTATAAGAGTCGAGGGACATATAAGGGAAGCAGTGGTTGGGAAGGGAGTAAGACAGGGTTGTAGCCTCTCCCCGATGTTGTTCAATCTGTATATTGAGCAAGCAGTATAGGAAACAAAAGAAAAATTCGGAGTAGGTATTAAAATCCATGGAGAAGAAATAAAAACTTTGAGGTTCGCCGATGACATTGTAATTCTGTCAGAGACAGCAAAGGACTTGGAAGAGCAGTTGAATGGAATGGACAGTGTCTTGAAAGGAGGATATAAGATGAACATCAACAAAAGCAAAACAAGGATAATGGAATGTAGTCTAATTAAGTCGGGTGATGATGAGGGAATTAGATTAGGAAATGAGGCACTTAAAGTAGTAAAGGAGTTTTGCTATTTGGGGAGCAAAGTAACTGATGATGGTCGAAGTAGAGAGGATATAAAATGTAGGCTGGCAACGGCAAGGAAAGCGTTTCTGAAGAAGAGAAATTTGTTAACATCCAGTATTGATTTAAGTGTCAGGAAGTCATTTCTGAAAGTATTTGTATGGAGTGTAGCCATGTATGGAAGTGAAACATCGACGATAAAAAGTTTGGACAAGAAGAGAATAGAAGCTTTCGAAATGTGGTGCTACAGAAGAATGCTGAAGATTAGATGGGTAGATCACATAACTAATGAGGAAGTATTGAATAGGATTGGGGAAAAGAGAAGTTTGTGGCACAACTTGACCAGAAGAAGGGATCGGTTGGTAGGACATGTTCTGAGGCATCAAGGGATCACCAATTTAGTATAGGAGGGCAGCGTGGAGGGTAAAAATCGTAGAAGGAGACCAAGAGATGAATACACTAAGCAGATTCAGAAAGATGTAGGTTGCAGTAGGTACTGGGAGATGAAAAAGCTTGCACAGGATAGAGTAGCATGGAGAGCTGCATCAAACCAGTCTCAGGACTGAAGACCACAACAACAACATAGCATCTTCTATATATTTTATGTAAACTGAAGATGGATGGGGTAGAAAGGAAAGGGAGGAAACTGTTGATATCAGCTACATCGGGCCTTTGGGCGAAATCAGTAGCGGCGACTGAAAATGAGTGCCGGACCAGGATTCGAACCCGGGATCTCCTACTTACTAGGCAGTTGCGCCAAACAACTGCACCACCCAGACGCAGTATTTATCGCGCACCATATCGACACTTCTTTCACTCGACCCACATTCCCACCGAGCGCCTTCCTATCTGTAGTGCCCGTCCATGACCTCCAAGCTCGCTATTTTGAGTTTCCCGCACTAGGTCGAACGTATGTAATCCACTCTAAAGGTGGTGGATTCATTGCCCATCAAGGCGAATCAATTATATGCATGCATGTCCAAAACAACAGACACCACGCATTCATATAAATCTATATATTTATTGAACAGTAGGGGTGAGAGACTATATCCCTGTCTTATACCATTTCTAATCCGAGACTGAACAGGTGATTTTAACCATCTTCTGGTTTAGAGATGCACAAACAAGTAGGGGATTCTCTGACGATTAGTGCACATTATGAGGAGGCGACTGTGGAAATTCTTGCGCTGCAAACGCTCCTTATAACGGACGCTACGTGCCTTGAGCTTCAAAGAATTTACGAGGGTGAGACAAATGAAAACCTTAAATATTTTTTTATATGTTGTTTATTGTGCAGAAGTGATACAAAGCTGTATCACTTTTCAACATAATCCCCCCCCCCCCCCCGCTCAATGCAAGTCCTCCAGCGCTTACAAAGTGCATAAATTCGTTTAGAAAATAATTCTTTTGGTAGTCCGCGCAACCACTCATGCACCTCTTCATCAGAACGGAACTTCTTTCCTCCCATTGCGTCTTTGAGTGGTCCAAACATATGGAAATCACTTGGGGCAAGATCTGGTGAGCATGGTGGATGAGGAAGACACTCAAAATGCATGTCTGTGATTGTTGCAACTGTTGTACGGGCAGTGTGGTGTCTTGCATTGTCATGTTGCAAAAGGACACCTGCTGACAGCAATCCACGTCGCTTTGATTTTATTGCACGCCGCAGCTGATTCTTCAGGAGATCTGTGTATGATGCACAGGTAACAGTGGTCCCTTTAGGCATGTAATGCTCCAAAATGACGCCTTTTTCGTCCCAGAAGAGAGTCAGCATAACCCTCCCTGCTGATGGTTCTGTTCGAAACTTCTTTGGTTTTGGTGATTAGCAATGGCGCCATTGGTTCAAATGGCTCTGAGCACTATGGGACTCAACATCTTAGGTCATAAGTCCCCTAGAACTTAGAACTACTTAAACCTAACTAACCTAAGGACATCACACACACCTATGCCCGAGGCAGGATTCGAACCTGCGACCGTAGCAGTCCCGCGGTTCCGGACGGCAACGCCAGAACCGCACGGTCACCGCGGCCGGCAATGGCGTCATTCCTTGCTCGCTTTCTTCGTTGCTGGTTGGTGGAAGTGAACCCATGCTTCGTTCCCAGTAACGATTCTTTTAAGGAATCCATCACCTTCTCGTTCAAAGCGCCGAAGAAGTTCTTCACAAGCATCAACATGTCATTCTGTCATTTCGGGAGTCATCTGCCGTGGCACCCATCTCGCAGACACTTTGTGATACTGGAGCACATCATGCACAATGTGATGTGCTGATCCATGACTAATTTGTAAACATGCTGCGATGTCATTCAGTGTCAATCGGCGGTTTTCCTTCACTACGGCTTCAACTGCTGCAATGTTCTGTGGAGTCACAACTCGTTGTGCCTGACCTCGACGAGGAGAATCTTCCATTGAAGTCACACAATTTGCGAACTTCCTACTCCATTCGTAGACTTGTTGCTGTGACAAAAATGCATCACCGCACTGAACCTTCCTTCGTCGATGAATTTCAATAGGTTTCACGCCTTCACTACGCAAAAACCGAATAACAGAACGCTGTTCTTCCCTGGAGTAAGTCGCAAGTGGGGCGGCCATCTTTATACTGATACTGCGACGGTATGTGTGCATCTGCACTATGCTGCCAACTACAGGACATTCTTCACGCTGTTTGTAGCGCGCTTACCAACTTACAGGATAACGGCGCGAAATTTCTATTTGTTATTACAAAATTAAGGTTTTCATTTGACTCACCCTCGTATCTTAAAAAGCTACTGGTTAGGCTGTAAGGTAGAACCATGTCCAAAACTCTGAGATATCAAGCAGATCTCTCTCGTGTGGGTTTTTGTATAAATGAGAAAAAACACACGAAATTATCAGTGCCGGAAACAGCGGTACCGTTTTAGTGTGATCCGATCGACTAACGAAACATGTAAAGCGAAAGTCTATCAGTTTAGCTCTTTTTCCTACTGATTCTCCAGGTCGGATGATACTGCTGGTTTGGACTAGGTAGTGGAGGACACTGCTGCGCCGTTAGGTGGCTAACTAAATCTGGACCAAACGTTTACATCCCTCCTTCCACAGGTCGAAAATAGACCGCGTAAACGGAAACGCATCTAAAATGGGGCGTGCGCAATAGAAATCCTCGCGCGGCCCGCAGAGCCGTATGGTATCTGTCGTTGACGCAAAGCTCGGCGCCCGTTGACACGGTGCCAAACACCACCTCAGTGTTCCGAAGCAGTTACAGGAGAACTTTACTTTGTAGCCTTTGTCCAACGCCTGGAAACCTTAAGGGAGAAACAACTGTGTATGTGTGCCGCGAAACATTTCTCCACATCGGTCTTCCGTGTACGAAACAGTTTGCATCTTTCATATCAGACCTTTCATTTTCAAATGAACCATTCTGAATCTTGAAATAAACGTCGTAACCACTGTTCCACCTCACTCTCAGTGAACGGGTTGCACGCCAGAAGCAATGTCATTCTCTCCATCATGCATCATGAAAGGGAAGTTTCTTCTCAGTTCCACAATCCCTAGCACTTTATCACTTTTGGCTCTGAGCGATGATCATAATGAGGAACTGTTGCGCAGCCTTCGTTTGTGAAGCAATTTCCTATGACGGAATTTAATATTTAGACATTCACATTCTCAGCCACTGTTTTGGTGTCAGTATTATCAAAGAGTAACTAGGTAAATGACTTTTAACCCAATAAAAAATTTTAAAAGGAAAATCTTTTAATGCCTAGGAATTTTTCTATCACAATGAAAGTTCGATAACTAGTTTCGGCTGCTATATATAACCATCTTCAGAGTGTTCAAAATATGAAATGGCGGTAAATAAGCATCGGAAAGCATCGTTAGCTGTAGTCATGTAACAACATGCATCCGTAAGTACCAAAACAATAGCTGTACGTTGTTGAAAACGTCACCGTGAGCAAGCCAGGTCGTGGACCCTAATTTTCCAGGTTGACGGACATATAAGAAATTGTCAAGTCGCATGAGTAGAAGCTGAATCAAAAGCTAATTAGTTGCAACAGCATAACAGGTATTATCGTGAGAGCAGTGTATGCAACGGTTCCAAAAACTGTCACCTGTTCCGTAGCCTGGCAGTTTTTGGAACCATTGCATACATTGCTCTCACGATAATACCTGTTATGCTGTTGCAAGTAATGAACTTTTGATTCAGCTTCTACTCATGCGACTGGACAATTTCCTATATGACCATCAACCTGGGAAATTACCACCTACAACTGGCTTGCTCACGGTGACCTTTTCAACAACCTACAGCTATTGTTTTGGTTCTTAAGATGCATGTTGTTACATGACTACAGCTAACGATGCTTTCCGATGCTTATTTACCGCCATTTCATATTTTGAACGATATGAAGGTGGTTGCAGATATCAACCGAAACTAGTTACTGAATTTTGATTGTGATAGGAAAACTGCAGTTAGGCATTAAAAGTTTTTACTTACTAAACCACATTAAGCCCGCCGTCTCCTGTCCCTAACTACGTCTGGCTTCACTGACTTTTAATCCACTGAATAACTTCAGATGGAATAAAAAGTTCTAACACTTTTGCAAATAAAATCTCATATGCCAAATTATCACAGTTTCACTGGATGCGTGTTGCACAGCTGTGCTTATCATAACTTTAATTTTGTTCAGTTTTTTGTTTGTCGGCAAGGATTTGAATTCACTTTACTCTATAGTGAAATTCACTCACGTGCCTAACACATGGCTCCTTAATTTCCCACATAACTGAATATTAACTGTTGGCTGCCGATACAGGATGGTTATGATGAAACTTTCGCTACTTAAGCCAGTATAGACGGAACATTTACCGTTTGGGTACCCAACTTCATAAGAATGGTGTTCAGATTGTGCGTTGTAGGATTCGCGTTGCCGGCCGCGGTGGTCTCGCGGTTCTAGGCGCTCAGTCCGGAACCGCGTGACTGCTACGGTCGCAGGTTCGAATCCTGCCTCGGGAATGGATGTGTGTGATGTCCTTAGGTTTGTTAGGTTTAAGTAGTTCTAAGTTCTAGGGGACTGATGACCACAGATGTTAAGTCCCATAGTGCTCAGAGCCATTTGGTTCGCGTTGTTCGTAGTGTTATTGCTATGACTTCTCCTTTGGTGCCGGTATTGGTACTGCGACATACGGTTGAAACACAAGCATCAGTGTGCATCATAGTTGCAGACAGTCAACATCTGTCTGAACAAATCGAGCAGGGCTTTACTCACAAAGCTGTTTTCTCAAAACATCAGTAATTGTTCTGCTGTTCTTCGGGAGTATCGACGCGTTAAAGGAATATGAACAGGGGTTGAAGAACATGACTCGGAAGTTCCAATTAACTGGCTATTTGGGAACAGGTCCTGGGAGAGGCTGACTGTCAGTTGCGCCACAAACTGTAGAAGAAGTTACTGCTGGATTTATACAACGGGGTATTAACACATGTTGGAGGTTAAAGACGAGTATAGCGAAGGAGATAGCCAGTATCCCACCTGAGATGTCGGGTAGCAGTTGAGAAATCTCTATGAGTTTCCAGGCTGTCGTGATGCAGAAGGTCGTTACAATGAGCAACGTATGTAACCAGGAATGTAAACATAACTCAATTAAAAAATGTTACCCTCTCATGCGGAAGTTATGTTTCTTTCAATGGTTTATTCGCTATTTCTCTTCCATACGTCCTTACAAATGTTTCCACAAAGTTTCATTGTCCCACGATCACTCCTTTTTCTTGGGCAAGTTTAATTATAACCACCCTGCCTAAGTAGCAAACAGTTTCTTGGCACAAGTGGTATATTTGTATTTTCTGTCCTTCCTCACTTTTTCCTCCAACATTAACAATCGCTCATGGTTTCACAGAGTTAAGGCCACTGATGTCATCTTCCTCACCCATTCACTGGAACAGAATGTTGAAGGTCATTTCTTGTCAGAAGATCTGAAACATTTACATCATGAGTGGGTTTGTAATTAAGGTTTGTAAGTAATTGCTCGAGATGCCTCTCAGAAAAGGGAGCTGGCACAGTACTGGGCTCTGATATTACATTTAAATTTAACTTTTGAGTACTAGCAGCTATAATATTAATATTGTACAATTATAATACAACCTTAAGTTCATCTGAAGTAATGTTTATGATATTAAATATATATGGTTTTACGGTATACTTAAAAAAACTGTCACATGTTATCAAGTACAGGGTTGCTTTTAAAGTCAACCTGTTCAGACGTTGTTTACGTTCCGCATGCTACATCGTACGCTAGTATTCGGCATTTACGCATCAACTTTGGCAGAAAGAAACAGGTGTTACGAACAAATAAGTGAAAAATATACTAGCACTAAATCGCTGTTAGTCATTTCATTTTTGTCGTTTATTTATTATATTTTCCAGAGCTACATTTGCTTGGACAAAGACACGTGCAGTAGTTGAATATAGACCTGTTTCCATATAGTGTGGCCGAAGCCATTGTAAGAATTTTACAAATGAGTGATTGCACTAATGAACGTACGATACAATACTGGGAAATTTTCAAATTGTATTTGTGCATTTATTCAGAATTGTAGGAAATAGTGTTATCACCACCGTTGCACGAAATACTTCTAGTCTAACACTGTATCAGACGATGTTTCACAGGAAGGTACTGTGGGTGCATTCTTTATTGATAGGCCTGTTGCATGTTTGTCTTTTCAGAAAATAGATAATACACTGTACCACTTAACAATTTATGGCTACATTGTTTGCTGTCACATATGCGGTCGTGGATGACAATCTGCGCCCCGAAATGATGAACTCTTATTGCAGATTGTCCGTTTGTTTACTGCCATTTCCCGTGAATGTTTACTCCAGAGGGAGACTGATTAAGCGTCTCCTCGTGTTATGAGCCAAACAGTAAGAAATAAACAAGGGAAAACTTTTTATTAATCGTAAAAGACAATTTGAGAATATTACGCTTCTTTAACATCAGTCTTCTAACAGGTGTCAAGCGGCCCTCAACAAATTCCTCCCCTTTGCCAGTCTTTCCTGTGCCTCTCAGAATAGCACTTGCACACAGCGTTCTCAATTGTTTGTCGGATGTATTCCATTTTCTGTCTTCTCCTACAGTTACTATATAACCCCTACCGTTCCCTAAAGTACCTTGAGTTTTTTCCTTTACGTCTTAACACATGTTCTATCATCCTGTCCCTTCTTTTTGTCAGTGTTTTTCACATATTCCTCTCCTCATGAATGCTGCGGGGAAGCTCCTCATTTGCGCCACGTCATGGATTGCAGAGTCCCTCCCGCCGGAGGTTCGATCCCTCCCTCGGGCATGGGTGTGTGTGTTGTCCTTAGCGTAAGTTAGTTTAAGTTAGTTTAAAGTAGTGTGTAAGTCTAGGGACCGATGACCTCAGCAGTTTGGTCCGTTAGGAATTCACACACATTTTTGAAGCTCCTCATTGCGCATCAGTCTACCAAAGTTTTAACGTTCTTCTATAGCATCGACTCTCAAACGTGTCGGTTCTCTTGTTTTCCCATTTTCCCACAGGCAATGATTCACTCTATACAATGCAGTGCTCAAGATGTACATCGTCAGATATTTATTCCTCATATTAAGTCCTCTGTTTGATACTAGTAGACTTCGTTTTTCGAGGAATGTCCTCTTCGCTTGCGACAGTCGGCTTCTTACCTCGTCCGTCATGCGTAATTTTGCTTCCAAGGTAGCAGAATTCCACAATTTGGTCGTCTCTAATTTCGATGTTAAGCTTATCGCTTATCACAGTTTTGCTATTCCTCATTGCTTTCGTCTTCCCTAGCTATACTCTCAATCAATAGACTGTGTTCATTCCGTTCAGCACGTCGTGCATTTCTTCGTCACTTTTACTGAGGATGGCAGTATCGTCACCGAACCTCATCACTGATATCCATTCACCCAGAATTTCAATCGCACTCCGGAACGTTTCTTTTATTTCCGCCATTGATTGAATTGTGCTGATATTCACCTAGTATGATTTAAGGAGGCGATTTGAAACACGAAACTGGGCGCGAGAACTTGGATGCAAAAGTAGACGAGAAATTCGAACAACAGAACAGTCAACTTGACGAACGTTTTAATCATCACCAACAAAACAGTGATACACGTTTCCGTAAATTTATACAAGAACAGAATAAAGTAAAGCGACAAGTTATGGAAACAATTACCGCACAGAGACAGGATGATAAACGTAAATTGTTTGCGAAGGCAAAAACATACGTAGACAACAATATTGCTACAGTGTCCGACGAAATTAATACCATCAAACAGTTGAACACTGAATTACGTGATGAAATTTCCGATCTTAAATTAAAAACAGATACACACACAGCAGATATTCAGACAGTGACAGACAGATTCGAACAATTAGAACTGACACAGGATTCCGATGTTATCAAAGCTGACGTTAAAAAATTGAACGAAACCACACGTAAATTACAAAAACAGATTAATACTTCTGACACTAAAAACGATGATCAGGTAAAAATACTGACTGAAAAATATGATGAATTGGCCAGTCGTATTGGCGTTATTGAAAATAATAATGACAGCAAATCAGACGATACTTCACCGGTTTCGTTTAACCAAACACCTGAATTCCAAAATCTACAGCAGACAATCAGTGAGATAGATTCGTCTAATAACGCATTACATAGAAAATTGTCAAGTTTACAGCAAGAGGTAACAGAGATAAAAAATATTTCAGTTAATAACACGTCACAGCATACGGCGAATTCCGAACATTTCTCACACTCACACAGCCAGTATAATTTAGGTAATCTGCAGAGAGTACGTGAGTTAGATACCGAACAGTCACAGTCAAACAGATTCTCATACAATCCTGAACCTGTTCCGTCATACAGAGACGATAATTTTGATTACAAACATTTTCTATCAGTGAGAAAATTTAAAGTATTAAAAAATGACAGAACACAGATTCACCCCCTGGATTGGATACAACAATTTAGCTTTGCTTTTCCACCGACTTGGCCCGTAACGCACAAACTTGAATTTATTTGTAGTTTTTTGGAAGGCGAACAGGCAACTCGTATGAGACCGATCGCGAGACTATGTTATTCAGTAGAAGAATTTCAGAATGCTTTTCTGTCAACGTATTGGTCGAAGACGACACAGCGCGGAATTAAAGATCAACTAATTAGTTTACCGAATTGTGAGAACTCAAATTTTTCCACTGTCACGCAATTTTTTGAACACATGGTCCAACAAAACCAGTACCTAAGTGAACCATATAGTGAATCTGCACTTATTCAACTATGTATCTCTAAATTACCACGATCATTACGTGTGTCTCTTTTAATGGGCCAGCAGAAGGAAAACATTTCGGCATTCAGAGATCTGTTACAGCTTTTGGAAGTGCAGCAATCGGATTATTCCTTTGTAAACAAAAATTTTTCATATAATAACCAAGGCCAACAAACTTACAGTAATTACGATCAGCCATGCAATTTCAATAGCAAAGGTAACAGACGCTTTAGGAACGACAACCACCAGAACTTTAATAACAGACAAAATTTTAATCATCAATATCGTCAAAATTATCAGCAACAGGAACCACATTTTGGTAACAATAGACTTTTTCACCGCAACAGCATGAAAGTCAACCGGTTAGCATACCCAATACAATGTAGTCTACAAGGTCAACCAAACTTTAATGTTTCGCCGCGTGCACGTATAGTCCCAGCTACAATAAATAGAAACGCACGCCAACAAGGAAATAACTACGTACAGAAAACACAGTATTTTAATTCCTATCGCAAAGCGCCGTATAGAAATGACTATCATGACAGACGTAAAAACAATGAGCACAATTTTCAGCGTACATCTAATAACAGTCGGTCTTACCAACAGCAAAATCATCCGCAAGAACATATTCTCATGAATGAACCAGATAGTAGATATCATCCAGAACGTAATACGCCTGGAAGAAATAACAGAACAGTTCAAATAGTGGAAATGCCACAGCATCTTCCCGAAAATAATAACACGTCAGATAGAATTCGACTAGATACTGTACAGGTCGCATATTCCAGTAACGCAAGCAATAATTTTGACACGCAGAATCTTGTTCACGAGAATGTTATTTGAAACACGCCTTGTTGAATGCACTACTTTTATCGCACACAGATCTTAGCAGAAATTTTTTCATTGCCACCGACAGTTCTAACAGCGCTTTAGGCGTACAAATTTTTCAGAAAATTGAAGAAGATGGTTATACAGCAATTAAAAACATCGCATTTGCAAGTCGCATTCTGTCACCTGCTGAACGAAATTATTCTGTTACAGAACTGGAAACATTATGTGTTGTTTGGGCTTTTACGAGATTTAGGCATTTCCTTTATGGAAGACATACCACCGTTTACACAGACCACAGAGCGATACAAATTTTACTTTCCGCTAAATTTACACACGACAGATTAAGCAGATGGAAACTTTATCTACAGGAATTTGATTTTACAATAGTTCACATTCCCGGCACACAAAATGTTGTAGCAGACGCACTATCTCGTTCTCTCAGCAACAATCAGCAAGACATCGCAACCAACTTCTGCAAAGCAAATTTCAGCGTCATGTACATTCAACAAGTTGCATTTGAAATTTTTATTTCGTCGTCATTACAGGACATAGCACAAGAGCAAAGTAAAGACAACGTGTGGAAAGAGATTAAACACCTCTGGCAAGATAGGAATAATGTTACGATTAGAAACCATTACACTGTAAGCAATGACATTCTGTTTCGCCGCTCTCATCCTGACAGCAACAATTGGTTATTATGCATTCCTGACGAGCTTGTTAACAAATTAATCTGGTATACTCATTTAAGTTATGCACTTTACGGAGCTAGAAAATGTTTTCTTATACTGAGACAGAACTGTTATTTTACGAACATGGAGAAACGTATTCGACGAGTTTTAGCGTCATGTAAAATCTGCCAGAAAGCTAAATCAGATACGACTTCACATATTCCTCCATTATATCCCATTGTACCTGTTAAATTGAGACATATGGCCGCTGTAGACATTTTTGGTCCGATTCCCAGAACTAATAGAGGTTTTTGCTACATCTTTGTCGCTGTTGAACTCACTTCAAAATTTGTTACCTTCACCCCGTTACGCAAAGCTAGTGCTAAAACTGTTTCGAAAGCATTTGTAAAACATTTTCTATTTCATGTAGGGCATGTGTTGAAAGTAATTTCTGACAATGGACCACAATTTCGATCTGCTATATGGACACGTATGTTACGAGCTAGAAACATTTCTCCGATGTATATATCCAGGTACCATGCTTCTTCGAACCCTTGTGAACGATTAATGAAAGAAATTGGTAAACTGTGTAGAATATACTGCCATAAAAGACATATTGATTGGGACACACACATACACTCATTCCAGGATGTAATTAATTCCATACCAAATGAATCCACTATGCTATCTCCGTCTGTTATACTGCAAAACGTTGAACCACCTAACAAAATTAAAGAATTAGTAACATTTCCTATATCTCGTCGACTACGACACCATGAAATAATTGACATTGCGCTGAACAACATCAAACGTGCCGCAGAGCGCCGGAGAAGACAACAAAAACAGGTTTGTATACGCCGTGACTTTCACGTTGGACAGAAGATATTAGTGCGTACACACTATTTATCCAACAAAGTAAAAGGTAGGTGCAGTAAATTTGAACTTCTATACGCAGGTCCATATCGAATTCGCAGCATTCGTCACCCCAATGTTGTACACGTCGAAACTTTGAGAACCAGAAAATCGAAAGGAGACCATCACGTGTCGAACGTCAAACCTTTTATTGAATGAAGATACTTTATGATTTATCACACTGTGATGCCATTTCCTAATTTTTTATGACCACTTATGCAATTATATTCACATGAACACTTACTGATGATTGTCGTATTTTTTTCTTGGCAAGTGCCCGGCAAGGTAAGGTTAGCAGGTCGCTTTTCTTGTCGTTACACATCAGACCGTGCATATTTTTCCAGATGAATTTACACATTTTGTGACCACTTATGCAATTACATTTATGTGACTACTTACTGATGATTGTCGTATTTTTTCTTGGCAAGTGCCCGGCAAGGTAAGGTTAGCAGGTCGCTTTTCTTGTCGTTACACATTAGACAGTGCACATTTTCCAGATAAAATTACGTATCTTACGAATAATTATGCAATTCTATCTAGTGATATATTAATTTTATCAAATTTTTTCTCTATTAAAGTCTTCAATTCTCGCCTCTATTAACTACACAACATACAAGCTGAACACAAAGAAGGTCACATTTCTTGTCATCATTTTTTTTATGTTTGTACGATTGTTTTCATGTTTTGTTTGTATGCACTATGAAATAGTTCAGATATAACACACACCAGCTGACTTTGACATTTTTGCCCTATGATATCTCAACACCGTGACTGTTTTACATTTTTCTGCTGCTGCTGTGTGATATTCTGTGTACATTTTTGCATCTGAACACTGTCTATGTTTTTTGACATATTACATTTTCTGTCATGGTATGCTGTATGCTCAATTATGTTACTATAAACCAGTTTTTATTTAATGAGTATACGATTTAAATGCGAGACATTAATCTTTGTTCAACATTTTCAGAAAGAAATAACGTGTAAAGGAAATAAATTAAACAGAAATGGGAATTTCACCTACGGAATAAACGAAAGAAGATGCAATACCTCATGAAGAAGAGTAAATGGATCAGAATTAACAAGCATTAACAAGAATATACTATACACATCGTGGAATAGCAGTCTTTACTATTTTTTTCTTTCAGAATACGAGGCGATTGCTGCAGGCTGTCAGACAGAACTACACATCTTAGTTTTAGTGATGAAATATGCTAGAAATAAGGAATAGTTGTATAATGAATATTGAAGTGATTTTTTTGCAGATGATAATGAATGGTGATGAATAATGATGAAGAATATGCTACTATGAATAATGAAGTTTTTCTTTACAGGTGATGATAATAATGGAGTTATGATAATATGGATAATGAAGTGATGGATAATGAAGTTTTTTTCTTTACAGATGAGGATAATGTTGAAGTTTATGTACTTATGCTATGTAGTTATTTAAGTATTTGTTGCAGTTTGTTTTGACAGTATGTTTTATATCGTATGGTATGATGACTGAAGGTTTTGGAAAGGACAGCTAGAGAACACATATTTTTATACACATTTCACTACCTGTTAATTCGAAGTTCACTACTTTTCAGCATAGTATGCGTTTCTTCTTTCAGCTCAATAATCCATTTTGTATTTTTTCCAGGAAAAGCATTTCATGATACTTACAAAACCTGTTACTTATTAAACCTGTACTAGTACTTGCAATTTTTTTTTTACCCAGTTGTGTCTATCATTTATAAATGTGATCACATGTACTGCCTTGTTTCATAACCTTGCTACAGCTGACTCATGACGAATGACGTTACACATCTTCATTTGCAGCAATAACTCAAAAGCAAACAAAGTAATTACCAGTCCCAAATAATGCTACTAGTTTAAGAGAATTCTGAATAATACTGATCAGCTCTGAATAGTATGTCACTTCAATAATGACCTCTGAATAATACAAAAAAATGCTTTGTATCTGGCTAATGAATGCCACTGTTTATTGTAATAAGATTACCTATGATGCCCATGATTACTATAATTAGACTAATTATGTATAAATGCTATGCCCATAAGTAACTCATTTTCAATAATGACTTCTTAATAATACAAAAAATGATGCTTTGTAACTGGCCAATGAATGTCACTGTTTATAGTAATAAGATTACCCATGATGGCAATAATTACTATAATTAAGTGAATTATGTTAATACTATGCCATTCATTAGCTTATGTTTTGAATGATGACTTATGATGCTTTGTAACTGGCCAATGAGTGCCACTGTTTATTGTAATAAGATTACCCATGATGCCAATAATTACTATATTCAGTTAATTTTATGAACATTATTCTGTAATACTACATACATGGTACAGAAATGTTCAGTAACTGGGCGATGAGTGCCACCCATTACTAGTGTAATTCTCAATCAAGACTACTATGTGACTTAATGTCCTTCACCTTCTGACCTAATTACCAGAAATTACTGCAATATCCATTTGTCCTGTCTATCCTCATGATCATGGAGCACTATATTTGGTTTTTGCACTAATTCTACGTTGGTCTACTTTACAAGTACGTGGTGTTGACACAACATGCTGTCCACCACCTTGAGCGATGGAGATGTTATTATGGTGCCACTGTTTGGTGTACCTAATGTACCACCAAAAAGATAACATGGAATATTACTACGACATTTCAGTGTCTTGGCTACGCTGATTAATACTTCTGGGAAAAGAACTTTAGATTGTCTCACTTGGTGTTGTGCTTCTGTAGAAAAATATGGACTTTCAGTGCAGCTGCGTGCAACCTAAAGTGCTAAAACCATGACGCAATCCTTCCCTTTCCTATCCTAATTCTTGTGACACAGTAAAAAAAAAAAAATCATTTTGTTATCATGATTTGTATTTATGGCCTATACATTTTTGTGATTTGCAAATATGTTCTGAACTACAGTGCATGTGCACTTTTGTCATTTGTAAACATGATTTCTACTCATTGCATATGCATTTTTGTGATTTGGTCTCAACTACAGTGCATGTGCACTTTTACCATTTGTGAATATGTTCTGTACTCATTGTATATACATTTTGTCTTTAATTAATATGTTCTGAACTACAGTGTGTGTGCACTTCTGCCATTTGTTAATATGTTTTGTACTGAACTTCAGTGCCTGTGCACTTTTGTCATTTCTCAATATGATTTGTACTCGTTGCCTATACATTTGTGATTTCCTGATATGTTCACTACTTCAGTGCGTGTGCACTTTTGTCATTTCTCATCTTGATTTGTACTCGTTGCCTATACATTTGTGATTTCCTGGTATGTTCACTACTTCAGTGCCTGTGCACTTTTGTCATTTCTCAATATGATTTGTACTCGTTGCCTATACATTTGTGATTTCCTGATATGTTCACTACTTCAGTGAGTGCGCACTTTTGTCATTTATCAATATAATTTGTGTATACATTTTTTGTGATTTGCTGATATGTTCTGTACTCATTGTATATATATTTTGTCATTACCTGATATGTTCTGTACTCAGTGCGTGTGCACCATATTTACTTCATGTTCTACATCTATGTATCTGTATATTCTGTGATTGTAAAGTTAGTTAGTTAAAAAAAAAATTTGTTGCTCATGGCAAGTCCAAATGAGTCACCATCGCTGCCAAATTTTTGCCCCCCCAGTGGAGGGTTATGAAACACGTATGTATTCATTACCAGCGATGGCGAGGCATGACAGAATCTCTGACCAGAGAGTTATTTATCGTTGCTAGTCTGCGCTTGACCGCGCGAGTGTTCAGTTGTGAGTTGCACTCTGTCGGCACTAGTAGTCTGGTTCAGTTGCGAGTGCACTCTGTCTGGAGTAGTAGTCAGTCGGCAGTAGTTGTAGCGAGTGGACGGTTGTACTGAACGGCCGTCGGCATGCGTCGGCGGCGTGCTCTCCTTGCATCTCTGGTCACGGTTCGGGACGAGGTATATTGTTATAGAAGGTAATGAAGCAGCATTGCGCTCAGCTAATAACATATGTTAATTGTAATTAATTTGTTCAAGAATTGCCCCAATAATAATTTTTTTTATAAAGTAACTGTTTTAAAGAAAAAGATTCATTTCAAGTTAAATAATACTTCCTATGCATTCCCTCCAAGAATCAAAATTAAATATGGGCCAGCATTGCACAGAGCTGTGCCGAAAAATAAGAGCAGATATAGATGCAGTTTTACTGAGGTAAGAATTTATCAGGTTTAATTATTTCACAGGGCCGAAGGTCAGCGTTGCTGCCCTTATAAAATTTGTCAGGTTTAATTATTTCTGCTCAGATGTTACACTCAGCTCATGCTTCATTATTTAATTAATATTATTGTAGGTAAATGATCAATCATCATTCCGTAATTTTGTGGGGAGTTTACATTTGGACCATTGTTATTCTTTAATTTTGCAAGGAGGTTACGCTTGGCGCATTTTCATTAACATTGACTTTTCAAATTTCTTGCGGGGAGGTTACAAATATGATAAAAAGCAGTAAAAATTTTATTGAACGCTTTTGTAAGCCAACAGCTTTCCGTGAATAAATGAGTTTAAGAGATCGTAAATACAGCTTTCCTTGAATAAAAAATTTTAAGAAATCGTAAATATGTATCTGTGGTGGCGGATGCTGTGAAAACAGCTCCGATGCGGAGCCGAGAAGGGAGTCAAGATGACTGCCAGAGAGAGAGAGAGAGAGAGAGAGAGAGAGAGAGAGACTGACTACACTATAACCGGAAGCGTGCAGCGATGTGGGGACACGGCACTTAGAATGGCAGCGCAGAGCGGGAGCTAATTTAAGTGAGAGCGCATGATCTCCTGCGAGTCCAATGTCGCCTCCTGACCTCTGCCCAGAATAGAGTGCCTATATGGACAGTGATGACATCGTTTCTGATTGGCTGAGAGCTCAGGATACCTTGTTTTCGACTGTGTAGTGCTTCTGTCAGCTGATGTAACGAGGGCGGTACTGTTGTACATTGTTGTAAAGCTTCAAATACCAGTTACATGCTATATTACTTATGTGTGGAAATATCTTACAACTCACCGTAATACGCCATGTGATTTGACGTTCGATTTTACGTAATTTGACATCGATTAAAACTCTTAAATTGGACACACGGCCAAATTTTGCGAATAAGATTCTTCCAGAAATTTTTGCGCGCTACCTCTTTTTTAGCTTCAGGTGATTTATAATCAACATAATTATGTATGACAATGTAGAACCATGTTGGCTGAAAAAATAGAAATGAAAATGAGTTTATGATGCTAGTATTTCCAGCAAAGATAATACGGTGGACAATGATACTTGATCGGAAAGATGGAAATCTAAAGCGACCTTGCTGGAACCTACAAACAATTATTTTGCGTATGACGTAAATAATTTATCATGTGATACGGCATTAGTAATGTCCAACCAATAATATTTCATAGTCAAAGAACCTGGTAGCGTTGCAGTATGAGATCTTGTTGTTACTAAAAGAAGAAAAAAATAATTTCAAACAACGATTTCCAAACGGTCACCACACGTAATTTTAGCAATACACAAAAAATTTAAATCATTTCTCATTTAATGCATATGGTACACCGCAGTTTATAGAAAATTAACGCACTGCGGTACTTATGGAGAGGCTTGCACAGGATAGACTAGCATGGACAGCTCCACCAAACCAATCTTCAGACTGAAGACCACAACAATAACAATTGTATTGGTGGGGGCGCTTGGCGACAGTCGAGGTACTGAGGTGATAAAGAGTCATGCGATACCTCCAAATATCGTGTCGGACCTCCCTTTCCCCGGCGTAGAGCAGCAATTTGATGTGGCGTGGACTCACCGAACAATTGGGAGTCCCGTGCAAAACTTTTGAGCCAAGCTGCCTCTACAGCCATCCATAATTGCAAAAGTGTTACCGGCGCAAGTTTTGTGCTCTTACTGACCTCTCGATTATATTCCTTAAATATTCGATGGTATTCATTTCGGGCGATCAACGTGGCCAAACCATCCGCTCGAACTGTCCAGAAGGTACTTCAAACCAATCGCGAACAATTTTGGCCCAGTGACATGGTGTGTTGTTATCCATAATTCCATCGTTGTTTGGGAACGTGGCCGGCCGCGGTGGCCGAGCGGTTCTAGGCGCTTCAGTCCGGAACCGCGCGACTCCTACGGTCGCAGGTTCTAATCCTGCCCCGGGCATGGATGTGTGTGATGTCCTTAGGTTAGTTAGGTTTAAGTAGTTCTAGGTTCTAGGGGACTGATGACCTCAGATGTTAGCCAAAAATAGTCGTTCCAGTCAGTGTTCGCTTTAGTTGGAACAGAAGACCGAGCCGATTCCATGTAAACACAGTCCACACCATTATGCAACCACCACCAGTGTGCAACAGTGACTTGTTGAAAACTCGGGCCCATGGTTTCCTATGGTCTGTGCCGCACTCGAAACTTACCATCAACTCTTACCAGCTGAAGTCAAGACTCATCTGACCAGGAACGATTTTCCAGTCGTCTGGGGTCCAACCGACATATAACGAACACAGATGAGGCGCTGCTGGCGATGTCATGTCATTAGCAAAGACACTGGCGTTGATCGTCTACTGCCATAGCCCATTAAAACTAAATTTCGCCGCACTGTCCTACTTTCGTCGTACGTCCGACATTGATTTTTGCGGTTCTTTCACGCAGTTGTTCAAATGTGTGTAAAATGTTATGGGACTTAACTGCTAAGGTCATCAGTGCCTAAGCTTACACACTACTTAACCTAGATTACCCTAAGGACAAGCACACACATCCATGCCCGAGGGAGGACTCGAACCTCCGTCGGGACCAGCCGCACAGTTCATGACTGCAGCGCCTAAGACCGCTCGGCTAATCCCGCGCGGCTCTTTCACGCAGTGTTGCTTGTCTGTTAGCCATGACAACTCTGTGCAAACGCCTCGGCGCTCGGTCGTTAAGCCGCGTGGAGTTGCCGCGCGGTTTGAGGCGCCGTGTCACGGATTGCCCGGTCGCTTCCGCCGGAGGTTCGAGTCCTCCCTCGGGGTTGGGTATGTGTGTGTTGTTCTTAGCATAAGTTAGTTTAAGTAGTGTGTAAGTCTAGGGACCTATGACCTCAGCAGTTTGGTCCCTTAGGAGTGCGCACACATTTGAACATTTTGCACATTCGGTCGGACATTAAGTGAGTTGTTGGCTCGTGCGTTCTCTATAGTGAGAGGTAATGCTTGAAATTTGGTATTCTGGGCACGCTCTTGACACTGTGGATCTCAGAGTATTGAATTCCCTAACGATTTCCTGAATGGAATGTCCCATGCGTCTAGCGTCAACTACCATTCCGCGTTCGAAGTCCATTAATTACCATCGTGCAGCCGTATCCACCTTCGAAACCTTTTCACATGAATCATCTGAGTAGAAATGGCAGCTCCACCAATGCACTGCCCTTTGGACCTAGTGTTCGCTATACTACTGCGATCTGTAAATGTACATATTGCTGTCCCATGACCTTTGCCACTTCTGCGTAAGTCTGGGCAGCGAAGCAGGCATGCTAGTAAAACACTTTTTCTGAGTGCCGATAATTGGATTTAAAATAATTTTGGTGAGCGTTGGCTAATACTTTTACTTTTCATTGGGCTTGGAATATTTCACGGTGGTTTTCAGTGCCTGAGTTTGAGTGCCGTTATCCCACGGCACAGTGGAATGCCTGCCGAACTCAGCAGGTGATGCCAAGGCTGGAACTGTTCATTCTCTGGGGCGCCAGGGCGTGGTGGTCAACAGAGGAAACCACTGCCCCCTCCCCCCCCCCCTCCCACCCACCAAGTGTCAAGGTGCGAGCGGGCGCTATTACCGTGGGCAGTCTGTGGTGTGAGCAGAGAACAGGTGGGTCTTGCATAGCTGCGTCGAATGTCCCTTATTCCCTTGGTCTCCGAGAAGTCTTCGCGAGTGCATGGACACTGACTGCCCCTTGTGCCGTGAGACCTGCACACAGGACAGTCCAAGGAAACTATATTTCCTTACAGTGTCATTAACAACACTACAGTACTATTTAAGTTTTCTGTTGCAGTCTCACTGGCATTTGGGTTATTATTTTGAGTTTGTTCACTAGATTACTGACTGCTTATTCGAAGGAAGCATCACAGACGTAAGTGGTACCAAAGTTACGTAACTCGTTTAGTATGGTGTTTTTCAACTTGTGTGTGAGGAAATTCTGTGGCAGGTTAGCGGTTAGCTGTTTTTTTTATTTTTTATTGTGAGTCTCTTGTGTGACTTTATTCCATTATATCAGTCACTAGCGCCGGCCGAAGTGGCCGTGCGGTTAAAGGCGCTGCAGTCTGGAACCGCAAGACCGCTACGGTCGCAGGCTCGAATCCTGCCTCGGGCATGGATGTTTGCGATGTCCTTAGGTTAGTTAGGTTTAACTAGTTCTAAGTTCTAGGGGACTAATGACCTCAGCAGTTGAGTCCCATAGTGCTCAGAGCCATTTAAACCATATCAGTCAATACCTGTGAATTTACTGAAAATAAATGGTGGATTTGGTAAGAGTTATTCTGTCCAGTTAGTCTGGATATGTGCCTCGTTTATGTACTTGCTTCTTGGATTTAATTTGTTCTGTGTAATTTCAGTTTTCATTGTGAAGGAACTGTCATGTATTTGAAGTTGCGGCATCGGCGCTTCCATTTTTTTTTTTTTTTTTTTTTTTGAGGATTTCTCTAAATCTTAGCACCGACTCATTTATGGATTATGGAATTTTGTAATGTTCATCTGAAGAGTAAGTAAGTCTACTGTTATTTGAATTACAGGGCTGGGTAGTTCACTCATGTAAGATATTGCGCAATTATTTTAGGAAATTATTAAATGAGAACTAGTTAAGATTTTATGATTTATAATTATCTTGTTCGAATTTGTTTCACTTAATTGTGTTCAGTGGAAAAGACGCTGTCAATACCATTAGAATATATTTCCGTGTCACAACGCACAGCAACTTCAACTCTACAGTGTATCTTTCTTCTACACCGTCGTTACAAACTTTATTTGTGGAACCTTGTCTTTCTGCTGTTAATATTCAAACTCGCATCTGTTGGAGCTGTACTTGTTTTCACAGTGATTATGTAAAATACTGAACTTAGTTTTCTGTTGCGATTAATAATGAGAGTCTGTGCTGCCAGGCTTTGACTGTTTACTTTAGGATTTTGTGATCAACGGATATTAAAAGAACTTTGCACCCACATTTGGATCCGCAGTTGGGTAAGACCAACATTCACAAACGTGTTTATTATTTGCAATAAACATTTATTGAATTTAAACAACAATTATTTCGTTTCGAGAATATTATTAATCCTGTGGGAATAATCTAATAAGTTTATTTATATATAACATGTTTCGCTAAACATGTCAATCCGGATCGTCCTCGGCAACAAGTTGTAACATTACGACTGCACTAGCTACTATTTTAAAATACGACCATGGAGTGGGCAGTGTACGAGGTAGACTATCAGATTGGCTAGCTTCAGTGTCGTAGGGATCAATTGTACGCCAAAGCTCTGAAACTCCCAAATTTACCAAAGAGATGACCCTCAGACATTTATACACTACTGGCCATTAAAACTGCTACACCAAGAAGAAATGCAGATGATAAACGGGTATTCATTGAACAAATATATTATACTAGAACTGACATGTGATTGTTTATAAACGACATAAATCAAATGACTCAAATGGCTCTAAGCACTATGGGACCTAACATCTGAGGTCATCAGTCCCCTAGACTTAGAATTACACCACTGGCCATTAAAATTGCTACACCACGAAGATGACCTGCTACAGACGCAAAATTTAACCGACAGGAAGATGATGCTCTGATACGCAAATGATTAGCTTTTCAGAGCATTCACACAAGGTTGGCGCCGGTGGCGACACCTACAACGTGCTGACATGAGGAAAGTTTCCAACGGATTTCTCATACACAAACAGCAGTTGACCGGCGTTGGCTGGTGAAACGTTGTTGTGATGCCTCGTGTAAGGAGGAGAAATGCGTCCCATCACGTTTCCGACTTTGATAAAGGGCGGATAGTAGCCTATAGCGATTGCGATTTATCGTATCGCGGCATTGCTGCTCGCGTTGGTCGAGATCCAATGACTGTTAGCAGAATATGGAATCGGTGGGTTCAGGATCCCAACGGCCTCGCATCACTAGCAGTCGAGATGACAAGCATCTCGATCCCTGAGTCAACAGATGTGGACGTTTACAAGACAACAACCGTCTACACGAGCAGTTCGACGACGTTTGCAGCAGCATGGACTCTCAGCTCGGAGGCCATGGCTGCGATTACCCTTGACAGGAGCGCCTGCGATGCTGTACTCAACGACGAACCTGGGTGCACGAATGGCAAAACGTCATTTTTTCGGATGAATCCAGGTTATGTTTACAGCATCGTGATGGTCACATTCGTATTTGGCGACATCGCGGTGAACGCACAATGGAAGCGTGTATTCGTCATCGCCATACTGGCGTATCACCGGGCGTGATGGTATGGGGTGCCATTGATTACACGTCTCGGCCACCTCTTGTTGTCATTGACGGCACTTTGAACAGTGGACATTACATTTCAGATGTGTTACGACTCGTGGCTCTACCCTGCATTCTGTCTCTGCGAAACCCTACATTCCAGCAGGATAATGCACGACCGCATGTTGCAGGTCCTGTACGGGCCTTTCTGGATACAGAAAATGTTCGACTGTTGCCCTGGCCAGCACATTCTCCAGATCCCTCACCAATTGAAAACATTTGGTCAATGGTGGCCGAGCAACTTGCTCGTCACAATACGCCAGAAACTACCCTTGATGAACTGTGGTATCGTGTTGTAGCTGAATTGGCAGCTGTACCTGTACACGCCATCCAAGCTCTGTTTGACTCAATGCTCAGGCGTATCAAGGCCATTATTACGGCCAGAGATTGGTTGTTCTGGGTACTGATTTCTCAGGATCTATGCACCCAAATTGCGTGAAAATGTAATCACATTCCAGTTCTAGTATAATATATTTGTCCAATGAATACCCGTTAATCATCTACATTTCTTATTGGTGTAGCAATTTTAATGGCCAATGTCTGAGGATCATCTCTTTGGTAAATTCGGGAGTTTCAGAGCTTTGGCGTACAATTGACCCCTACGGCACTGAAGCTAGCCAATCTGATAGTCTACCTCGTACACTGCCCACACCAAGGTCGTATTTTAAAACAGTAGCTAGTGCAGTCGTAATGTTACAACTTGTTGCCGAGGACGATCCGGATTGACATGTTCGATTTTTAGAAAGGGTGACAGGCAAGTTCCCTACAACGTAATGTTTATGGATGAAGGTAATTTATGAGGCCGGCCGTTGTGGCCGATCGGTTCTAGGCGCTTCATTCCGGAACCGCGCAGCTGCTTCAGTGCAGGTTCGAATCCTGCCTCGTGCATGGATGTGTGTGCTCTCCTTAGGTTAGTTAGGTTTAAGTAGTTCTAAGTCTAGGGGCCTGATAACCTCAGATGTTAAGTCCCATAGTGCTAAGAGCCATTTGAACCATTTTTTTTAAATTTATATGTGGCCGGAGAGGTAAATAAACAGAATCACAAATACTGGTCAGGTGTCAACCTTCACTGAGTGGTTCCATCAGAGGTGGTTAGCGTAACGAAAGTGATGATCTGATGTGGAATATGGGGTTCTTGTGTTGTTGAGTCCTTCTTCATACAGGGTTTACTAACAGAGACCGTTATCTGTAGTTGTAATTACTGATTATAGGTTAGCTGTCCGACCATTTGTGGATATCTAGTTGTCCCAGATATGGTTAGGTCGTAGAGGTTCAGTGGAGTAGCCGTCACATTCCCCAGATTTAAGTCCATTAGATTTCTATCGGTAGCTACGTGTGAACACTATTGAAGAGGAGGAGGAGGAGATTAGTGTTTAACGTCCCGTCGACAACGAGGTCATTAGAGACGGAGCGCAAGCTCGGATGAGGGAAGGATGGGGAAGGAAATCGGCCGTGCCCTTTCAAAGGAACCATCCCGGCATTTGCCTGAAGCGATTTAGGGAAATCACGGAAAACCTAAATCAGGATGGCCGGAGACGGGATTGAACCGTCGTCCACCCGAATGCGAGTCCAGTGTGCTAACCACTGCGCCACCTCGCTCGGTATTGAAGACCTCCTCTGTAAATAATGGTCAACGACACTAGATGATAAATTGAGTCATTACAAGCAAAACATAGTAACTGATGTGCTTTAGTCCTATTAGTCAAAAGTAACACGTTAATCCGAGGGCTAGCAGATCTATCTCGAAATTCAGATTCTAGCTACTGACGATCTTGGCAGGATTTGTGCATGTAAACAGTAGTAAGTGCCACAAACATGGCTATTTGCCATGAAAATGCTTTCCAATAACAAGCTGTACGAATGGTGTGGATACATATGACTCCGATAAAGATCCTGTATGTGTTCCTGACATCAACAAAAGCAAAACGAGGATAATGGAATGTTGTCGAATTAAATGAGGTGATGCGAGGAAGGAATTAGATTAGGAAATGAGACACTTCAAGAGTAGATGAGTTTTGCTATTTGGGGAGCAAAATAACTGATGGTGGTCGACGTAGAGAGGATATAAAATGTAGACTGACTATGGCAAGGGAGGCTATTCTGAAGAAGAGAAATTTGTCAACATCGAGTATAGATTTAAGTGTCTTGAAGTCTCTTCTGAAAGTATTTGTATGGAGTGTAGCCATGTATGGAAGTGAAACATGGATGATAAATAGTTTAGACAAGAAGACAATAGAAGCTTTCGAAATGTGGTGCTACAGAAGAATGCTGAGGATTACATGGGTTGATCACGTAACTAATGAGAAGTACTGAATAGAACTGTGGAGGAGAGGAATTTGTGGCACAACTTGACTAGAAGAAGGGATCAGTTGTAGGACACGTTCTGGGGCATCAATCGATCACCAATTTAGTACTGGAGGGAAGCGTCTAGGGTAAAAGTTGTAGAGGGAGACCAAGAAATGAATACGCTAAGCAGATTCAGAAGGATGTAGGTTGCGGTAGCTATTCGGAAATGAAGAAGCCTGCGCAGGATAAAGTAGAATGGAGAGCTGCATCAAATCAGTCTCTAGACTGAAGAGCACGACAACATACGTTCCTGAACATAAATGCTTATCAGAAGGTGTTATTAGATAAGTGTACATATTTCGTGAAGCAAGTAAGCAATGTTAAGTCACGTCACTTACCATAGTTTACGTGCACTTACTTGACAGTGTAATGGGCGGCATTGTAAGCGCAACTCTTAACCTTATGTATGTGGTGCCTGTTCCTTTGGTCATGTCCGAAAAAACACACACTACATGCATAATTACGGCAGTGACGGCCAGTGATCCTTTCAAAGTAGATGCACACCAAGCTCATGTTCTTACGGGAAACGGCTAGATGCCGCGGGTAACGAGGCTAATGAACACTGGTAGAGTGTAGTATAAGTTGAGTATTTGGGTATGACGGGAGGCGTACTAGGGTAGGCCGTGCGTTTGTGCTGACAAGTGTGTCGGGATGGTGTAGTGGTCAGCGCATTGTCTAGTAAGCAGGCGCCCCGGGTTCTAATTCTGTTGACGCACAAATTTTCGGCATGCCCCGTTGATATAAATCAATTTCCTCTGACAACTAATGTCTTTAATTCCTTTATGTCTTGACTCTTGACAATGTTGACGTGCTGTAGTAAGGTGCTTGCAATCGCGTCTCATAAAGCATTATTGAAAAGCATACGAACAGGGTTAGGCGGCCGGAGTGGCCCGTGCGTTTCTAGGCGCTACAGTCTGGAACCGCGTGACCGCTGCGGTCGCAGGTTCGAATCCTGCCTCGGGCATGGATGTGTGTGATGCCCTTAGGTTAGTTAGGTTTAAGTAGTTCTACGTTCTAGGGGACTGATGACCACAGCAGTTAAGTCCCATAGTGCTCAGAGCCATTTGAACCATTTGAACGAACAGGGTTAATTAGTATTTACCTGCTTACGCACATTATCACTGCAGTTACATTCCCACAAAGCCTATGTTGCGTTTATTTTTGTATTTGGCATATGTATGAGAGTGTTAACGAGTACGTACTACAAAATGTCGGTGGAAGTATTTGTGTGTGAAATTATTCTGAGATATGTGCAGGACGTTAAGCTTATAGCTCTGAATTTTTGTAGCTTCAGAGGAACATCACAGAAATGCTTCCTTCCGAAGCTGCACCAGGTCTTGACGTTCAGCAAGCAGATACAGTTGATGCAAATGATCAGCAGAACCGTCAGAGAGATCGGAAGTAGGTAAAACACGAAGGTATCCAGGAACAAATGAAGAAAACCATAAACGAAATAAATGAATATAAAAGATACAGGGGCCCTCCATGTGACCGCTCCCAAATGTGTTTCTAGCGCTTTAACGCAGAAGACAAGCATCATATACAGGAATTTATGGCAGCTCAGCAAATTGCTATGATACGCAAACTCGCACCTACCTGGTTGTTAGCGGTCAAAAACTGAATACGTTAAACAATCTTTTAATTGGTTCTTTGGAGAGGTTTCGCAGTAATATTTCGTTCACTCTCCCAGTAAGTAAACAGTGGTAACTAATGTTCAGTGCGCCCCGTTTGTAAGTAAACAACATTAAGTACCTAATGACGAAAATTTAGGAATACGGTTGCGGATAGAACATACAGGGTGATTCAAAAAGAATACCACAACTTTAAAAATGTGTATTTAATGAAAGAAACATAATATAACCTTCTGTTATACATCATTACAAAGAGTATTTAAAAAGGTTTTTTTTCACTCAAAAACAAGTTCAGAGATGTTCAATATGGCCCCCTCCAGACACTCGAGCAATATCAACCCGATACTCCAACTCGTTCCACACTCTCTGTAGCATATCAGGCGTAACAGTTTGGATAGCTGCTGTTATTTCTCGTTTCAAATCATCAATGGTGGCTGGGAGAGGTGGCCGAAACACCATATCCTTAACATACCCCCATAAGAAAAAATCGCAGGGGGTAAGATCAGGGCTTCTTGGAGGCCAGTGATGAAGTGCTCTGTCATGGGCTGCCTGGCGGCCGATCCAATTTCAGACGATAAGGTTTCATAACTAACCTTTTTCGTAGGACTCTCCATACAGTTGATTGTGGAATTTGCAGCTCTCTGCTAGCTCTGCGAGTCGATTTTCCTGGGCTGCGAACAAAAGCTTGCTGGATGCATTTTCATCACTCGTTCTCGGCCGTCCAGAACTTTTCCCTTTGCACAAACACCCATTCTCTGTAAACTGTTTATACCAACGTTTAATACACCACCTATCAGGAGGTTTAACACCATACTTCGTTCGAAATGCACGCTGAACAACTGTCGTCGATTCACTTCTGCCGTACTCAATAACACAAAAAGCTTTCTGTTGAGCGGTCGCCATCTTACCATCAACTGACGCTGACGCCTAGTCAACAGCGCCTCAAGCGAACAAATGTACAACTAAATAAAACTTTATAGCTCCCTTAATTCGCCGACAGATAGTGCTTAGCTCTGCCTTTTGTCGTTGCAGAGTTTTAAATTCCTAAAGTTGTGGTATTCTTTTTGAATCACCCTGTACTATTTTAAAAATATGGCATTACATTAAATATATATGAAATTAATGACGTATCTGGATGAAACATCATACTGGACGTACAGCCAGTATATTATTTATTAGAAGTTATTGAGACTTTCCTGCGCGGTTTCTCGAAACGACCAAAGTGTCACTCACCGTTGTTTACAGCCGTGGTCCTCAACTGCGTATGTAATAAAGGTTAGAACCCTTTTCAGCTAAGGGCGCACATTACTGATTTGTTTGCTCTCTTTGTGATACATGTATTGGTTAAAGTCCACGAGGAATGGACGAAGCGGATAACAACAACTTTACAATGTCCTTGACAACACGTTGAACACGTCCCGTAGCCTTTATATGTTATCACCAGTATTTGCCTTCTTCTGAACAAAATGCAACAAAACTAATGAGTAAATAAAACTGTGCTCAAATGAGAGGAACCTTATTTTTCTCGCATAATTCTCTGTCTGATAGATCACATGACCCCCCTTTCCATTTGAAAATTACGAATTGTATCTTATATGACGACTTCAAAATGACCACCATGTTGGTTACACGTAGCCTCACAGGTTTTTCCCCTGTCCAGTCTCATACTATTGAGGTTTGTATTTCTGTTTATCCACCTGTTTTTGTTTCGGAAGGGTTGTTTCACACCTGTGGACCACACTGACGATGAAGTGTTGCTTTGGTGCCAGTTGCTGTAGCCAGTGACTGATTGCATTTCATCTTGCGACGCAAACTAGTTGTACGCCCCCGTGCAATCTGCCAAAAACGTGACGGACGCCGGGTGCTTGGCCACTCTCAGCCCTCTACCTGGATGCTCTAGAGAGAAAAAAAAAATGCTCACACACATGTTGGCGCATGTATGAAAAACAATCTCTCTGCCTGCGAATCGTCGGAGGCCTTCACCATCTCGTCTCAACTGGACGTCAGACTCGCTTTCCTAGCATCATTAGCTGACGTGTAATGAATGATCTTAATGTTTTGTGAGCCACTGTTTCTACAAAATATTTCTAAATATTTAAATAAACAAAAAACGAATCGCTAATTTAATAACGACTTGTGATTTGCTGACACTGTGACCTCTTATTGTTGACAGAATCTACTGGATTTCTAAGAGAGAACTGATTGAACTTCCTAGTAAATTCTAGAAACAACAATTCTAGAAAATGCTGAATTTGTTACGTTATATATCACGAGGATGAAATATGTTCTATCTGTTGGAAGTGCTGAATTTCCGACACTTTTTGACTCGATCGATATTTATTTGCAGTCCCCTAAAAAAGCACGGTATTCTTAGCCTCTACACAATGAAGGATCACCTTGTATTCATGATCAGCTTTTAGTCGGAGAAATGCTACACCTTGAGAAGAAGAAACTAAAAAGAAATCGTTATAATGATCAATACATCTTTCTGTTTCCATCCACACTACTGCAAGTGCTCCAGGTACGTTTCACCACTGCCGGCCGGAGTGGCCGAGCGGTTAAAGGCGCTACAGTCTGGATCCGCACGACCGCTACGGTCGCAGGTTCGAATCCTGCCTCGGGCATGGATGTGTGTGATGTCGTTAGGTTAGTTAGGTTTAAGTAGTTTTAAGTTCTAGGGGACTTATGACCACAGCAGTTGAGTCCCATAGTGCTCAGAGCCATTTGAACCATTTGAACATTTCACCACTATTTAGAGCAACTAAACCTCAACATCCAGATGACATTATTCTGTTTGGTTCATTTTGAAAAAGTTATCTTAAAAAAGATTGAAAATTGTATTTTGGATACTGCAAAGATATAGGATCTAGTGTAATCTGAGGAAATGTATCTTTTTTCCAATCTATAGTACAATGTTTGGCTCACTTATTAAGTAAGAAATGGTTGAGACAGGCGCAACAGCCTGTCGGGCAATCGACAAGATACTTCCCCCAAAAATTTCAGAGCTATGATCAGTTTCAGACAAGACCAGTGGCCCACATCTGTCATTCTTTAACATTACTAAGAAAGAGAGGTGTACGATTTGCATGGCCTCAGGAATATCACGGGACATTTCTCAATGTAACAAAAAATTGTTTAGATCCATCCCATCGTCACCTGACGTATAGCTCAAAGAAACGTTTTGTTTTGGCGACAGACGCATCACAGAATAGCGTTAGAGTAGCTCTTTCAAAAAAAAAAGGTAAAGAACGGTTGATCAAATATGCATCAGAAACATTACAGTTGCCCAAATTGATCGTTCTGAAATGAATGACCAGACTTCAGCACTCAGTTGCAGCATACGGAAGTCCAACGATTTCTTATGTAGAATTAAATTGCGTTTCCTTACAGTAAAGAAGATTATCAGTATTCAGGGAGTTCTTATGTGGACCTAATTTGCATCTGCTTATAGTACTGAAGCCTTTCCGAACTCTGGCCTACACACCCGTGTGCCAGGGAAAACATCGCAAAAATTGGAAATTGGCGCTCTATTTGAGTAATTTCTAACATTCAATCCATTATCTATCAGCACTTCACTAATGCCGATTAATTATCACACTTCCAATGGACACAGACGCTGATCTCAACTCTAAAGAAGCACTTTACTTTCATCTAGACCAAACTTAACAACAGTCACAGATATTTCGGAACTTCAGCAGGTACTGTAACAATTGAGACTCTATGACAGGCGGTCCCTATGGGTGTCATTGTGCCAGTGACACTATCAACTATGAACACAATAGGCACTGGAGCATCGTGGTTGCACCATAGAAGAATGAAAGATGCATCGTAGTTCCAGTTTCTTCTTGTCAGACAATGTTCGGAAAGGATGCCTCCTCTAGTGACATTTACTTCACATCACATCCGAACACACGCAGTGACGAAATGCAGCTGTTTAATTTACCAAAGGTGAACAAATGCGCTCTTAATTCGAACACATAACATTTTTTTCTTTATTTTACCCTTGGTTGTTTGAGAATACCGTGACTGTTTTCGGAAATATCAGTGAGAAAGAAAACCGCAACCAGCCGCTTTCTAGATTTCCAGAAGACTTTTGACATCGTACCTCATAAGAGGCTTGTAATCAAATATTATCAGTTAAGCGACTGCATTCATGATTTCCTGCCAGACAGGACACAGTTCATAGTAACTAACGGAAAACTATTGAGAAAAATAGAATTGATTCCTGGCGTTCCTTATCTATAAAAACGATTTAGGAGACAATCTAAGCAGTCCCTTAGGTTGTATACAGATGCTGCTGTCGTTTATCGTCTAGTAAAGTCATCAGGAGATTGAAACCAATTGCAAAACTGTTTAGAAAAGATATCTGTATGGTGCAAAATTGGCAATTGACCCCAAATAATGAAAAATGAAAGGTCATCTACTTGGGTGCTAAAAAGGACCTGTTAAACTCTAATTACACAATAACTAAATTAAATCTAAAGGCCACAAATTCAACTAAATACCTAGGAATTACAATTACAAACAACACATAGAAAGTGCTGTGGGAAGGTTAACCAAAGACTGAGAACACTTAAAAGATGCAAAAATCTACTAAAAAGACGGACTACACTACACTTGTCTGTCCTCTTTTGGAGTACTGCTGCGCGGTGTGGGGTCCCTACCAGATAGAATTAACGGAGTACATTGAGAAAGAGCAGCACCATTTTATACTATCGAGAAATAGGGGAGAGAAGGAGAGAGTGTCACCGGCATAATAAGGGATTTGGGGTGGGCATAATAACAACAAAGGCGTTTCTCGTTGCGGTGGAACCTTTTCACGAACTTTCAGTCACCAACTTTCTCCACCGAATGTGAAAATATTTTGCTAACGTCGACCTACATGGGGAGAAATGATCATCATAATAAAATAAGGTGAATCAGAGATACCACAGAAAGACACAGCTGTTCGTTTTTTTCCGCACGTTGTTCGTAAGTGGAATAATAGAGAATTAGTGTGAAGGTGGGAAGTTGTTACCAAAAGTTTCGGAAAGTACTTCACCGATTTACTTCAGATTTTTATATTATACTGTAATGAACATTCGGGCGGACATAGGCTACACGATACTCTAATAAACATTCGGACGGACGTAGCGCATATATTTTAATGTATATAATATACTAAAAATTACGTTTTATATACAGCGTGGAGAAATACTGTGTCACGAAATTTTAACCCTGGATAGCTGATGTCAGTAGGAAGCAAAATTACAGATGTTGTGTGGGTCGACAACGAACCCTTTCTAAACTACGAAAACTTGGCGCCACGCGCTCGGATTGGCCGCGGGACTGGCCTGTTGCCGGATGCTCTGGACAACGCATGACAGCGAATGCAGGAGGTCGCGATGTATCGAAGGCGGCCCGAATGCTCAGTGTGAACCGACAACCATAGCGCTCTCCGTCAACCGACGAACGACAACAGCGCAATCCCACGGCCAATCGGAGAGCTTGGCGCCAAGTTTCCGTAGTTCAAAAATGGTGCGTTGTCGACTCAAACAACATTAGTAATTTTGGTTCTTACTGGCATCAGCTATCCAGGGTTAAAATTTCGTGACACAATTTTTCTCCATCCTATATAAAGAAATGTTGCTATCCAAAATCCCGAAGAGTTTTGACCGATTTACTTCACATTTTTATATTATACTCTAATGAACATTCGGACAGGCATAGGTTACCAAAAAAAAAATGGTTCAAGTGGCTCTGAGCACTATGGGACTCAACTGCTGAGGTCATTAGTCCCCTAGAACTTAGAACTAGTTAAACCTAACTAACCTAAGGACATCACAAACATCCATACCCGAGGCAGGATTCGAACCTGCGACCGTAGCGGTCTCGCGGTTCCAGACTGCAGCGCCTTTAACCGCACGGCCACTTCGGCCGGCGACATAGGTTACATATTTTTAATATATATAATACATAAATACACATGTATATGTAATATGAAAGGGGAAATCTCGAAAAGCTCTTCAACGGTTTACTTCAAATTTCTACACGCTACTCTAATGAAAATTCGAAGTGGCATAGTCCATATTTTTTAATGCGTGACACATAAATATATATGTCATATATAAAGGGGAAATATAGTTATCAAAAGTCTCGAAAATGTCTTGATTGAATTAGTTTAAATTTTTGCTCTATACACTTAACGAACATCCGGACGGACGTAGGCTATATATGTTTTTAATATATGTATTACATAAATATATACTTAATATGGGAAGGGGAAACATTTTTAACAAAAATATCGAAAAGTACTTCAACGATTCGTTTCAAATTTTTACACGATACACTAGTAAACATTGAGATGGACGCAGCTACATATATTTTTTTAATGACAATGTGTAGATTTCCTATTAAACCCGACCGTGAGAAATAAAATACTTTGCTCTCCTGTGAAAACGTGTTGTTTCGCTTCCTTTCTCGCAGCCAGTTTCGACTACGATAGCTTGGCATCTAAAGCATTTGACAAATGTATTCTTTCTCAAATAATTTCCAACAAAAGTTTCATACATAACCACACATGTCTTCGGATTTACAGGAAACAGAAAAGCTCTATTTATGGCTTATCGGCTCATGATTAGGATACTATGACGGAATCTGAATCGTCCGAAACCTTGTAATCCCATCCATTCGCAGACGTGTGTTAAATAGTCTCAGTGAAGCTACTATCCTCACAGATCCAACAGCTGAAGAGGTCTCTCTCATATACCATATACCAATGATTCCAACTGATTTACCCATTCATTTTGAGCGACTTCAGTTCTCAATCAAGGTTTCGTTTGCAATAACAATAAACAAGGCTCGTTTTTCGTTTGCAATAACAATAAACAAGGCTCAAAGTCAGAAAGAGGGTTAAGAGGTCAGGAGGTGGGTGAATGGGGGGGGGGGGGGGGGAGAGGGGGGATGTACCGATAGAGAGGGAGGAGGTGTTAGGCAGAGAGAGAGAGAGAGAGAGGGGGGGGGAGGAGTAGTTTACAATGTATATAAAATTCCTTTATATATTTAACAGTGACGAAGCATTGCCAGATTCCCTAGTTAACGCGTAATTCCGCAATTATATTGCTGGCCATTAAAAATGCAGTACCTTCTAGATTCTAGACTATTTATTACGAAATTTTAATTAGTGTGGAACGTACTTCATGCTTCGATACGTAAATGATTAGAATTTCAGCAGCACTGAAAAAATTACTTAGGAGTAATGCTATTTGCACTCTTTACACAGGAAAACTTAAGCAGAGGATTTCTTACTCTGAAAGCACATTCGAATATTGATTCTTGCAAAAAGACAGTGAAAAAATTAAATAGCCTTAAGGCATTGTTGGCCTTCAGTCCTACCTGTGGTAGTTCGGACGCCGAGTGGCAAGTCTTTTCAGCTGACGTCACATTGAGCGACTTGCGTGTCGATGATGATGAGGACAACACCACAACCAGTCCCCGAGCGGAGAAAATTTCCGACACGGCCGGAAATCGAACTCGGGCCCGCTGCATGACAGTCAAACTAGCTGACCATTCAGCTAAGGGAGCGGATAGGTTAGGCCTCGTGAAAGATTGAGAAACGTCTACCAGCACGTGTCAGAATTCGAAAGTAACAGATCGGGACGGATCGAGATTACGATTTATCGCTACTCGACATTCTTGCACACTTGGTCGAGATCCCATGACGTTGTGCAAATATGGAGTCGATGGGTTTGGGATTGTCCTACTCAAGCCATGCAGCTTGTCAGTGGCCCCATGTGACTAGCGCCAGAGATAACAGACTTATAATTCAGTCGACCGTCTAGCCATATCAGGAAATGGGCTTGTTTGTAGCAGACATGACGAACAGTGTGACGACTTCTGGAACGACACGGACTGTCAACACGGTGTCTCTTGCTGCAGCTTTTCTCCACGCGGCAAGAGAGAGAGATGTAGTGTTGCTCCCAACGACATCCCTGGATGCAAGAGCGGCACTACGTCGTCTTTTCGTCCTGGTTCTGCGGAAAGCATCGCGATGAATGTATCCACGCTTACAGGCTCCAAGGAGAACTAACGTTGGCAGGTTGCACTCGTCATTGTCATAAGGAGTCATGATCTAGCTTAATGGCGTGGAGAGCCGTTTAACCGCTCATCACGATCACCTTTGGTTCCCATAGCGACCAATTTGAAGAGCTGCCGTATCTTTTCTAGCGTTACTATTGCCCAATGGGTTGTGATAGGACTAAACTTCCATAGGCTCTTATGAATTAATTGAACTGCCCCCAATTGATAAAATTTCTTTAAGAGGGTAGCCATAATGAAACGTGAGACTTCGGTTACCATGTACTAACATATATAATTAGTCCCAACTCCGTCACCAAATTACCAAATGTAACATGGCTCCAAATCAAATTAATTTATTACAAATTACATTTAGAGAACGTTAACTTCATAGGTGTAAGTGACTGTGATGAAAAATTCTGTCTGATGCGTATTACTTATAACACCGTCAAAAAACTCACGATACATGTAAGATCAACATCTACTGGACACGATGGCAGTCGAAATAAAGGAGTTCGTTATCGAGCTTGACAACACAAGCTCGATGAGTCGGCCGAACTGAAGCGTTCTGCCACCCTGTCATCTGACCTTCTGGGAAGCCACCAGGACCACACCACACGATACGGTGATTGTAGACGGTGCACAGAGTTCAGACATTGCCGTGGTCAGTAGCACATAAAGGTCGACCGTTCAGGACCTCCCGATATCTGGCACTTAGGCGCAAAGGTGGTCGCTCCTGAGTGCTGAACGGAACATTGCTTAGCACCACGAGGTGCCTCAGCCTGGAATTCTCTGTTCACGAAAACTACAGAAAGATTTGCATGCAACTACCAGAATGTAGATAGAGAGAAGTAAGACGTTAATCTCCGCGGTCACTGAATGTTATTTTCTACAAATTTATGCATACATCATCTAGCCTCAGATGAACCCAAATCAAATGAATTAAAGTACATCATGACACTAAAGCACGAGACGTGTCGGTCCAACAGTAGGTCACCACGTATGAACGTGTATCCTGTCTTCGAGGTCTCTGTGACGTTATCTTTCAACAAGATACTGCAAGACTGCGTGGTACCTGTACTTTCCAAACACGATACAGAGAGCGTTCGACTGATGTTCTGGCCATCACTGAATGAAAACATCTGGTCGTTGGTTGCCGTTAGTATGGTATGTCACCATTCACGAACCAATACGATTGTTGATCGCTGGCATAGAATTGAAGTATTGTGGAGTGTCTGTCCCATATCTGTCATCAAGGTCATTCGATATGATGCCCAACTGAGTTAAGAGTCACTATTTCTATCAGACGTGGCAGCTGTATGTTCTAAATTTCGCATCCTCTATACCCTCAAATCTTTATTACTACACCAGTATGAAGACAAGTCGTTGTTCAACATTGCTACCAAAAATCTCGAAATATATTTGACCGACTTTCTTCCAATTTTTACGCGATGCTCTAATGTACATTTGGACAGACATAGGCTATATATTTCCAATATATACAGGGTGTTACAAAAAGGTACAGCCAAACTTTCAGGAAACATTCCTCGTACATAAATAAAGAAAAGATGTTATGTAGACATGTGTCCGGAAACGCTTAATTTCCATGTTAGAGCTCATTTTAGTTTCGTCAGTATGTACTGTACTTCCTCGATTCACCGCCAGTTGGCCCAATTGAAGGAAGGTAATGTTGACTTCGGTGCTTGTGTTGACATGCGACTCATTGCTCTACAGTACTAGCATCAAGCACATCAGTACGTAGCATCAACAGGTTAGTGTTCATCACGATCGTGGTTTTGCAGTCAGTGCAATGTTTACAAATGCGGGGTTGGCAGATGCCCATTTGATGTATGGATTAGCACGGGGCAATAGCCGTGGCGCGGTACGTTTGTATCAAGACAGATTTCCAGAACGAAGTGGTCCGGCAGGAAGACGTTCGAAGCAATTGATCGGCGTCTTAGGGAGCACGGAACATTCCAGCCTACGACTCGCGACTGGGGAAGACCTAGAACGACGAGAACACCTGCAATGGACGAGGCAATTCTTCGTGCAGTTGACGATAACCCTAATGTCAGCGTCAGAGAAGTTGCTGCTGTACAAGGTAACGTTGACCACGTCACTGTATGGAGAGTGCTACGGGAGAACCAGTTGTGCAGGCACTATCAGCAGCTGATTGGCCTCCACGGGTACACTTCTGCGAATGGTTCATCCAACAATGTGTCAATCCTCATTTCAGTCCAAATGTTCTCTTTGCGGATGAGGCTTCATTCCAACGTGATCAAATTGTAAATTTTCACAATCAACATGTGTGGGCTGACGATAATCCACACGCAATTGTGCAATCACGTCATCAACACAGATTTTCTGTGAACGTTTGGGCAGGCATTGTTGGTGATGTCTTGACTGGGCCCCATGATCTCCCACCTACGCTCAATGGAGCACGTTATCATGATTTCATACTGGATACTCCACATGTGCTGCTAGAACATGTGCCTTTACAAGTACGACACAACATGTGGTTCATGCACGATGGAGCTCCTGCACATTTCAGTCGAAGTGTTCGTACGCTTCTCAACAACAGATTCGGTGACCGATGGATTGGTAGAGGCGGACCAATTCCATGGCCTCCACGCTCTCCTGACCTCAACCCTCTTGACTTTCATTTATGGCGGCATTTGAAAGCTCTTGTCTACGCAACCCCGGTACCAAATGTAGAGACTCTTCGTGCTCGTATTGTGGACGGCTATGATACAATACACCACTCTCCAGGGCTGCATCAGCGCATCAGGGATTCCATGCGACGGAGGGTGGATGCATGTATCCTCGCTAACGGAGGACATTTTGAACATTTCCTGTAAAAAAGAGTTTGAAGTCGCCCTGGTACGTTCTGTTGCTGTGTGTTTCCATTTCATGATTAATGTGATTTGAAGAGAAGTAATAAAATGAGCTTTAACATGGAAAGTAAGCATTTCCGGACACATGTCCACATAACATATTTTCTTTCTTTGTGTGTGAGGAATGTTTCCTGAAAGTTTGGCTGTACATTTTTTTAACACCCTGTATAATATATTACAAATTATGTAATATGTAAAGGAAATGACGTTATCAAAAATTTGGAAAATTCTAGAGCAATTAACTTCAAATTTTTACATGATACTCTAATAAACATTTGGATAGATATGTATCCAAATATATTACTATTATCATCAAAAATTTCGTAAAATTCTTCTTCTAATTTTTACTCGCTACTGTAATGAACACTTTTAACATACTGTAAGTGATGAATAAATACAAGTGTAATGTATACAGAAGAAAAGTTGTTATCAAAAACCTGGAAAATTTCTTGAGTGATTTGTTTAAAATTTTTACACGGTGCTCTAATGAACATTATGACGTACAGAGGCTATACATTTTTTAAATATGTATCATACATAAAAATGTATGTAACATATAAAGGGGAAATATTGGTACCAAATATCTCGAAAAGTTATTGAGCGATTTACCTCTAATTTCTACCGAAAACTTTAATAAACACTCGTACAGACATGAATTATATATTTTTAATATATGCAAAATATGAAAATATGTGTAATATGTTAAGAGCAAATGTTGTTACCAGTGGCCGAGCAGTTCTAGGCGCTACAGTCTGGAACCACGCGACCGCTACGGTCGCAGTTTCGAATCCTGCCTCGGGCATAGATGTGTGTGATGTCCTTAGGTTAGTTAGGTTTAAGTAGTTCTAAGTTCTAGGGGACTGATTACCTCAACAGTTAAGTCCCATAGTGCACAGAGCCATTTGAATCATTTGTTGTTACCAAATATCTCGAAAAGTTATTGACTGATTTACTTTAAATTTTTACGTGATGCTCTAATAAACATTTGGCATACATAGGCTACATATTTTATGTATGTATATTATATACAAATACATATGTAATATAAAATGGAGAACGCTGTTACCAAAACACTCAAGAAGTTCTTGACCGATTTGCTTCAAATTTTTGACAGAATATTAGAATGAACATTCAGATGGACATACACTATATATTTTTCAATATGCATTATATATAAATATATGCAATATATAAATGAGAAACGTTGTTACCTAAAACTGGAAAAGTTCTTGTCTGATTTACTTGAAATTTTTTTCAGACAGGCATAGGCTGCATGTTTTTAATATATGTAATACATAAGTATATATTTAATATAGAAAGGGGAAATTCTGTTATCAAAATTTCGAAAAATATTTCCCTGATTTACTTCGAATTTTTACACTACATCCTCACAAACATTTAGATGGATATAGGCTGTATACTTTTTTTAATATATGTAATATAAATTGGAAACATTGTTACCAAAAGTCTCAAAGCACTCTTGACTGAATTACTTCAAATGTTTACATGATACTCTAGTACACAATTGGATGAACATAGGCTATATATATTTTAATATATAAAATAAATATATGTTTAGTGTATAAGGAGGAAACATTGTTACCAAAAATATCGAAAAGTACAATACTTGAACGATTTGCTTCAAATTTTTACATGATGTACTAATAAACATTGAGATGGACATAGGGCATACATTTTTTTAAACAATGTACAGATTTCCTCTTAAATCCGACTGTGAAGAAGAAAATGCTTTGCTGTCCTGCGAAAAGTGCTGTTTCGCTTTCTTTCTCGCGGTCAGTTTCAACTACGATAGCAGGACATCTGAAGCATTTGACAAATTCTTTCTCGAATGTATATTATTTCTCCCTCCATACAAATTCGATCAAAATTGTATACTCAACAACGTTCACTTTTTTTTTTTCGTCGTCGGGTTTACAGAAAACAGGAAAGTTGTATTTATAGTTTATCGACTTATGTTTAAGATACTATGACGGAATCTGAATCGTCCAAAACTTTGTACTCCTACCCACTCGCAAATTAAAACTTTGTTAAACAGTTTCACTGAAGCTACTATCCTCACATCTGAGATACCATGTACCAGTAACGCAAACTGACTTACCCATTTATTTGAAGTGACTTTAATTCCCAATTAAGGTTTCGTTTGCAACAACAATTAACAAGACTCAAGGTCAGAAAGAGGGTCAAGAGGACGGTAGGACAGAGGGAGTGGGGGAATTCTACAGACAGAAGGGACAGAAGGTGATGGCAGAGGAAAGGGAGGGGAGGTAATCTACGATGTACATGCAATAAATTTCTTTACATATTTAGCAACTGCGAAGTATTTCTGGGTCCGCTAGTCATTTATAAATGCAATAATGTACTATTTCTACTATGCGGTATACACGCATTAGGTAGTCTTTCATTAATTGCTATTATTCTTGTTATTGCAATTTAAATGGGCAGATAGGAACTTGGATTTATTGCGTTAGCTTTTGAATGAATAATTTCTCGTTCTGTAACTACATTCGGGTCTAGCCCCATCATCAAACAGCAGCGAGGATTTCTTTAACAAAGTTCTGCATATTTCTAGTAGTATTTATTACAGTCTATCGTCGCAATTGCCTTTATATTGATAATCGGATTCGTTCATATTCTGAAAAATATTGAGATACATTGCAGCAGCAGAACAACCTGTTAGTTTTGTATGTTGAGCGTAGCCTCCAGAAGTCAGCAACTGATGGGTTGCTCTGCGTCTACAGTTGATCTGGAGTTAAAAATTTGAACGAAACCAGTAATAATTATAACTACAATGCGACAATAGACTGCAATAAACAATATTAGAATAATAATCTGTTGTCGCTAATACGAGGGTTGCAAAAGTGGCAACTACGCTACTGGCCATTAAAATTGCCACACCAAGAAGAAATGCAGATGATAAACGGGTATTCATTGAACAAATACATTATACTAGAACTGACATGCGATTACATTTTCAAGCAATTGGGGTGCATAGATCCTGAGAAATCAGTACAGAACAACCACCTCTGGCCGTAAGAACGGTCTTGATACACCTGGGCATTGAGTCAAACAGAGCTTGGATGGCGTGTACAGGTACAGCTGCCCATGCAGCTTCAACACGATACCACAGTTCATCAAGAGTCAATTGGTGAGAGATCTGGAGAATGTGCTGGCAAGGGCAGCAGTCGAACATTTTCTGTATCCAGAAAGGCCCGTACAGGACCTGCAACATGCGGTCGTGCATTATCCTGCTGAAATGTACGGTTTCGCAGGGATCGAATGAAGGGTAGAGCCACGGGTCGTAACACATCTGAAATGTAACGTCCACTGTTCAAAGTGCCGTCAATGGGAACTACGGGTGACCGAGACGTGTAACCAATGGTACGCCATACCATCACGCCGGGTGATACGCCAGTATGGCGATGACGAATACACGCTTCCAATGTGCGTTCACCGCGATGTCACCAAACACGGATGCGACGATCATGATGCTGTATACAGAACCCGGATTCTCCGAAAAAATGACGTTTTGCCATTCGTGCACCCAGGTTCGTCGTTGAGTACACCATCGCAGGCGCTCCTGTCTGTGATGCAGCGTCAAGGGTAACAGCAGCCATGGTTCCCGAACTGATAGTCCATGCTGCTGCAAACGTCGTCGAACTGTTGTGCAGATGGTTGTCGTATTGTAAACGTCCCCATCTGTTGACTCAGGGACCGAGACGTGGCTGCACGATCCGTTACAGCCATGCGGATAAGACGCCTGTCATCTCGACTGCTAGTGATACGAGGCCGTTGGGATCCAGCACGGCGTTCCGTATTACCCTCCTGAACCCACCGATTCCATACTCTGCTAACAGTCATTGGATCTCGATCAATGCGAGCAGCAATGTCGCGATACGATAAACCACAGTCGCGATAGACTACAATCCGACCTTTATCAAAGTCGGAAACGTGATGGTACGCATTTCTCCTCCTTACACGAGGCATCACAACAACGTTTCACCAGGCAACGCCGGTCAACTGCTGTTTGTGTATGAGAAATCCATTGGAAACTTTCCTCATGTCAGCACGTTGCAGGTGTCGCCACCGGCGCCAAACTTATGTGAATGCTCTGAAAAGCGAATCATTTGCATATCACAGCATGTTGTTCCTGTCGGTTAAATTTCGCGTCTGTAGCACGTCGTGTCCGTTGTGTAGCAATTTTAATGGCCAGTAGTGTATTTATTTACAGCTCTTATGAAAAAGATACGTGCTTCAAAGTTTTAGTGACCTTCAAAGTAGTCACCAGCATTGTGTATAACCCGTTGCGAGCGATGTGGAAGTCGTAGGATACTCTTAAGCAGTGCCACTTGTGTTGACAGTTCGAGCGACGCGGTCTATTTCCAGACGAACTTGTAGCAGTTCTGAAGCGAATGTCGTGAAGTGTCTCCTTCAGTTTAGAAATCGAGTTGAACCCACTAGGGCTTAAGTCAGGGGACTGCAGTAGGTGGTATAGCACTTAGCAGCCCCATCAGTCAAACAAATCAGTACCAGCTTGCACTGTAAGTGCTTGAGCATTGTCCTTCAAAGTGATGGTCAGATCCTGCAGAAAGAGTCGTCACTTCTGTCTCTATGCTGTTCATTTTTGGAACACAACCTACGACCAGCTTAGAGACAGAAGGGATGACACTTTCTGCCGGAACTGACAATCATTTTGAAGGACAGTGTTCAAGCACGTACAGTGCAAGCTGTTACTGCTTTGTTTGACTGATGGGGCTGCTAAGTGCTATACCACCTAGTGCACACCCCTGACTTAAGCCCTCATGAGTACAACTCTATTTCTAAACTGAAGGAGACACTTCACTGCATTCTCTTCAGAACTGCTACAAATTCATCAGGCAATAGACCGCGCCGCTCGAACTGTCAACACAGCTGGCACTGCTAAGAGTATCATACGACTTCCATATCGCTGACAACGGGTTATACACAATGCTGGTGACTGCTTTGATTCAAATGGTTCAAATGGCTCTGAGCACTATGGGACTTAACATCTTAGGCCTTCAGTTCCCTAGAACTTAGAACTACTTAAACCTAACTAACCTAAGGACATCACACACATCCATGCCCGAGGCAGGATTCGAACCTGCGACCGTAGCAGTCCCGCAGTTCCGGACTGCAGCGCCTAGAACCGCACGGCCACCGCGGCCGGCTGACTACTTTGAAGGTCAGTAAAACTTTGAAACACGTATCTTATTTTGTACGAGCTGTAAATAAATAGTTGCCACTAATAAAGTTCCAACCCCCGTATATATCCACTTTACACCATTTCAGACTTTCATAACTTCTATATTTTTAACTTGAGGAAAAGGTTTTACTTACTTAGTACAAGACCTTCCTCGACAGGAGCAAACCGTCAATGAAATTAGTGTCTGTGTTGAAATATGTAAAGAGAATATTTACTTGAGATTAAAATGCAGAAATATGTTAAATAAATCCTCGCTGCTGTGTGATAATATATCTTTCTTGTTGATAGCTTTTCTTTTGGTTTGAGCCGCGCGGGGTAGCCATGCGGTGTGAGGCGCCTTGCACGGTCCGCGCGGCTGTCCCCGTCGGAGGTTCGAGTCCTCCCTCGGGCATGGGTGTGTCTGTATTGCCCTTAGCGTAAGTTAGTTTAAGTTAGGTTAGATAGTGCGCAAGTTTAGGGGCTGATGACCTCAGCAGTTTGGTCCCATAATACCTTACCAACATTTTGTTTTAAGGTTAAATATGTACCGAGTATTGTAATTAAAGTACAGATACTCCAAGTGGTCTAGTTTGGCCTGTAATTATCACATTGAAGCGAAACTTCGTAGGTATTCTAATGCGTTATTGGGGTACCGATTTAAGCTGAAAAAAAATTAATTCCAATTTGACCACCTGGTCAAATCTGGCGCTGTGATCCAAGAAAGACATATAGATAGGTCTCATATGTACTGGATTAGGGACAGGACGTCGGCAGAAAACGTCAAACGAGTGAGAAAGGCATAATGTGATTTTATTAAAAATTGCCGCTTACACAGTTTGTTCGATATGAGTAGCGAGACTTCGGCTAGGTGCTGCATCCGTAAAACGACGTCGCAGCATTTCTGAAGCAACCCAAGCAATGTGATTCCGCATACTGGCCTCCAGATTAGGTAGACACCCAACGTGTCACTGGTAAACGCGTTCTTTTAGATGTCATCAGAGCCAAAAGTCACATGGATTCACATCAAGTGATCTTGCAGCCCACGCATCTGGACAACCTCTGGAGATAAGACTGTCGTGAAAGATTGCACAGAGCAGATGTTTCACTGGGCGTGCTACATGAAACTATGATTTTTATATAGTTGCACTCTACCAAATGAGGAATCACATGCTGCACAAAGAGGTTCAATAACTTGCACACGTCGCGGTACACCTGACAGGCCCTCTGGGTGTATAAAAGTGTTTCTAATTCCATACCACTTGAATATCATCAAATATCTGCGAGGAAGTTTCATCATCAATATATGTCACAAACTTCGATCCACGCTAGACATCGAAGAGGAAATTCGGGATGTTGGCGTAGATCATGAGCTGCACTGTCTGGACCTTCTACAGGAACCAGTACAAAATAGGTCGCAAAACCTTCCGTAGTGTTGCCCATGGGGTGGACGACTCCCGTGACACGACGCGAGCACTAGCACTGGCCGTGGCACGTGGAGCACGGTCAGTTACAGCAACAGCAACCTTGTTAATCACTTCCACCGGGATATAATGCCTTCCTCTTCCACACCGCGCTCACCTGTGATTTTGAATTTTATTATCGCCTTTTTTAAATCATTTAATGATATCAGGCCTCACCCAGACCTTTCAGTCGGCTATACTCTCTCAATGCAGCACTGTAATTTCTGCCGTTCACATAAAACAGTTTCCCTAACAACACACGCTTACTCTTCTTGATAACCTTACTGTTCACTCCCATTATGACTTGTTAAGTGACAGCGTGGATGTCATATCTTCATACAAACAGTGTACAGAGCCAGTTTTGCACCTGGTGGCCACAGCTGGAACTAATTTGTTTTCCTGCGTAAATCGGTTCTGCATTAAGGCGTGAGCATATCTACCAATTTTCGCTTCCATACGATACACTGGACCTCCGTGAGCGGCTGCACTGTAATTTTAACCAACCAGTACATGGAACGCCGCAATCGCTCCTATATTATCTTAAAAATGACAGAATTTTCTTCATTTTGCGTTTGCTTGTATTTGTAGATGAGTATTTCATCCGGAACGAACATATTCTGATGCGAATTAAAGAGATTCAGCAAGTTTTATCTTTTGTTTCACGTTTAAAATCAATGTGGAAATATTTGTTATTGATAACTACTTCTGTTTCATGCCTAAGTTGTTCTTTGGAAACTTACAGAATGCTTAGTGCAATAGAAAGCACTTATATTTCTGTTACTGAACTTAACTATTTTCACTTTGAGATTTCATACACTTTTGTGAGTAATTTATTGTGTATAATCTAGTATGGAAAATGATTCTCGATAAATAATGAATAAAAATGAGTCACTACAATAACCTGCAAATCGATTCACTGCAAACCATAGTACGTAGAGGAAATGATCTGTGCAACGTCTCAAAGGCAAGGGAGAAGGAAGATTCGATTCGTCTTTAATGCTAGCCGACGATCAAAGTATAAAGGCAAGTCTTAACATGCCGTCGACAATCAGGTCATTAGATACGAAACATATACTCTTAGATCGTGTAAGACTAAGGAAGGAAACTGACTTCCTTAAGATTTAGGGAAATCACGGTTATTCTAATCTGGATGCCAGTACAGAGTGTTGAATCCTGAGCCAGAGCTTTAACCACTGTACTATTAATCCACTAACGCGTCGAGAAACCCTTGACGTTGCTATAAGGCTTGTGCGAGCGTTACCTCTCTTGCCGCCTTCAAGAGAAAGAATGTTCTAGAATCTAGAACATCAAACGTAACCCGTTCCCTGAAGATTGTCAGCTTATAACCATAATCAGATCTTTTATTTTGGAAGAATTACAGTCGGCGCTGTGAGGTAACTCGAAATATGTGGCGGAGGGAGACACTTTTCTTCGATTCCAGTCATGTGTTTTCATTCGCAATACTTTATCTGTCTGCAAGGAATACCAGAGCGGTTTCCGTGTCCAATGGACGTGTACTGCGTGTAGTCATCCGGAAGGCCACGGACACAACAATAGAAACTCCTCCCATCCGTCCGCCCCCTCTGCCCCCCTCCAATTCCCCCACCTTGCCAAACGCTGTCGCGTAGACGCTCTTGGCAAACAACTAGGCAAATGGCACGTATCCACACACCGCAACTGCTATTGAGTTTTGCTCGTAAGCGGACGAACGTCACTGCTGTCCTCTTTGGCAGCGCTCCTCTATTGTCCATACGTCTCTTCCTAGTCGGTCAAACGTATGTGCGAAACGAAAACACGATTCTCCAGATTTTATACAAATCGATTTTTGTAACCGAAGTGTCTAGGAGTTTACGAATAAAATATAACATTGGTGCGATATTTAATTGTTAAAAAGACTTCCTGCCTATCAAGTACTAAATTTAGGACGCTAGGAGAGCAAACGAGGTGTCAACTCTTTGAGGTGTATCCATTTTGCGTAAAAAAAAAAAAATGCATTGCTGTGTTATTTGATTTTTAAAATGGCCTCATTCGAATCAGAAGCTATGTTTAGGATATTTCGAATGCAATAGACACTAAGAAGGTAGAGGAGGTGTCAAAATGTTTATGTTTTGAAGGATTAGCTACTTTACTGGAAAAAAATACTTTGGCGTGAAATTTAAGTGTCAAAATTGTTTCCCTCGAATCAAGTACCAAATTCAAGACATTCGAGAAAAGAAAAAGCTAGTAAATCAAATGAGGTCTCGGTAAATAGTCTTCCTAAATAAAAAAAATGGTTCAAATGGCTCTGAGCACTATGGGACTAAACTACTGAGGTCATCAGTCCCCTAGAACTTAGAACTACTTAAACATAACCAACCTAACGACATCACATACATCCATGCCCGAGGCAGGATTCTAACCTGCGACCGTAGCGGTCGCGCGGTTCCAGACTGTAGCGCCTAGAACCTCTCGGCCACCTCGTCCGGCTTCTAAGTAAAACAAAAATTTCAAAAATAATTTGGAAAAACTGTCTGTCAAATGTTGTGTGAAATACTTTGTCTAAAAGTAAGAAATAAATCAGATTGGAGGAAGATTTACCATGCCTTTGAATGATACTCAAAATTATGTACAGTAAATGAGATACTCAAATATTGCTGTAATCTATTTTATATCTTACATTTCACAAAAGAATTAACTAATACTTTTTTCAAAATTATTATGTGTATTGTATTCTTTTGGCGTTGTTAAAGAACGCGGACACCTTTGTTTATTTATCCCCCTTCTCTGAAAGTGCTTCATTTTCACTGTTCGTTCCTTCTCTCGTCAGACCAGTTTGCTTTTTTCTCTTCTGCTGTTTCTGCACTACGCACTGCACTGGACTGCGCACAGGATATACATAATCTCATGGACAGTGCCACTGAATGGCTTAAAAAAAAGTTATATTGTGTAAAATATTGTATAAGTAATTAAGTAATGTTGAATGTATCGTTTTAATGCTGTAATGTCCTAGTTTAATATTCCGCCTTGTAATAGCCGATCGAGTAAATAACAAGTAAATAGATGCTGTTTCTTTCCAAATATTTCGTTACTTCTTTAATCCACGTTACACCTGTACAAAGTGGATCAGTCGTTCCGCATGTAGCAGTTGTACTATATTATCTATGTGCTGCTACATTGTAACGTTGCTTCCTAATTTCGAGATTTCCAATACTGTCAGACTTCTTTATAGTTATCCACTCTTGTATTTCTAAAGTGTCTTAGTTGTAATTCAGTACTACATGCTGCAACACATTTAAGCACTCTCTATGATACTGTTCTAAATTTAGGTCTTCGACCTAAATACACACATCAAAAAAAGTTTTGCATCACCTCAGTTCCGAGAGTTCCGGAACCTGTACAGAAAATTGGAGTAGATATCAACATAAACACCATTTCCGCCCTTTTTATTGCTCATGAAAACCACACATTGCATGTTGTACCACCATACAGCGAGACCTTCAGAGGTGGTGGTCCAGGTTACTGACACCCAGTAGCACCTCCTTCCGCATTGATGCATGCCTCAATTCGTCGTGGGATACTATCCACAAGTTCATCAAGACACTATTGGTCCAGATTGTCACACTCCTCAACGCCGATTTGGCGTAGATCCCTCAGAGTGGTTGGTGGGTCACGTCGTCCATAAACAAACCTTTTCAATCTATCCCAGGCATGGTCGATAGGGTTCATGTCTGGAGAACATGCTGGCCACTCTAGTCGAGCGATGTCGGTATCCTGAAGAAAGTCATTCACAAGATGTGCGCGATGGGGGCGCGAATTGTCGTCCATGAACACGAATGCCTCGCCAATATGCTGCCGTTATCGTTGCACTATCGGTCGTAGGATGGCATTCACGTATCGTACAGTCGTTACGGCGCCTTCCATGATCACCAGGGGCGTACGTCTGCCTCACATAATGCCATCCCACAACAGCAGCGAACCTCCACCTTGCTGCACTCGCTGGACAGTGTGTCTAAGGCGTTCAGCCTGACCGGATTGCCTCCAAACGCGTCTCCAATGATTGTTTGGTTGAAGGCATATTCGACATTCATTAGTGAAGAAAACGTGTTGCCAATGCTGAGCGGTCCATTCGGCATGTTGTTGGGCCCATTTGTACTGCGCTGCCAGGTGTCGTGCTTGCAAAAATGGATCTCGCCACGGACGCTGGAAGTGAAGTTGCGCGTCATGCAGCGTATATCGCACAGTTTGAGTCAAACCACGACGTCCTGCAGCTGCACGAAAAGCATTATTCCACATGGTGGTGTTGCTGTCAGGGTTCCTCCGAGCCATAATCCGTAGGTAGCTGTCATCCACTCCAGTAGTAGCCCTTGGACGGCCTGAGCGAGGCATGTCATTGACAGTTCCTGTCTCTCTGTATATCCTTCATGTCCAAAAAACATCGCTTTCGTTCACACCGAGACACTTGGACACTTCCATTGTTGAGACCTCTTCCTAGCACAAAATAGCAATGCACACGCAATCGAACCGTGGTATTGACTGTCTACGCATGGTTGAATTACAGACAACACGAGCTGTGTACCTCTTTCCTGGTGGAATGACTGGGACTGATCGGCTGTCGGACCAGGCCCTCCTCATGCGTGGTTATTTACATCTTTGGGCGGGTTTAGTGACATCTCTGAACAGTCAAAGCGACTGTGTCTGTGATACAATATCCACAGTCAACGTCTATCTTCAGTAGTTCTGGGAACTGGGGTGATTCGAAACTTTTTTTGATGTGTGTATAAGGAGCATTCAAAAAAAAAGTGTCGGAGACATCATTAGAAAAACCAGTACCTGTATGTTAGAAGTACTGACCCTGCTAGGCGCTACAGTCTGGAACCGCGAGACCGCTACGGTCGCAGGTCCGAATCCTGCCTCGGGCATGGATGTGTGTGATGTCCTTAGGTTAGTTAGGTTTAAGTGGTTCTAAGTTCTAGGGGACTGATGACCTCAGAAGTTAAGTCCCATAATGCTCAGAGACATTTTTTTACTGACCCTGGCTATTGAGACACTTGTTCCACTGTGACAGAAGGCAGTGAATGACTGCGATGTTAACCAGTTCCGCACGTAAAGCTGGACTTCATCGTCCGAGGTGAATCGTTTACCCGTCAGAGCTTTTTCAAGGGGACCAAAAATGGCGTAATTACAGGGAGAGAGGTCTGGGCTGTGTGGAGGGTGGCGGAAAACCTACCATTTGAATTTCTGCAGGAGTGAAGCGTCTGTGATGGCCGTATGAGGCTTTGCATTGTCGTGGAGCAGAATGACCCCATGTGTGAGATTTCGATTTGATTGCTTGGTGAAGGGTGGTCAAGGTTAGCGAGTAATGCTGGGCCTTTACTGTTGTCCCGTGCTGCAGAAAGTGAATCAGAAGAAGGCCATCTTGGTCAAAGAAGAACCTCAGCATAACTTTTCCTGCACTCGTGTGGATGACCTTGGTTTTTTTTTGGTGGTGGTGACGCTGGATGCTTCCACTAGAGACTTTGTCGTTTTGATTCTGGTTCGAAGTGATGACAACGTGGCTCATCTCCAGCCACCACTCGTGCCAGGAACGCATTCCCTCCCTGAGCATAGCACTGCAGATGAGCAAGACATTCGACATGCTTCCTGGTGTGGTCAAGACTGTAGGGCACCCATCTGGCACACACTTTGCACATGTGCATTCATTCCTTCATGATGGTGTGAACACTTCCGATGCTCAATCCGGCTACAGCGGCACTGTCACTCGGCGGTCCTGGGTAATGAGTACATCCACCAGATGGACGATGTCATCGGTAACGCATTGCGGTGCTCCAGACCGTGCATCATCGGATAACGACACCTGTCCTTCCCTGAAGCGCTTGTGCCACACCTTGACCCTTGCAAGGGGAATGCAATGTTCGCAGTACACTTGTGAAATTCGTCGATGAATGTCCGTTCCTCCTACTCCTTCCGCTGTCAGAAAACGAACAACACCTCTTTGCTCTTCTGTTGACGCCACCATGTCACTGTTTGCAATGCGACTGACAGTGCTGGACGACTGAGGCATGCTGCTGCTACAGGGTGTTTCAAAAATGACCGGTATATTTGAAACGGCAATAAAAACTAAACGAGCAGCGATAGAAATACACCGTTTGTTGCAATATGCTTGGACGTTACATTTCAGATGTGTTACGACCCGTGGCTCTACCCTTCATTCGATCCCTGCGAAACCCTACATTTCAGCAGGACAATGCACGACCGCATGTTGCAGGTCCTGCACGGTCCTTTCTGGATACAGAAAATGTTCGACTGCTGCCCTGGCCAGCACATTCTGCAGATCTCTCACCAATTGAAAACATCTGGTCAATGGTGGCCGAGTAACTGGCTCGTCACAATACGCCAGTCACTACTCTTGATGAACTGTGGTATCGTGTTGAAGCTGCATGGGCAGGTGTACCTGTACACGCCATCCAAGCTCTGTTTGACTCAATGCGCGGGCGTATCAAGGCCGTTATTACGGCCAGAGGTGGTTGTTCCTGGTACTGATTTCTCAGGATCTATGCACCCAAATTGCGTGAAAATGTAATCACATGTCAGTTCTAGTATATTTGTCTAATGAATACCTGTTTATTATCTGCATTTCTTCTTGGTGTAGCAATTTTAATGGCCAGTAGTGTACAAATTACAGCCCCGCCAATACACTGCCATTTTATATCTTCCGTCGCGATACTACTGGCATATGTATATGTACATATCGCTACGCTATGACTTTTGTCACCTCAGTGTAGATATTTCAGCTACAAATTCTCTTAAAAATTGTGACTGTAAGAGAGTCAATGATAATATTTGTTACTGTTGATATAACTCATGACCCTCGTATCACGTAAACCAGTGTCTCTACCAAATGTAATCGAAAGTCTTTTTGAAGTTTGTATAAGTTAGTACTACGGCTCTGTGTTGCCTGTGGCGAGTTGTAGACGTCAGTCTAACTATCTGCCCCACACAAGATAACATCCCTGTCCATCATGAGATCACACCCGCTCATCCATATTTACCTACTGGACACATTTTCATACTGAAAAGTTTGAAAATTATAAGACTTCGGTAAATATTGCCAGGTAAGATCAGATATAGAAATATAAAGTGGTATAGTACGATAGTAAGATGCACAGCAGGAGAATTCGTTTTCGCTTGGTCCCAGCTGTAACGATCAAGCGCCTTAAGCGCTGCCGGAGCCACGCCGGAAATAGCGCCAAACAGCTGAGACTGCGGCCAGTCGTGTCGTGTTTCTTCCCACGCCTGAGGCCCGTGCGGCAACAGCTGTGGAGGCGGTAGCAGCACCGCTGTTGTTGATGTGACGGCTCGTCCGTCGTGTTTTATAAGCGGACAGTCGAGTCCAGGCGATACATTCACGCGCGCTTGCCACAGTCCTGCCCGAAGTCATGTGTCACGTGCCCTACGGACAGCTATCTGCTGGCGCGGGCGCAGATGGTCATAGACTGGACTCGGCGATGCCACCAGCAAGACCGCAGCGATGCCCGCAGCTGCAGTGGTTGCCTGGAGCTGCGTCTCATGAGCGCGATGCCAACTAAGGTGGGTTGCAAAGAAGCAACCTACGTAAATCATTGGAATACTGAATCTTCCTGGCAATTAAAACTATAGACATGCCAGACAGGGACTCAAACACGGCACCTAGCCTTTCATGAGAAATGATCAGACAGACTTATCGCCCTCATCACAGCTTTACTTCTGCCAGTACCTCTTTTCCCCTTCCGAAAGTCCAAAGAAGCTATTGTGCAGGGCTGGCACTCCTGGAACAGAGGGTACTGTGGAAAGGTGGGTCATCCACAGCCTACGGTATTGTTTCGGTAATGAATATTCCACTGTGTAGCGGAATGTGTGCTATTTTGAAACTTCCTGCCAAATTAAAACTGTATGCCGCACCAGGAGTCGAAACCGGGACCTTGACTTTCGCAAGTTATGCTCGTAGTTCTTAGTCTTTCCATTTATCTGTTAGCTGCATTCGTGTAACACAGTTTCTTTCTTTTGACTTTTACCTAAATGAATAACCTACTGTAAATAGGCTTGTGGAGAAATGACACGTTTAATTTTGATCGAAAGGGTTCCGGATATTTTGCAAGGAGTGGAATAATTTTCAGAAGCAGTCTTCCTGTGAGTGTTTATAAACGACATAAATCAAATGCTGAGATGTTACTTCGATTACATTACAAACGAATATCTCAAAAATCTTGCAGAATTTGTTTACGTTCTATCGCTTGTAACACAGACGTCGACTGCTGTCCACATTGCGCAACAAAATTAATGGATCACGTTTTCAAACTCGTAATTGTCTCCCATTACTATGGATAAGATTGGAATTTGGCTCAAAGGCCCCTACAATTTTCCTCTGTAACGGTGCGATAATGTGGCGCCCGGGAAAGTCACCGTCGAGATCGGCGACGCTTCTACCCTATTAATCAAACTCTACTTTGAATTATAGTAATTGTATGCTTATTAACATGAACTGGTAAACGACAAGTTGAAGAACCATATACTATAACAGGACAAATCTTAGCAATTATCTACTTTACATACTTCTTTTTAACAGCAAAGTATCGTATACATGCGAAAAAAGGCCACAGCTAAGTTACTCTGTGAGCTGTAAGGGGATTATGACGTCACATTGGCCCCAGATTTTATCACAGTTCTGTTCACCGTGATGGTAGACGTGTTACACAATGGGAAGGTCGTCACAGCCCTCTTACTCACATTTCTCCCCTTTTTGTGTCATCTCTGTGATGGAGGTCAGAACCGCGACGTCCAGAATTATTTTCTTATGGGTGGCCAAGGAAAACATTTCAGACATACGACCGCTCAGAATCGACACGGCGGTGGCATATTAGGCGTCAATGAAGCCACCCCTTTCTCTGGGACGTTGATTCCCACTCATTTTGCGTTCGAAAACGACAGTTCGCAGTACGGTGAGCAACAGGAGACGTTCTTAACATCCTTTAACTGCTGACATCCTCGGACGTCTCAGCCATTCTCTTACGACATCGTAGGGCTGTATTCCCATTCAACGTGATCGCACCCATTTGGAGCGCAGCGCGACCGCAATTTCTGTACAGGCTGGAACCACTAGGGGCCTTTCAAACCCATTCGACGAATTTTGAACGTGAATCGAAGCAGGAAAGGATAAATAAGGTTTATCAACCCTCTTATTTTATCACCTTGTGAGGCGCAATAACACGAGAATACGACACTAACATGTACGAGGGTAATCCCAAAAGTAAGGTCTCCTATTTTTTTATAAGTAAATAGACCTGTTTATTTATACAATGGTTTACATCAGTTTACAGCTTGAACATTTCGCTATTTTTCGACATAATCACCATTTCTGTCGATGCATTTTTGTAGACGCTGTGCCAGGTTTTGTATGCCTGTGTCGTACCAGCTCGCCGCCATGCTGTTCAGAGAGTTGTGAACCTCTTCTTTCACCTCGTCGTTCGAGATGAATCGCTTTCCGGCCAAATGTTCTTTTAACCTAGAGAACCGGTGACAGTCACTGGGCGCCAAGTCAGGACTATGGGATGGGTGGGTGATTATGTTCCACTGAAACTGTTGCAGGAGAGCGACGGTTTGTCGAGCGATGTGTGGGCGAGCGTTGTCATGGAGAATGTGTACGCCTTTGCTCAACATTCCTCTTCTCCGGTTCTGAATTGCCTGTTTGAGTTTTTTCAGAGTCTCACAGTACCTGTCAGCGTTAACTGTGGTCCCAGCGATTCAGCTCCGACGACGAGGTGAAAGAAGAAGTTCATAACTTTCTAAACAGCACGGCGGCGAGCTGGTATGACATTGGCATACAAAAACTGCCACAGCGTCTACAAAGTGCATCGACAGAAATGGTGATTATGTCGAAAAATAGCTAAATTTTCAAGCTGTAAACTGATGTAAACCATTTTAGAAATAAACAGGTCTATATACTTATAAAAAAATAGGAGACCTTACTTTTGGGATTGCCCTCGTACTTGAATAAAACGATAAAGTGTCCTTCGAAGATTTCCTCCCCCCTTCCTCCACCTGTCCGGCAACACACTCAGCGCCACCCACTCAACTTTGCTGAGCACCGATCAGAAACTTCGGCCCCAGATGAGCCTGACGGCTGTTTGGTTGACAATCTGTTATGGCCAGCGCATCTGCTGGTTGTCTGGTTGATTCGGGGGAGGACAGCAAACAGCGAGGTAATCGGTCCTATCGGATTAGGAAAGAATGTCGGCCATGCCCTTTCAAAAAAAAAAAAAACCATCCAGGCACTTGCCTGAAGCGATTTAGGGAAATCACGAAAAACCTACATCAGGATGGCGAAACGCGGGTTTTAACCGTCATCTTCCCGAATGCGAGTCCTGTGTGCTAACCACTGCGCCACCTCGTTCGGTAGCGCATCTGCTACTGATTTTACATCACAATTAAGTTTATCGCACAGTACCAATACCACTGCCACGAACAGTATCCCTTAAACAAACGTACGACATTCAGACAAGGAGATTTCGCTGATAAGCACCATTGTCCACTTGAAAAGTGGAAAGTAAATCTTGAGGTTTTATCGTTTTAGAACTCGACGAATATAAAGCAAAATGAGATGAGCACTTAAAGCCTTTCTAAATGTGGATTGTCCAAGTCCGAACGCGACGACGATGCATCTTTAAACAAACGTTCTAAACATAACTTTGGCTGGCTGTCGTTAATTTTGGTTAAATTGTTTTGTAAACTGTATATTGCTCAGTGTGGTTACGGGATTGACCATATTTCACGTGTATTAACGAATAATACCTGTGATGATAAGAGCAATTAGACTGTAACATCCTAACGAGTGGCGTGTGGTAAAACTTGCCGCTGAGCTCTGGTGATGAAAGCGAGTTCGGAGTTCAGGCGTCTCCGCTGTTATTTCGCAAGCTCCAGGAGAGAATCGGCCTGTGCCTATTACGGGAGGCGTCCCGGCAGTCCGCCAACACGTATGCGGGCGGGGCAAGTGCTCCAGTGCCCAGCTCGGAAAGCGCGATCACAAATTGTTTCAAAGGAAACTTGTAATTGTAGTTTCGTCAGTTAAACATATCATAGCGGAACAAGTAAATAATTTTGTATGTGTGATCCTCATTACACTGCATCGAAAGGATGCAGTGATAGACGGCTGAAGTAACAGAGCAGTATGAGCGACACCCAGTGATATATTTTGTTACGTGATCATAACGGAACAAAGTGAACAGAAACTGCAGCTTTTTAGCCATCCGTAAAGTTCAGTAACATAATAAGCGGAACAAATAAAAAAGCACCTTAAGACAATCATGTATATAGTCAACATGTTGCCAAATTTTCATTTAAAAAGTTTACTATATTTGTAAACCGACCCGTTCCCTTGTGTAAAGCAGTCTCGGTTTACTTGTCGCTTGAAATCTGGATAACATTTCGCGTTTTCGATGAAGTCGTCCATCACCTTTGTCAGGAAGCGGCTGGAGTGGCTTCTGTTTTGTGATGATCACTTGTAACCCATGCAGCACTTGTGATTTGTCGGCATACGTCTTCATTACGTCACGCTGCTAGAGATGGTGTCCATGTCTGCACTGGTAGTGTCACCGTTCTCATAGGAACTTAAGCAACTCAGCTCATTTTTTGTGACTTCTCAACAACGAGAGCTCCTTTCCAAGTTCTACAAAGATTGTAGTTGCTGTCTCCCTGAAACTTGTTCTCATATATTCTAATTTCCTGGCTGAAGTTGTTCTCATACATTCTAATTTCCACTGTATCTTCAAGAACAGAATCCCTGTATGTAGAAGACGACATGTGCGGCGACAAGGAATCTGAGAATGTTTTATACAAGGATGTCATCGCGAGAAAATTCCATCTCATTTGGCTCGTTCCACTTTTGTAACACTACTGTAGACTATCAAAATAGAGTTGTAACACTACTGTAGACTATCATAATTAAGCATAGAGTATGGTAGTTTTCCTAGTAGCTCTGACCAGTTAAGGTCTTACCTGCATTATGTGTACATTAGGTGTGTTGCATACCTATCAGGCAATATCTCATAACGATCGCTTTTTCGGTGCATGCAATCAATGTCTAACCAGATTCCCCTAGAAACCGAAAGTGAGGAACTGTCTAGAAACTGAGTGAGCCTATATACAGGGGCAGATACCTTACAGGATATTTTTGTTCTACATAGTTATCGTCCTGGCTGTTACTTAAAAGTAAATAGTATTTATATCAAAACTGAATCCGTCAACGTTTAATTAAGGGTTTATTCAAATATTATTATTTTGTAACGTGAAATAGAGGGATGTAGTAAAAATAATGAAAACAACACGGATTCATCATTTAGCGCTAAAAAACGCAGTTTCCTTAGCAAAAAGGTAAAATAAAAAAACGCAAAACAAAAATATATCAAACATCGCTTCAATACTTTGTCTAACTTATACAAAACATATGTCTGTTACTCATAAAGAACTTTCAGGTTTATCAGTAATTATACGAAACTCTTGCCTTTAATCATGATGAAAAACCTTCTATTGAATACAAAACATCAACAATAATTATACATATTCTGAAACTTCCTGGCAGATTAAAAGTGTGTGCCGGACCGAGACTCTAAATCGGGACCTTTGCCTTTCCCCGGCAAATACTCTACCGACTGAGCTACCCAACCACGACTCACGACCCCTCGTCACACCTTTACTTCCGCCAATACCTCGTCTCCTACCTTTCAAACTTCACAGCAGCTCTCCTGCGAACTTTGCAGAACTAGCACTCCTGGAAGAAAGGATATTGCGAAGATACGGCTTAGCCACAGCCCAGGGAATGTTTCCAGAATGGAAATTTCATTCTTGATAATTACACATATTATTTATGTTTGTACATGTATACTGTATTTGCATTAAAAGTAATTGCTATGGTTACATAAAGGCGCAGATGTCATGCGATAAACTAATCTTTATTACTTATAAATGTAATTTATATTCTTTAAGGATATAAAATACACAACGGAATAAGACTGAATAATGTGTGGTTCTAATTATGCGCAAAACAGACCACCAAACAAACAAAAAAGCACAGAGAAGTCGTCGGCTGCCAGTTTCTCTCTCATACATTCATTTACCTTTCTTTCCCCACCAACACTACCGGTCATCCTACCATTTACTACGTCATTTATGTAGTAAAAGAAAGCTACCGAACCGTACTTATGGTATAGCGCAGCTCTAGTCGGACCACGGGGGGCCGAACTGCACAATAACCCTGGGTTCGTTGTGGGGTGGCGGAGTGATGAAGTGGACTGCGGTAGTCGTCGTGGGGTTGTGGACCACTGCGGCTATGGCGGGGACGGAGCCTCTCCGTCGTTTCTAGGCCTCCGGGTAACATACAATACAATATATACAAGTAACCTATACCACTTACGTTAAAGTGATCCACAGAGAACTTAGGTGATTTTCTGTTATTAACAAAGTCACCGTTTTATCGCCTTTTTAAATTGTTTGTTATCTTACCATTGTTTTGTTTAAATTTTCTCTCGGCTGTAGAGCAGCGTATTAAGGAAAAAAAATACCTAGGTAACTGACAAGCATGCAACGGCAGTTGACTCTACCTCAAGAGTGAATTTATGTCTGAAAATCCGAACAATTTGTTTTTATTGACCTTTAACGTCCAAACGTGCTAAACGTGCTGATGATCAATACAAATTGTTGTAATGACATGTTCAAAATATAGTAACTAATAGTGGGTCATAATAATTGAGGGGGAAATGTAATAAATAATATTAAATACTCATTTGTCCTGAAATGGTTTCTGTGCCAGAGGAATTAAGCAGTACCTAGATACAACACTATAGCCTGACAGATCAGGAAATGAGTCTCCATTTAGATTACAGTTGTTTAGAAACCCCACGGTGTGTGCCATGTACGTAGTCACACAGGACACAGCGACAGCTGCAGAGGGCTCTACCATTCTGGTAATGTCCATGTCAGGCGCCACTCAGCTCCAATATGTTGCCACCCGTAGGACACTCGTAAAATGGAACCTATTTGTACTTCCGCCACGAGACCTTCTAAGAGCTCGCTCCATCCATCGCTAGTTACATCAGGAGCCATGACGGGCGCTGTTATCTGGAACTACATCCCTCTTCCGCAAAATAGAGCGCTGATGGACATCGTTCCGCCAATTGCAGATAAACGCAGACGCGCCGCTATACTCGCCCAGTTGCAGTTCCAGTTCATTTCGCACAGCTCCGCCAGTAAAATTTCTCCAGTTCCAATCGACGCAGATCTCCAGCGGGCGCCGTTATAGGCAGTCCCTATAAACGGGTGACTGTCAGTAATAGCCGAGTATCTATGTCATATTCAAGCCACAGCCAGACCTATAAACTGTTAGACACAGTGGTCCAGACTGAACTCGTACAGATTCTTTCAATGTATCAGGTTACATCAACGTGTAGGACTTCGACTACACAGCCACGCACCATTCATCACTCAAAGCTGAGTATTGCGTATAAATTCTTTTAATGAATGTTTAGCACACGTTTTATATTGTGTTGCTCATATTATTTGTTTCAAATACAACGCACTGTTAGCACGTTTGGTGCTAGCATGCAAGCCACCTACTTTGTACAGTAACTAGTAATAGAGGATTCGCTTCCTGCTACCTTGGATGTTGCGCACCAGACTTCTTTTGATAAATACATTGTCGTTTTTCTTGCTAAAATAATGATGATAAAAATGGGAAACAGATGTTCCAGCTCGGCCTCTTGTGTAAAATGTCTTGTTTGTCGCGATACCACTCACACGGAAAGAATGAGCGATTTAAATCGCTCGAACCATCTTATACTGTTGAGGCGATTCCAGAAACGAAGTCTTGTCAGGAACGTTTGGTACCACCTGATGCATGTCCGATCTGTAAACCACAATCTTCCTGTCAGAGCACGTTGCACACTATGCAGTAGGACTGCTGCCCTCTCCACCGTCACGTTTCTTTCTACTCTTCTTCCCATGTGTTACTTGCCCTGGCTTTCATTACAAGGATGTGGTCGGGTGCATTGAAATTGGGAATAAATAAGTTCCTGTTGTGTTCTGCATCATTTTCTAGGAGATCCACGTCCTAAACAAGTAAGCAATACGAAGAGACAATGGCGTTAATTGTTTGAACATAATGCAGAAAATTGTTGAGGTTCAGCGCTCACCAAGGAAACCAGCATAATGCTCATCGATATCTACATCTACATCTATACTTTGTGCACTGACTTGCTGTGCGTGGTGGAATCACGAATAGTTCACGGGGAAAACGATTGCCGATAAGTCTCTAAGTGGGTCGAATCTCTTGAATTTTGTCTTCATGGTCTTTTCACAAGATATACGTGGGAGGAAGCAATATCTTGGTGACTCTCCTAGGAACGTACACTCTCAGATCTTAACAACAAACCACACCATGCTGCAGAACACCTCTCTCGAGGCGTCTGCACTAAAGTTGCGGCTTAAAAATGAACCTGCAACGAAACGTGCTGCCCTTCTTTGGCTCATCTCTATATCCTTTATGTACCGTCTGGTATGAATCCCATAGTGATTAGCAACATTCAATCATTGGTCGAACGAGTGTTTTGTAAGCTCATACGATGAACGTCATCTTTTCGTATTGCTGAGTTGTTTAGAACTGATACTATGATCAGCATTTTATTTATTCCTAGTAGCTGGACGACATGGAGAATTTGCATGACGGTCATTGTCTCTGATCTAACCTGACGGAGCTCTCCTTGAACATCAGCAAAAGACAATACATTCCACATATGTTTGATCAACTACGTCAGTTATTTTTGAACAATTTCGGCCAACTCATTTGATTCGTTTGCCATGTGTTGTTTAGCTTTCAAAGTAGCCCCATTCCTTAACTTCGTCTAAGTTGCGGTCACTAATTTTAATGTTAAGTTTATCACTAATCTCATTTCTTGCATTCCTCATTACTGTTGTCTTCCTTCGCTTTACACTCAGTTCATAGTGTGTGCTGCTTAGACTGGTCATTCCACTCAACAAGTCCTGCAATTCTCTTTCACTTTAACTAAAGATAGCAATGTCATTAGCGATTCTTATCATTGATAACCTTTCACCCTGAATTATAAACTCACTCCTGAACTTCTTTTTATTTCTGCCATCACTTTTTTTATGTGCATGTTGAACAGAGGTGTCGAAAGCCTGCGTCCCTATCTTTCACACTTTTTAATTTAAGCACTTCTTTCTAGGTCTTCTGTTCTTATTCTTCCCTCTTGGTTCTTTAACATGTATATTACCCGTATTTATCTGTTGCTTGCTCCTAATTTTTCCCAAATTTCGAACATCTTGCACCACTGTACGTCATTAAACCTTTTTCTAGGCCGATACAAATCTACTGCAGAGATACTGTACTTTATCTAACTTTGTGAGACGTTATTCAATGCTACTGTGGTAATATGCACGTCGTTATCTAGTGCCAGCAATAGACTTAGGATGAGCATTGTGGCAGGTTGTGCACTCTGTAAAATCTGCGACAGCAGATGGGAAACTGCAGCACTCGTTCTAGCTTTGGAGAAAAATATCAGATGTGGGTAGCCGTGAGTCGTAGATTAGTTCAAGCAACTGTGCAGTCGTGATTAATGATATCGTTTAGTCTCAGAACTGATTTTCCGCAGCAAGGTGCTGTATTTGTTTGCATGTAAACACCGCCAACGTGGTTTGCGAAATAATAGTGCTAGTCGGTTTCCTATCAGTCAGTCGTCCAGTATCACAGCCGCACACTCTAGTCAGAGACTCTCTGAAGGTGGTAAGTGTACAACTGGTTGCACACAAGTGAATTGAAGGTGGTATTTGAACAAGTAAACAATAAGCAAAAGTATTTTATTTACATCTTCAAAGTAAAACGCTAGTGATCAAACTGATCGATAAAAGTGGCATCTGCATAATGTTAAATAAAATGGATTCACCACGAATGTTAGCTTTGGACTGCATACAAGACACAGGAATGTTGGATTGTATCTTTCCCACTCCTCCCTTCATTAGTCGTCGCTCTGTTTGCCGAAAATGATAAATCTTGTTTTGACAATGTTGATATACAAAGAAAGCTCTGTGCTTATTACAGCAAGCTGGTTCTTGACTAAAATAATTGTAGTGTGAAGTTTAACTTGATGGTGTGACGTATATATAATTGTGTTGTAAGTTAATCATGAGAAGATTTTTAATCCAGGAAGCTCCTTCTGCCTCCAAAGATACAGTTAGAAAACATAAAGCAACACCTAAGCCCAAATACAGGGTTATTCAAAATGATTGACCCATTTTCAAAACTTTGTATTTATTCAAGTACAAATCCAAATGAACAAGCCTTATACCAATGAAAAGAGGAAATTTCAAAGTTTTTTTCATAATGTTTGAAATCAATTTAATAATTTGTACTTAATTAGTTTTTAGTAAATACTTAATAATTAGAAATGTGATAAATGTTATAAATGTTCAATGTGGTCAACATTGGCTGCATGGCAAACATCGACATGGTAGCCAAATTCGTCCTACACACCCAAAAGTGTATCTGTTGTTACTGAGTGCATGCAGCAGTGATCTGGTTCCACAGATCGTTCAGAGTGGTTGGTAGAGACAGGACATAAATATCTTCCTTCACATAACCCCATAAGAAATAGTCGCATGGTGTGAGATCAGGAGATCTCGGTGGCCAGAAGTGCAGAGCCAGGTCCTCACATCCCCTGTGACCGGTCCAGCGCTGAATAAGGGAGCCATTCAAAAAGCCTTGTACATCACAGTGCCGATGGGGCGGAACTCCATCCCGTTCGAAAATGAAGTCCTGGGAATCTTCCATAACTTGAGGGAACAACCATTGTTCCAACATGTTCAGGTACATGATCCCTGTTACAGTTCTTTCTGTAAAGAGAAGTGGGCCATAAACCTTTGTACAGGATATGGTACAAAACATGTTGTTCTTCAGTGAGTCTCTTTCGTGTTGGAATGGTGAAAGTCGATTTTCCAAACTCCATATGCGAACATTGTGTCTGTTGACTTTTCCACTAAGGTGGAATGTCGCTTCATCGCAAAAAATTACACGCTGTAGAAATGTGTCATCCTCCATCTTTCATAGCACATAACAACAAAATGCGAGACGCTTCTCTTTGTCGTTGTGGTTGAGAGTCTGAACAAATTGTAATCGGTAGGGCTTGTATAGCAAGTGCCATCTCAGAACTTTCCATACAGCTGGCTGGGGTATTCCAAGTTCTCGACTGGCTCTATTGATAGACTTACTGGGATTGCGCACAAAACTGTCTTGAATCCGTCGGACAGCATCCTCTGACACACGCGGTTGGCTTGTGCTTTTTCCTTTGCACACACTCCCAGTCTGTTTAAATTGCTTAAACCAGCAGCTAATGCCTTTTCGAGTTGGTGGTTGAATAGTGAATTTGATACGAAATGCCCTCTGAACTGCAGTTTGCGACGCAATGTTCGCGAGCTCAAGAACGCAGAAAACCTTCTGCTCCACAGTCGCCATCTCACTCACAACTGACGAAAAGGCGGTCCTAATGCCGCGAGCTCTACTGGCCACTTCTGAAACCATCACAGCCCGCCACCGCCCGCCAAAAACTTTGGAACTTCCTCTTTTCTTTGATATAAAGCTTGTTCATTTTGGATTTGTTCTCGAATACATTCGAATTTTTCAAAATGGGTCCATCATTTAGAATAACCATGTATTATGAAAGCTGCTTACAATTTTTACAGTAACGACCAGTGCAGAAACCATTGACAACCCAGTTCGCCAATGAGTTGTATGCTTCAAAATGCTTTCAAATAAAACTTTTTTCGAACGAAATCTGCGTTTGGTGAAAAAGAAACTAATTTTGATGTGTTGGCAGAAGAGCCAACACCGTGTTGCTAGAGGAGGCCGAAATGCACGCGTTTAAGCTCACGCAGACTGGCGTGAGGTCTGGAACAAGGTAAGGAGTTGAGTCTAATAAATAAAGTATGAAGCTCTTGGAATACTTAACTTTAATCCACAATTGGAGAACATCGCTCTTGTTGATACATGAATTATAATCTCAATTTAAACTGGTAATGGCGCCTTGCTAGGTCGTAGCAAATGACGTAGCTGAAGCCTATGCTAACTATCGTCTCGGCAAATGAGAGCGTATTTGTCAGTGATCCATCTCTGGCAAAGTCGTCTGTACAACTGGGGCGAGTGCTAGGAAGTGTCTCTAGACCTGCCGTGTGGCGGCGCTCGGTCTGCAATCACTGACAGTGGTGACACGCGGGTCCGACGTATACTAATGGACCGCGGCCGATTTAAAGGCTACCACCTAGCAAGTGTGGTGTCTGGCGGTGACACCACAAATTTCATGGCAAATTTTACTAAAACTAATACAAACCTGATGAAAACTTCATACCAGGCTACTTTTAGAAATGCAAAGGAAAACATCACACAATTGGTGAATCTCTATTTTTACTTTCTGCGGCTAGAGACATGTTTAAAGCAGTTTTGGGGGAACAAGGGGAAAAACAAAAACAAAAAGATCCATTATCCAACAATAAGGTAAAACGGAGAATTGAAGGCCTGTCTTCCATTATTGATGAAACGCTGTTATTACAAATGCAAATGAGCGAGAATACAGATGTCACAAATATGGCGCAGTTAATAGTTTTTGTACGTTTTGACTATCATGAAGAAATAAGAGAAGAGATTGCTACAGCACAAAAAATATTCGATATTACTGACATTTATTTGTTAAAAGCGAGGATTCCTTGCAAAAAATGTGTTGGTATTTGTACAGATGACGCCAAGGCCATGTATGGTCACAAATTGTGTAATACACCAAGAATCCTTGGCTCGTAGGGATGTGCCCAAAACTCTTAATATCGTTTTGACAGACCCTCCTGAACGTTATAAACCGCATCACGGCAAAGGGTCTAAACTCACAGCTATTCACGCTATTGCGTGAAGGTATGAGGGGTAAATTTAAAGTTTGCTTCTTCGTACTGAAATGAGGCGGCTGTCTTGCGGCAAGATTTTAAATAGAACATTTGAAATGAGGTCCGAGGTTTTCATGTTTCGCAGTGTCGAATACAATGACACGAATAATTTTTCCCTGATAATTAGTGGTTACCAAGATTGGCCTATTCTGCTGATTTTTCACAGGCTTCACATTTGGAATATGAACAAACAAGGACGAGGTGCTACAGCTTTCATAGCAGTTAACAGAACATCTTCTTTCAAGAGAAAGCTGACTCTCTTCATTTGACAAGTACTGAGTATAAACTTTATCGCATTCCCTACTCTCACATCATTTTTGGAAGACACTGATATTGCTCCTATGGAAGACTTAGTTCCATACATTATTACACATTTAGTGGTCCTTCAAAACGTTTTGAAAAGTATCGTCTCGAAGATTACACAAAACGAGTGAATACTGTAATCTCCTCAGTCACTCCTGATTCCTTCTATTGTCCACATTAAACGATGTCTAGTCCAAGTGATAAATAAACAAAGTCTTTTATGAAGATTTGAGAGGAGTGAAGATTGCAATAAACTTTCTAGCTTACTTAGCTTGTCATGTTGAGGTGGCTCCAGGTCTTCTTGTCTAGGGGTCTGATTCTTGGAGCTGAAAATGTCACATCAGGTCCTTACGGTTGGTTTGAACGAAATAAATCTGAAGATGTTGTTGCAGCATCTTTTTTTACGTAAATATATTTTCTCACATTTTAGTATACCATACAATATTTTGATTTTTTCCCATTAACAAAGCCGAAATTACATTGTTCGCATAAAAATACAAAAATACTTTGTATCACATCAGAGGCAGGCTTACGACTTTCACAATCTGGGGAAACAACAATATTCTAAAGCGTTTACAGTTTTTATTAACAAATGAACTACTTCTGGTTTCCGTTACATTTTTAATTTCTATTATTATTCCATAAATGAATCTAGAAATAAATATGGTAAACAGTACAGATTTGCGTAATTAATAATAGAAATTTTGAGTGTGCCAATAACTTGTAACTTCAAATTTCCTAAAAAAATTAATTTTAACTGTACATTCAGAACTAGTACTTATCGATTATAATATCGAAATTAAAATAATTTATAAAGTAATTCCTTTTCATAAATTTTAGCTTGAAATATAACATACTGTGTACAAAACTAGATGAAAGTTTTCAGTAAAGCAACTTAGATAATACTTACCTGTCCAAAATTCGAAAAATAATACTGGTATCGACAACTACTGTTCAGGAAAAGTAATGCAAGAGGAAGAAGTCCCATTACAACACGAAGCCCATTTTCGTGAAAAATGCCGGAACAAGTTATCACGAAAGAAACTTTCATCGACATTACTAGCAACAGTTCAATGGAAGAGGCTTTCAGAAAGAAAATGCTCAGACTACTCTTCTCTCTTCAAACAAGCGATCCGATTTTTGGTGACATTTGTTACTACTTATATGCGTGAAAGTGGGTTTTATGGGTTGTTGTACATTAAAAAGAAATACAGAAACAGATTTTTGTTGAAGAAGAGTTGAGAGTTAAGTTGAGTTCAGTCGAATCAACTTTTGAAGCTCTGACTAAAAATAAACAGCGACATGTTTCCAACTGAAACATGTAGATGTTCTTTCACCAGAATCTAAATTTCAAAACTCTTTACTTATTCTGAAGTCTGATTTACCGTCAAAGTTTTATTTGATACTAAATTTGTTTGCTTTTTCGACTCTACTGTGCCCCCTGATCAGTCTATTAATCTGTTGCACAACTGGTTTATATTATTCGTGATGTAAAAGTTTATTGAACATGTTAAATGTCATTCCTCGGTTACTCACTGAATTTTTGAACCAGAGCTGGCTTAATTTAATTTCATATTCTTTGCCACAAATAAGTATCACATGTCAACATGAACGACTCTGTAATAGTGTGCTACCACGAAACCAAGTTACCTACGCATGTGTGTGTGTGTGTGTGTGTGTGTGTGTGTGTGTGTGTGTGTGTGTGTGTGTGTGTGTGTGTGTCACACATCGTAGCTCATTGGCACGATCTGAAAGCGACAGAGAATTTTAAAGTTAATAAAGTCTTCTTGTAATTTTTCTCATCGTAAATTAATTTTCAGACACATACACTGGTGTCCAAAATTAAAGTAACAAACCATTATTTCTCGATCCTGGGTCTGGTTCACGATATAAACATACAAACTGTCCACAGATGTCCGTACGATCATGTCCTGCGCGGAAGATGGCATTCTGGTCAACAGACAACCGCGATAACGATGACACCAGGGCACCTGTCAAACGGGGTAGTGTTTGCTTGGTAGTCCCATACCCACTATCTCTGTATACAGTCACAGGCATGGAGTACGGCACAGAGAAGACGCCCACCTGGCTCTCTGCGGTAAAGGGCGACGGGAAGAATGGAAGCAGGACAGTCGCAAACTGATGTGACCCGATGGCTTAATGTCAATAGTTCTGTTGTTTTACGGATGTGGCGACGGTTGGAAACTATCCCGAAGACCAGGGCGGAGCCAACCACGTGGAACATCGGAAAGAGAGAACCGTTATTTGGCTCTAGGGCACAACGGTACCGCATCAGTATTACAAGGCAACTGACATCTGACCTCGCAGCACCCGCTGGACGTGTTCTAGCGAGGTAAACGATGTACGGAAGGCTTCGGCAGAGTGGCATTCTTTGTCGGAGACCTGCTATATGCGTATCTCTGACGCTTCACAGAAGGGTACGTTTAGAGTGGAGTCATCAACATGCCACCAGGACGGTCGAAGAGTGGGCCAATGTTGTTTTCACAGATGAGTCCCAATTTAGTCTGGAGAGTGATTCTCGACGGATTCGCATCTGGTGGAACGCGGAACACGGATTTCGGGACCCAACCATCCTGGAAAGAGACTGACATCGCGTATGATCCCTAATGGTGTGGGCAGGGATTATGTTGACCACTCGAACACCTCTTCATGAAATTGTACGGTGAAATTGGCAATGTTTAACTGCTGTCACGTATCGTGACGAGATCTTGGACCTCATGTGCGGTTGTTGCGAGGTGCTTTGGGCCCAAACTTCGTATGAATGGACGATAATACTTTCCCTCATAGAGCACAGGCGGTTAATGTTTTCTTGGAAACGGAAGATATTACACGTGTGGCGTGGCCTGCTCGCTTTCTCGATTTGAACCCCACAGAGCACGTCTGGGATTCAATAGGGGCACGGGTTCCATCACGTCTGCATCCACCAACCACTCCCTAAGACTTGCGAGCAGCGCTGCAGGAAGAATGGGCGTTATTGCCTCAATATGAGATTGATGACATCATTCACAGCACGCTGCGTCGTTCGTCTGGTCTGTAGTGTTGCCAGAGATGGTCACACCCCGTACTGAGCGCATTAACCAGATGTCGGAATGTGTGTGTAAATCCGTTAAGTTGCAAAAAACGTAGAACATTGTTGTCTACCGTTACGCATGTTGCAGTTGTTTACGTCCTGTATTCTTTATATTGTTTCTACTTTACCATCCCCTGTCTATACTGTTTTGTGGCCAAATAAACGCAACCTTGCAAAATTTCGGTTTGTTGCTTCAATTTTGGACACCAATCTATATTCTTCAGCATACATTGCTCGGACAAATAACGCAAGCATGAAGCTGATGTATGTCATTTACGTGTTCAGTATGAAACTACAATGTTTATGGGCACACAATTTCCTTGTATGCGACTTTACTGTCTACGTTAAGGAAAATATTTATTTCATTCTTGCAAGGGTCTGGGGTTACTCTTGTTCCAATAAGTGTTTCCATACTATAGATGTACATCGGCAGAAGACACTCCTCGTAGTGAAGATGTAGGCGGCTGTGCAAGATTTTGATTTCTTGTAGCGAATTTTCGACGCCTAACGGTGCTGAAGTTATCGGAAAACTTGGAAGTACACTTTTTACTTAGTTGAACACTCAGATATCCCAACAGAAAGTGGAGGAATACTTAAGTAACAGAGACTGGAGAAAGACTTATTGTTGTTCAGAATACTGCTACTTAACAAAAGTAACCTCTAACATTTTATGATTCGTGATTCAAAACAGTTCTGCCTGAATATACTGCAAATTTTTTTGGTGCGTGGAACATCTAAAAAAATCATTTAGACAGCATAGCACATCACTGAGTACGGTCATTTGGGAGGCAGTGCTTCCTTGCCTGTTCGCCTGCCTCATCCAGCCAGTTACGGCGGTGACCTGCAGCTTAAGGCGGAACCCGATCCGCCGCGTTACTCGGAATCTTCCACTTAAGGAATCGAGTTACCCGAGGTGAACGTCTACCAGAATTTATTCATGAGGAATTAGTACGATGGAGGTGGTAGAATTATTCTGTTTGGTCGAGTGCTATGGAGCAGCCTTACATAAGAAGTCATCTGTAATCTTCCAAGCGGGAAAGCGAGCGCCTGAAAAACATTCTCTAAAAACGTATATTCATCGCTTGGGGTACGTATGAATCGCCTGTGTAGTAAAGGAAAGCAAGCGTAATGAGAACAAATGGAGTCTTCATTTTTTTACTGTACTTTTGTTTCTTAATTTTCTACTAAGAAATCCCGTCTTGATGTATTGCAATCTCTGTCTGCTTCTACTGCTTTTACGCTCTACAGATCCCTCTAGTACCATGAGAGCTATTCCGTGATGTCTCAGGAGATGTCGTATCTTCTTGTCAGTGTTTCCCATATACTCCTTTCCACGCCGACTCTGCTGAGAAGTTCTTCATTCCTTATTAGTCCACCTAATTTTCTGTATTCTTCTGTAGCATCACGTCTCAAATATTTCGAATCTCTTCTGTTCCAGTTATCCAATAGCCCATATTTCACTGTCATACAATGCTGCGCTCCAAACATACCATCTCAGAAATTTATTCCTCGAGTGTTCATACTAGCAGACTTTGCTTGGTGAGAAACGTTCTTTTTGCGAGTGCTAGTCTGCTTCTCATGTTCTCCTTGCCCCGTCCATCACAGGTCTTTTGCTGGGAGGGTAGCAGAATTCCTCAGCTTCGTTACTTCGTGACATTCTGATGTCAAGTTTCTCGCTGTTCTCATGTCGATTACGTCTAATTACTTTCTTCTTTCTTAGGTTTACTGTTAATCCATATTCTGTACTCATTAGACTGTTCATTCCATTCGATAAATCCTGTATTTCTTTTTCTTTTTCACCGAAGATAGCAATGCCATCAGCGAATCTTATCACTGATAGCGTTTCACCTTGGATTCTAATCCCACTATTGAGCATTTTTCCATCATTGTTAGTTTAATGTATAGACTGAACAGCATGGATGCAGGCCTACATCCCTGTCTTACAGCCTTCCCAATCCGCGCACTTCATTCTTGGTCTTCCAATCTTATTTTTTCCCTCTTGGTTCTTTTACATATTGTATATTACCCGTCGTTCCTATATCTTACCCCTACTTTTCTCAGAATTTCAAACATCTTTCTCCATTTTACACTGTCAAACGGTTTTTTTAGGTCGACCAATCCTATGAATGTATCTTTATTTTTCTTTAGTCTTACTTCTACACTGAAGAACAAAAGAAACTAGTACACCTGACGTATTAGTCAGGTCAGTGTAGGGCCCCCAGGAGCATGCGGAAGTGACGCAACACGGCGTGGCATGGACTCGATTAATGCCTGAAGTAGTGCTAGAGGGAACTGGCACAATGAATCCTGCAGGGCTGTCCATAAATCCGTAAGAGTACGAGGGAATGGAGATCTCTTCTGAACAGCACGTTGTGAGGCATCCCAGACATGCTCAATGATGTTCATGTCCGGGGAGTTTGGTGGACAGCGGAACTCTTTAGACTCAAAAGAGTGTTCCTGGAACCATTCTGTAGCAATTGTGGACGTGTGGAGTGTCGCATTGTCCTACCCAATTCCGTCGAATGCACAATGGACATGAATGAATTCGGGCGATCAGACAGGATGCTTACGTACGATTCACCTGTCACAGACGTATCTAGACGTATCAGGGGTCCTATATCACTCCAACTGCACGCACCCTACACCATTACAGAGCCTCCATCAGCTTGAACAGTTCCCTGTTGGCATGGAGGGTCCATGGATTCATGAGGTTGTCTCCATACCCGTCTCGTCCATCAGCTCGATACAATTTGAAACGAGACTTGACTGACCAGGCAATGTTTCCAGTCGTCTGCAGTCCATTGTCGGCGTTGACGGGCCCAGACGAGGCGTAAAGCTTTGTGTTGTGCATTCATCAAGGGCACACGAGTGAGCCTTCGGCTCCGAAAGCCCATATTGATGATGTTTCGTTGAACGTTGAATGATTTGTACGCTGACACTTGTTGATGGCCGAGCATTGAAATCTGCAGAAATTTGTGAAGTATTGCACCTCTGTCACTTTGAACGATTCTCTTCAGTCGTCCTTGGTCCCGTTCTTGTAGGATCTTTTTCCGGCCGCAGCGATGTCGGGGATTTGATGTTTTACCGGATTCCTTATATTCACGGTACACTCGTGAAATGGTCGTACGGGAAAATCCCCACTTCATAGCTACCTCGGAGATGCTGTGTCCCATCGCTCGTGCACCGACTATAACACCACGATCAAACACACTTGAATCTTGATAGCCTGCTACTGTAGCATCAATAGCCGATCTAACAATTGCGCCAGACACTTTTTGTCTTACATAGGGGTTGCCGACTGCAGTGCCGTCCTCTGCCTGTTTATATATCTCTGTATTTGAATACGCATGCCTATACCAGTTTCTTTGGCGCTTCAGTGTATTATCAACTGCAACGTTAGAAGAAGCCTCTCTGATGGCTCTATCTTCCTAAAACAAATTGATTGTCATCGAAATGGTCCTCAGTTTCCTTGACTATTCGTCTGTATATTACTGTGCATAATAAAATGTAATACCTGCAGCCGTCGTTTAAATGTTATTTTATTAGATGGCAACCAGTTTCGGTGGCTCAGTACGCCATATTCAGGCTTTAGCTGTTGCTGAAGAGATGAACTCTGATTGTATACACGATCCCATCAGTGACCAATATCTATGAACTCTAACTGCAACCATCAACTACCAATTGAGCTATGAAATGAAGAAAGGCAAACCCGCATGTAAAGAACCTGCAGATTTATAGAAAACTTTTTGGTAATGTCAAGATGAATAAACTCTTCGATATTATGACTACAGAAGGGATCAAATACAGGGAGTGAAAGGTTTATTTATAGCTTACGCTGATCAGCCAAAACATTTCAGCCACCTACTTAATATCCGGTATATCCACCTTGGGTCGGATAAAAGCGGCATTTCGTCGCGGCATGGAATAAATGAGGCCTTGGTAGGTCGCTGCAGGGAGTTGTCACCACATCTGCAGACACAAGTCACCTAATTCCCTTAAATTCCGGGGAGGAATCGATGAGCTCTGACACCAGGTTCAATAACATCCCAGATATGTTCGATCGGGTTCAGATCTGGCCAGTTGGGGGGGGGGGGGGAGCAGAAAATCAACTGAACCTCGCCACTGTGTTCCACAAACCCCTCCATCACACTCCTGGCCTTGTGACACGGCGCATTATCTTCTTGAAAAATGTCGCTGCCTTCAGGAAACGTTACCTACGTGAAGGGATGTAAGTGGTCTGGAACCAGTGTACGATACTTCTCGGTCGTCATGACGCCTTCCACAAGCTCCGTGGACCCATGGATGCCCACGTGAATGTTCCCCAGAGCATAATGGAGCCGCCGCCAGCTTGTCTCCGTTCCGCAGTATAGACGTCAACAAGTTCTTCCTCTGGAAGACGATGGATTCGCGACCTTCATCGGTGTGAGGAAAAAGATATTGGGATTCATCAAACAATGCAACGCTGTGCCGTTGCGCCAACGTCCAGTGCCGATAGTCACATGCCCATTTCAATCGTTGCTGCCGGTGTTGTGGTGTTAACATAGGCACATGCAAGGTTCGTCGGCAGCGGAGGCCCATCGCTAGAAATATTAGGTGCACTGTATGTTCAGACACACTTGTACTCTGCCCAGCATTAAAGTCTGATGTTGGTTTCGCCACAGTTCGCCACCTGCCCCGTTTTATCACACTGCCCAGCCTAAAATGTCCGACATCTGTGGTGAGGGGTGGCCGCCCAAGATCTCCTAATACTTAAATCGGTAGAAAACTTTTATTTTTCAGAAACAATTTTCTTGCTATTGCCAGTCCGCATTTCTTATCTTCTCTACTTCGGCCTTCAGCTGTTATTTTGCTGCTCAGACAGCAATACCTATCTACTACTTTTAACATCTCATTTCCTAATCTGATTCCATCGGCATGGTATGATTTAATTCGCGACTTTGCATTACTCTTGTTTGCATTTGAAGGTACGAGCATACGGAAGATGTTGCCAGATGAGTGTTTCCAAGGACCCAGTACGTTGTCCTCCATGGCGAGTGTTCATTAGAGTCAAGGGCATCGTCAGGATTGCCCCAGGGAAGTGTGACAGAACCGTGGTTGTTTGCTGAAGATGCTGTGGTGAACGGGAATATGTCGACGTTGAATGAATGTAGGAGTATGCAACATTATATGGACAAAATTTCTAGTTGGTGTGATGCATGGCAGCGAGTGTAAAGAAAAATAAGTTAATGCGGATGTGTAAGAAAAAATATCCCTTAATGTCTGAGAACGGCATTAGTAGTGTGTCGCTCGACATAGTCAGGTCGATTAAATAACTAGACGTAACGTTGCAGAGCGATATAAATGGAAAGAACATGTAAGAATTGTAGAGGGGAAGGGGAATGGTCGACTTCGATTTATTGGGAATGGCTCTGAGCACTATGGGACTTAACTGCCAAGGTCATCAGTCCCCTAGAACTTAGAACTACTTAAACCTAACTAACCTAAGGACAGCACACAACACCCAGTTTATTGGGAATGTTTGAAGAAAGCGTGGTTCATCTGTAAAGGAGATCGCATGTAGTGCGACCCATTCTTCATCACTGGTCGAGTGTCTGGACTCCTATCAGGTGGGATTAAGGAAAGACACCTAGGCAATTCAGAGGCGGGCTGCTAGATTTGTTCGCGGTACAGCCTATCAACATGCAAGTATTACGGAGATGCTTTGGGAACTCAAAGGGAAATCCGTGGAGGAATGACGACGTTCCTTTCGATGAACGCTGGAGAGAAAATTTAGAGAACCGGCATTTGAAGCTGACTGCAGAACGATCCTACCACCGTCAACGTAAGGACCACGAAGATAAATACGCGAAATTAAAGCTCGTTCGGTTGCAAGTAGATAGTCGTTTTCTCCTAGCTCTATTTGTGACTGGAACAGGATGCGAAATGATTAATAGTTGTACAACATACCCTCCGCCATGCATCCCAAGGTAGCTTGCAAAGTATGCATGTAAGGTAGATGTAGACGCAGATATTCATCTTGTAACCTCTTCTGTAGACCAATTCATTCCATTGAGCAGTGATCTTCCGTTCTTTGCGGTCTCTAATAAATTACAATCTCATGGGCAAACCTGAAAGATTATGTTTCTTCTCCCTGAACTTTAATTTCTTCTCCAAATTTCTCCTAGGTTTACTTACTGCTTGCTCAGTACACGGATCCCTTAGCTACTGTCTCTCTCTCATGTCCGACTCTTGTAACTACAGTCTGGTTTGTATATACACCGAGGAACCAGAACATTATGACCTCCGACCCACTATCGATATAAACCCGTCCAGGCGGTAGCAGCGTCACCTGAAAAAGAATGACACGCACCGTGAAAATAGTATCAGTGACCGTGCTGTGTCCGTCTGTAGAATGGCGAGGGCGCCGATCTGTCTGAGTTTGACCGAAGGCAGACTGTGACGACCCGGAGGCTTGGCGCGACCATTTCGGAAACTGTAGTGGGACGAAATTAAGCGTCACCCATCCACCAATGTCATCCCAGTTTGCAGGTGACTATAAGTTTAATTTAGTTTTGTTTATGTATTTTTCTTAATATTTGTAATAGCTGTGAATTATCTAAAAGTTTTGTATTTTTTTTTATGTGTTTCATCTACGGAGAGGGCGGCGCAACGAACGGAGACAGCATCTTCGTTGCCGCGACCAGAGAGGAAATTGCTGGCCGCTATACGTCGCGGGTCGACAGCCAAGGAGCAACAGAAGATCCTGGAACCGAGTTGTTGCGTCGTGCTTCTAAAAATTAAAAATGAATTTTTGTACTCTTTTTGTACAACAATGACGTCATATAGAGCGTAATCTTATTGAAAAGTCAGTCATTGTTTGTCAACGGTCAAGTTCACATCTGTATGTGTAGGAAGCTAATAAAATAGTGTATGCTACTAAAGTTGAAACACGTGTTCTGAGGATTTATTTATGAAGAATTATGTGAACGGATTAATAATATATTTGACAAGTTTATTGATTCTGACAGCGTTCATCGAAACTTTGAATCTCAAAAGTTTATTTAATGTGTGATTCTGATATCGATTAGATCAAGATAACGTGTGTCAATATAATTTCTGAGGAGAAACAAACGAAATTTAAATCGAAAAAGTTTATGAAAGCCAATTGGTCCAATTGATGTAATTCTTTGCATACGACTCAACTGATGTTTTACAGTTTCGTTCAAGAACCATTCTATGACAATTTAAAAAGAATATAAATCATTTTGAAGTGGGTTGTAACTGACGTAGGTGACGAAGTTTGCGCATGGTCATATGTCAAATGAAAATCATTTAAACAAATATATACGTCGTTACACTACAAAACTGCACGACTTGTTGGGTGTTCGAGGAATGCTGTGGTGAGTGTCTTCAACACGTGGTGACACCAAGGTGAAACCACCTCCAGAGGTCGTGGGTTGGGCGGCCACCCCTCACCACAGATGTCTGAACTGTACCCCTGTACGGAAGTAAGAAGTGGACAACAAATAGTTCAAGCGAGAAGAGAATAGACGCTTTTGATATTTGGTGCTACGCAAAAATACTGAAGAAGGGTAGCTCTGACTGGGGCGAGAAGTGAGTTATGACTCAACTTGACTAAAAGAATGGACTGGTTGATAGCACGCATCCTGAGGCATCAATGGATAGCCAATTAGTTGACGGAAGGGAATGTTAGGGCTAAAATTTTCGGAGGGAGGCAAAAGCTTGGCTTCTGTAAGCTGGGACAAATGTATGTCGGTTACGATATTTATGCAGACGTGAAGACTCCTGCACAGGACAGACTAACGTGAAGAGCTCGAACTGAAGACCACAACAACAACGACAACAGAAACGTTATAGAAAAGGTGTGTATGTTTACCGCTTGCCTTGTGTCACCCCTTTTTCAACTTCAGTTCTTTTTGCTAATGAACATGGTATTAGTTCATGTGTTCTTTATTACGATGCCGTTCGATACACGTATTTCAGTTGATGGAACTCTCCGACTCCGTATTTCTTTGCTCCTAGTAACATCTGCCGCAAACCTCACATCGGCACACACCGCACACTTCTATATACACTCCTGGAAATTGAAATAAGAACACCGTGAATTCATTGTCCCAGGAAGGGGAAACTTTATTGACACATTCCTGGGGTCAGATACATCACATGATCACACTGACAGAACCACAGGCACATAGACACAGGCAACAGAGCATGCACAATGTCGGCACTAGTACAGTGTATATCCACCTTTCGCAGCAATGCAGGCTGCCATTCTCCCATGGAGACGATCGTAGAGATGCTGGATGTAGTCCTGTGGAACGGCTTGCCATGCCATTTCCACCTGGCGCCTCAGTTGGACCAACGTTCGTGCTGGACGTGCAGACCGCGTGAGACGACGCTTCATCCAGTCCCAAACATGCTCAATGGGGGACAGATCCGGAGATCTTGCTGGCCAGGGTAGTTGACTTACACCTTCTACAGCACGTTGGGTGGCACGGGATACATGCGGACGTGCATTGTCCTGTTGGAACAGCAAGTTCCCTTGCCGGTCTAGGAATGGTAGAACGATGGGTTCGATGACGGTTTGGATGTACCGTGCACTATTCAGTGTCCCCTCGACGATCACCAGTGGTGTACGGCCAGTGTAGGAGATCGCTCCCCACACCATGATGCCGGGTGTTGGCCCTGTGTGCCTCGGTCGTATGCAGTCCTGATTGTGGTGCTCACCTGCACGGCGCCAAACACGCATACGACCATCATTGGCACCAAGGCAGAAGCGACTCTCATCGCTGAAGACGACACGTCTCCATTCGTCCCTCCATTCACGCCTGTCGCGACACCACTGGAGGCGGGCTGCACGATGTTGGGGCGTGAGCGGAAGACGGCCTAACGGTGTGCGGGACCGTAGCCCAGCTTCATGGAGACGGTTGCGAATGGTCCTCGCCGCTACCCCAGGAGCAACAGTGTCCCTAATTTGCTGGGAAGTGGCGGTGCGGTCCCCTACGGCACTGCGTAGGATCCTACGGTCTTGGCGTGCATCCGTGCGTCGCTGCGGTCCGTTCCCAGGTCGACGGGCACGTGCACCTTCCGCCGACCACTGGCGACAACATCGATGTACTGTGGAGACCTCACGCCCCACGTGTTGAGCAATTCGGCGGTACGTCCACCCGGCCTCCCGCATGCCCACTATACGCCCTCGCTCTAAGTCCGTCAACTGCACATACGGTTCACGTCCACGCTGTCGCGGCATGCTACCAGTGTTAAAGACCGCGATGGAGCTCCGTATGCCACGGCAAACTGGCTGACACTGACGGCGGCGGTGCACAAATGCTGCGCATCTAGCGCCATTCGACGGCCAACACCGCGGTTCCTGGTGTGTCCGCTGTGCCGTGCGTGTGATCATTGCTTGTACAGCCCTCTCGCAGTGTCCGGAGCAAGTATGGTGGGTCTGACACACCGGTGTCAATGTGTTCTTTTTTCCATTTCCAGGAGTGTATATCTAAAAAAAAAAGAAGATAGCGCAGAGATGACGACAGTGAACCTGTATTCCGAACGAGTTAGCTTCTGGTCCCCATTTGGGCATTCTCATTTTTGTTTTTGCCCGTTTTCCGAAATCACAAGCCAGTGCTAGGAGAATTAATCTAACAATGGCAACGCCATTTCCTATGCGCCATTCCTGTGCATATGCCTAGCGACACGTCAACAACGTTTCTGATATCGATGGTGTTCAACCCCCGTTTTTAAAAATTTTGTCACTATGTATGTTATCTTGAAGGTGTAACAGATCAGAGGAATTTCAATTTATTATTTCATTTGTTTGTTGTTGATCTGCAGCTCTGACTATCCCAATTTGCGATGTTATACTGTTTTCACAAAACTGAATCATTCATAACTGATGAAGTGCTTGTGAGCTTTGTGAATCGATATCTTAAACTTTCTAACAAACCTTTTTTACTAGTATGCGCAATATCTTGCCCCCCACGCTAGTAGTTTCTTGGTACTGGATACTTCACCTCCCCGTAACGTCCAGTGCAGAAAGTTAGATTCTTGCTGTAATAAGTCGATTGTTTTGCAGATCGGATGCTATGGCGAGCACTAAGGAGGTCATCTGATTTGTATAAACTTATATGAGTACATTGTGGGCGCACACGACGCGTGTCAGCTCGTCGTGGGCCCAGCTGCTTGGCGTGCTCCCAGCAACGCTGACGACACTGATCCCTGTGGGGCTCTTACACGCGCCCGAAATGCGTCGGTTCTTGGCCACCAGACTGAGACAACAGGCAACTACTTAGGCTGCATTCCCACTGTTCAAACTCTGAGCCAGTGCGAGCGTCTCTGTACAGGTGAGACGTAACTGTGCTCTGCTAAAGACGGAAGTACCCAAGTTCAAACGGCTTTTGTGTACCATCAATGTTTGAAGGTTAACTCGTCTAAAGACTGTGGAAGCACAGATCACTGAAGAAACCATACTGTATAAAAGACAGTTATGACCAACAGATTAGCAAGAGTTGTAAATGAGATATTATTTTGCAAAAAGTTAAATATTTATTTCAAACAATATTATATTATCACATGCAGTACCTGCAGAGTCATACTTTCCAAAGAGAAGATGCTACGTTGTCGTATAGCCCTTCCTTTATCGTCACTTAAGTGCAAACGTGGAGTTTAAATGGAGTCATTATGACACAGTGGAATGGATCCGTATACACACTTGTTGTTCTTCGGCATAAAATACGTAATTTGTCTCCATATGCTGCAACTGAAAACAATTATGTTTTTGATGCCAAGCAACCGTCTTTCAGCTTGATGTGATGTTTGTTAATCCATGACTTGAAGATTACATCAGCAGCTTTTCGCAGTTCCATGGCGCTGTTGTTTGTCCAAGTACGAGGGCTGTTCAATAAGGAATGATCATATCTTTTTATGATCATAATTTCTCGAGCTAAAATTTAATCTTATGATATTCCGTTAGTTTAATGTGCAACAAACACGCCGTGATAGTTACATTGTTGGTACTCCTGGTTCCCGTCTGTGAGAGGCAGCCAAGGTCAGGCATGTTCAGTATCTCCTACCGCTGCAATGGAGGTAACACGCGAGGAACAATATGCGGCCGGCCTGCGTGAACGGGCGGTTCTAGGCGCTACAGTCTGGAACCGCGCGACCGCTACGGTCGCAGGTTCGAATCCTGCCTCGGGCATGGATGTGTGTGACGTCCTTAGGTTAGTTAGGTTTAAGTAGTTCTAAGTTCTAGGGGAGTGATGACCTCAGAAGTTAAGTCCCATAGTGCTCAGAGCCATTTGAACCATCTGAACAATATGCGGCTTTGAAATTCTGCTTTCGTCTCAACAAATCTTCGGCTGAGGCCTATACTATGTTACAGGGGGCCTATGGAGAGTCTGTTCCTCCCTTCAGCACAGCTCGAAGGTGGTTTAAAATGTTTAAAGAGGGGAGACAATTTCAAAGGAAGGTGGACCCGGTGCTCCAGTTACTGCTCTTCGGAAGAAAACATCAACACTGCTGCTGTCATTGTGAGAGAGGATCGACGAATTACCTTAAGATCACATTCTGAAATACTGAACATTTCATTGGGTGCCCCCACCTGTTGGTGACAGAAAAATTACACACATAATATTGCACTAAATACAAGTTGTTACTTCCAACCACAGAGAATGAAGTCAGTAAAACTGTTCAGAAACTAAAAAATAAAAAGTCAGTAGGCTTAGATGAAGTACCAATGTGTGTACTGAAACAATGCATAGGGATTATACAAGGCCCCTTAACAAATATAATAAATGAATCCTTCACTTCAGGGACATTTCCAGAGCAGTTACAACATGCAAGAGTTGTACTTCTGGTTAAGAAAGGTAATGCAGAAGACATAGAAAATTACCGGCCCATTTCCCGGCTGTCAGCATTCTCAAAAATAATAGAAGCAATTATGAAAGACATATTAATGAATTACCTGAAAAAATACAATCTTTTAAGCGAATCACAGTTTGGTTTCTGAAGTGGCAAAAATACGGAGTCAGCCATAGTAGAATTCACAAAAGTTGTACTTGATGCTCTTGATAAAGTTGAGTCTGTCATAGGCATATTTTTGGATCTTTCTAAGGCATTTGATACAGTCGACCACAAGATTCTATTACATAAATTAGAAGCATTAGGAATAAGAGGGGTAGCTAATGACTGGTTTTTATCATACTTAACAGATAGAGTACAAAGAGTAGAGATAATACATACTTCAAATAGATCTAAACATTTAGTAATACACTTAGCAGAACCAAAATACATTCACATAGGGGTTCCATAAGGTAGCATACTAGGACCAATACTGTTCCTGATATACATCAATGACTTTCCCAGTAGTGTTACTTATGGTGAAAAAATCCTCTTCGCTGATGACAGCAATATTATAGTCACTGAGAAAACAAGAGACCTTCTTGCCGAGAAAGCAAATGAAACTCTCAAGGAAGTTTATGATTGGTCAATAAGTAATAAAGTGACATTGAACATAAAGAAAACTAATGCCATGAATTTCAGTTTGAAGAGGATAAATGACAATGTTGAATTAAATGTAGGTGGCACCTCTATAGTTTGTGTAACAAATGCAAAATTTCTAGGAATGAATATTGATGCTCAGTTGAAGTGGTGTGAACACACAAAGGTACTGGCAAACAGAATGTCATCAGCATGTTATGCCCTTAGAATCCTGCCGGCATTGTGTAACATGCAGTGTCTTTTAGTTAGATATTATTCATATATACACTCAATTCTTAGCTATGGCAGTCTTTCTTGGGAAACAAATGCACAAAATATGAACACAATTTTCAAACTCCAGAAAAGAGCCATAAAAATAATAACCAAAAACACTAGTCGAGTTCATTGTAAAGACCTGTTCAGAACACTGGAGATTTTAACTGCTCCATGTGAATACATTTACTAATCAGTTGTACACATCAAAAATAACATCGGTAATTACTGCACAACAGCTCTGTCCATGACCATGCAACAAGAGATAGACTCAACTTACATTTACCAAGAAAAAATAAACACAAAACTCAAAACAGCATTTTCTACCAAGGGATAAAACTGTACAATAAATTACCAAATGAGATTAAAGAAATTGCAAAAATACACTTATTTAAAAAGGCAGCTAAAAAGTGCCTGTTATGCAATACATTTTATACATTGAAGGATTACTTAGATAAAACAGAATAGGGGTTTGATAAAAAAATGTCATACAAATAAATAATAATAATAATGATTATAAAATATCCAACATTCCACATAACACCTACACTTTATGTTTTTTCCTTTTTTTCCTTTCTAGAAACACTTACCACCAAGCTTTGTATGGCTCAATACTAACACCTCTTCTTCTTTCTGAGCTCAACATCTCACTCATTATGGAGAGATGCTGACTCAGTTTTTCAGGATAGCAAATGGGAAGTTACGGTACAGAAAATTGCCCAGAGATCACCAGTGTGTGTGTGTGTGTGTGTGTGTGTGTGTAGTGAGTGAAGTGTTATGGTGTTATGAAACAGTGTGTGTGTAGTGTGTGCAGTGACTGATAGTGAGATATGAGTGAATAATGTGGCATTACATTATTTAATAAGTTATTTGTAAAAAAAGTATTGTATACCAGGAGTAAATCTAACGACTGTCTCTAACTAGAAGTCTGTGAACCTCACAATAACCCTGGGTTCGGTGTGGGGCGGCGGTGGGGTGAGTGGACTGCTGTAACCTGTTGTGGGCTTGTGTACCACTCAGGGCTAAGCAGGGACGAAGCCTCTCCATCGTTTCTAGGTCTCCAGTTCCATACAATACAATATAATATTTAACATTTCAGAATGTTGTTTATAAATGATTCTCTAAGACATTGCTTTGATTTTAAATATTAAAACACAGTTGTAGCTTGATGAAGCAAATCACAGCAGTATTCCATATTGCAGTTGCAGCAAACTGTTTCCACTCGAAACATTTATACAATAATTTGTAGCTTGTAAAATGCATGTCAGTCTCACGAACTTATCACAAATGCTTAAGGAATCAGGACATCCGGCTGCAGTAATAAGTAGTTACGTGCTGATAAAAACCCACATCTGTAAACATTTATGAGTTTTATCCCTAGTTGTTTAGATTTGGATATTACTCCAGTAGCACTGATCTCCATGCCATGCGAAATAATAATCAATGAAAACAAAAAAATTGTTTCCTTATTTTTCTATGATTAACTAAAAACATAATTGAGCAATAGATATAATTGGTTTGCAGGTATACGTGACAAGATTTATTACACTGCTGGCGTTTGCTGATGTAACATCACTAGTTACTCAAGTGATCTTCCTGTAGCCAGAAATTTCAGGTTTTTCGACCGTAATTTTCTCTCTGATTACCACGTTTACTTTTTCTGTACTGTCTCATGGAATCATTGATAATTTTTCGTAAGCCGCAGAAGACATCAGACTTCAGTGAGCAAATTAATACAGAGTGTGTCGTCCTTTCCTCTCAACCATTCAAGTGTTTATTTTTTCTTTTATTATTGATATTTTGTCAATCATAGACAATAAAATAGCAGCAAAATCTTCATCATTCGTTGACATCACTGTTTCTTGAAATCGCGTTACGAAATGAAAATACTGACATAACTACCAATAGTGTGGTAGTGGCTTTAGTGTATTGGAAGGCTGACAGTATAGTATTGTTAATAAAGATTTAACGTGTGGAGACTTCTTATGTACTAGCGACGTCGGGAAAGATGTTGACACGAAGGCCTGAAAGCGAAGAATTGCGGACAGCGCCAGCATGAGGAAGAGATGGGTGCCCAAATTACTTGGCGCACGTGGTACCTACAAATACTCAGCAGACCCTGTTGTCCCTATTAGCCGCGCGGGATTAGCCGAGCGGTCTAGGGCGCTGCAGCAACACCGACTCAAAGGAAGGCCTCGGCGCTTGTTCGTGACGTCACGTCAACTAGGCACGGTGAACGCCAGGTCTGCTGCAGGCATACTCATAATGGTGGTGTCTCCCTCTCTGACACAGGAAAATGTGAAACTATTGGCGGTAGTTGACCAACACACATTGTTCTGACAAGGGAACCTCCCCATCGCATCCCCCTCAGATTTAGTTATAAGTTGGCACAGTGGATAGGCCTTGAAAAACTGAACACAGATCAATCGAGAAAACAGGAAGAAGTTGTGTGGAACTATGAAAAAAATAGGCAAAATATACAAACTGAGTAGTCCATGCGCAAGATAGGCAACATCAAGAAAGCCGTGGTCCCGTGGTTAGCGTGAGCAGCTGCGAAGCGAGAGGTTCTTGGATCAAGTCTTCTCTCGAGTGAAAAGTTTACTTTCTTTATTTTCGCAAAGTTATGATCTGTCCGTTCGTTCATTGACGTCTCTGTTCAATGTAATAAATTTAGTGTCTGTGTTTCGTTATTGAAGTTGCGAGCTATATTTGCTGGATTCATATTGCCCACAGAATACATCTCACGTATTTAATTCACTCTCGTCCAAAGTAGCGAACAGTCAACTGCCACCCAGGGAGCCTCGTTAGCAGGAATACTCTCTCTTCCGTGCGCTGTAGTCGACTGATGTCGAGTGTTTTATGTTTGTTTATGTGTAGCGTCCCCATACTACGGTGCAGTTACCTCGCATCGGACGGACGGACGGACGGACGGACAGATAATAATTGCCCGAAAATAAAAAATTCTCACTCGAGGGAAGACTTGAACCAAGGACATCTCGTGCCGCAGCTGCTCACGCTAACCCTGGGACCACGGCGCTCCTGAGCTCACACTATCCTTGATGTTGCCTATTTTGCGCATGGACTATTCAGTTTGTATATTTTGCTTATTTTTTTCATAGTTCCACACAACTTCTTCCTGTTTTTTCGATTGATCTGTGTTCAGTTTTTCAAGGCCTATCAACTGTGCCAACTTATAACTAAGTCTGAGGGGGGTGCGATGGGGAGGTTACCTTGTGAGAGATTTCTGCAATCAATTAATTGTGCAATTCATTACACTTCTTAACAAATAGTGTACTCCTGAACTTAAATTTCCACCTGTTTTAAGGATTGACATACAAAAACAACTTCATGGTCCAGCAGCAACAGAATTCGTGCTTCTTTACCTTATTTGTAAATCTGAGGAAGTTACGTTTGTACTGGGGTTGCTTTTACAAGAAACTGTGAACGTACTGGTGGTCTTCTTTAGGTATCTTGGTTGACTATGGGGTGAGGAGCACTAAATGTTAATGAAATATCTTGCGATTGTACACGTTGGGGGAGGGGGTGGGGGACAGAAGAAGAGGCATAAGAGAGATACTTGTTTTATCAAATAACATTTGTTTATCTTATAAAGTATCTCCTTTCAGTTGCAAGAGGGGAATATTTATCTTTTCTAATGTGCATATTTAAAAATGTTTAAGCTCAGCAGTATTTTCGATGTATGACGCTATTTTGTTTCCTGTTTAGAATTCCTTTCGTTGAAAACGACTGTAATCTAATGACTGGCAACAGTTGGACATTTACACATGTAAATTAGTTCACATTTCCAGTGACGATGTCAAACGAAAATAAATAAATAAATAAAAGAAACGAGTTCATTGTAAGGGGTTGGGGTAAGTTTCGATAGCAAAATGGATCAAATAAATATAGTTTTTGAATGTAAAATTTCCGAAGCTTGCAACTGTTTCGACAGGATTCAGTAATACAGAACTATGATCTTCATTTGTAGCTTTACGATAGTAAGAAAATCTTTCATTTAAATAAAACTGCAGAATCCAAAACAATACCGAATAGTTTGTCCAAAAATTAGAGATTTATAGTGATAACTACGCCCAGGCGTTTCTGCCTGCAACAGACCTGGCGTCGCCGTCCCTAACTGACGTGACGTCACCAACAAGAGCCGAGGCCTTCCTTTGAGTCGGTGTTGGCTGCAGTCATGGGCTGTGCGGCTGGTCCCAGCGGAGCCTCGAGTCCTCCCTTGGGCATGGGTGTGTGTGTATTTGTCCTTAGGATACTTTAGGTTAAGTAGTGTGTAAGCTTAGGAACTGATGACCTTAGCAGTTAAGTCCCATAAGATTTCACACACATTTTGTTGTCCGTATTATCACCGCGTCCGCATTTTCTCGGCATGTGTACAGTACGTCTTTTAGTGTCTCTAAGGAGATATTCTATCGCGAACATGTCGAGAAACAAACTACACTGTTGTATGCGAATTATGGTCTACTCATCACCCCACTCGCACAGCGTCGAATTCTCGCTTATAGATGATGTCGTAGGGGGTTAGGGCTTTCCACAGCGTCCAGTCCTCTGTCCCCTGCAGGGAATTTATGCGGAGTCGCGGCAGAAGCTGCGGACTGTGCTAGGCAGCTGACCTGGGAAAGGGGAGACCCGGCGCACACAGCGAGTGCACTGCGCCGCTGAGTCAGGTGGCGGCGGTGCGCGTGTGACGTCACGGCGGTGCGGGGGGCGCCCTCCAGGGCCGTAGGTCGCTGGCAGCGGAGCGTGCGCCGTTACTACAACACAAAGCGACACGGCGCGCGAGCAGCGGAAACGGAGCGGGAGCCTCCGGCGCCGTCTCACGTACCACTCCCCTCTTTGCATTGAAGCTGCGTGTACCGAGCACTCACGCATTTTCCGCTACAACATGACTATGGGATCTCTATAGTGATCACTTGACTCATTTGATGCAGCTCTCAAAGATAGTCTTCAGCGGGCTGACAGGGTCATGGGACAGCGGTATGCACACATACAAGGGGCAGTAGTACCGCGTACACAATGTATAAAAAGGCAGTGCATTATCGGGGCTGTCATTTGTACTCAAGTGGTTCGTGTGAACCGGTGTCCGACGTCTACACGACCGGAATTAACTGTTAAATCCTGCCTAGTCGTCGTCTATGGGGTGTCTAGGAAACCTGCTTTCTGGGATCGCTAGACAACAATTCAAGCAAATCGTATTAATGAATTTTATTACAACAAAGTAAAATACAATATTTATCTTTGAGAATCACATAGATTCGTCGCAAGAAAAGGGCGACAGACAAAATAAACAAGCTTCTTCAGTATATAAAATTGCTAATACAAGCGAAGTAATACAGTTGACGCTTCTATCCAAGTCGCCAGCCTTTGAAGCTTCTGTTCGACTGGGCCGCGACAGCTTCGGGCTGATGTCCTCTTAGGGAATTCATTATTCCGAGACCCAGAGTGTGTCGAGAATACCGCGTTTCAGCAATTACCTCTCACCACGGACAACCCAAGTAGTCGGCGGCCTTCACTTAACGACCGACAGCTGCGGCTTTTGCATAGAGTTGTCAATGGTAACGCAAAGGCAACACTGCGAGAAATAACCGTAGAAATCAACGTTGGATGTACGATGAACGTATCTGTTAGGAAAATGCTGCGAAATTTGGCGTTAATGGGCTGACAGCAGACGACCGGCGCGAGTGCCTTGACTAACAGCAGGACTTCGCCTGCAGCGCCTCTCCTGGGCTCGTGACGATATCCGTTGCACCCTAGACGACTGGAAAACCCTGAGCTGCTCAGATGAGCCCGATTTCAGTTGGAAGGAGCTGATGATACGGTTCGAGTGTGGCGCAGACCTCATGAAGCCACGGACACAAGTTGTCAAGAAGACACTGTGCAAGCTGGTACATGCTCCATAATGATGTGTACTGTGTTTACATGGAATGGACTAGCTCCTCTGGTCCAACTAAATCGATACTGATTGCAAATGGTTATGTCCGGCTACTTGGGGACCATTTGCATCCATTCATGCACTTCCCAAGGACCGATGGAACTTTTATGGACGACAATGCGCCATGTCACAAGGCGACAGCTGTTTGCTGTTCGTCTGAAGATCATTCTGGACAGTTCGAGCGACTGATGTGGCCATACAATTGCATGACATGCGACATAAGAAAGACATCAGTTCATGCACAAAATCTAGATCTACATCTACGTCTATACGATTACTCTGCAATTCACATTTAAGTGCTTGGCAGAGGGTTCATCGAACCACAATCATACTATCTCTCTACCATTCCACTCCCGAACTGCGCGCGGGAAAAACGAACACCTAAACGTTTCTGTTCGAGCTCTGGTTTCTTTTATTTTATTTTGAAGATCATTCCTATCTATGTAGGTTGGGCTCAACAAAATATTTTCGCATTGGAAGAAAAAGTTGGTGACTGAAATTTCGTAAATAGCTCTCTCCGCGACGAAAAACGTCTTTGCTTTAATGACTTCCATCCCAACTCGCGTATCATATCTGCCACACTCTCTCCCCTACTACGTGATAATACAAAACGAGCTGCCCTTTTTTGCACCCTTTCGATGTTCTCCGCCAATCCCACCTGGTAAGGATCCCACACCGCGCAGCAATATTCTAACAGAGGACGAACATGTGTAGTGTAAGCTGTCTCTTTAGTGGACTTGTTGCATCTTATAAGTGTCCTACCAATGAAACGCAACCTTTGGCTCGCCTTCCCTACAATATTATCTATGTGGTCTTTCCAACTGAAGTTGTTCGTAATTTTAACACCCAGGTACTTAGTTGAATTGACAGCCTTGAGAATTGTACTATTTGTCGAATAATCGAATTCCAACGGATTTCTTTTGGACCTCATGTGGATCACCTCACACTTTTCGTTATTTAGCGTCAACTGCCACCTGCCACACCATACAGCAATCTTTTCTAAATCGCTTTGCAACTGATACTGGTCTTCGGATGACCTTACTACGCGGTAAATTACAGCATCATCTGCGAACAACCTAAGAGAACTGCTCAGATTGCCACCCAGGTCATTTATATAGATCAGGAACAGCAGAGGTCCCAGGGCGCTTCCCTGGGGAACACCTGGTATCACTTCAATTTTACTCGATGATTTGCCGTCTATTACTAAGAACTGCGACCTTCCTGACAGGAAATCACGAATCCAGTCGCACAGCTGAGACGATACCCCATAGGCCCGCAGCTTGATTAGAAGTCGCTTGTGAGGAACGGTGTCAAAAGCTTTCCGGAAATCTAGAAAATCGGAATCAAGTTGAGATCGCCTGTCGATAGCGGCCATTACTTCGTGCGAAGTGCACAAGAACGATGTTTTCTGAAACCATGCTGATTACGTATCAATAGATCGTTCCCTTCGAGGTGATTCATAATGTTTGAATACAATATATGCTCCAAAAGCCTACTGCAAACCGACGTCAATGATATAGGTCTGTAGTTCGATGGATTGTTCCTACTACCCTTCTTAAACACTGGTGCGACCAGCGCAATTTTCCAATCTGTAGGTACAGATCTATCGGTGAGCGAGCGGTTGTATATGATTGCTAAGTACGGCACCCCGGCAAAACTTCTGCAGTTATGGACGGCTATAGAAGCAGCAAGACTCAATATTTCTCCAAGGGACTTCCAGCAATTTCTGGAGTCCATTAGACGCGTCGATTTGCTCCACTCGCCGGGAAAAAGGGGGTCTGATGCGATATTGGCAGTATCCCATGATTTTTGTCAGCTCAGACAGCTCATTGTATTCAGAGGAATACTTGCCATTCCCGCATAACCACATCACACAACAACCAATAGACATGTTCACTATATTCAGGCTTTGGTTTCGCTCTTTAAGGGGCTCCGGAACGCCCTATACTTGCAATGTTAAAATAACGCTTATAAATTACATCTTTCCTCACAAAGTATTTGAGGTAGGAAGTTGAACTTTTTACAAATTATTTATTGGAATATGGGCTACAACTTAACACAGGGACTTTACAAAATTTTAGTTCAGTTATTAAAGATGATTTTTTTTTCAATTGTAATGAAAATTCACAACATTTTTTTGCAATTTTTTATTTATATATTCAAAAATATATAGTTTTTTGGAAAAAGGCTGTGTTAAATTATGCAGAAGGTACAGTGTAACATTTACTGAAAGTTTGAAACAAATATGTTTGGAAGCTCCTTAGAAAACATGTAATTAGTATGAGAAAATAAAAGTTTTGGGAATCGAGCGACAAAGATTGGATTAACTTTTTAGTGCATTCCAGGTCCATAGGATGGATTATCTTCATCCTCTGCAAACTCCTCCTCCAGCTTCCTCTTGTTCCTCCTCCTGTTTACTCTTGCTTGTACTTCTAGACTCTTTACAGCCCTGTCTGCAGCCCGAAGGCGTTCCTTGTCTAAAGCAAGCATCGCTCGTACCATGTTAGAACCTATCTTCATTCCCATATTTCTAAATACCTTGCACCTTACAATGTTGCCATCATTGAAAGTCGCAACAGCATCATACACACCAAAGTGAAGTGTTTCTATTCCAACAAATACAGTCTTGGGGATTCTTGACCATATAACACTATTTACACTTTCATTGGGGTTTTGAGTTTTTCCGTGAATACACTTTTTCAACAGTTCAGGTGCTGCTAAGTCTCTGAAAATAGGTTAGCCACAACACATACTTTATCTCACATCACTAAAATGTACCTGATGAACACGGACGTTAATAATAACACCATTTGACAGCAGTTTAACAGCCCCACAGTGGGTCACGCCCATGTAGAACACATTTCAAAAAAAAAATTTAAAAATAGTTGTAGTCTTCGGAATTGAATAAATTATATATCTATTAAAAGGTAATAGTCTGCAGATTCAGAAAACGCAAAAAAGTAAAAATTGAACTTTTCATGATTTTGAACCTTTCCGGAGCCCCTTAATTTTTACACCCCTATCGCACTTCCCTTAATTACCGAATTAAATAATCCTAAATTATTCCTTAATGCCTTAGATTGTGACCTAGCAAATTATAGTTTCTTTCAATCAAGTTCTGCCATATTTCCTCTCTCTCAGATTCGATGGCATACCTCTTCATTATTTAGTCGATCTAACTTATCTCCAGGTTTATTTTGTAGCACAAAAGTGTCTATTGTCTTCTTGCCTATATTGCCTATTTTCATGTTTCACGTCCCCAGAAGACTGTACTCAAAACAAATAGTTTCAAAAGAAATTTCGTGATACTTAAATTATATTCAATTTAGCACATTTCTATTTTTCAGTAATACCTTTCTTGGCGTTGCCAGCACTAATATTTGTGGACATCACATGAGGTGTGTTCACCCATCTTCTTTATGACGGCTTTAGCTCCGATATGGACACTTTCAGTTAGGTGTCCAAATGTTCTGGAAGAACAGCAGCCTGTTCTTCCTCAAGAGCCGAAACCAAAGAAGGCAGGGAAGTTTGCCGCTGGGATCTGAGCCAAAGTTGACGTTCTAACAGATCCCAAAGATGTTCCATTTAGCTGAGGCATGACTATGGACGGACCAGTCCACTTTAAGAACGTTACTCTCCACGAAACATTGCCTCACAGAAATTGCTTCATGACAGTGTGTATTGTCATGCTGATACAAACGGTCATCACCTCCGAAATTTTCCTCTACTACACTCAGTAGACAACGCTGTAAAATGTATTCTTATCATTTCTCATTCAGCATTTTCTTAATTGCAATAAGGAACCACACCCTAACCACGAAAAACTCTCCCATACCATAATACCACCCCCTCAGCATTCTACTTTGGCGCTACACATTATGACAAGTAACGTTCGCCAGGCATTGGCCAAACCCGAATACTTCCATCGGATTGATACAGAAAAAAATGGCTCTGAGCACTATGGGACTCAACATCTTAGGTCATAAGTCCCCTAGAACTTAGAACTACTTAAACCTAACTAACCTAAGGACATCACAGACACCCATGCCCGAGGCAGGATTCGAACCTGCGACCGTAGCAGTCCCGCGGCTCCGGACTGCAGCGCCAGAACCGCTAGACCACCGCGGCCGGCGATTGATACAGAGTATAGCGTGATTCATCAATCCTAATCACTCGTGTACAGTCATCCGCTGATATTCACACACCACCTCAAGCGTCGGAAAAATCTGGAAATTTGTAGTAAGGACTATGGGACCTGCCAGCCGAAGTGGCCGTGCGGTTAAAGGCGCTGCAGTCTGGAACCGCAAGACCGCTACGGTCGCAGGTTCGAATCCTGCCTCGGGCATGGATGTTTGTGATGTCCTTAGGTAAGTTAGGTTTAACTAGTTCTAAGTTCTAGGGGACTAATGACCTCAGCAGTTGAGTCCCATAGTGTGACTTCTGAAATTTTCCCGGCGTATTTCTTCTTGCTCAGAGCCACTTGACTATGGTGACTGAGGTCATCGGTCCCTAGGCTTACGCACTACTTAATCTAACTTAAACTAACTTATCCTACGGACAATACACACACCCATGCCCGAAGGAGGACTTGAACCTCCGGCGGGAGAGGGGAGGGGGGGGGGGGGGGGAAGTGGAGCCGCGCGAACCGTGACAAGGCGCCCAAGACCGCACGACTACCATGCGCGGCCCTCAAACGTCGTTTAGCATTGACGACACAAATGTGTGGCTTATGAGGAGCTGCTTGACCACTGCACTCCTTCCTTTTTAACAACCTACGTACGGTTGTTGTACTAGTTGGACTGCTGGTAGCACACTGGAACTCACGAGTGATTCCTTCCGGAGATATCACGCGGTTTTTTGCAGCTACCATCCGCAATACTACACGGTCCCCGTTTACCAGTCCGTGAGGTGTCATTGATCTCGGTTTACCTGTGACCTGATATTCGCGTTTCCACTCCACAATCGTACTCCCTGCAATCGACTTGAGCAGCTTAGTAAGGGTTGAAATGTCCCAGATGGATCTGTTAGTCAGATGACATCCAATGACCAGTCTGCTCTCCACGTTCGAAGTCAATGAGCTCGCCAGCCCGGTCCATTATGCTGTTACTGCTTCTCTATTGACAACACAATACTACTCGCTTCGCTTCATACTGAAGAATCCGCTTCTACATCTACATCTGCTCGTGACTTCTAGTTGTCAGTTTTGGGTTACATAGGTGTGTACGGATACTTTTGATCAGATAGTGTTTATACACTCATCAAAAAAGTTTTGCATCACCTCGGATCGAAGAGCTCCGGAACCTGTACAGAAAATTGGAGAAGAGACCAACATAAACATCATTTCCGCCCTTTTTATTGCGCATGAGAACCACACATTGCATGTTGTACCACGATAGCCCGCGAAGTTTCATTTCGTTTCCTCGAGTCCTTGGGAGGGGGCGGGGTTGGGGGGGGGGGGGCTGACTTCAAATGGCTCTGAGCACTATGGGACATAACATCTGTGGTCATCAGTCCCCTAGAACTTAGAACTACTTAAACCTAACTAACCTAAGGACATCACACACATCCATGCCCGAGGCAGTATTCGAACCTGCGACAGTAGCGGTCACGCGGTTCCAGACTGAAGCGCCTAGGACCGCACGGCCACACCGGCCGGCTGGGCTGCCTTCACTTTGTATGTCAGATATTATATTTTTAACTTCTGTGATTATCGTTACTGAATATTCTTTTTGTAGATCTACACGAACACGGGTTCGAAACCCGCCACTGCTTAATTTTTATTAATTAGCAGCATTGGCATTAATAATCAGCACTGGCTGCCGAAGACTTACGGCGTAAGAAGTCACCCTCATTCTGCTAACGGCATTTTCTAAAAGGTGCAGTATCGGACAGATGTTCTGGACAATCTCTTGTCCTAATGGTGGGAAACTGCCCCTAAAGGCGGAAGAATCAGCAATGATCAGCGACGTGAGGATGCAGAAGGCAACGGTAACCACTGCATTAAAAACACGTAACGTGTATCAACAGGACATGTGGCCCGACCTTCAGAGGTGGTGATCCAGAATGCTGTACGCACTAGTACCTCTAATACCCAGTAGCACGTCCTCTTGCAGTGATGCATGCCTGTATTCGTCGTGGCATACCATCCACAAGTTCATCAAGGCGCTGTTGGTCCAGATTGTCCCACTCCTCAACGGCGATTCGACGTAGATCCCTCAGAGTGGTTGGTGCATCACGTCGTCCATAAACAGCCCTTTTCAATCTATCCCAGGCATGTTCGATAGGGTTGATGTCTGGAGAACATGCTGGCCACTGTAGTCGAGCGATATCGTTATCCTGAAGGAAGTCATTCACAAGATGTGCACGACGGTGGCGCGACTTGTCCAGGAAGACGAATGCCTCGCCAATATGCTGCGATATCGTTGCACTATCGGTCGAAGGATGGCATTCACGTATCGTACAGCCGTTACGGCGCCTTCCATGAACACCAGCAGCGTACGCCGACCCCACATAATGCCACCCCAAAACAGGAGGGAACCTCCACCTTGCTGCACTCGCTGGACAGTGTGTCTAAGGCGTTCAGTCCAACCGGGTGACCTCCAAACACGTCTCCGACGATTGTCTGGTTGAAGGCAAATGCGACACTCATCGGCGAAGAGAACGTGATGCCAATGCTGACTGGTCCATTCGGCATGTTGTTCGACCCATCTGTACCGCGCTGCATGGTGTCGTGGTTGCAAAGATGGACCTCGCCATGGACGTCGGGAGTGAAGATGCATATCATGCAGCCTATCGGGCACAGTTTGAGTCGTAACATGACGTCCTGTGGCTGCACGAAAAGCATTATTCCACATGGTGGCGTTGCTGTCAGGTTTCCTCCGAGCCATAATCCGTAGGTAGCGGTCGTCCACTGCAGTAGTAGCCCTTGGGCGGCCTGAGCGAGGCATGTCATCGACAGTTTTTGTCTCTCTGTATCTCCTCCATGTCCAAACAACAGTGCTTTGGTTCACTCCGAGACGCCTGGACACTTCCCTTCGTCCGATGCAACCCGATGGCCACGGATGTGTTGTGTGGGCGAGTGTGCATTTTCCAAGCTTGTTTCGAGTACGCTGCAGAAGTTTTGCTGGGAAGCCCTTACACATCCTCCGTACAGCCCCGATCTCTTACCATGCGATCTCTATTTTTTTGGAAACCTGAAGAAAGACATTCGTGGCCGTCGACTTGTCTTCGGAAGAAGGGATGCACCCGGAGGTACAATTATGCTTCTAGGCAATGGCGAACTTTTTTCCATGTGGGCTCAAAGCACAGAGAGCGCCGTGTCAGCGATATTTTTGCTCAGAAGCGATCCAGCGCGTCGCACTCACTGAAGGTAGACTCTCAGAAAAGGTCCATAATTGCACTGGTTAGAAAGAATTTTTTTATATTAAAAGTGAATATATGAGGTCTGTTCAAAAAATTCCGGAACTTTGTCCACAAAATTTTTCTAGGCTTACCTTGTACTTCTTGTGCATGGTCTCCTTCTACGAGGGCAGTTCAATAAGTAATGCAACACATTTTTTTTTCTCGGCCAATTTTGGTTGAAAAAACCGGAAATTTCTTGTGGAATATTTTGAAACATTCCCGCTTCGTCTCGTATAGTTTCATTGACTTCCGACAGGTGGCAGCGCTGTACGGAGCTGTTAAAATGGCGTCTGTAACGGATGTGCATTGCAAACAACGGGCAGTGATCGAGTGTCTTTTGGCGGAAAACCAGGGCATCTCAGATATTCATAGGCGCTTGCAGAATGTCTACGGCGATCTGGCAGTGGACAAAAGCACGGTGAGTCGTTGGGCAAAGCGTGTGTCATCATCGCCGCAAGGTCAAGCAAGACTGTCTGATCTCCCGCGTGCGGGCCGGCCGTGCACAGCTGTGACTCCTGCAATGGCGGAGCGTGCGAACACACTCGTTCGAGATGATCGACGGATCACCATCAAACAACTCAGTGCTCAACTTGACATCTCTGTTGGTAGTGCTGTCACAATTGTTCACCAGTTGGGATATTCAAAGGTTTGTTCCCGCTGGGTCCCTCGTTGTCTAACCGAACACCATAAAGAGCAAAGGAGAACCATCTGTGCGGAACTGCTTGCTCGTCATGTGGCTGAGGGTGACAATTTCTTGTCAAAGATTGTTACAGGCGATGAAACATGGGTTCATCACTTCGAACCCGAAACAAAACGGCAATCAATGGAGTGGCGCCACACCCACTCCCCAACCAAGAAAAAGTTTAAAGCCATACCCTCAGCCGGTAAAGTCATGGTTACAGTCTTCTGGGACGCTGAAGGGGTTATTCTGTTCGATGTCCTTCCCCATGGTCAAACAATCAACTCTGAAGTGTATTGTGGTACTCTTCAGAAATTGAAGAATCGACTTCAGCGTGTTCGTAGGCACAAAAATCTGAACGAACTTCTCCTTCTTCATGACAACGCAAGACCTCACACAAGTCTTCGCACCCGAGAGGAGCTCACAAAACTTCAGTGGACTGTTCTTCCTCACGCACCCTACAGCCCCGATCTCGCGCCGTCGGATTTCCATATGTTTGGCCCAATGAAGGACGCAATCCGTGGGAGGCACTACGCGGATGATGAAGAAGTTATTGATGCAGTACGACGTTGGCTCCGACATCGACCAGTGGAATGGTACCGTGCAGGCATACAGGCCCTCATTTCAAGGTGGCATAAGGCCGTAGCATTGAATGGAGATTACGTTGAAAAATAGTGTTGTGTAGCTAAAAGATTGGGGAATAACCTGGTGTATTTCAATGCTGAATAAAACAACCCCTGTTTCAGAAAAAAAATGTGTTGCATTTCTTATTGAACTGCCCTCGTAATACTCTTCTCCACAACTGCTGGGAATTTTCTTTTATCTCGTTTGTCATTGCAAATCTTCGTCTTTTCGACGGGGTTTCAACCAGGAAATAAAAAAAAATGTCCGCCAGGTGTGGAGAGTACGGAGGATGAGGCAGCACAGTAATTTCGTTTTTTGTGCAATAGTCACGCACCAGCAGGGATGAATGTACGGGTGCATTATCGTGATGCAAGAGCCACGAGCTGTCTCGCAACGTTTCATACCGTTTCCCTTCCTCATTTACTCGCATGGTGTCGCAACGCGTCCCGACAGTACCATCGATAACAGTTTGTCCCTGTGACACCAATTCGTGATGAGTTAACCCTTCAAAATCAAAGAAAACTATCGGCATGGCTTTGACATTTGACCTGACCTGACGAGCCTTTGTTGGTCTTGGAGAACCTTTTCCGACGTCTTGTGAAGATTGAACCTTACTCTAAACATCATAACCGTAGGTAGACCCAAGTCTCATTGTCAGCTACGATTCTCTTAAGGAACATCTCATTTCCGCGGTCCAAAAGCTCTTCACAGATTGTGAGGCATAGTTCTTTCTGGTGTTGACTCATGAGTCCTACCGGCCGCTGTGGCCGAGCGGTTCTAGGCGCTTCAGTGCGGAACCCCGCTGTTGCTACGGTCGCAGGTTCGAATCCTGCCTCGTGCATGGATATGTGTGATGTCCTTAGGTTAGTTAGGTTTAAGTTGTTCTAAGTCTAGGGGACTGATGATCTCAGATGTTAAAGTCCCGTAGTGCTTAGAGCCACTTGAACCATCATGAGCCCTGGGACGAAACTGGCAACAACACGATGCATTCCCAGATGCTGTTTCAGTATTCCATGATATGATTCAACTGAAATGTTACATTCTTCTGCAATCTCTCGGACAGTCAGTCTTCGATTGGCATGCACAATTTCGTTGACGTTCCTGACATGAGCTTCGTCGATACACGTCGAAGAGCGTTCTGAACGAGGGTCATACTTAACTTCTGTCCGGCCAGTTTTAAACCGCGAGAACCTTTCGTAACATCGAGTACGGCTTACGCACTCATCACCGTAGGCTTCCTAAACAATTAGCGTGTCTCTGTAAAGGCTTCTTGAGTTTCACGCAAAATTTAATCCAGATGCGTTGCTCCTCAAACTCTCCCATCTCGAAATTCGCAATTTGTGCGACACAACGCTCTACTCAATACAGCACTGAACAGTAACTAACAGACATACAGCAATGAAATTTCCGACAGTTGTACATTCAACATAGGTGTGTGCAGGGATGCCAGCCGCATTTCGCTCCAACACACTATTGGCGAGAAATTACGAATGTTCGGAGTTTTTTGAACAGTCCTCGTAAAAGAGAATTGTACGGATATAATGTACGTAATTAGAAGTTATGAGTTGTATTCACGTCGACCGTGCAGGCCAGTATAGGATTGAAGTGTTGAATGTGTCACGGTGTTGGACACGTGTTTTTGTCGTCAGAATGGAATGTGACAATCAGTATTTTAATTTGTTTGGAGTGTGTCGGGTTTACGGTGGGGCGACCGCTTCGGTAGCAGGTTCGAATCCTGCCTCCGACATGGATGTGTGTGATGTCCTTAGGTTAGTTAGATTTAAGTAGTTCTAAGTTCTAGGGGACTGATGACTTCAGATGTTAATTCCCATAGTGCTCAGAGCCATTTCAACCATTTATACGGTGGGCAATTTGTGAGACGGAGGTGAGGGTGCTTCACTTTTTGTGTCTTAAAGGAATACATTCGTCTCTGTATTAGAAATTCAACAATTATCTTAACTACAATGAAGCCTATATTTGAATCCAACATTAGTGTGGAGTAATAGTCAGAACATTTCCCTAGACAAGCCGATAAACCTTATCCGTGAGGCACGGTCACAACAATTTAAATTAGGCTGCTTTCTCATTCCAACAAATAGCTTTAGCAGTCAAGAATCGGGAGTGTACAGCGTACATATTTTCAGGTAAACATCATGAAACAGGCAATTCAAAAGTGCGCAAGGGTGAGCAGGTTTTCTCGTTTATTTTCTCTAGGACATACAAACTGAAATTAAACTGTAACAAATCGCAGCAGAAAGTCGTCATAATTTAAAAATTACTGTTTGGAAAGTCAGTATTAAACTAGTCTGTTGAAGTGACTGTTTACGGCAGCAGGCATAAAATTGTTTAAAACAAATAACAAATTAACTTCCTTTGCCTCGCTAGAATATAATAAGCAGCATGTACCAATTTTGTTTGGAGAAAGTATCTTCGATGTCCTTTCTGTAAAGTCATATTTTTTTGGTTCTATAGAAATATTCCTTATAGAATCGAAACAATCGCAGTATTATTTTCTGACTATATTGAACATTCATATACCATGTTCTTGCAACGACGTAAGATTTTCTTTTTGGAGAAAAACAGAACGAAGACTGGTTAAGGAGCATTTATCATATCGAAATACGCAAACGGACTGATTTCCTCGCATTCTGTACTTGTACGTTGAATGTGGCTGCAGTTCCAATACTGCACATGAATGCGGGTGTTGGAATCGCTTTTGATGATGCGCTCATGCCGTGCTAAGTTCGGTTCCGCTTTCGTGATCTCAGATGCCGGCCGCCGTGCGACGCGCTGCCCAAATGTCAATAGCGCTCGCTTGACCCATCAAGTATGTGTTGACAGAGCACCGCCGACCATGACCTTTGTGCCTGAGACTAACGTCACGTCGCTCCCATCGACGAAGGGAGAGACTGGTGCTCCATCTGTGCGTCTCATGCTTTTTGTACACCCGCACGACACCGATTCCAATTCTGCATTCCTAAATCATTAGTGTCAAAACAAAATACTTACCCAATCTCGTACGTCGTGTTGCAGGTATAAATCACTGCTTTTGTGCAGTGATCTAAGCCTTGATCACGATACCATAAAGACGGCATGGAACATGCATAGACGCATCTCAGTGCAGTGAAGCATCCATTAAATTATTGTCATAATTTCTTGAACCTTCAGTTGCAAACACATCACCCATGATCAAGTCTGCGAAAGCACTTGTACTCGCTATTACGACCTAACCACTCCATCCCCTCCGCAAACACATACACACACACACACACACACACACACACACACACACACACAAACTGCACCGTTGGCTGGCGTTAACACAATAAGTGGTCCACCTTGAAACACATCAACTGTCAGCCTGCTGACTGGTTTAGTTAGTCGATACAGATTAAACGGAAGTGACAAAAGGCAAGGGATACCTCCTAATATCGTGTCGGACCTTGCTTTGCCCGGCGTGGCATGGACTCGCAGAAATATTGAGTCTTGGCGCCTGTATTGCCGTCCGTAATTGGGAAAGTGTAGCCGGTGCAGGATTTTGTGCACAAACTGACCCCTAGATTATGTCCCATTAATGTTCGACGGGATTCACGTTGGACGATCTAAGTGGCTAAATCATTCACTCGAATTATTCAGGAAGTTCTTAAAACCTGTCGTGAACAATTGTGGCCACCTGACATGGCGCATTGTCATCCATAACAATTCCATCATTGTTTGGGAACATAGTCCATGAATCCAGAATGAGATTTTCACCCCGCAGCGGAGTGAGCGCTGATATGAAATGTAAGTTTCATATCAGCGCACACTCCGCAGCAGAGTGAAAAGCACATTCTGGAAACATCCCCAAGGCTGTGGCTAAGCCATGTCTCCGCAATATCCTTTCTTTCAGGAGTGATAGTTCTGCAAGGTTCGCAGGAGAGCTTCTGTAAAGTTTGGAAAGTACTGGCAGAAGTAAAGCTGTGAGGACAGAGCGTGAGTCGTGCTTGGGTAGCTCAGTGGTAGAGCACTTGCCCGCGAAAGGCAAAGGTCCCGAGTTCGAGTCTTGGTCTGGCACACAGTTTTAATCTGCCAGGAAGTTTCATATGCTTCATAATCCATGAATGGCGCAAATGTTCTCCAAGTAACAGAATATAAGCATTTCCAGTCAATGATCGGTACAGTTGGACCAGAGGACCCAGTCCATTCCACGCAAACACAGCCCGTACCGTTACGAAGTTAACACCAGGTTGCAAAATGCCTTGTTGACAATTCGGGTCCATGGTTTCACGGGGTATGAGCCACACTTGAAGCCTACCATCAGCTCTTACCAGCTGACCGGGCCATGGTTTTACAGTCCAACCAACATGGCCACGAGCCCAGCAGAGGCGGTGTCGTGCTGCCAGTAGGCACTCGCGTCAGTCGTCTGCTGCCGTAGCCCACTAACGCCAGATTTCGCGGCACTGGCCCAATGGATTCGTTCGTCGTACGTCCCACATTGATTCCTGCTGTTATTTCATGCAGTGTTGCTGATCTGATAGCACTGACAATTCTATGGAAACGCTGTTGCTCGGTAATGACTGAAATTTGATATCGTCGGCACGCTCTTGATACTTGGCATCTCGGAATACTAAATTCCCTAACGATATCCAAAATGGAATGTCCCAAATAGCATTCTATGTTCAAAGTCTTTAAATTTCAGTTGGGCGGCATAATCACGTCGGAAGCATTTTCACACGAATCACCTGAGTGCAAATGGCAACTCCACAAATGCCTTGTGTACGTGATACTACCGCCGTTTGTGTGTGTGCATTAGCTATCCCATGACTTTTGTCACCTCAGTGTAAGCTACCACACACACACACACACACACACACACACACACACACACACACGCACACGCACACACACACAATAAATGCGAAAGTGATATACATATGCTCCTTTCGTTTTCTCGTGCCTTTTTTCGCAGCATTGTGGTGACGGCATGGTTACTAACATACTTAGCATGGTTGGTTTAAGGTATGGCCGGATGCCCTTGCTGTCGTCACCCCATTAGCCCCGTGAGCGGGAATGTGTTCCCCAATCGTCTGAGTGTAGCGGCCGGTGTGGCCGTGCGGTTCTAAGCGCTTCAGTTTGGAACCGCCTGACCGCTACGGTCGCAGGTTCGAATCCTGCCTCGGGCATGTATGTGTGTGATGTCCTTATGTTAGTTAGGTTTAAGTAGTTCTAAGTTCTAGGGGACTGATGACCATAGATGTTAAGTCCCATAGTGCTTAGAGCCATTTGAACCGTCTGAGTGTAGTGTTATTCATGTTAACGCGAAGGAAAGTTTTCTAAATGCTTGTCGTGTAACTAACGCGGGACTTTGGTACCAGGCCAGTATTCATCTAGTGCGATGTGGGAAACCGCCTAAAAACCATATATCAAGGCTGGCCGCCACATCGAGCCTAGTTAATGCGACAGCGCATTCGATCTGGAGCTGGCGCAGCTTCCTGTTCTGCAAGCGACACTTTAATATGCATGGCTATCCAGGCAGGTCGAGAAAGATATAGGCCTACATAACGGGGAAATAACTAGTATTTTGAGGACTTGAGTGTATGTTAAAGCTTTGTTCTTCATCAACATGGTAATCGTAGTCGGTATCTTCTCTGGGCTACATCTAATAGTTCCAGTCAGTAGTTTTAATGTGACTGCACCTTGACTCTGTATTTTGCACATACAGTCGTTCAGCAGAGAAGTTGCAAGCTGTCATCCAGTCAAAGTTGGCAATAACCCTATGTCAGGAACTTCTATGGGCTATAATGGGGCAGATACAGAGGCGTGACGAGTAGCGGTCGAGGAGTCTGTTGTTTAGTAGGAGTGGAAGGAATTCTCCGATTCTTCATTTCTTCTGATCTCTTCATCTTTCCACCAGAATGGAAACACATCATTTGATCTCAGTATAAAAGAATCGAGCTTCGCTTAGTTTGTCATGACATTGCTTGGTAGCTAATTACCAGCCATCTAAAGATGTCAGTCTCATATGTTCTATATTTAAGATGAACTAACCCAATGTCTCTCACATCGTGCGTTGCACTGACAGAATGGCCCAGACATATCTCCACTCTGTACGGGCTCTAAGTATCATACAAAAAACTATTCGAGGTGTGACATTTGAGCCGGCCTCGGTGGTCTAGTGGTTCTAGGCGCGCAGTCCGGAACCGCGGGACTGCTACGGTCGCAGGTTCGAATCCTGCCTCAGGCATGGATGTGTGTGATGTCTTTAGGTTAGTTAGGTTTAAGTAGTTCTAAGTTCTAGGGGACTGATGACCACAGAAGTTAAGTCCCATAGTGCTCAGAGCCATTTGTGACATTTGACTCATCACAGACCCACTTTCACAGGCGCACCTCTGTATCACTAAAGACAGATACTATGTTAGAGAGAGACCTGCTTTCAAAGGTTCTTATATCCTCTAACGATCCAAGATGACGACACTATCTGTCACGTTATCATGGTGTCACTTCTGGTCATGCATTTTACATTTGCTTGTAAATGTAATACACTTGTAAGCACCTTGCCCAATTGCGCTACTTTGTGTGTATATGTGTGTCGTTTTTCTCCGATTACCATATGCAGCCACTACACCAGTGAGGAATAGGAGACAAACATTTTTGGGTCATCAATTATGGTCATTAAGGTTAGGCTGAAAGCAGTCCTGCATCTGGATAAACAAGGACTACATAGCGGCCATCTTTGGTTCAAATGGTCAAATGGCTCTGAGCACTATGGGACATAACATCGAAGGTCATCAGTCCCCTAGAACTTAGAACTACTTAAACCTAACTAACCTAAGGACATCACACACATGCATGCCCGAGGCAGGATTCGAATCTGCGGCTGTAGCGGTCACGTGGTTCCAGACTAAAACGCCTAGAACCGCTCAATCACAGCGGCCGGCCCATCTTTGGTCATGAGGGTGTTGGGGTAAGTGGGCAGTTGGTTTACAGAAGGAGAAAAATGGTCCCATAGTCTATGAACTCTCACCACTACTGGTGTCAACCGGATTGGTGGCCAGCTTTTATGTTTTGTGTTCACAGTTGTTGGCTCATGAATCTGTGCATCTGCATACAGGAGCCCCTACAGCTATGCCTCCCGGCCCCTCCCGTTGAGGAACATCTGTGCCTCTGCTGCTGTCGGTGTACGATCTTCATCCACATCCTGCAGGAGCAGCCACTGCCTATGGAGACCTATGGAGCTAGTAGAGGCCGTTTTGCCAGGAAATGGAGTGAGCGGAGGACGTTCAGCTGACCATAACTGTGCCAGCTATTTCTCTTGAAGCCTTGTAAGGGCCATCACACATGGCCCCTATATGCTATATTTTCCGGGTAGAATTATTGGAATAGCCAATAAAATTCTTCTGGGTTTGAGGCCGCATTGTCATCTGTAAAATTCGGACGTTTTGGCGACTGTTGTAAGGCGCATTCCTCAGGGTGTGTTGCTAACTTTCGCCGGTCGCAGCAGACATTTTTATGCAAGCGGTCGAAGAAACAGCATTCCAGTCCGCACCATTACGCCCAGAATGCTGGCTACGCTATGTTGATGACGTCTGTGTTATCTTGCCACACGGAGAAGAAGTCACGAACATCTCAACCAGCTGCACGGCAAAATTCACTTTACCATGGAGACAGAAAAGAACGGGGTATTGCCTTTTCTCGACGTGGAAGTTTACCGTAAGCCAGAGGGGAAGCTTGGACACAGAGTTTATAGGAAGCCCACCAACACGGACAGGTACCTGCATGCAGCCTCCCACGACCATCCTACGCAAAAGAAATCGGCCCTGCAAACTTTAACCAAGAGAGCCTACAAGAGCAGTGATGAACACAACCTGCAAGCTGAACTACAGAACCTCAGGCCCATTTTTGGAGCTAATGGCTACGACATGAGGACGATACACAAAATCATGGCGCCGAAGGAGTAGGGCAACAGGGAAATTCAGAACGAAGCACAGAACACCGTCGTGCTACCATACGTACAAGGGGTTACCGAACATCTGGGCAAAATTCTCCGTCGGACAGGTATTAAGCCGATTTTTCTTAGCAAAACAAAATGAAAGACATTCTGGTCTCGACGAAAGATACAATTGACAAGTTTCATGCCGCCGGAGTTTGTGAAATCGGGTGCGAATGTGGACTGGTGTATGTAGGTGAGACTGTGCGTCCAATAAGCACAAGGTTAACTGAACAACAGAGATTTATCCGCCTCAAACAATACAACAAATCAGCGGTGGCAGAACATCAGGAACAGTGCAGGATGAAAACCGATTTTCGAGATGCCCGCGTACTGGTGAAACAGCCGTTTATTTTGAGGAGACTTGTCAGGGATCCGAGATCCTACGAATATAGATGCTACTGTCCAACGCCCAGGTCGATAGCAGACAGGGGTCGATTGTCGAGCGCTGCAGGAGGCAGTGAGACTAGTGTTGAATGAGGAGTAGTGCTGGAGAGTGTCGAGTGAGAAGTGGTACTGGGGAGACGGCCAAGAATGTTGGTCGAGTGAGTTGTAAACGGTAAAATTCACCGGAGTATGACAAATGAGCGCGTCCCCCAGATCGTCGTGGGGTGGCCCTCATCGAAACCGATTCGCGAGTGATATGAAACAGAAAGTGACAAGTGCCGAATTACGTGGTTCGCGTCAACCTCGTCGGCCAGCAACAAGCATGGATTGCGGTGAGGATTGTTGTGGATGTTAACCATCATCATTCCGTGTGACGAAGTACTTAAAATCGGCAACCAATAAAAAGATATAATCGTAATTAGACGTGTAAGGCGAAGGTAGTAACTGCCTCAGAATTTATGCGTTAGTAGGAAATATATATCAGTTTGCACATCGCAACCTTTGTGCTCCTTAATAATAAACAAACTTTCTATCATTAACTATTCTGCCTCAGAACAGCCGCACTCGGTTGAAATACCCCCGAAGCCACAGCAGAAAAACCGATAGCCTTTCATCCATTAAGCACACGGTCATATAATCATAATAATTAATTGTTTGGCGGCTTCGGTAAATTACACAAAACCCAATAAAAGAATTTAAACGGGGGTGTTTCGGGCTATAGAAATAGCCAAGCGACCCGACAATATGAATAGAGAAGACGGGTACCGACTTCTAGCGTCTTGGCTGCAGCTGTGACAGCTTTGCGGAAGGACAGCTCTCGCAGAGCAGCAGGCGCGCGGCAGGCCACAGCGGTGGAGGGTACGTAGAGTGCTGACGCGGCCTAGTCGATACTACGCAGCTAGTAAACAACGCTACGCTGTAGTCGCCGCTCAGTCTCTTATTCGCCGATTTCCACCAATGTCAAGCAGAAAAGGAAACTCCAATGGAAAACGCCCATTTCCATCAATGACAACACACAATGCAAAGACCAATAAAATGAACTAATACCCCTCTTCCTCACGCTCACATCCAGTGACAGCACTCCTTCATAGTATGTAAGTATCCAAACTAGTGCTCATTCAGCAGTTAACAACACACCCTACAGGCCGATTAGCCTCTTGCCAACTCTCAGCAAGATCTACGAGAGCCTCCTGCTAAGACCCTTACAGGAACATATTTCCAGAGAGCAACTTCTGCCGGATTTCCAATTTGGGTTCCGGCAGAACCACTCTGCCCCACAACAGGTCATGAGAGTGGCTGAAGCAGCCACAGAGGGCTTCAACCACAGAGGCTACTGAGGGATAGTGCTACTAGATGTAGCCAAAGCCTTTGACTCAGTATGGCATAGAGGGCTACTCTACAAGTTGTACACGCAAGTGTTCCCCGGGAGCATAGTTAAGCTGATCAAAAGCTATCTCACGAATAGAACTTTCTCCGTTAAAGTAGAAACTGCCACCTCCACCAAAAGGCGTATTCGTGCTGGTGTGCCACAGGGATCGGTCCTGGGGCCCGTTTTGTACAGTCTGTACACTGGGGACACTCCAACGACCCCCCTGGTGCACATTGCACAGTACGTAGACGACACAGCCTTCTGCACGAGAAATGCGAACAAGGACCTGGTCATCCGTAGGTTACAAAGGGTTTTAGATGACACAGAAACTTGGGCCCGTCGCTGGCGTATCACCATCAACTCTGAAAAGACACAGGCTATGCTGATTACCCGCAGGCTCGGAAGGCGCGAACCTCCTCAACGTCCCCCTCTCCATCTTCACCTAAATGGAACCCAACTCCCCTGGCGCAGAACCGCCAAGTACCTTGGCGTAACCTTGGACTCTCGTCTTACGTGGAAATACCACATAGACGAGGTCCACAAGAAGGTCTGCGCCAGAATATCCATCCTATACCCGATCCTGAACTCAACCAGCTCCCTTCCCTGCCCAGTAGCAGTAAACGTGTACGAGGCCCTGATCCGGACAGTCATGGAATATGCGTGCCCTGCCTGGGGATACGCGGCGAAGCAGCACCTGGAAAAACTCCAGAGGCTGCAGAACCGCGCCCTCAGGAGGGCATTGCATTTACCTCTCGGATTCCCCGTAGATGATATGCACGCCGCAACTGAAATCCCACTCCTGAGAGAGCGTTTCCGAGATCTGGCAAGGGCCTTCTACGAAGGTTCTTCCAGATCAGGAAATGCCCTCATCCACTCCCTAGGTCGGTATGACATGTCCCGCAACAAGCACAAGCGCCCCATGACGATCTTCGACGATTAAGTCGAAGAGAAAATCCCAATACCCAATCCCCTTAATCCTGTTCCTTCCTATATAACACCAATCATCTCGCCAACCCCAGGCAAGTACCAGACACAAACATTACAATCATCACATTTCACAGACACCAAAAAACTACAGAAATAATCACACACGCACGTACACAGGGGAGTAAAAGCCGAAAGGCTACAAACTCCCCTCACACTTCCCCAAAGAGGGGAAAGTAAAAGATGAGAGCAGTAGCAACACACCCTGAGGAAGGCGCCGACACGTGGGGATTTTGCAGATAATAATGCGGCCTCAAACCCAGAAGAATTTTATTAACTGTGACAACGGCCGCGGAAGCCTACGTTTACGATTGTTGGAACAGGTTATGAACACAGTTGAAAGACTAAAATTCCAGGGCAGGCAACGCACAAGGTGGACTGGAGGGATACGACGTGCTGGAGCTCCGTTCGCAGTGCTGGTGGTCGCGCTCCGCTCGCATTCCTGCGGCAGTGAAGCCGACCGTCGCGTCGCAGGGCCGCCCGAGCCGTCCGTATTTGGAGCTGCACCGCTGACTCACGACATTCTCTGAACGGGCAGGCCTGCTGTGGTGGCCGCAAACGGCAGCAGTCGGGCGCCGCTTCCGCGTACCCAGCCCTCCGCCTCGGGCACTCCAGGCTCTTCCACTCGCCGACTCACAGCACAGCGAGGCCCTAATACAGGGAACACTACATTTACGACTGTGTTCAGGACTTCCTAGAAGACAGAACTCCACACAGTTTTGTTCCTTGGGTCATCAGCTTTCCGACAGATCTGAAGCGTCCTGTTAACATTTCTTCCCTTGTGCTAATCACTACATCTCAGAGTAACTCCTTCACACAGTGTCCTCAGTTACACTGATATGACAGAACGTTTTGACCGAAGTAGTGCAGCAAGTCGACATGGCATGTACTCAAAGTGTCGTTAGAAGTCCCTGTAGAAATAATGAGCCATGCTACCTCTACAGCCGTCCATAATGCGAAAGTGTTGTCAGTGCAGGATATTGAGCACGAACTGACCTCTCGATTGTTGTTGTTGTTGTCTTCAGTCCTGAGACTGGTTTGATGCAGCTCTCCATGGTACTCTATCCTGTGCAAGCTTCTTCATCTCCCAGTACCTACCGCAACCTACATCCTTCATCTCTTGGTCTCCCTCTACGATTTTTACCCTCCACACTCTCCTCCAATACTAAATTGGTGATCCCTTGATGCCTCAGAATATTCCCTACCAGCTTATCCCTTCTTCTAGTCAAGTTGTGCCACAAATTTCTCTCCAATTCTATTCAGTACCTCCTCATTAGTTATGTGATCTACCCATCTATTCTTCAGTATTCTTCTGTTGTACCACATTTCGAAAGCTTCTATTCTCTTCTTGTCTAAACTATTTATCGTCCATGTTTCACTTCCACACATGGCTATACTCCATACAAATACTTTCAGAAAAGACTTCCTAACACTTAAATCTATACTCGATGTTGATAAATTTCTCTTCTTCAGAAACGCTTTCCTTGCCATTGCCAGTCTACATTTTATATCATCTCTACTTCGACCATCATCAGTTATTTTGCTCCCCAAATAGCAAAACTCCTTTACTACTTGAAGTGTCTCATTTCCTAATCTAATTCCGGCAGCGTCGCCCGATTTAATTCGACCACATTCCATTATCCTCGTTTTGCTTTTGTTGATGTTCATATTATATCCTCCTTTCAAGACACTGTCCATTCCGTTCAGCTGCTCTTCCAGGTCCTTTGCTGTCTCTGACAAAATTGCTATGCATCGGTGAACCTCATAGTTTTTATTTCTTCTCCATGGATTTTAATACCTACTCCGAATTTTTCTTTTGTTTTCTTTACTGCTTGCTCAATATATAGATTGAATAACATCGGGGAGAGGCTACAACCCTGTCTCACTCTCTTCCCAACCACTGCTTCCCTTTCATGTCACTCGACTCTTATAACTGCCATCTGGTTTCTGTACAAATTGTAAATAGCCTTTCGCTCCCTGTATTTTACCCCTGCCAACCTCAGAATTTGAATGAGAGTATTCCAGTCAACGTTGTCAAATGATTTCTCTATGTCCACAAATGCTAGAAACGTAGGATTGCCTTTCCTTGATCTATTTTCTAAGATAAGTCGTAGGGTCAGTATTGCCTCATGTGTTCCAACATTTCTACGGAATCCAAACTGATCTTCCCCGAGGTCGGCGTCTACCAGTTTTTCCATTCGTCTGTGTTTGATGGAATTCATTTCAAACGTTCTAAGTGGCCAAACCAGTCAGTAAAACTGTCCAGAATGTTCCGACACGGCGCATTGTAATCCAGGAAAATTCCATCGTTGTTTTGGAACATGAAGTCCATGAATGGCTGCACATGGCCTCCAAGTAGCCGAACGCAACCACTTACAGTCAATGAGCGGTTCAGTTTGACCAAAAGACCCAGTCAATTCCATCTAACACAGCCACACCATCATAGAGCCACCACCAGCTTGCACAATGCCTTGTTGACAAACTGAGTCCATGGCTTCGTGGTGTCAGCGCCACACTCGAAGAGTCAGCTCTTGCCAACTGAAATCGGGAAACATCTGACCAGGCCACTGTTTTGCAGTCCAACCAATATGGTGCCCCCCCCCCCCCTCCCCCCCCCGCCCAGGAGTGGCTATGTCATGCTGTCACAAAAGACACTCGCTTCGATCGTCTGCTGCCGTAGCTCATTCACGCCAAATTTTGCCGCGCTATCCTAATGGATACGTACGCCTCGCGGTAGTTACAAATGGCTCTGAGCACTATGGGACTTAACATCTGAGGTCATCAGTCCCCTAGAACTTAGAACTACTTAAACCTAACTAACCTAAGGACATCACACACATCCATGCCCGAGGCAGCATGCGAACCTGCGACCGTAGCGGTCGCGCGGTTCCAAACGCAAGCGCCTAGAACCGCTCGGCCACGCCGGCCGGCGGTTGTTACACGCAGTGTGGTTTATTTGTTAGCACTGGCAACTCTAAGCAAACGCCGCTGCTCTCGGTTATTAAGTGAAGATCGTCAGCCACTGCGCTGTCAGTAATGCAATGCTTGAAATTTGATATTTGCGGTATACACTTGACACCGTGGATCTTGGAGTATTGAATTCCCTAGATATTTTTGAACCGGAATGTCCAACCACGATTCCGCGTTCAATGTCTGTTAATTCCCGTTGTGCGGCTGTATCAACTCGGAAACCAATGCACTGCCTTTTTAACCTTGTGTAAGCGATACTACCGCCATCATTGTACCTTTCGCTATCCCATGACTTCTTGTCATCTCGGTGCATGTGTCCTACCAGAATATGCAAATACGTTCTGGGCAGAGTTAGGGTTGTAAAAGAGGGGAACTAGCTTTTCTACTTATCTGGAAACTTCAAAGATATGTAGATCAAAACATTCTTGATACCGTTTTTAATCCACACCAAAAATTTTGTTCCACGCATAAAATGTTTTAGCTGTTATATTTATGCTCTTCGCTCATATGATATTATATATTTTTTACTATGGCTGGCAAATTTCTGGATTTTCGGCACAGGAACAACGAATTTAGCCTATAAATGCACATGCAATTGTGCCACCACCTTGCAGCTACAAGAGCTCTATGTGCTGGAGAAGCACAGGGTTAATTCGTAAAAAAAGCGCGATGTATAGAGATGTTTAAACGTCTTTAAAGCTGCCAGATAGGTCGAAAAGATAGTTCCCTTCCTCTGCCCAGGACACATTCGCCATTTTTATGCTGTGGTAGGAACATTTTTCATTCTGGTTCCCAACTTTTACACTACTAAAATTTTGACATTACATCGCCATAGTTTGGCAACCGATGTAGCTTTTTGTTGACTCAGACTATGGCTGATCCTCTATGGAATTGTTTATTGTCTTTCCAACCGTGCTGCTTATATCGTGGCAACGGATAATACTTTCACAAAATAAAAAATGACATTAATTAAGTGTATTTTCTTACCTTCTTACAATATCTTAACCATAGAAGAGACGCCCAAAAAACTCACGAAAAAGTGATGGCCGGCGGGAGTGCCCGAGCGGTTAAAAGCGCTACAGTCTGGAACCGCACGACCGCTACGGTCGCAGGTTCGAATCCTGCCTCGGGCATGGATGTGAGTGATGTCCTTAGGTTAGTTAGGTTTAAGTAGTTCTAAGTTCTAGGGGACTTATGACCACAGCAGTTGAGTCCCATAGTGCTCAGAGCCATTTGAAAAAGTGATGCTTGCATGTAAAATCCGAATGAAGCAAGATTTTTCGAAATCGGGTCTTCAATTTCATCGTAAGAATGCAGTTTTTATTTATTTTATTCACTTTAAACCGTTTCCGCTCATTCAGTTCACGTATGAACGAAATTTACGTGCTACACTTAGCTGTACTTTAAACCATCGTATCACGACAACGGATAAGGATTAACGGACGAAAAAAATTCGCGCAAAGTTCGAAAGGATTCGTATAAGTTTAAAGTATAGAAGTGACGCACTTCAAACACCTCTCAGAAAAAGTGGTTTTTTGCACATAACATCATACCGAAGCAATATTTTTTTGAAACGGTTAAAACTTATCTTAGACCAAGATCCGATACACCCATGAAAAAAAAATATGAACCATCAGTCTCGCTCCAGTCCGTAGTTATTTAAGAGTCACTGTTCTTGCACGTAAAATCCGAACGGTGTACATACAAATGGCGCCATCAGCTGAGTTTTAATTTCAGCCCTATTTAAAATGAAATAATCGATCCGCACAATTTGCCTGGGCGCCAGCTCCGGTTCGTTGTCCAGACATTCTTAATGCACTGTAATACAGATTTTCGAATAGCTATACAAATGACCGCTGCTCCGGGCTAAACTTTTTACCTCATGTACGTATCTCAAACAGGAACCGGGCGTCAAGAATCCCCAACAGCGATTCTGCGCGCGGCCTTCCACAAACGCTTCCGCGCTGTAACGATGTAACCCAGTCTCGTATACACACAGAGTTTTAGCCCTCTTCTCTCCTTATAGTAACATGGAAGCTATTCCTTGATGTTTTGACGCATGTCCTATCACACCCTCCCTTTATCCGGGTGTTTTCCATATGTTCCAGCCACGCCGATTCTGTGGAAAACTTCCTCATTTCTTATCATTCATTTTCATAATCTTTCTGTGAAAAGTCTCACACGTGTCGACTCTTTTCCTTGCGGTTTTTCCACAGTCCACGATTCACTTCCATAAATACTGTTCTCTAGAGCTACGTACAGTCCCAGAAATGTCTTCCTCAATTAAGGCCTATGATACAAGTAGAATTCTTTTGACCGGCCAGGATAGCCGAAAGCGCTAACGTGCTGCTCCCTGGACTCTGGTAGGCGCACCGGCCGCGGATTGAATCCGCCCGGCGGATTATCGACGACGGTCGATGTGCCGGCCAGCCTGGATGTGGTTTTTAGGCAGTTTTCTACATCCTACTAGGTGAATACCGGGCTGGTCCCCACGTCCCGCCTCAGTTACACGACTTGCAGTCGTTTGTAACATATTCAGACTAGTTCTCGATTTACACTAGACGCAGACAGCTGGGGTACACTCATTCCGTCCTGGGGGGTATGGGGTGGCGGCAAGAAGGGCATCCGGCCACCCCTAAAAATTAACCATGCCAGTTCCGTACTTAACCCTGCCGACCCTGCGCACAATGCGGGATAAAGGCAGTAGCAAAAGAAAGAAAGAATACAAGTAGAATTCTTTTAGAGATGAAAGCCCTCTTTGTCTGTGCGACTCTGCTTCGCATTATCCTTCATGCTTCGTCCGTCAAGCGTATTTTTTTCCCCAAGCTACCACAATTTCTTCATTTACTCTACAAAATGATCCCCAGTTTTGATGTCGGAATTGCCGCAAAGTATAGGCTGCTCGCCTATACTTTCACATTTATTTGGTCTACTCTCAATCCAACATCCTGCTCACAGTACACGATTCATTCCATTCAATAGAACTCACTTTCACAGATGGTAACAATGTCATCAGAGAATCTTATCACTGATACCCTTTCACAGTAAATTTTAACTCCACTTTTGAAACTTTCTTTCAGATTCTACGTCTCCTTAACGATATACGGGTTAAACATAGTAGGAGGACGACTGCTTCTCTATCTTCGCACTGTTTCATCCTACCATTTCAATCTTGGACTTCCATTGTGATTGTTTCCTCTCGGTTTTTGTCATATTGTATATGACGCGTCTTTCTTCCATTGCACACATATTTTTTCGAGGATTTAAAATAACTTACACAACTTTACTCTGTATAACACTTTATCTACGGAGACAGATCCAGTGAAAGTATCTTGGCTTTTCTTAAATATTGCTTCCACTTAAAAGCCTAACACCACAAGTGCCTCTCTGGTGCCTTCATCTTCCCTAAAGCCAAACTGATCGTCAGCTAACAGATCCTCAATTTTCTATTCAGTTCTTATATTTATTATTCGGAAGAGAAACTTGGATGCAAGAGCTGTCAAGCTGATTGTGCGACAGGTGTCACGCTTATCTATCTGCGGGATTATGTGGATGATATTTTTTCGATAACGGGTCTCCAGTCTCGTTCTACTGCAGCAATGTTTCGAACACTCGTTGCCGGGTTCTCTTCTACGTGACGAGGCACGTCCCCCTCAAACTCGTGAGTCCATGGAAGACCACAGTCAAGCCTTCTAGTTACCAACGTACCTGTTTCTCCCAGCCGTTGTAGTCGAACCAAAATGGTATTTGATGTCACAATTACAACAGGAACTGACGACGGATCCCTCTCCTCAGTCAGCGTGCGTACCTTGAAGTGAGAGATTTGAAACTAATCCGAACTTCATACTTACTTTATAACAAAAGAGTACATTCCCGAACTTGCGTTCCTTATTAAAATTTTATCTACTAAATCCCCCCTACAAACGTTAGAAGCCTTTAAAAAAAGAATACTGTATATTACTGCATTTTTCTTATGTGTAATCTAAATTTCGGCTCTCACTCCATTGTCGAGTACAATGTTCTTAGACCATTAGCATCATTTTGCTGTGTATTGTCAAATCGCTACAAGCCTGTAACAGGAATTATGGAGCGCCCTGTATGCAGAAACTCTCCTTCCGACTACAATACCGTTTTCAGTTTCTTCACATTGGTCATAACGAAATGGAATTCCAGAAGAGAATTTCACTCTGCAGCGGAGTGTGCGCTGATATGAAACTTCCTGGCAGATTAAAGCTGTGTGCCGGACTGAGACTCGAACTCGGGATCTTTGCCTTTCGCAGGCAAGTGCTCTACCAACTGAGCTACCCAAGCACGACTCATGCCCCGTCCTCACAGCTTTACTTCTTCCAGTACCTCGTCTCCTGCCGTCCAAACTTTACAGAAGCTCTCCTGCGAACCTTGCAGAACTAGCAAAAAAAAATGGTTCAAATGGCTCTGAGCACTATGGGACTTAACTGCTGAGGTCATCAGTCCCCTAGAACGTAGAACTACTTAAACCTAACTAACCTAAGGACATCACACACATCCATGCCCGAGGCAGGATTCGAACCTGCGACCGTAACGGTCGCGCGGTGCCAGGCTGTAGCGCCTGGAAGTAACATAACAGATCACAAATCATACGTAACTAAATGACAGCTTTGCATAGCGTCGGAACTTAATCACGCAAAACTATATGAAGAAATCCCCCAAATCTCAATTTCTCCGTACCAACCGAGAGATACAAATAATATATTCAAGACCTCATAGATCAATCCCGACTTGTAATGTTATACGGCCCTGTAATGTTATACACTCACAGTAAAAAATTTGTATCACGTCCAGGTAATCTCTACATGTCTGTATTACCTTTTGACGCTACAGTCAAAAAAGTAAATGAAACTGTAACAAATATATGATTGTAGACAAGAAGTTGTCAAGCTGTAGGCATACAGTTTTACCAGCAGCACAGCATCACGGTGGCAATATTTTTATTGCACGAAGGGTTGGCGGAGCTATAGTGATTAACATTTACGATTTGGTTTCCGTCATACAACATTATTCTCTGCGAGGAGGGGGGGGTTTCTGAATCGTGAAGCTTAAGACGGCAAATCTTCCTAGCGGTGCGTCGTGTACTGGTCAATACGTTTCCGAGGAAACCGCTCATTTATCTTTTTAACGTTACGAAGTTCACTGAAACTCTTTTACCTTTTAGAATGGATTGTGTGGGGAGGGGGGGGGGGCAGGCACTGTCACGTTTACGCTTCTCGCAATGCGCTGAGCAGATTACACAAGGCCTGGAAATTCGCCTATGGATACGAAGTCATATCCTCGTGGCTATTTTCCAAAGTTTCAAACGCTTGTGTGCACGATACAGCTGAATAAAGCCGCCAGCTCCGATTAGTAACACGACGGCTGTCTACACGAGCTATAAAACACGCTAAAGGTGGCGGCAGCATTTTTGAAAATACATTGCAAATGGAAACAAATTAAGATTTGCCGATGAACTCCAACGATCATTTAACATTTGCTGTCACCTAGTCCGTTTCCGTTACTATTTGCGGCAAAAAAATGTATTTGGTAAATAACTGAGACTATAGCATATGTATGTACACTACTGGCCATTAAAATTGCTACACCACGAAGATGACGTGCTACAGACGCGAAATTTAACCGACAGGAAGAAAATGCTGTGATATGCAAATGATAAGCTTTTCAGAGCATTCACACAAGGTTGGCGCCGGTGGCGACACCTACAACGTGCCGACATGAGGAAAGTTTCCGACCGATTTCTCATACACAAACAGCAGTTTATCGGCGTTGCCTGGTGAAACGTTGTTGTGATGCCTCGTATAAGGAGGAGAAATGCGTACCATCACGTTTTCGACTTTGATAAAGGTCGGATTGTAGCCTATTGCGATTGCGGTTTATCGTATCCCGACATTGCTGCTCGCGTTGGTCGAGATCCAATGATTGTTAGCATAGTATGGAACCGGTGGGTTCAGGAGGGTAATACGAAACGCCGTGCTGGATCCCAACGACCTCGTGTCACTAGCAGTCGAGATGACAGGCATCTTATCCGCATGACTGTAACGGATCGTGCAGCCACGTCTCGATCCCTGAGTCAACAGATGGGGACGTTTGCAATACAACAACCATCTGCACCAACAGTTCGACGACGTTTGCAACAGCATGGAGTATCAGCTCGGAGACCATGGCTGCGGCTACCCTTGACGCTGCATCACAGACAGGAGCACCTGCGATGGTGTTCAGCGACGAACCTGGGTGCACAAATGGCAAAACGTCATTTTTTTGGATGAATCCAAGTTCGGTTTACAGCATCGTGATGGTCGCATCAGTGTTTGGCGACATCGCGGTGAACGCACATTGGAAGCGTGTATTCGTCATCGCCATACTGACGTATCACCCGGCGTGATGGTATGGGGTTCCGTTGTTTACACCTCTCGGTCACCTCTTGTTCGCATTGACGGAACTTTGAACAGTGGACGTTACATTTCAAATGTGTTACGACCCGTGGCTCTACCCTTCATTTGATCCCTGCGAAACCCTACATTTCAGCAGGATAATGCACGACCACATGTTGCAGGTCCTGTACGGGCCTTTATGGATACAGAAAATGTTCGACTGCTGCGCTGCCCTGCACATTCTCCAGATGTATCACCAATTGAAAACATCTGGTCAATCGTGGCCGAGTAACTGTCCCGTCACAATACGCCAGTCACTACTCTTGATGAACTGTGGTATCGTGTTGAAGCTGCATGGGCAGGTGTACCTGTACACGCCATCCAAGCTCTGTTTGACACAATGCCCAGGCGTGTCAAGGCAGTTATTACGGCCAGAGGTGGTTGTTCTGGGTACTGATTTCTCAGGATCTATGCACCCAAATTGCGTGAAAATGTAATCACATGTTAGTTTCAGTATAATATATTTGTCCAATGAATACCCGTTTATCATCTGCATTTCTTCTTCGTGTAGCAATTTTAATGACCAGTAGTGTATGATGGTTTCTCTTGATAATGAGTCGTGTTATTACTTCTTCAAGTATCTCCTTTCCTTCTTAAATATTCCATTTAAGGAAACCAACCATAATTTGTGATGATTTTACGTACTTTTTCCCAATTTGCTTGTATCTAAACAGATTTATTGAAAGCCGACGTTTACATCTTTTTCCGTACAATGAATGTTTGATATCTGAATAGTGTTGTTCGTCAGTTAGTTTTGGAAATCAGTTTTTGTTGTATTCGTAAATCAAGATGAACTACCCATCTCATGATGTGTCTGACACACATAATTTAGATCCAGAAACTTTATTTGTCAGACGGCAGTTGGTGGCTGCCGCGCCTGGAGCACGTTGACTCGACAGAACCTGTTTGCTGTCTGTTTTTAGCTTACCTTGAGAAGGCCGCGACAGCTCACGCGTGCACGCATCCACGCACACACACACAAACACACACAAACACACACATAGCGTCCTCCAGATCCTACTGACGTAAATGCAGTACTAGTTCAGCAGATGCCGTTACAGTCAAGAGCTGTCGCTTCTCCAAAGCAGAGTTACACGTGGCGTCACGTTGGTATCTCGCCTAAAGTTCAAACGAATTGCTCCGTTTCTAGTTACGCTACTCACATCCTTGAGTTTTTGTAAGCATACAGACACTTGACAGCTCGCTGATTTCATAGTCCGTGTCGACGCGCGACGTATCACCGTCCAAACATGCTGCTCGTAGCCAAGTTTGTAAATTAACTTGTTAGGTAGTGTGCATATGAGAAAAAATATCTGGCACTCAACTTTCAACCGGCCAGTGTGGCCGAGCGGTTCTAGGCGCTTCAGTCTGGAACCGCACGACCGCTACGGTCGCAGGTTCGAATCCTGCCTCAGGCATGGATGTGTGTAATGTCCTTAGGTTAGTTAGGTTTAAAAAGTTCTAAGTTCTAGCGGACTGATTATCTCAGATGTTAAGTCCCATAGTGCTCAGAGCCATTTGAACTATTTCAGTCTACTTTTACGTCATGTTGTAATTGTTTTATTGTGCAATAAAACAGTGACAGCTATAAGCCAACTTGAAATCGCTTGAAAATCTGTCAGTATTCAGTAAATGCAGGTTACTGAGATCAGGAAATGGAGCCTCAAATCTGCATGAGGCTGCCTGCACCTCTGAGTTGCTTGGTATCTACTGTAGTCAAAGCACGTTGAGACTTTTATCAACACAAGTGAATGATAAACCATAGGCACAACTTTTGAGAAATATATTCCAGGGAAGAGTGGCGTTCAGCGACTATTCCCGTTACGCCGCTCACTGCAGCAGTGGTGTACGCGACAACATATCCGGTACAAGATTGCGCTGCTTACTTGGCATGGATCCTATCATAGCAGACGCCCCATGCATTAACCAACGTATGCGACTTTCGTCAGCGTGATGGGCTACGACGCTGCGACGACCACATCATTCCTGACGCTGCGACGACCACGTCATTCCTGACGCTGTGACGACCACGTCATTCCTGACGTTGTGACGACCACGTCATTCCTGACGCTGTGACGACCACGCCATTCCTGACGCTGTGACGACCACGCCATTCCTGACGCTGTGACGGCCACGCCATTTCTGACGCTGTGACGACCACGCCATTCCTGACGCTGCGGCGACCACGCCATTCCTGACGCTGTGACGACTACACCATTCCTGACGCTGTGACGACCACGCCATTCCTGATGCTGGGACGACCACGCCATTCCTGACGCTGCAACGACCACGCCATTCCTGACGCTGCGACGACTACACCATTCCTGACGCTGTGACGACCACGTCATTCCTGACGTTGTGACGACCACGTCATCCCTGACACTGTGACGACCACGCCATTCCTGACGCTGTGACGGCCACGCCATTCCTGACGCTGTGACGACCACGTCATTCCTGACGCTGTGACGACCGCGCCATTCCTGACGCTGTGACGGCCACGCCATTCCTGACGCTGTGACAGCCAGGCCATTCCTGATGCTGGGACGACCACGCCATTCCTGACGCTGCGACGACCACGCCATTCCTGACGCTGCGACGACCACGCCATTCCTGACGCTGCGACGACCACGTCATTCCTGACGCTGTGACGACCACGTCATTCCTGACGCTGCGGCGACCACGCCATTCATGACGCTGCGGCGACCACGCCATTCCTTTATAATACTAATAAAAGAAGAAGTAGTTCTCTCCGAATATCAGTGATAATTTAGGTTGCATCTCTGATGCAGATAATAGATCGTACTTTTACAATTCAATGTGTCACAAGCGAACAGGAAAATATTGTCATTTCGTACAAGGTTTTTTTTAAAAAAATAGGCCATTTTATTTGTGTCACGAATGGTCGGTACCAACCGTGAGCTCGTTTACGCTCTTGGCTCGTTTCTTATTGGTTACGTTTGTATATGTTGTCTTGTTTTCTTTGTAGGTCTCTTTTCCCAGTCACAGTTACGCAAGTAATATAGGTTACATACCACCTTTTGCGACTGTAATAAAAGTCTTATTTAGACCACGTGTGTTTCACTTCATTTTAAGCCATATTCAGTGGTCATTGTAACAATGCGATTTCTCTTACAAATCTGTTTGCCAAGACCGTAAACAGTTATCACGTTTTAAATTACTATTAGTAAAGGTATTAAATCACTATTATCCCCACAATGTTTTGCCTCCTACTTCATTATTAACATTCTTTCACACAAATATGTTCCGTTTTAGTCACTGGGTTTCACAGATACAGAATAGGCTGTAATGTCAACGCCAATAATTCGTGTCGCCAACGTATGGGGCAGTGCTCGAGATTTATGAAGTGGTGAATATCTATCCAGAAATGACTTTTAAGCCTATATGTGAGATCTGGGGAAGACTTTTTATATTCTGACTTATTATTATATTTTGAAATGTCCGACAACAATACGTTTTATTATTTTTAAACAGTTTTCTACAAAGAATAATCATATAACAAAAGATAATATCGCTAAAAGAATTTATTGCCATTACATTGTCCGTAGAACTTTCCTTCTTCTGTTGTTCTCTATGATGTATGAAGCGGATGAGATCGAAGATAAGCTGACGTCTGTTCTTTTAAATGTTGTAAAAGGTAGCATTAGTGATCAAAAAAAAAAATATAACGTACAATTTACAAAATGGAATTCTAACGTACGGATTTTTATTTGTAATGAATGTTTGAAGTTTTATGACCGCAGCAGTCCAGACTGTTTTTTCTCTGCCGCCATTACGTAAGCGTGTGGAGCGGCAATTTCAGACTGCAGAAATAATCAGACATTAATTCTTTCGATCAATATTACAATATTTGAACTCCGAGAACAAGAACCGACAGGAATTTATTATTTTTCTATTCAAACAGTGAAAATAGCATTCAGTAGGACGATCTTAGACTTTACTTAAATGAAAATAATTTTTATTGTTGGTGCGTAAGGTTAATTTTTCTCAGAATAATTTTTCAGTGACTTTAAAGAAAAACATTAACGACACCAGTACCTCTACATGATTACTCTGTAATTCACACTTAAGTAACTATCAGAAGGTTCTCCGAACCACATTCTGACTATTTCTATACCGTTCCACTCTCTAACTGCGAGTGGGAAAAATGAATACTTCATTGTTTCTGTACGAGCTCTGATTTTTTCTTATTTTATTGCGATGTTCATTTCTCCCTATCTAGGTAGGCGGGAATATTGTTTCTGTACGAGCTCTGATTTTTTCTTATTTTATTACGATGATCATTTCTCCCTATGTAGGTAGGCGGGAATAGAAAATATTTTCTCGTCCGGTACCCGCTCGTTGCAGCCCGTTTGTGAGCCAAGCTAACAACATCTAGTCATAACGGCTCTGAGCACTATGGGACTTAACATCTATGGTCATCAGTCCCCTAGAACTTAGAACTACTTAAACCTAACTAACCTAAGGACATCACACAACACCCAGTCATCACGAGGCAGAGAAAATCCCTGACCCCGCCGGGAAACATCTAGTCCAATCCGGTCGGAATCTACAAGCTCAAAAGAGTAAACTGCCGCTTCAGGGTGCTGCAAATGACGTAGAAGTGACGCCACACGATCATATGACACTACCTCTCGTCGAGTCCCGCGAGTGAGTTTCGTAAGGGATTCAGTGACAGGAGTTCCCGCTAAAGGAAATTCAGCCAGTTGACCGAAATGACAGGAATACTTATTTTTCTGAGTAGATTCTGAGTCATCTTGTCTTGTTTTGGGACCATATTTCGTTTCAGGGTGGTTCTGATAGTGATAAAAATGATAAATGGAATTGTCAGATGGGGGGTTACTCCCCAAGTAAGCATGTTTCTGCGTCCTGCGCATATAGATGGCCGGCGGATGGCGAGGAGAATTACCAGCAGGAATAAGTTCTCTAGCTTAGGTGACTACACCAGTAACCAAGTCCTATAGACACAGCGACTTGTTTGTCGCCGTTCAGTCTATTTATTGAAACTCCTGTGTAAATGTAACATCATCAGAGCCCTACAGCTAACTACACTGTGCAACACAATTAAAGGGTTACTTTTTGAAAAGCTCGTGAATGTCTCCCATTGTTAGATAGAAGTTTTAAATCTGACTCACACGTGGTGTAAAACAGTGGCGCGGCGACGCTTCAAACAGCAAGGAGTCGAGTCGACACATAATAATAATTTTAAAAATGTCCAGAGCTCAGAAGTTCATGTGAGGCGTAGGGTGGGCTGATGATGTCACATTGGCACCAAATTTCGCCCAGCGCTGAAATCGCTCGGTTTTCTTTTGAATGGCCGAGGAAAGCATTTCACGCCGCCAGAATCGCCACTAAAAGGCCACAGAAGGTGGCATAAAGAGCGCCAATGAGGCTACCCCTTCCCATGGGGCGTTTTCCCCATTCATTCTGCAAACGAAAACGGCAGTTCTCTGTGCGATGACCAACGACCATGTTCTTGACAACATTGAACACTCCTGACGCCCCCGCCCGGGAGATTCAACCCTTCTAAGATGATCGTGGAGCTTCAAGCCCATTGAACGTGATCTGATGCCTTTGCAGTTCAGCGCGACCGCAGGTTTTGCTCTGGTATATGCGTGGAACAGCTACGGACCATTGAAAATCATTCTACCAAAATTCGAACGTGATCTGACGCAGTAAAAAGTGGTTATGCTATTTCAGCCCTGGTGTTCCGCACCCTCCAGTGGCGTGATTATGCGGCTCTGCGACATTGATACATGCGTGAAGAAAACGGCAAAGTGTCCCTCTGAGACGCCCCAGTTCGCAACACCCTCGGTGCCATCCGCGCACCTTGCTAAGCTCTTTACAGAGGAAGGTTGTGGGCACCTTTAAGCCACAATACAAACCTCTGTGTCGCCATGGGAAACAATTATGGCGTTCCAGAAAAGTAACACTTTAATATTGTTCTTCACTGTAACTTCTTCTCAGCAATCCCAGCCTGTAGATTCCGACTACGTCTGTCAGTGACTGCTTCTCAGTGAATCTAACGTCTCTGTTATTTATTTATTTATTTAGCGTATGGCTCATAACATCACAGTAAAAAATTACAGAAACAACACGATTTAAAAAAAATCACATATGTATAAACAGAGCAATAAATCTGCTTATGCCCTCAATGTTGAAATGGCAGATTCGGATGCATGGTCCGAGATCCTTTGTCAGTTGGTCCCTAAAAGGACCGTTGTATGTATCTTGCATAGCGCTTTGTCTGTCGTTCTGTTTCACTGTGATGTGGGGCAGGAATTCTTCGTTCGGTCTGCCGCCAGTTACTAACTACTCACTGACGCTCGGTGCTCGAACTTTGCCTCGCGTTTCTCTTCCCCCCGCTTTCCCTGAAATGACGTAATGTCGAAGAACTTCACATCCCCTTATTGTCTGCGCTGGGGCGTTGTTCTTCACGTAGTCCTTAGTGTGAGTGGAGGAGGTAGAGCTCCTTCACTATTTGGTCTCTCACTATGTACTAAGCTCTTCATTGGCTTCTCATGACGTAGCATGTTTCCCACCACGAGCCTTCTATCTCGAAGCTTCCGCTCTGTCTCACTTTTTACCCCTCTATTGTCTAAGGAACCTGCTTAATTGATTCTGTCACATCAAAACGATAACCACCCGATGGTTGTTGCGAAATTTAATTCGCCAGCTTTCTCCTCTGAACATGAAAATATTTTTCTGTCGCCGCCCTACATAGAAAGAAATAATCATCATAATAAAGTAAGAGAAATCAGAGCTCATACAGAACAATTTAAGTGTTCATTTTTCCCACGCGCTGTTAGAGAGTGAAATGATAGCGAAATAGTCTGAAGGTGTTTCGTAGAACCCTCTGCCAGACACGTAAGTGTAAATTGTGGAGTAGTCATGTAAATGTAGATCACTTACGTCTTTTCTTCCTAAGGACCTTGCCGCATTGATTCTGCTACATTATTTATTCCTTCTTTCGTCTAAGGACCTTCCGTCATTAATTCTGGCACATCACATTTCTTTGTCGTGTAAGGAACTTCCCTCATTAATTCCATCACATTACTTATGTTACAGGTCCCCTTTGCTTTAGCTACTTTCAATAACGTTACCTGGACTTCACCTTTAATTGCAGACATGACACACTGACCTAAGTGACGGCAGAGAAGTGATGTGCTATGCCCGTCGGCTATGCAGGATCAGGGTGTGGTAGGTCGAGTCGACGTGGAGACGTGACAGAATGGAAGAAAGGAGTTAATGTGTTTGAACGAGCTCGTAACCGTGCTGCGAAATAAGTTACCCGATTTGCTGGAATATGGACGGGAGATGTCCAGCGTGTCTACAAGCAGTGATCGTAAGGTGGTTGTAAATAATCCTTACTGACAGGGATGGGAAACGAGATCACGCCTTATTAACGAAAATTAGTTTCAGACTCGACAAGAATAGCTGCTGTTAGTGAAGTTTCCGAACGAAAATTGTGAAGGTAAGTGCTAGCAATGGACAATTGGTTTCGGATATCTCTCAGAAGGCCGTTACTCACTGCGGCGCATGAAGCTGCACGTCCTCAATAGGTTAAACAACACAGAAACTGGACAGTAGCTGAGTGTAAGTGTGTAGCGTTCTCACAGAAGTCGCGATTTTGCCTCTTTTCAAATGATTCTCGATCATCGACTGCTCCAATGGCCCACTGAGGCATTTCAGTTCTCAGTATGTGGACGGTGCAGTTGAAGCCAGATATATTTTGGGGGTGTTTTTTGAGCCATGACTTAGACACACTCATCCAGGTCACCGTGACCAAGTGTAGCCCTTCGTTTTTCATCTGCAGTACATGTTGAATATGCTGTAGACACTCGCGTCTTTCAAGACAACAATACCCGTGTTTACGAGGCTGCACACATACGTTCCTGGTTTGACGGTCACTCGTGCACCCTGTCGTACCTAAATCCCTTCTTCATTCAACAGAATATGTCTGCGATCATTTCGAATAGTGGATAAAACGTAGCTATCAACATTCCTGTGATTTAATAGCCCTGCGAGAACCGGACAGCAATGACTGGGGTAAGGCATACCTGAAGAAACTCTTGCACTCCCTTCCCTGCCGAACTGAGACCGGTGTCAAGGCTAGACGTGATGTTGCTAGCGTCATGTCTCCTGAGGGTTGCTAAACTTTTGTCCGGTGTTTGTCAACGTCGGTGTCTGGGATAGGGTGACCTATTGTTCCATATTTCCCGGGATTTCCCGTATTATAGACAATTTTTATAATCCTCCTGGCTCCCTTATTGACCCTGTGTTTCTCCCGTATATTTCGTCGGTGATAGCATCTGTAAATATTAATCCTGCGAAGTACTAACGATAGTTCTGACTGACGGATATCGAAAAGTTTTTGTGTAATAATCAATACTATTGTCTACATAATTATTTTTTTTTCATGCTGCCTCGAAGCAGTGTGCCCCAAAGCAGAGCGTGGAGCGGAGAAAGCATCACGTAGTCTACCCATCTAGATCGTGAGAATGAAAATGTTTACCTGTTTCTGGGTCCGTACTGGCAACCCACTCATGCTTCATACCGATCACAGTTACGGTACAAACGAGGCGCGGAAGTGACAAGAACTCACGAAGGAGGATTATAGCGCCAATCGAAAACAGAGGACAGCTAAATGTTCCGATTTGTGTGGTCTTCTTTCCGTAATCATACCTACCGTACTGTGCTCTACTATACTGTACTACGCTATACTACATTGATCAACCAGAATATTATAACCACTTGCCTAATAGCCGGTATGTTCTTGAGCACTCATAACAGCGGCGTCGCGCCGTGGCGTGGAAACAATAAGGCCTTGGTAGGTAGGTGAAGGGTGTTGGCACCACATCTACACACGCAGGTCACCTACTTCCCGTAAATTCTGGGGAGGGGTGCTATGAGTTCTAATGCCACGTTCAACCACATCCCAGAATGCTCGATCGCCTTAAGATTTGGCGAGTTGGGGGGGCCAGTACACCAATTGGAATTCGCCACTGTGTTCCTCGAACCACTAAATCACACTCCTGGCCTTGTGACATGGCGCATTATCTTGCTGAAAAATGGCACTGCCGCCGGGGAACGTGATTGTCATGAAGGGGTGTATGTGGTCTGCAACCAGTGTACGATAGTTCTTGGCCGTCAAGGTGCCTTGCACGAGCTCCACTGGACCCGTGAATGCCCACAGAATATTCCCCAGAGCAGAACGATGGAGCCGCCGCCAGCTTGTCTCTGTCCCGCGATACAGGTGTCAAAGAGTTGTTCACCGCGAAGACGACGGATTCGCGCCCTCCCATCGGCATGATGAAGAAGGTATCGGGATTCATCAGATCATGCAACGCTCTGCCACTGCGCCAACGTACAGTGCCGATGCTCACGTACCCATTTCAGTCGTAGTTGCCGATGTCGTGGTGTTAACATTGGCAGATGCAAGGGTCGTCGGCTTGTAATGAGCGGAGGCCGCCCAACTCCACGACGTCTGGACGTGGTTTCACCTTGGATTCGCAAAGTATTGAAGACACTCACCACAGCACCCCTCGAAAAGCCGACAAGTTTCCGAAATGCTCGTGACGAGCTCCCACGCCATCATCATCTGCTCTTGGTCAGACTCAGATAGACCGCGCGCCTTCCCCATTCTGCACAATGGCAGCACGCTCACTGATTCTACATGCACCACACGTGTGTCTGACTACCAGTCATTCCTCGCCAGGTGTCACTGCTATCGCCTGACTGGTTTATATCGATAGTAGGTCAGTGGTCATAATGTTCGTGCCGATCAGTATATATTGAGTCTATTACACGCTTTTACACTTAAAGAGCTTTCCTTTGGTTTGTGGAGTTCACCAAAATATGACACTATATGGTATAAAACAATGACCTCTGCAGTTTATAATAGTGTTGGAAAAAAGGAAATATTTGTTCCTTTGTTCGCTCTTCGGAAATTTAGAGAACCAATATTCGATAAACACAATCGACTGTAGTTAATGAATACTATTTCTCACGTAAAGACATAAGTGAGAATACAGAGGCATACAGATATTTTTCGTATGATTTATTCTCGACGGGAACTGACAAACAAGTTACAAATAATGATCGAAACATCCGCCTCTTTCGTAATAAACTTATTTCTTCTATCATCATTTACTCTTCCTTCACATGTACACTATAGTATTTTCGCAAACATATACGTTTGTGTTACTTTACTTCAGAGCCATAACCGGTTTCAGGTATTCATGCCCATCTTCAGACGGTTGATTTTTCCAGGCGCGCGGGATTAGCCGAGCGGTCTTAGGCGCTGCAGTCATGCACTGTGCGGCTGGTCCCGGCGGAGGTTCGAGTCCTCCCTCGGGCATGGGTGTGTGTGTTTGTCCGTAGGATAATTTAGGTTAAGTAGTGTGTAAGCTTAGGGACTGATGACCTTAGCAGTTAAGTCCCATAAGATTTCACACACATTTGAGTTTTCCAGTTACCAAAGTGTTGTCAACAGCACCACGTCGCAGCTAAGGCACTACACAAGCATATCTGAATGTTTAGTGCCATTTTTATGTTGTTTCGACGGCAAAAAACACGATATTATATCCAGATATCTAAATAAATGATACGTCGTTAACTGTATACGTTAGTAACTGTTCGTAAGACAGTTAGCCTATAAGTATTGTTTCACGAGCATCGCCACTTACCTTTGCCAAAAGACTACCCTATAATACCCATTGTTAGTCGTATGAGCAGGGTAATACGACATTAGCTATTAAAAAAGCCTTTTATTGTTTATCATACGTGTGTGTAAATATATTTTAAATTAATATAAATGAATATCAAGAGCTCAGATGAAAACCCAGTTCTAAGCAAAGAAGGAAAAGCAGAAAGGTGGAACGAGTATATAGAGGTTCTATATAAGGGCGATGTACTTGAGGACAATATTATGGAAATGGAAGAGGATGTAGATGAAGATGAAATGGGAGATATGATACTGCGTGAAGAGTTTGACAGAGCACTGAAAGACCTGAGTCGAAACAAGGCCCCCGGAGTAGACAACATTCCATTAGAACTACTGACAGCCATGGGAGAGCCAGTCCTGACAAAACTCTACCATCTAGTGAGCAAGATGTATGAGACAGGCGAAATACCCTCTGACTTCAAGGAGAATATAATAATTCCAATCCCAAAGAAAGCAGGTGTTGACAGATGTGAAAATTACCGAACTATCAGTTTAATAAGTCACAGCTGCAAAATACTAACGCGAATTCTTTACAAACGAATGGAAAAACTAGTAGAAGCCGACCTCGGGGAAGATCAGTTTGGATTCCGTAGAAGTATTGGAACACGTGAGGCAATACTGAAACTACGACTTATCTTAGAAGAAAGATTAAGGAAAGGCAAACCTACGTTTCTAGCATCCTACGTTTCTAGCATTTGTAGACTTGGAGAAAGCTTTTGACAATGTTGACTGGAATACTGTCTTTCAAATTCTGAAGATGGCAGGGGTAAAATACAAGGAGCGAAAGGCTATTTACAATTTGTATAGGAACGAAATGGCAGTTATAAGGGTCGAGGGGCATGAAAGGGAAGCAGTGGTTGGGAAGGGAGTGAGACAGGGTTATAGCCTCTCCCCGCTGTTATTCAATCTGTATATTGAGCAAGCAGTGAAGGAAACCAAAGAAAAATTCGGAGTAGGTATTAAAATCCATGGAGAAGAAATAAAAACTTTGAGGTTCGCCGATGACATTGTAATTCTGTCAGAGACAGCAAAGGACCTGGAAGAGCAGTTGAACGGAATGGATAGTGTCTCGAAAGGAGGATATAAGATGAACATCAACAAAAGGAAAACGAGGATAATGGAATGTAGTCGAATTAAGTCGGGTGATGCTGAGAGTATTAGGTTAGGAAATGAGACACTTAAAGTAGTAAAGGAGTTTTGCTATTTGGGGAGCAAAATAACTGATGATGGTCGAAGTAGAGAGGATATAAAATGTAGACTGGCAATGGCAAGGAAAGCGTTTCTGAAGAAGAGAAATTTGTTAACATCGAGTATAGATTTAAGAGTCAGGAAGTCGTTTCTGAAAGGGTTTGTATGGAGTGTAGCCATGTATGGAAGTGAAACATGGATGATAAATAGTGTGGACAAGAAGAGAATAGAAGCTTTCGAAATGTGGTGCTACAGAAGAATTCTGAAGATTAGATGGATAGATCACATAACTAATGAGGTGGCTTTGAATAGGATTGGGGAGAAGATAAGTTTGTGGCACAACTCGACTAGAAGAAGGGATCGATTGGTAGGACATGTTCTGAGGCATCAAGGGATCACCAATTTAGTATTGGAGGGCAGCGTGGAGGGTAAAAATCGTGGAGGGAGATCAAGCGATGAATACACCAAGCAGATTCAGAAGGATGTAGGTTGCAGTAGGTACTGGGTGATGAAGAAGCTTGCACAGGATAGAGTAGCATGGAGAGCTGCATCAAACCAGTCTCAGGACTGAAGTTTTTTTTTTTTTTTTTTTTTTTACAGGAAGTGGCAGCTGTCTTGCTGTTAAGTATTGTACACACGTGTTTAACAGCGCAATTAGATGTTTGAACTAATGTAATACGGTAGTTTATTAGTTTTCTTTCGTTTTTAATCTTTATGTAATTTGTTATAAATGTATGTAAAATCACAATATGTTAATGGTGGATACAGTACTACCTTGGCGCCCTATTGTAGCCGACTTCACTTACTACTACACGTAGTAGCAAGAATCAGTGCATACGAGGTCCTGAAGCTCTAAGTTTGAATATATGACGCTTGCTATCGTTTGCATTACGTTTTCATGAAATTCAGCGTGAAATGTACTAAATAAAGATGAGCGTGCCCGTACAGTGCAGTGTCATTCCCTGGTCCCTCGCAAATAATGGGTAACAGGTGGAAGTTGAGCTGTAGCGGCACTCCTCGTCTTCTTCAGTATATGCCAAATGGCGTACTGCTATAGTATGAATATGTAGACAGCAGTACACTAGTTTTCTGAGATTTATATAGATGTTGCGGAAATTTTATTGGAGACGAGTTATGTTGAGTATGGATGGTATGTGTTTGCATTCACCAGAGGATGCTTAAATATTTTGACAGATGCTCAACTACTAAATATTTTACGGTCATGCAACCATAAGATTTCCTAATGTAACCGTTACACTTTTAATGTTATAGACTTTGTACTCACACTTTCTATCCTACACTGAAGAGCCAAAGAAACTGGTACACTTGCCTAATATCGTTTAGGGGTCACGCGAGCGCGCAGAAGTGCCGCAACACGACGTGGCATGGACTCGACTAATGTCTGAAGTAGTGCGGGAGGGAACTGACACCATGAATACAGCAGCACTGTCCATAAATCCGTAAGAGTACGAGGGGGGGGGGGGGGGGCAATCTCTTCCGAACAGCAGGTTGCAACGCATCCCAGATATGCTCAATAGTGTTCTTTTTTGGGGAGTTTGATGGACAGCGAATATGTTTAAACTCAGAAGACTGTTCCTGGAACCACTCTGTAGCAATTCTGGAGGTGTGGGGTGTCGCATTCTCCTGCTGGAATTGCCCAAGTCCGTTGGAATGCACAATGGACATGAATGGATGCAGATGACCAGAAGGGATGTTGACGCATGTCCACCTGGGAGAGTCGTATCTAGACGTATCAGGGGACCCATTTCACTTCAACTGCACGTGCCCCTTACCATTACAGAGCCTTCACCATCTTGAACAGTCCGCTACTGACATGCAGGATCCATAGATTTATTAGGTTGTCTCAATACCCGTACACGTCCATCCGCTCGATACACTTTGAAACAAGACTCGTCCGACCAGGCAATATGTTTCCAGTCATCAACAGTAAAATGTCGGTGCTGAAGGGCCCAGGTGAGGCGTAAAGCTTTGTGTCGCACCGTCATCAAAGGTACACGAGTGCGCTTTCGGCTCCGAAAGCCCATATCGATGATGTTTCGTTGAATGGTTCGCACGCTGACACTTGTTAATGGCTCAGTACTGAAATCTGCAGCAATTTGTGGAAGGGTTGCACTTCTGTCACGTTGAACGATTCTCTTCAATTGTCTTTTTTCCGGCCGCAGCAATGTCGGAGATTTGACGTTTTACCGGATTCGTGACATTCACGGTGCAATCGTGAAATGGTCGTATGGGAGTGTCCCCACTTCATCGCCACCTCGGAGATGGTATGTCCTATCACTCGTGCGCCCACTATAGCACCACGTTCAGACTCACTTAAATATTGATAAATGCCATTGTAGCATCAGTAACAGATCTAACAACTGCGCGAGACACTTGTTGTCTTTATAGGCGTTGCCTAATGCAGCGCCGTTTTCTGCCTGTTTAAATATCTCTGCATTTGAATACGTGTGCCTATACCAGTTTCTTTGGCGCTTCAATGTATTTGATAACATATTAAATTGTTCTTATGTACTGGATGGTTATAATTAAAGACCAGCTACTTAGGGGGTCCAGTGCGGGGTGTAATTATCGTTTGGCAACGTAACTTGTAAGGAACAGATCTACGTTGCAAAAAATTACTTCTAGTTTTGGCCACCAGGTGCAAATCTGGTATTGCACAGCATCTCGTCGATGTATCCGGTCCTCATTTAAAAAAAAAATTGTAAGCGGAGGTTAATAATAAAATCAACATTATGCCTTTCTCACGTGTTTGACCTAGCTATACGTCTTTCTTGCATTCACAGTACCAGATTTGCAACTGGTGACCAAAACTGGAACTAATTTTTTTCAGTGTGAATCGGTTCCTCATTAACCCATTAGCATATCTACCACGTTTCTCTGCTGTACGGTAATTACAGGCTACACTGAACCTCTGTGAGTGGCTGCACTTTAATTATAACAGCCTGGTATATTACAATGGCCTCTTGGAAATGGCATAACGCCGAAATTGACCAATAGTGGAACAGCAAATAATTCAATGGTTTTGGCAAATATGATGTCATGTAAACAATTCTTTACTAGTGTGAAACGTAACGTAAAGAAATTAATAATAAAGAGTGGTTTCTAATGCAGATCACGGTTGATTCATTCTCTCATCTTCCTTAAAGTGAGACGGTCTTATGCCTCAGATATCGAAGTAGACAAAACTTTAATCTTTAAGCCGTCTTTACCAGAGAAGGCTTTTGGATGAAATCCAAGATGGTGGCGCAGAATCCCGTTATTATGAAATGTACGCGTCATTCTGTCGGTCGAACTGAGGCGTTGAGAATTTCTTGCGTCCTAGATTCGAACCAGCTACTTCTGCAACGAGCGCCGTCGAACTAGCCAGTGTTAATTATTTCACTTAAGGACGCTAACGTGTCACGGAAGTCAAAGATCTTCCCGAAACTTGGAATAATTTATTAGCGTGATGTAGTACACTGGCTGCAACAAGCAATAATGACGCGAAGACAACGTCAGGATCAGCAGAACATTTTACACGGCGAAATTAGGGTTGAAAGCTAACCAATGCGAAATGAGTTTCCCATTGATGAGCCCTGTCTGACACATGCCGGATCTACAATGGCTGCGACGTCACGTCTGACTGTCCACATACACACACGCGCGTTCTTCTCTTTCCGAAATTAGTTTCGTGTGTGGGTGTGCATGTCTGGCAGCTGGGCATGGAGTTGCGCCCCGGCTATTTTGGCACCAAGTATGTTTCCCCGTGAGTCACGGAAAGCCTCACTGAGTGCATGCGTCAGTGTCAGAGCTTTTAATATCGCAGCGGTATGCGTCCAAAGTGCTATGCTACCCATAGACGAAGGTTACCAAGAATTTTTCGTTCTGATAACGCAGTTGGTTAGTTGCGATATTACCAACAAGGGAACATCACCAACTTTACCTCATATTTTAAGAAAACAGCACACTCGAAAGAAATCAGCCACGTCAATAGATAATGCTCGAAAATTTGGTCCATAATTCTAGTAGTACGCAGTGATGACCTCTTGAAAGTACGGCTTTAAAACTTTCGCGAGCACCGGTTGTCACTTGCTCTGCCCCACCGCAGTCACTAATTCCCGAGCCCGAAGTATTGTGCAGTGAAGTGAGTGAGAGGTTTGTCAAATATTGTTTTGGTATTGGTAACATGCTTTTCTCATAGTGCCAAGTGCTAGAGATCCCTTTGAATATTTTTGTGTTGCGATTCACAAATGCAGTGCAAATGAAAGAAACGAATTACTTTGTCATCAAAGAAGCAGCGCAGAGAAATTTAATTGTTAACAAAGCTGTTGCGGGTAATTTCTTGTAGATTTTAAAGCTGGCACATGAAGTGCAACTTGCAGGAGGTTTGCTGTCCTTCAATGTGACAGGAATAATTAAATTGTAAATCGAATATCATTAACTTCATTTCACTATACTTCTTCAGTTCCTTGGTTTATTAATTTTTATTTTGAGGCGTATATATAGCTGCAGAATATCAATACGAAAATATTGTTAAAATAATATTCAATGTATCTGTGCATGAGGTTGACATATTATGTATTCATATCGGGTGGCTGTAATTAAAGTTTAGCTACTCACAGAGGTCCACTGTGGGCTGTAATTATCGTATAGCAGTGAAACTTGGTAGGTATTACAATGCGTCGATGCGAAATCTACTTACGATGGAAAAAAATTAGTACCAATTTTGGCCACTAGTGCAAATTTAGCGCTGTGAATGCAAAAAAGACATCTAGAATTGTTTCCATGAGTAATTGATTAGGAATGGGGCGTAGGCAGAACACGTCAAACAAGTTAGGAAGACATACTGTTGATTTTATTATTAACCACAACGTACACAATTTGTTCAGTTTGAGCACCAGAAGTGTCGACGAGATGATGTACAGCGCCAGATTTGCACCTGGAGGCCAAAATTACAAGTAAGTTTTTTCCAGCGTAAATCGATTCCACATTAACGCAATAGCATATCTATGCAATAATTACAGCTCACCTGGATCTCTGGCAGTAGCTGCACTTTAATTAGAACCACCTCGTATTACTTACTGTTTTCCACGTAAGATAGCAAGTGTTCTCGAACAAGATTTTAAAACACGTCGGGAAGATGTGTCCATTCCCCCCTCTTGTTCCCTCGCCTTCAACAATAGGAGGGCTCTGGTTGTCAAAACTGTACAGTACTTGGCGCTCGGACATTAGCGGCTCCACTGGGGCGGTGCAAGAGACAAATAACAGGCACGCGCGAAGTTTACAAGCTCTGCATTCTAAAGGCCGTAATTGCACAGTATCAGAATTACGGCACAAATTTTCCCACGGAATCGATTGCTTGGAATGACATTTTGTGAATGCGTTTATTTTCCTTAAAATATGAGTTCAATTCGTGATGTTCCCCTATAAGTTAAAGGTTAATCCCTGGTGGATTCTATGACATTTCTTGACACTCAACATCAGCTCAAAGTTTGGCAATGTTTTATCTAGGAGAGGGTAGTCATAAACGTTGCACTGTCACTTCGAAAAAACCAAACTGCCAGGAAGATATTTTGGGATGCCGTTGGTGCTTCTCTAAATATTCAACCAACGATGCGAGGCGGTTTTCCCGACGAGTTGGTTGTAGATATCTGCAGTTTGGCTGTGCTACTTCAAAACTCAGCTCAAGGGCGTTCTGTAAATCCATGGCACGTAATGGTTTCTGAGGGAGGACGAAGAAGAAGTCACTGGGTGCCATGTCAGGAGAATAACGGCGGGAGAGGGGGGGGGGGGGGGGGGGGGGGAGCGAAAGTCAGTAAAATTTTATTGCGCAAAGAAGCAGCATGTGGTACTGTGCGAAATGAACAGATGAACAGGAGCATTGTCGTGGAACTAGAACACCCTTTAGCTGGCCGCTGTGGCCGAGCGGTTCTAGGAGCTTCAGTCCGGAACCACGCGGCTGCTACGGTCGTAGGTTCGAATCCTGCCTCGGGCATGGATGTGTGTGATGTCCTTAGGTTAGTTAGGTTTAAGTAGTTCTAAGTTCTAGGGGACTGATGACATCAGAACTTAAGTCACATAGTGATCAGAACCATTTTTCAGAGAAATCATGACCTGTATAATATAATACCGTGTAATTCCATCCGTGGACTTAATAACCGCCTGGATCCGGTTAGGAAGTGAGTCCACACAGTTGTGCAGGTATGTCACGTCCAGGTTAAACTACTCGCTGAGGATCTCATCGCGCAATTCCTCCAAATTGCGGGGATGCTGATGTCGTCGTTTTACCCGCTGTTCCTGTTGTGTACTACTTCGTACACAATGGTAGTGAGAGTGGGCTACGGAAGCAGCTGTCGGCGTAGGGAAGGTGGACAGGACTAGACACGATAATCGAACAAGTGAATACAGTGAACAGAAGTTTTACTTGCAGTTTTCTCCAAGTGTTGTGAACAAACTTTACAAAAGAACTAATAGCAATAACGTCCATTTATTTCAAGAAGCAAACTGATAAATAAAATGTCGCGTGACTAGGGCCTCCTGTCGGGTATTTCGATTTGACGCCACTTCGGCGAATTGCGCGTCTATGGGGATAAAATGATGATGATTAGGAGAACTCAAAACCCAGCCCCTGAACGGAGAAAATCTCCGACCCAGGCGGGAATCGAACCCGGGCCCTTAGGAGTGACATTTTGTCGCGCTGACCACTTTTTTTCATTTTTTTGTTCGTTGTTGATCGTTGTGTTTGGTCGTTGTGGACGTCACATGAGATCCGTTAAAGTTCGCCTGGCGAGCCTTCCACTCAGTTTTTTATTACAGAGGCCAACCAGCTCTCTGACCGAACATGCTGAGCTACTGTGCCGGCTGCCACTCAGCTGCCAGAGGCAGACAAGAAACTGATGAGCGTCGTGCATTGTGAGGCTCCCGAATGAGCGAGTTGTCGAAGGCTGACTAAGACGGTAGACTGACGAAGATTGCCACTGAGACTGGGCCGTGTAGCTGCCGCCAGCCATCGCATATAGCGGCAGCAGTGGGCGCTCGTAAACGGAGCCGCTCACAGGCATGGTGGCTCAGTGGGCGCATATCATTGGATCTGCGGGGTCTGCGTGCGACCGCTATCGGCGTCTCTCGGAAATGTGCGTTTCCATTTCCAACTGTGAGATGTTGGTGAGAGTGGTAGCGATCAGAATACCACAATTCCAAAACGACCCCCTGATTTTCTATGGGAGTTGAAGTTAGGTGTTTTTGCAGAACAATCAATATGTAATAGGGTGGGGGAATGTTTAGAAAACCAGCCCGATGAATGTTGCTGTTGTCGTCTTGAAAAATAGGGGTATCAGTGGCTCTTGCGAGGGGCTGACTGCAAATGTTCATTGCGTGCAGTTCCCGTTGCCCTGTTCTCTCGCTGACAGGATGGGATATACCTTCATTCACAGCACGCAACAATTCGTATTGGGTTTGGAAGCGATTTTGATTCAGAAGCCGTGGAACATCTCTCCGGCACTTCTTGGTCAGGATCTTTGTCCTGCGACAATTCTGAAATCCTATTCCGTGGCCATGTGTGTTACACCACTGCCTGTAGACGTGTTGAACAGTCTGCCGCTAAACTCCAACAAATCCAGCAACTTTAAACATCGTATGGCGATGGGCACGGCCAGACAAAATTGCCCCTTGTTGCCACTCTGTCACGTTCTTACATTTACCCACGTTTACGTATAACGTCCGCTTGAGACATAAATGTCTCTGTGATCGCTACTGCCGTATGCTCACGTAGAGGCGGTACATGCGTGGTTGAGCATGTGACTCAATCGCTGCGCCATCTGTAAAGGCTTAGCGATTGATCTGCGGATGCGCACTGGGGTGACTAAATTTTTTGTCCGGCGAGCGTAGCTCCATCTTCGCGTTTTTCGGTGGTGGTGGTAGATCCACACCTTTCTGTTGCTTGCTTTGCTTCTTTGTTTATGACGATCGTAGAGATGCTGGATGTAGTCCTGTGGAACGGCTTGCCATGCCATTTCCACCTGGCGCCTCAGTTGGACCAGCGTTCGTGCTGGACGTGCAGACCGCGTGAGACGACGCTTCATCCAGTCCCAAACATGCTCAATGGGGGACAGTTCCGGAGATCTTGCTGGCCAGGGTAGTTGACTTACACCTTCTAGAGCACGTTGGGTGGCACGGGATACATGCGGACGTGCATTGTCCTGTTGGAACAGCAAGTTCCCTTGCCGGTCTAGGAATGGTAGAACGATGGGTTCGATGACGGTTTGGATGTACCGTGCACTATTCAGTGTCCCCTCGACGATCACCAGTGGTGTACGGCGAGTGTAGGAGATCGCTCCCCACACCATGATGCCGGGTGTTGGCCCTGTGTGCCTCGGTCGTATGCAGTCCTGATTGTGGCGCTCACCTGCACGGCGCCAAACACGCATACGACCATCATTGGCACCAAGGCAGAAGCGACTCTCATCGCTGAAGACGACACGTCTGCATTCGTCCCTCCATTCACGCCTGTCGCGACACCACTGGAGGCGGGCTGCACGATGTTGGGGCGTGAGCGGAAGACGGCCTAACGGTGTGCGGGACCGTAGCCCAGCTTCATGGAGACGGTTGCGAATGGTCCTCGCCGATACCCCAGGAGCAACAGTGTCCCTAATTTGCTGGGAAGTGGCGGTGCGGTCCCCTACGGCACTGCGTAGGATCCTACGGTCTTGGCGTGCATCCGTGCGTCGCTGCGGTCCGGTCCCAGGTCGACGGGCACGTGCACCTTCCGCCGACCACTGGCGACAACATCGATGTACTGTGGAGACCTCACGCCCCACGTGTTGAGCAATTCGGCGGTACGTCCACCCGGCCTCCCGCATGCCCACTATACGCCCTCGCTCAAAGTCCGTCAACTGCACATACGGTTCACGTCCACGCTGTCGCGGCATGCTACCAGTGTTAAAGACTGCGATGGAGCTCCGTATGCCACGGCAAACTGGCTGACACTGACGGCGGCGGTGCACAAATGCTGCGCAGGTAGCGCCATTCGACGGCCAACACCGCGGTTCCTGGTGTGTCCGCTGTGCCGTGCGTGTGATCATTGCTTGTACAGCCCTCTCGCAGTGTCCGGAGCAAGTATGGTAGGTCTGACACATCGGTGTCAATGTGTTCTTTTTTCCATTTCCAGGAGTGTATAAAGGCTATAAAAAGGAGAGAGAGAGAGAGAGATAATCCTTGCGGACAATCACCATATAGTACAAGAAAAGGTAAATACAAGTTATTCAAACCAAATATCTCTAAAGTGTATCGTCTTGTGATTTCTAAAGATTAAAAATTGCGGTGTTTAATCTAAAACTGTCATGAATAACAGCGAAGAACATTTATGTCATCATATATTTTCTTCGTTTGACCACGGTTGTGATTCGCATGTTACTTTTTGTTACGCGACGTGTTAGGAATATTTTCATTATACGCGCAAAAGTGCACACAGCTTTAATCGAACCTGCACCTTTCGGAAACGATAACTCTTAATCAGTACAATTACGCGAGTACCATCTAAATCGCATCCGTCATCACAAAAGTGTTTCCTGGACTTGATTTTTATAAAAGTGTAGACTTGAAAACGAACAGCATTGCACCATCGCTGGCTCGCAACAAAGGAAAGAAAACAAAACAGGGACTGAACAACTTTAAATTTTAACGCCGTCAGCGTTATGAAATCTGAACGACGTAAGTTAATTAATTAAATATTAACAGGAAGAGAATTATTAAATTTTATAGATTAAATCATAGCAAGAATTTAAAGCATTTTAGCATAATTACGTTTCTTTGCATTAGTAGTTGAGTATCAGATACCATCATATCTATTTAAAAGACAGTGCGTAAATAAAATTGCCACCTTTTATAATTATTATTATAGCAAATCATGCGTACGGGTGTTTGCAGCAGGCGCCTGTTTCATGCACCCACGGTGACGAAAGCAGGAATTTGCACGCCAGTACCGCAGGTGCACATCCACTGAGTGGCCTTTTCAGATGAATCACTTTTTATGCTGCACCCGCGTGAAACGTCTGAAAGCAAACATAGTGCAACAATAGTTGGAAGTGTCCAGGCCGGAGGGGGAACGTCATGGTCTCTGGAATGTTGTCGTGGCGTTCGTTGGGTGATCTCGTCATTCTGGAAGGCACAATGAATCAAAACAAGTATGCATCTGTCCTTGAGGACCATGTTGTAAGGTTCTTTTTTATTTTTGACTCAATCACCTTTTTATAATACATTTATAACCGTTTGCGGCCTTCAAAGGCCATCCTCAGATGCTATGGCCGCCATTTGATGAAACAGTGTTGACAATGCATCAGTTACCGCCCATAGCATATGATGGCAACCTCTGAAGGCCGCAATTTGTCATGGTTGTATCATAAAAAAGTGATTAAGTGAAAATTAATAAAAAATATCTTATTAGAAAGACTGATAGATACAAGTTGGTATTAAATCAATGGAGATTGCACTATCAGCAGTTCTATCTTTTTAAATCGGTCTTTCCACAGTATCAGAGAAGTTTAACGTACACGAATCAACGTGGGGAAGAGAGTTCGTAAATCCAAGAATAATCCCTACTACAGAGTTTGCAAATCATATGCGGAATTTAAAAATGTATTCCCTGCAGACCAAAACGTCTAGCTGATAGCATACCTGAAGTCGACGATTAGCATCTCATTGTCACATCGTTAACCTATCAGTTAGTAGAAACAAATGGCTTACCACACAGATTTGACAAAGAAACTTATCTAACTAGGCAGGACTGAATCATAGGATTTATTACGAGGCATCCTATGTTGTATGTTCGCAAGCCAAAAAATATATGTGGTGCAAAAGCTATTGGATTCAGTAAACTAAAGTTAACAGTAACTTGGTAGCAGGAATTAAAAATAATTGTACATCTTTCAAAATGACATAAAAATATCTTCTTATTGTTGACTATTTTTCTTAAAGATTCCATATTCCTTAGTCTAAATTGTTCGTTAAACAACTTTTTGTCTTAGTTTAAGGTGATATTCGTAATAATTTCAACGTTTATGCAATATTTCACAAACAAACTACATTATCCCATTCTGCTCCATGGTTGTAGCAGAACGGGAAATATGCATGCAATTCTTTGAAAATATGTAAAAAATACTTGACCTATAGTTTTAAGTGATTTTCAAATAAGATATACTAGGTTTAATACAAGGTGTTTTCCCTTATTTTACGATAATTGTTAAACATTAAGTATCCTGTTCCGCTCCGAATCCCCTGTGTGACAAAGGTGTAGGTTGGCATATGGTGCGAAGGTCTCTTTAAGTTATAATTCAACGTCTATAGTTCTGTACTTGTTGTTTAAATTGATTGCTCGACACAATGATTATCAGAAGATTCTCTATTACTATCGGCCATCAGGAGTTTAGGCACCAGGGTTCACACGTAACACGGCTTGACTAACTGAGTGAGATAATTTTCAGTTCAGAGTAAGGTGGGTGCTTTCAATTAAGATAGGATGCACTTAAACTAAATCAGTGTCTGGTTCTACTGCCTGCCTGCTTTCCGTCCTTTCTGCTTTGTTCCACTGTGTCTAATACCGTCTTCCGAAACAGCCTGACAGACCTCATTGATAGGTTAGCTGCCAAAACGCAGCTGAGTGTATTCCGTTTTAAGAGATTATTGTAGGTTGCAAGAGTGGCTAGAAATTTTAAAGATTCCGTTGGAAGGAAGAAGATTATGGTTTAACGTCCCGTCGACGATGGTGTCATTAGAACGGGGAAAAGACTCGTATTGAGAAATAACAATGACCACCAATATGCGTCGTCTGGCGGTCTATACAGCCAGATGATGTCAGTAACAATGGAAGCCATATCAAGCATCATTTTGTATGATATGAAACACATAAACGGCTGTGTTTGATTAAAAGAGGTAACAGGGAAGACTCACAGACCGTTTGAGTAGTTCTTGGGTGGTTTGTTTTGCCAAGGTGAGTGCATTGAAGATGCTATAGATAACAAGTGTGAGGCATGAGAAAGGCACTGTGCGTCATGGAGAGGCGTATTCCAAGAGGAGTCAGAAGATATATTACGTTTTCCACAAATATCTCGTGTAGTGATTATGAAGAGAGTGCAATTTATGAAAAGCATTATGACAGTCGGCCCCACGAGTATATGCCTAACATACGATGACAAGCAGATAGAAGAAGTGGACAGTGTTAAATTCTTGGGATTACAGCTTGATAATAAATTCAACTGGGAGGAGCACACCACAGAGCCGCTGAAGCGTCTTAACAAATCTCTATTTGCAATGCGAATTGTGTCAGACATAGGGGATATAAAAATGAAAAAGCTGGCATACTATGCTTACTTTCATTCCATAATGTCATATGGGATTATTTTTTGGGGCAATTCATCAAGCCAAGTTAAAGTTTTCCGGGCACAAAAATGCGCAGTAAGAGTTATATGTGGTGTGAACTCAAGAACATCTTGCAGAAGCCTGTTTAGGGAACTAGGGATACTAACCACTGCTTCCCAATATATTTATACCTTAATGAAATTTGTCATTAAAAATATATCACTTTTTCAAACCAACAGCTCAATTCATGGAATCAATACTAGAAATAAGAATAATCTTCACAAGGATTTAAAGTCACTTAGTCTTGTACAAAAACGTGTGCATTATTCAGGGACACACATTTTCAATAACTAGCCAGCAGCCATAAAAAGCTTAACAACCAATGATATTCAGTTTAAGAGAAGCCTAAAGGATTTATTGGTGGCCAATTCCTCCCACTCCATTGATGAATTTCTCAGTAGAGCCAACTGATATATATATATATAAAGTACAATATAACTTCTGCACAATTTCAGTGCAGTAATGTGTTCATTGTAAATAAGTGTGTGTGTGTGTGTGTGTGTGTGTGTGTGTGTGTGTGTGTGTAAGTACAATCTAACTTCTGCACCAGTTCAGTGCAGTAATGTGTTCATTGTAAATAAGTATTTAGTAGTTGTATTAACGTTTATTACATTATAAATAAATAAAAAACTTTTTTATTTTAAATTCAGTGCATTAGTATTTGTAAAATGATTCTTTCATATAGCGCTCATTAAAAAATGACGACCATGCCACTTGGGACCTTGTTTGACTTGTAAATATTTGTCATGTTTTGTTGTTTTTCTGACATGTTCCACATCCTGGAGGACCTCCTCACTACGGATCAATCGGAATGAAAGTAAATCTAATCTAATCTAATCTTCTCAAGGACCATTCGCTCCGCAAATGGAATGGGAAGGAAGGGGAAATGAAACTTTGTGTATTAGGTACCCGCCACCACACGCCGTACGTTGACTCGAGTAGAATATCTTCATTGACGAGTTCCGCTTCGAATCGAGCCCCGATGATCAGCGAAGATGTGTCTGGACACAACCCGGACAGTGGTGGGATACTAACCTATAACCCGCCATACGACTCCACAAGCAGGAGTGATGCCCTAGGGTGTCATTTCTTTTCCCAGCAGGACCCCTTTGGTTGTCACCCGCGGCGTCCTTACAGCACAGCGTTACGTTGATGATACTCTACGTCCCGTTGTGTTGCCCTTCATGACAAGCCATCCTGGGCTTACATTTTAGTAAGATAATGCCTGTCTGTATACGATGAGAGTTTCTACTGCTTGTCTTCGTGCTTTACAAACTCTACCCTATAGGCAGGGCCTCCAAACAGTTGGGGATTTTCTGTAGTGTTGGCAGGAGAGCCAACACTGTTTTTCTAGAGGAGGCCGAAATGCACGCGTTTAATTACACGCTGACTGGCGTTAGGTCTGGAACAGGACAATATCTTGAGAATTGCAAATAAAGTAAGTAGTTGATGTAATACTTAACTTTAATCCACAATTGTAGAACATCTCTCGTTACGGTACATGCTTCATAATATTAATTATCAATTGAATACGACGCCTTGCTAGGTCGTAGCAAATGTAGCTGAAGGCTATGCTAACTATCGTCTCGGCAAATGAGAGCGTATTTGTCAGTGAACCATTGCTATGAACGTCGGCTGTACAACTGGGGCCGAGTGCTAGTAAGTCTCTCTAGACCTGCCCTGTGGTGGCGCTCGGTCTGCTATCACTGACAGTGGCGACACGCGGGTCCGACGTATACTAATGGACCGCGGCCGATTTAAAGGCTACCACCTAGCAAGTATGGTGTCTGGCGGTGACACCACATTTTCAATGTCAATAAACTTCACCAGCAGCCGTATACTTAAAGATATTTTATTTCATTCTGAAAGCAACCAGTTTCGCCATTTCATTTTACCAATTTTATTCTGAAAGCAACCAGTTTCGGCATTTCATTTTACCAATTTTATTCTGGAAGCAACCAGTACCGGCATTTCATTTTGCATATTCAGGCCTCATATGGTTTATCCAAATAAACGAACTTCTCGTGTAGCGCCATAAATCACTGGATATCGCTAATTCTAATCGTCATAAAATTGCTTCATACGAAGACGTGACAGCAACTGAGCCCACCTACAGTCCATGCTTTCAGAATAAAATAAAATATATTAAAGTATACGGCTGTTGGTGAAGTTTATTGACATTGAAAATTACTTACCATCCGATGCCCACTGGCCATGATGGACCAGCAGAGGTTTCGGGATTTTGACTATCCAACTCATCAGTTGAACAGATTTTGCTACGATATCCCTCAGGAGGTCATCCAACAACACTGTCAGTCAGTTATAAGCCTTATAACTGCTGGCGTAAGAGCCAGAGTTGGACAAACACATTACTGACTTGCTCAGTTTGTGAAGCTCTTTCTCTGGAATGAATCATTCAATTTTTCTGAAATTGTAATCATTTGTCTGTCTGTACATGTACATCACCTCTACCTATTTCCAATCCATTCGGATAATTCCTTCGTGGTGCGTCGTTCTCTCTCTCTCTCTCTTTTTTCTTTTTTTTTTTTTTTTCGTTGCCTGCTATGTATAATAACAGGATCAAACAGTCTCCACATGTGCATTATGAGTATAGCTGACACGTTACATTAATATAAAGACGTGGCACCAGAACAAATGTGCAATGTTGACTCCGTTATACGAGACTTTTGCACTAAATGAGCTCCACATGTGGACGTAAACATCATAGATTGTTCATGATACACGGTATCTGTATACAAGGAAGAGCCCGTACCGTAGCAGGCAGAAGACTAAACCGATACCATGCGTCAGGGCTTACAAGGAAGACAGTTCTGTCATATGGCTCTGCTGGGGCGTGTTGATTATAGCAGAAACCACTGATCGATTAACAAACTGATAATATAGGTAAGAATGATTTGAATGAATGGCTAACATAAAAAACTATATATGATACAAATCATTTCCCTAAGTGCCACACAGCTGTCTATATGTACTTTGGAAGTGGATGGATGGATGGATGGATATTAGTGTCTAACGTCCCGTCGACAACGAGGTCATTAGAGACGGAGCGCAAGCTCGGGTGAGGGAAGGATGGGGAAGGAAATCGGCCGTGCCCTTTCAAAGGAACCATCCCGGCATTTGCCTGAAGCGATTTAGGGAAATCACGGAAAACCTAAATCAGGATGGCCGGAGACGGGATTGAACCGTCGTCCTCCCGAATGCGAGTCCAGTGTGCTAACCACTTTGGAAGTGGCAATAACATACAAACTATACAGGATGTTTCACAATTCATGTTACACGCTTGAAGAGGCTGTAGAGGAGACTTGATAGATTAAGTTTTAAATAGGAACCGATGTCCGGAAACAACATCCAACGACGCTACAGAGCGTCGAAGTTGTAGGTGCTGGCGCGTGTAAATGTATGTATACATACAGGGTGATTCTATAATGACGCTACAAACTTTCTAGGATGATTGGGAAGGATAAATATATCAATATGAGATAAGGATCCTTGTACCGGAAACGAACAAATCGGAAGTTATAAGCGAAAACCATCCTGACAGAGTGATTCTGTAATGACATTACAAACCTTCTAGGATGATGGAGAAGGATGAATATATCAATTTGAGATAAGGATCCCTCTACCGGAAACGAACAAATCGGGAGTTATAAGCGAAAACCGTCCTGATACCTCTGACAGTGGAATACATGTACTGGTCCTGTTGTTGCGAAGATTGTGCGGTAGGCAACCTTCAGATGTGGTAGCGTGGACCAAAACAAGGTAAAAGTGTCCAGTAAAAGTGAGCTCTAAGGTGCATATCTGATGAACTCTGAGCACTTTCTCATGTTCACTCCTGTGAAACACATTTCCTCTATTGACAATTGAGGACTTCTACAAAAATGCTTTAACATAAATTACTCATATTACTTCACTATTGGGATATAATATTCTAATAAGGAGTTGGATGGCATACGTTTACGCACTTCTAATTTACTCCCAATACTGAATTACCTATAGACCTTCATATTATCCAGCTAATCCTCGGGCTATTCTTTACACATACGTTCACATACTCTCTTTCATAAGACATTTATGTACGGAAGGACATAATTACCTCAATCTGTCTAACGTTGAATGTCAATAGGAGTGATTATCATAGTCACATACGGTAATAAAACATAACTAAGGGCCCCTACACATGTAGACCTCTGGCTACATGCTGCTTGACCCTTAAGGGACTCTGAGTTGTGTCGGCATTTTGCATCAAATTATCGGATAATGTAACATTTACAAGCTCTCTTATCATATTGTGAATCCTAACCTAATACGGGGTGTTCAAAAAGTCTCTCCGCAGTGCCGTATGATTGTTATCCGCGCGTGCCGTATGCCGCAGTGAATATACCGAAATGAAACTCAGTGAAATACAAGTTATTAATTTATTGAATATTCATTTTTACGTACAAATTTTCACATTCAGTGTTGAAAGTGTCCCCCCTGTTGTTGAATATACAATTCAATTCGTCTAACCATGTTTCCAAACACAAGCTGTAACATTTCTTCTGTAACAGAAGCAGTAAAAGTGAATATTGCAGTTTTCAATTCATCGATGGGTTTTGGACGGTTTTTATAGACAGTTGCTTTCAGTGCACCCCAGAAGAAAAAGTCAGGTGGTGTTAGGAAAGGCGATCGTGGAGGCGTGAAATTGTGCCATCACCAAAAACATCAGCAAGCAGTGACATTGAAAAGCGAGCTGTATGCGCGGTTGCACCATCTTGTTGAAAATAACCGTTCAGTATTTCACTTAACACAAGTTCTCCTATGAATGGGTAGGCACTGCGGAGAGACTTTTTGAACACCACGTATGTATCATGCATAAAAAATATATGCCACGTATAAAACATTTTTCGTTTCAAGCAAATAATGATTCTATGCTGGTGACATACGTAGCTGATGTGTGGGCTGGTATTATTTACAGCCTTTCTTTCTTATTAAATAAGAATAATTTTCTCAGAATTACGAGAGGTTTTTCTTATTAAAGGTTTGTTTTGGACGTGTCTTTTGCACACTGTTTCTTAAAATAATGGTGAAAAGCCACTACATGTTTCCCAACGGCTTCTAGAATCCTCTTAACATGGGACAAATTACTTTACAGGGTGATTTTTATTAATGTTTAAAAACCCCCAAATCGACGGGGATGACGCTGAGACAGTTAATTCAATATAAGACACATGGGTCGTTAATTTCGGGAAATGCCCCAAAAATGGATGAGAAATGTTGAACAGTTGAATATATGACGTCACCAAAAAATGTAACTCGCCGACGTGCAGCGGTTAGGCTTGGGTGTGAAGGGATAATTGAGCTTTGCAATATTCGCACTGGAGCAAACGGTGCAAATTTCGAACAGCTTTTGTAAATGAGATGTACTGTAAACGTGGAATAAACAAAATTCTTGTCCTCACTGTAAACAAGGCAAATCCGTTCTTAGTTTGTGTTTCTTTCCTTTTTTTACCCTATTTTTTGTTTACGGACATTACTTAGTAAACGAACCGTAGGTTATTCACTGGTAACGGCGCATTTCGGAAGCTTATACTCATTTGCTTGTGACGCAATACGGTAGGCTTTGTTGTACTGTACCTTGCAATAAACCGGCGGAGACCGGTATACAAAATAATAAATCTTACCTCAAAGTAAACACATAATTGTCTAAAGCAAAAAGCACTACCTGCCAGATCCAAAACGCGAACCCTGAGCTCCACGTGCTGCAGTCGCGCACATGAGCATAGAGAGCTACACCGAAGTGAATGCTTGACTTAGGTTGGAATGATCGGGTGCGACAGACCGATAGGCTCAACCGCCGCACCTGGTGACGTCACATGTTCAACATTGTCTCCCACTTTTGGGCTATTCCCCAACCTTTGCGGTACCATGTGTCCTATGTTGAATTACTTGTCTCAGTGTACTCTACGTCGCTTCGGATGTTTCTAAACGTTAACAAGAACCACCCTGCGGATTTCATGAGAAAATTTATACTTCAGTGTGCCTGTAATTTTCTGTAATGGTATTAATAATAATCTGTAGTTCGTCATATAATGACATGTGTAATAGAGACGTTATGTCCCTTCTAATTCATGAATTTTTGCCGCTGGATAGCACTTTTGTAACTTATTTTAATCCTACATAACTGTTATGTTATCCATTCATTCAAAAAAATTATTTATTACTGCACTTCGTCAAATAATGACATATATAAATTATATTACTGCCGCTTTCAAGGTACTTACAGACCGGTGTGTGGCTCGTAGGAAACTAATTTTAATCATTCATAGTCTTTCTTTAGTTATCCATTCATTCAAATTATTCTTACTATTATTACCATAGATCGTTAATTGAACAGTGGTTTCTGCTATGATCAACACGCCCCAGCAGTGCCATCTGACAGAACTGTCTTCCTTCTAAGCCCTGACGCATGGTGTCGGTTAGTCTTCTGCCTGCTACAATATGGGAACTTCCTTGTTTACGGATACCGTATGCCATGAGCAAACTATGATGTTTACGTTCGCATGTAGAGCTTACTTAGTACGAAAGCCTCGTATAAAGGAGTAAACATTATATATTTGTTCTGGTGCCACGTCTTTAGAATAACATAGCGTGTCAGTTATGTTCATACTATGCACATGAGAAGAATCTTTGATTCAGTTGCTACACATGGCACACGAAGATCACATAAACTTGGGTACGAATTGTAGTCTCAACTCTACTTTTTTATGACGTATTCATACACTGTATTGTATATATATCATCGTGATTTAAATATGCCTTAGAGATAATTTTACATCATTGTTTCATCAGGTTTTATAATAACCAATGCTGCTTAAAGAAAATTATGATGATGTGGCCCAACAACTAGTGATGTACATTAAACAAACAAAAATGTGATATGTCCTTTGTGATAAAACTATTTCATATTAACAGTTTACATAGAATTTTTTTCTTAAATGTATCTGTGTATGTATTACATATCTGAATATGGCTAATTACTGTAGACTAAGCTAGTTAACAATAAAAAAAATATACTTGCGATCTTGACCAATAAAGGATTTTACACTATGTGATCAAAAGTATCCGGACACCCTCCAAATGATACGTTTTTCATTTTAGGTGCATTGTACTGCCACCTACTGCCAGGTACTACATATCAGCGACCTCAGTAGTCATTAGACATCGTCAGAGAGCAGAGTGGGGCGCTCTGCGGAATTGACGGACTTCGAATGTGGTCAGTGATTGGGTGTCACTTGTGTCATACGTCTGTGTGCGAGATTTCCATACTCCTAAACATCCCTAGGTCCACTGTTTCCGATATGATAGTGAAGTGGAAACGTGAAGGGACACGTAAGCACAAAAGCGTACAGGCCGACCTCGTCTGTTCACTGACAGAGACCGCCGACAGTTGAAGAGGGTCATAACGTGTAATAGGCAGACATCTATCCAGATCATCACATAGGAATTTCAAATTGCATCTGGATCCACTGCAAGTACTATGACAGGCGGGAAGGTGAGGAAACTTGGATTTCATGGTCGAGGGGCTGCTCATAAGTCACACATCACGCCAGTAAATGCCAAACGACGCCTCGCTTGGTGTAAGGAGCGTAAACATTGGACGATTGAACAGTGGAAAAACGTTATGTGGAGTGACGAATCAAGGTAGACAGTGTGGCGATCCGATGGCAGGATGCGTGTATGGCGAATGCCCGGTGAACGTCGTCTGCCAGCGTGTGTAGTGCCAGCAGTAAAATTCGGAGGCGGTGGTGTTATGATGTGGTCGTGTTTTTCATGGAGGGGGCTTGCACCCCTTGTTGTTTTGCGCGGCACTATCACAGCATAGGCCTACATTGATGTTTTAAGCACCTCCTTGCTTTCCACTGTTGAACAGCAATTCGGGGATGGCGATTGCATCTTTCAACAAGATCGAGCACCTGTTCATAATGCACTGCCTGTGGCGGAGTGATTACACGACAATAACATCCCTGTAATGGGCTGGCCTGTGCAGAGTCCAGACTTGAGTCCTACAGAACACCTTTGGGTTGTTTTGGAACGCCGACTTCGTGCCAGGCCTCACCGACCGACATCGATTCCTCTTCTCAGTGCATCACTCCGTAAAGAACGAGCTGCCATCCCCCAAGAAACCTTCCAGCAGCTGATTGAACGAATGCCTGCGAGAGTGGAAGCTGTCATCTAAGCTAAGGGTGGGCCAACACCATATTGAATTCCAGCATTACCGATGGAGGGCCCCACGAACTTGTAAGTCATTTTTAGCCAAGTGTCCGGATACTTTTGATCACATAGTTTATCTGACTTTACAACTTCCTTCTATTCCATAGAAGAATTTCTGTTATTTTACCTTGAAAAGATGTTGGCTGGGAATTAATCTCATCTGTTTATGGAAAAAGAAGATTTAGAAAACAGTTTCGGAAATGAAAGTAAGTGGACTCATTCCTCATCATTATAATTTATCGTACACGTGATCCATGCAACATGAAAGTAACTTATTAACTATTTAACTAGCCACTTTTCAGACCTTAACGAAACTTTTTCTCGCTGACAGCGCCTACAAAATGATGAAAGTAAGAGGAATTTTTCGCTTACTACATTCTCGCTGTTCATGCAGTAAAACTTCAGTATCAGGCATTACATTTTAATTTACGAGGAAATTTTGTAAGACACTTGGTCGATAGTTTGCCCTGAAGTAACAGTCTCCCAAGAGCACGCACACATTCGATGTTATCGTCGGGTTTTTTAGTTGAAGGTGTTTCTGTGCGAGGTTTATCTTCAACATGTTCTTGGCTTTCCAAAAATGAGTTGTGCCGGCAAAGAAGTTGTACTCTTGGTAAGTAATGTTCCCCAAAGGCCTATTTCAACTTTTGAAAGGTCACACTCGCGGATTCCCCTAGTTTAACAAATACTTCATTACATAAGCTTGCTCTAAATTCCGCTGTTCCATTTTCGTAACACAAAATTAAAATGCAACTTCATGACGGCGCTCTCAAAAATCACGTGATTACTGTACAGAGCTGAAACTCGGACTGAGCTTCTGGAAGGGATGGACACTCCAGTCTACACAAACAGACGAGCACTGTGTTGTCAGATCACTCGTAGTGTTGTCAGTCTCATTATTTTTCTCACACTCCTTCACTACTAACTATTCGCAACAAATTTTGTAGAAAGTATCCACATATTCCTCTGAATGCACTTGCAAAATTAGATTATTGTACGACGTAGTTCAGTAGACATGACTTTGCACAAAACACTGAGAAGCGACAAAAACTAGCTTTTGATTGAAACGGAGCGCAAATTACCCAGACTATACTCGTGCACTGTTAGATGATGAAAACACTTTGCGACTTCCAACAAACCTTAAGAATAATTTCAAATATTTTGAAAGCTTTATCACTTACTTGATTAACATCAAATATTTAACACATTAAATCATTTGTAAGATAATCAGAATTTGGAATCTGTTTTATACATGAGAATTCGATTCTCTAAAGAATAGGGGATTTATTATTACCACATAATATTACGAAATAGAGAAAGTAAAAAACTTGCGAATTTCTTTGTTTGGGCATCATTAAGGGCACCTTGCCGGCGGTCATACTGACACGTGCACTGAGCAGTAAGCTCCGTGAGCCAGTTATAAAGTAGTGATTCGCCAGATGAAAAATTATGCGGAGGAAGTACGGCGAAGAGCCCTATTTTTTGCCTAGCGTCGATGAATCGTCGCTCTCAACTTCCGCGGGACATCAGCGTTGCGAGAATGCCCCCTGGAGCCCGAGTTTCCCGAAACACCGCTGCGCGGCGCTGGGGTAGAGCGCGGTGTGAAGTTGTGTGGCAGCGCGAGCGCGCCGACTCCCGCCAGTTGCCGATGCACGACGGTTCTCATTGGGTGCCGCAGGTTACATCTGCCTGAGCCTTCACAATGCACGACAGCATACGGACCAAGGTAGGTGCCAAACTCATTGTTGCATCGCGTGGCTCCTTACCTCAGCTTTCTAAATACTTGTTCCCATCCTCGAGTGTGTAACGACCCGATTTCGAAGCAACTGCATTTTATACTGTGTCGTTAAGTTTTAATGAACGGGAAACATCGTATTTCATTCTTTCTGACCGTCAAAGTGAATATTCGAAGATAAACTTTCTTGGATAACGCTACGTGAACAACGGCGATTTGTCGTTTCCGATTCTGTTGGATGCCAGCACCTCTGTTGACAGAACACTATTATGCTTTAGTGTAGACGCGTGTTTCCACAAAAAAATGGTTTTGAAATGAGAAAAAAATTGGTAGTTCTTTCTGCAAAGAGATATAAATTCATCTGACTCAGATTAATTACTTACGTAATAGCAAACTAGTATTAGGGCACTTAATGTACACGTGCTGTGAAATGTTCTATAGACAACACTATGCCATTTTGTGATACTGCCATTTGTTCTTAACATTCTCTTCACGAACCGAGCGTGGGATGTGTGATCATTTCCGTGTCTCCAGCCGATCTGTAATTCCTGAATTTCTCATTTATAATCAGCTGAAATACTGAAACTAATTTTCTGCAACACTGTCAGAATATCTCCAGCATTTTCGTATAGTCATCACGACAGATAGAGATAGTGACCTCCTCTGTAACCTCTCTAACCTATTTTGGGCGTCAGAAACTGGAGCAATATTCCAGCACACATCATACAAGCGTTTTGTAACAGTTATTACCAATGATGAACTGCATGTATTCCAGCATGCTACCAATGATCAGTAGACTGATAGCCTCCTGTGTTTTAACTCCGTACGCTTTCTGTTTTATCTTTAACGTGAGCCTATTGCAACATCAGTGTAAATCACTGGAAAAAGCTATTTTGTGACTGCGTCCCAAACTATATAAAATAATAAGCATTAGGTGTCACGTTGTTTCGACAGTTCATTGTTAGTATATCTGGAGAAATCAGATGGGTGTAACCAGACCAAGAAAGTCTCGTCTGTGTCCTAATACCGTGTGACACTCTCACGAGCTAGTTGAACCACGATCCTTCAGATGAACTGGGTAATTTTCTGGTTTATAAGTAATGTCTTCGGCTAACCGTTCCTGTCGCAACACCTCATAGACAGCGAGAATGCATGGATATCATTCGTGTGATATGTCGCTTTGCGCCAGACAATCCCAAAGACTTTCAGCGCGATTCAAATCTTCTGACTTTGCGTTTTCATAAGTGATTACTGCTGAGTGTTCCTTCTGACAAGCATATTTACAGCCATGTGGACAAGAGAATTGTCATCTTGGAAACTAGGGCTGGTGATGGTAGGGTCCTCATTAGGATGTAGAACGTACGCCAAAACATGGATGTCCATCAGCTGGATGTAGCCATTCTGCTTAAAGGTATCAAACAATCCTTTAGTGCGTAATGAAAATATCACAATGCCTTCATCAGCTTCCACAATACCTTACATCTAATCCTTACAGAAGATTTGGTAAAGGCTAGAAGAACAAAGAACTGTGTTCCATTCACATTTAAGCTGAAATGCGATTCATGCACCTCCAAAGTACAAGGTTTGTGTCTATTCATCGACTGTAAGTGGACACGCTAGGGTGCAGGAGTGAAAACGGTTGGCTTGCGTGTAGTTCCAGTCATGCCCCTGCAATGAAAACATTTCCAATGCGTTCCACCGGAATCCATTCAGGGCGACAGTGACCCCTTATAGCAATTTGTTCTTTATATCGTAGCATTTTTAGCCACGCCAAGAGGAATATGTTAGCGGACCCATTCCTAAGATAATGCTCAAAAATAGACGTGTAAAATCAGGCATTTCCCTTCTAGAATGAGGTTTGTTGTACCCAAAGACAGTCATATCCCTTTACCATTGCGCTTCACGTTACAAACGGCAATTTGTACAGACACTCTACTGTACTAATTATGAATTAAATATAGGTTCGCCTTTTTCCAAGTACACAATTATTATTTTCCTTTCATATCCAAACAAATTTCATCACAACTGTGGCATCTTTAATTGTTTTATCTTTCATTTTTCATTATATAAGTAAATACATATTTTAGTTAGGGTAAGAAATATATTACATCGCATTTTGAAGTTAGCTAAATAACTTATGCATTTTAGCTTTTATTTACATTGCGTGTGCTCTGTGGTGGCAAAACGAAATCAGCTATGTCATCTGCAAACATTAGGACTGTTAGGCTATCGACTGCACTGAATTTTCGTTTATAAACACAGCCTTTAAAATACATATTCCCGTAAAACAGTGCCGTATGTCCCTTTTTAGCCTTAGTGTCGCTGCGTTTGGATTTCCTGCACTGTGGCTGGTTTTTATTTGCCAGCCAAATTGGGCGTCCTCCCTTGGCGCTCGAAACATTTGAACACTGTTCCCGACAGCCGAATCAATTGTGCCCTGTTACACCTTGTTAACTGCACGCGTTTATAATTTGATTCATTGTTTAGACTTTAGAGTATTGCGTATGAACAATTGGTATATTTATTGATGCCACAAATCCAACTGAAATTTAATAGACATTAATGATCTGTGCTTTTGGTGCAATGTTCACCACAGGCTAAAACTGTACACCTTGCCAGGACTCGCACACGGATTCCCTACTTTTGCGTGCTGCGCTCTTCCTACCGTGCGTTTAGAAACTGCAGCAACAACCTAAACAACTATCCCTCGAAAGGTAATCCACAGTTTTGTTTTCAGTCAGTTGCTATTAATTACTGCAGACAATTTGCTTCTAAAACTTTCATACGTATCCGCATATACTTGTAATAAAACCATGGAACGAGGCGGTGAGACACTACACCTGCATTCCGAAGGGCGACAATTTAGATAGCCTGCTGGTCGTTCAGATTTAGGTTTGCACTGGTTTCACTAAGGCAAAAGCCGGGATACTATCTTCTAAAACAATAATTCCCCAATCCTTACTTCTCCACCCATTTCTCTCTATTTTGAGTTTGTCAGGTTTCATTTTTTGTTCACTCCGATATTAATCTGCCACATTCGATGTGTTCTATTTCGATACAGCGAGCCTCGGCTTTGAGCCAACTTAAGACACACTCTCCAGATATACATTAGTGTCCATTAAAATTCCGACGCCATGAAGACGACATGCAAGAAACGTCAAACTGATACGAAGTGCACTACATGCTTGCATTTCAGCGCAACCGCACCAAGTACGTAGACTAACATCATCAACATGCTGGATATAATGAAGGATTACGCAGCAGGTTTCTCATTCAGAAATCGCATTTGAATGTTGTTCTTTGGTGAGGGGATACATAGTGCAAAAAGGAGAGCGACTGCCAGCAAGTGTCACACTTCGACAATTGCAGGGTCTTGACCTATCTAGTATGGTTTATCGTTACGCAGTATTTGCTTCTCACGATGGTTAGAATTGCACGACTGTCATGCGAGCAACGTAGATAGTTTGAGCAACGAAAGGTACGTAGCGACTGGAAAAAAAGCGCAGGTCATTCACAGTTTCAAGAAGGGTCGTAGGACAGATAGACCTGCATCATTGACGTCAGTGTGTTGTAGAATTATGGAACGATTTATGCTCACGTACTATGACGTTTTTGGAGAACGAAAATCCCCTCTATAAAAATCAACACGCATTCTGCAAACAGAGATCTTGCGAAAATTCACTCGCTCTGTTCCTCCACGAGAGCCACAGCGCTTCAGACGTCGGCGCCCAGGTTGGTGCCATGTTCTTCGACTTCAGAAAGGCATTTGACACCGTCCCACACTGCCTTTTAGTGAAAAAATGTACAAGTTTACTGAGAACTGGACGACATTTTCGACTGGATTTAAAACTTTCTTGCAGATAGAACTCAACACGTCTCTCTCAACGGAACAAAATCGACAGATGTAAAAGTAATTTTCGGAATGCCCAAGGAAGCGTTAGTGGACCATTACTGTTTACAGTTTATATAAATTATCTAGTAGAAAGCATCGAAAACTCTTTAACGCTGTTAAATGCAGTTATCTATAACGTCGGAGGAACTGGCAGTTTACCTTGAACATAAATAAATGTAACACATGGCGCATGCATAGGAAAAGAATCCACTACTGTTAAATAGTTGGAAAAGCAGATGCCAGACTGAGATTCGTAGGCAAAATCTTAAGGAAATCTAACTCATCCACTACAGATGTGGCTTACAAGGTGCTGTTCATCAATCTGGGACCCTTACCAAGTAGAACTGATAAAAATGGTTGAGAAGATCCAACGAAGAGTGGCATGTTTCGTCACGGGATCGTTTCGTCGGCGCGAGGACGTTACAGAGATGCTTAACGGACTCCAGTGGCTAATAGTACAAGACATGAGTTGTGCATCAAACATAAGTTTGCTATTCAAATTTCGAGAGAGTATTTTCGGGAAGAGTCGGACAACATATTATTTCCTCCCATATATGTCTCGCGAAATAACCCCAACGAGAAAATTCGAGAAATTAGAGCTAATACAAATGCTTGTCTACAATCATTCTTCCCACTCACCATTCGCGTATGGAACGGAAAGGGGGGATCAGTTGGTTGTACCAAAAGTAATCTCCGCCCCACACCGTCATGTGCCTTGCTGAGTATTCATGTAGATTCAGGGTTTCCATACTCAACTCCATGCAAGAGCTCAACGATACCACGTGACTAGCACCCGAGAAGACATACGTGTTGTTTGTTCGCCCATGCAGGATCGTACAAGGCAGCAGGGATGATACACCGACAGCAATGCGCCAGACAACACTGAACGCAGGGGTGGTACCACAACAATCTTTTCAAACGAGTCTGACAATAGCATCACGATGGATGTATCCATGTATGGAGGTGCTGAGGAAAACGTTACCACGTTTCATTCATCATCGTCATACGAGCTCAGCATCCAGCATGATACTCTGCGATACCATTAGGTTCCTAATACCACTTCTGGTTCGCATAGCTCCTAATTAGGACAGCATGCGTTACACTTGTCAAGGGTGGTGGCTGTGCTGTAGCTTCGAAGTCTCCGTGACATTATCTTTCAACAAGATAACGCAAGACCACATTTTTCCCGTGTTATCCTGACCTAGCTCGATATAGAAGACGTTCTATTGTTACCCTCGCCAACACGTTTTCGAGATCTCTCGCCCACTGAAACCGTCTGGTAATGGGTTGTTGGGCGGTTGACATGCCACTACTCGGTGATCATGACGACTAATCAAATCTGGCACAGGGTTAAAACAGGGCGGAATGAGGTACCTATACCTGTCATCCAAGCTCAGTTCGATCCAGTACCCAGCCGGGTTTTGGCCATTGTTGCTGCCAGAGGTTGCAGCCCTATGTGTTAAATTTCGCACCCTGTACACACTCAAAACACCTAAAACTTTAATCGTGTATTTTTTCTGCTATACTGTAAACACAGAATAAGTAAAATTTCGTTGTTTGCTATCTTTCCTGTTGTTGGTATTTCAATGGCTTGTAGCGCACGTAAGCGAACGTTAACTATGATGTACTCACTGTTGAAATTTCTATTTATTTACTATAAGGAATCGATACACCATGTTCAATATTTAGTGATGGCTAGCGCATACAAAGTATTACGGAACATGTGTAGAATCAAGATAAAGAAGGAATAAGAAAAGGTTAGCACATCATCGAAATGAGAATTAATAAGAAAAAGACAAAATCTATGGTGATAAGTGCAAGATAAGTAAGAACAACTATAAAGCTAGGATAAGAAGATATAGAACAAGTTAGTGCTTTAAGATATAGTGGAAGCATTATCACGGAAGTCATGAGATGCAGTAAGGAGGTAAGAATGGATTTAGTAGTTGCCAAAGTGGCATTTGATAATAAGAGGAGATTTCTATGTGGGAACATGAACAAGGATCTGAGGAAGAGGTTGGCGAGGTATTTTAGGTGTAACGTAGCGTTATACGGAGCCATGACATGGACACTGAGGAAAGAGGAAGAAAGAAGAATAGAAGTATATGAGATGTACGTTTGGAGGAGGATTTAAGGGATAAAATGGGGAGACAAATTGAGAAATGAGGTGTTGGAAAGAGAGAGAAATTTTAAAAGTAATCAGGAAGAGAATACACAAATGGCTACGACATTAGATGGGAAGAGGTTTTCTACTGATTGATGCTGTGGAAGGAACATTGAATGGAAGACGAAGAAGAGGACGCAGAAGATTTCAGATAGTGAATAGTATAAGGCTAGAAAACAATTACAAGACGACGAAGAGGACAGCAAATGACAGGACTGCATGGAAGGCTGTATCTGAAGACTTGGCTTAAGGCCGCGCGCTGTGGCCGCGCGGTTAGAGGCGCTATGTCACGGATTGCGCGGCCCCCCCACCGGAGATTCGAGTCCTCCCTCGGGCATGGGTCTGTGTGTGTTGTTCGTAGCATAAGTTAGTTTAAGTAGTCGTTATATGTCAGTTGTATATTTATCTGGCAGACAACTGTCGAGTGTCTGTGCAGTATAGTGTTGTTTTGGATGATTATGGAAGAGAAATGGAATACGTGGCTGAAATCGGTGACAGCACGTAGCCTGATCCACTTGACTAAGAGTCCAGGCGGACGGTGCGACTGGCTAATCGCCATCATCAATACCATTAGTTTCTCCACCTGTGGGTCCAGAGCTTGCCGTACATTCTGAAAGCTAAAACCGTTTTACGTGTGCACCGTAGGCTGTCAGATTTTTTCAAACAGATGAAACTTTACTGTGTCCAGGTGAAATGAATAGATATCACACATACTGTAATCGTATACAGCTGGATTTTTTTTGAAAGTCAAGTTTATTCAAACTGCATTGGATTCATAGATAATTAACGCGGAGTGCGATTCACTACGTTAAGTGGAGGTCAATCTGATTTTCTCATAATTACTGCACAATGATTTTTTCACGTTGACAACAGCGTCATACCGTGTATCTCAGAATGCTGCTGATTAGGATAGACCGTTTATATACTGAGATTTTAACCAGTCCTGGTATTCGTCCTTACGACTCGCTCAATGTTACATTTGTTTCTGGTCAATCTGTGTCATTGAAGTTCACGTACACCTTAATCCCTTTAGACTCCTCCTCGCATAACCTACACTTCTTAACTTTATCTATGTGGATGCAAGTGTTAATTTCCAGCCATACGTATTAACCAGAAAGTCATCCTTAACGGGAAACGCTGTGCAGTGCTGTTTCCCCAATGAATACACATGAGGTCCTTACTGTTCAGCAGGCGATGTGTTAGTTATACAAGGGCTCCCGAGTCGTATCATCTGACGCACTTCTTATCGAGCCAAGTATAGCCTGAAGACGGACGCGACCTGTCAAGATAATCTCCAGGCCCTGACCCGCCTCAGTGAGTCTATAACAACAGCTCGATTACGAGTGTCAGAAAATTATTGAATGAGGTTTGTTGACTGCTCAGATGTCACGATCGACGTCTATGGTTCCATTCCCCAATAAATTGCTAATATTATCTGTTAATTTAGCTTATGGCGGGACACAGGATATTATTACACATTAAGCAGCAGGTGTAAAACCGTGCTACTAACAACAAATAGATGAAACATAGAACAGAAATAGTCGAAAGAACTCTCGATTAGCGTCAGGGCGTCCTTTGCATGCCTGGATATGATGCTAAGCTACACTCCAGCGAAATATATTCGATGATTTGGATGTCTCGTCGCGATTGCAAAATGGATCGCGCTTTTTTTGTTTGGTTTTTGAGAATCGTAATAGCTGTCTCCCATCTCCACTGAGAGAAATCAAAGTGTTCTGATTTATTGCGCTTGTTTAGATCGGTTTGTACTCATAGTGACGCTTGGAGGATCAATATTTGTCGCCATTTATGGCTGAGATGGATGAGATCGCCAGCGATAACAATAACTCCACACACCGCAATCAGTGCGTCCTTGGTGATATTTTTTTATATGGGCTCTACGCCATGGTCTAGGCATGTTCCTGCACTTAACGTTTTTGTTCCTAATGCTGGAAACATCATCAGATGCTATAAAGACTTAGATCGTAGTTTTAAAGCCAACTGCCTCGCCGCGTAGTTAAGAGCGGTTCTTGTGGGATCGTCGAAGTGGATGGGTGACCGTCCGGGTCTGCCGAGTGCTGTTGGCAAGCAGGGTACATTCAGCCCTTGTGAGACCAACCGAGAAGCTACTTGATTGAGACGCATCGGCTCCGGTATCGAACACTAACAACGACCGGGAGAGCAGTGTGCTGACCACCTGCCACTCTACATCCACATCAAGTAGCGCCTATCATCCGAGGATGACACAGCGGTCGGTCGGTACCGTTGGGCCTTCCGAGTCTTGTTCAGAAGGAGGACTATATTCAAACTCAAATAACTGGCTTAGTCTTTATAGCCTCTGAAATCTCCAACATCTGGAGACGTAACCTTAGGCAGGGAATAACGCTCATACTACAAAAATTATCAAGGGTTTACGTGCTGCCATCGTTGTAAACTAGTAGAACAAAGACTTCAAGCAAAACACTCACTGAACGCTAATACCATTGTCTGTGCCTAGACACATATACCGGTAGTTGCTGTGAGACGTAGAGGCTGTTACTTATCTTAATGTTGCTGCAACCAGGACAACCATGGCACCGTGGGTCAGTTTCAGATGCTCAGAAGTCATTCTCTCAGAGAGAAAACTTAAGTCACTACTTGTATTGTATGTTAACCGGGGACCTAGAAACGACGGAGAGGCTTTGTCCCCGCCGCAGCCGCAGTGGTCCACAACCCTATGACGACTACCGCAGTCCACTTCACCCCTCCGGCGCCCCACAGCGAACCCAGGGTTATTGTGCGGTTCGGCCCCCGGTGGACCCCCCCCCCCCCCCCAGGGAACATCTCATACCGGACGAGCGTAACCCCTATGTTTGCGTGGTAGAGTAATGGTGGTGTACGCGTACGTGGAGAACTTGTTTGCGTAGCAATCGACGACATAGTGTAACTGAGGCGGAATAAGGGGAACCAGCCCGCATTCGCCGAGGCAGATGGAAAACCACTTAAAAACCATCCACAGACTGGCCGGCTCACCGGACCTTGACACAGAACCGCCGGGCGGATTCGTGCCGGGGACCAGGCGCTCCTTCCCGCCCGGAAAGCCGTGCGTTAGACCGCACGGCCAACCGGTCAGGCAAGTCACGACTTACTTGCAATATACTGCAAGTCCAACAAAATGATATCCATCCGATCATTTACCAGAAAACTGCAGCGCTAATTGCAGCACATATATATTGTTTCTTTCACGGTTTCCCCACATGAAGTCCATTTTGCCCGTTGAAAATGTACATTTTCACTTACGTTAGTGCCAAGCCCACCAGGGCAACGAAACAAGTCAATACCAACGCATATTGACCGACGCAGCCTGACGAGTAATATCTCATGTACAAATTAAATACCTCTTTGGTTCAATGTCATTACAAAGTGAACTTCTTATTGGAGTTCAGAGTCGTTCAAAAAATAGTGATTTATTTCAATTATGTATTCATATATTCTGAACTTAGTATACTGCGCTAGCACCAGTTATACCTGACACAAATTTTAACCTGCACAGATAATTAATTCCCAGTGCTGTTACGGATCTGGCTCTGAGCACTATGGGACTTAACTTCTGAGGTCATCAGTCCCCTAGAACTTGGAACTACTTAAACCTAACCAACCTAAGGACATCACATCCATACCCGTAGAGTGCTGCTACGCTCGTTCGCATTCCAGGACGAACCTTTCGGGCTGTAGTGGAGTGTGCGACGTTGTGAAACTTCCTAGCACTGCGGTAAAAATATGTGCCGGGTTCGAGTCGTGTTCTGGCAGTAAGATGTAATCTGCCAGCAAGTTTCAAATTTTGCTACGTTCCTATAAAATAGCTGGACTACGTTTTCGCTGATTTACAGAAAGGTGGCATTTTGTCACAAGAATAACTTTTGGGTCTTTTTTCATTATTTAATGAACGAAACAGTTTAGATCACGCTTTTATCTATGACTGATTTCAGCTGAATTAGGGAACCTTTAGATTTACCTCTAAAATGCAGGACTGATCCTTTTCCCACTTTTCCTCTTCACTGTTGCCTTGGCAATCCTAATGGAGTGTTTTCTTCTGAACGTAGAATTTTATCTGTTGAGACTTTATTTTTGACTTTACTGTGTCTGTTGGGAATGTTTTGTAGGTTCGTTTGTTGTCGAACTGAATCACGTGTCGGAAGAAGAAAGGAAAAGCAAGATCAGGGTTTAACATCTTTTAGACGACGAGACTAAACGCAATCACGAATTGGGAAATGAAATTGGCCGTTTAGTTTAAAAAAGTAACGACTCCACCATTTGTCTTACGAAATTTAGGGAAATGACGGAAACCTTATCACTGTGAATTTTGGATGATTACGGAATGAAATAGAATGACCGTGTTGCATTATTGGCCTGGAGATTGCGTTTGGAGTAGCCTGGTGAGAATCTTTCTAGTTGACGCCAGTGTGCACATAGTGGCGAGCTGATAGACAAGGAACAGAGAACTAAAAAATATTTTAAAAAAATTAAAAAAGAATGAAAGAGAAAATAACTGAAAACTGATAGATGAAGTCACGAATTAACTTGTTATTTCTGTGTCTGTTTCGTGTTTGCTGTATTATTCTGTAATATACACGGTGACTATAATTAAAGTTAAATTTTCAAACCGCTGTAGAAATAACACCACTGGTCAGAATAACGTCAAATTGCAACGGAATATTGTCGGAGAAGGAGAAAAACGTATGACAGAAGAAAAATAAATAGTTACAAAATGTAGCAATAGATGACGCTATAAGCGTCAGAATTTAATAGTGGTCGCCTACAAATGACAGATGAATCAAATTTTGAAACCACTGTAGAAACATGCCTTAGGTGTACGTTTGACGTTAAACAAACTGTACTATTCAGTGTGCATGGGTGTACAAGTGTGATACTGTTAGTTACGTAAGCCCATCCACCACAGCAAGGTCATGTCACATTGGATGGGAAAAATAGGTTTTTAATTGTCCTGAGGCCAAAAACCGCATAAAAAGCATCGATCAAATCAAATCGGATTATTAATTTCCGTGTGACTGGCGCAAAACACGTTCAATATGCTGTCCACCGTTTTCTGCAACAAGTTGAAATCGAGAAACAGCATGTTCCACAACTGATCGAAGTGTTTCCGGGGTCACGTTCAGAATGTGTCGCGCAATGTGTGCCTTCAATGCAGCTAAATTTGCAATCGAAACACTGAACACATCATCTTTCAGATAGCCCACCAGCCAGGATGTCACACAGATTAAGATCAGGTAATCGGTACGGCCAGGCTGTAGGGGAATGGCGGCTGATAATTCTAGCATTCCCGAAATGGCGCTTCAGCAGCTGTTTAATTGGATTTACAACGTGCGGTGATGCGCCATCTTGCCCAAAAATGATCCCATCCATACAGCCACGCTGTTGGAGAGCTGGAATGACATGGTTGCGCAAAAGACATTCATAGCGCTTACCAGTGACGGTGCAGGTAGCAAGACAGGAAGCACCTGTCTCTTCTAAAAAGTATGGCACTATGATAAATGATGCCGTAAACCCGCACCACACAGTGACCTTTTCAGGATGAAGTGGTACTGGTTGATTTGCGTGTGTATTTTCCGTTGCCCATATTCGATAATTCTGTGTATTGACATATCCTGTCAGATGGAAGTGGGCTTCGTCTGTCCACAAAATCTTCCACGGACAATCATTGTCCACTTCTGTGCGAGGGAGGAATTCTAAAGCAAAGGTCTCTCTTGCTGGCAGGTCAACAGGAAGCAACTCGTGTACATGGTAATTTTTGAATGGATAGCAAAGAAGGATGTTTCGTAGGATTTTATGCACCTTGCTCAGGGGTATGTCCAATATTCGTCCAATTCTCCGTGCACTACACGTTTGCACGCCACCACTCGTCTTCTCCTGCATTGCTGTGATCACTGCTTCCATGGACGTCGAATCAATTCGTTTCTTCCCTCTACCAGGTTGAGCACCAAAAGAATCCGTGTTTTCGAATTTCCAAATCATTTTCTCTTAACTCACAGCAGCCATCGTACCAACGCCTTTTTTCAAACCTTTCAGTGTCCGGAACTTCTGCAGAGCGGCGTATGCACAGTCACCATTTTTGTAATACAGTTTTACAAGAAGAGAGCGATTCTACGTTGAGACAGTCATGGCGAACGTCGCAGACGCCAAAGGAGGAAAAGCCGTGTACCCGGCGTGTTTATACCAACTTCAATGGGTCGTGCGCATGACAGTTGTTTTCATTTACGTATTCTGACACATGCAACGCCATCTACTGGTCAATTTTCAAACTATTTTTTTTCTTCTGCCATACGTTTTCCCCTTTCTCTGATAATATTCCGTTGCTATTTGACGTCATTCTGACCAGTGTTCTGACAGCGTTTCGAAAGTTTAACTTTAATTATAATCACCCTGTATTATACAGTGCACTGAACGCTGAGGAAGTGGTGCATCATTGGAAACTGAAGGAACACTGACGGCAATGCGCAATGAAAACAACATAGATCTACGGATTGGTGTAAGGCACGGTTTCTGGCTGTCACCAATGAAGTTGCTGTTTGGAATTTTCCATATGACATTGTCTTCTCAAAGAAGCAGAACTGCGTCGGTGGTTTAAAGGAATTTTTAAGCAGTTACAACGGAAATACAGTAAGCACCGTTGCTGACTCTTTCATACTTTCACACACTGCTAAAACTAAACGCAAAACTATATGTAGCCAAGTAGCTATATGTTCTTGCACACTCGCATAACGTACACCATGTTATTCCTACTCTGTTAGGCGGTTATCTTCGTGCCGGATAGTTCTTTCCGCCTGCCGAATGTAACATGTAATGTTGGACGGAATAAGCGGGGAGCATATTGCGAAAGTTGCTATAAATACGCTGCATTCTGCCTCGAGGAAACGAGGTTGACGCCCCACGGGCTTTTCAAGACGTCTGGTGGCTAGTTGATTAGTTGGTTGGGTCTTTCACTGATCATCTTCAACATACGCACTGACAGGAACACCTGGTGTGTTGGTAGAATGAAATGGTAATATCGACAGTTTTCAGCTGCTAAAAGTGGCAAAACGTAATCATTTGGAATAAACTGTCTATAAAACTGTGCAGCATTGATATAATATCATCACGTAAAAGTAAAATATTGTGAAACAGAAGGCATAACAGATTCAAAGTTTTTATCTAATCTGCCTGACAGAAAGCAGCGGATGTTAGTTCCGTACCGACCATAACAGGCATTCAAAATTTGAAGCAATCAGACGTGGTGAACTTCATGGTTCTATTTTAGGTCTTATGTTTCTGATATACATTAATGACCTCCATTTGAAAATTTTCCCCCTTCTGCAGACGATACAAGTACTGAAATAAAGAAGTATTACCAGCCCCCTTTAACAAAACGGTTCTGGTATGTGAACACTTAGTAACGTTACTGTAGTAAATACAACACCCTGAGCAAGGTCACTTACAGTCAAGTCCGAAACAACATAGCGACTCGATCACAAACTCGGAAACGCTTTATTGGTGATGACAGACCAGTCCTCTTACTGAAGGGGTAACTTGCGAAATATCTGAAAGCATAATTGTATGGTTGGCGGCAATGGGTTTATCATTGCAGTTCTAAATAACTCAGTACATGCGATTCACTAAATGTCATAAAATTCCACAAGCTATAAAAACAGTCTTCTCAAACATCTGAATACAAAGTGTAGAAACTGTTAAGATCGTGGTCTATTTGCAGTCACAATAAAGTAATTGGAAAATCCACTGCTGAAAAATTAATAAAGCATCTTAGTTCATCTACACCCTGAAATGGCGAAAGCCATGGACAGCGATATGCTCTTATTCAGATGGCTGCAGTGTCGCGTAATCGAGGCATAAAGAGCAGTACGTTCGCTGAGCTGTCACTTGTACTCAGGTGATACGTGTGAAAAGGTTTATGACGAGGAGATGGCCGAGCGACGGTAACAATCAGACTTTGAACGCGGAATGGTAGGTAGAGATAGACGCATGGGACAGTCCATTTCGGAAATCGTTAGCGAATTAAATGTTCCGAGATCCTCACTGTCAAGAGCGTGCCTATAATACCAAATTTCAGGCATCACCTCTCGCAACAGACAACACAGTGGCCAACGGCCTTCACTTAACGACCGAGAGCAGCAGAGTTTGCCTAGAGTTTTCAGTGTTAACAGACAAGAAACACTGCGTGCAATAACAGCAGAAATCAATACGGCATGTTCGATGAACATGTCCATTAGAACAGTGCGGCGAAATTTGGCGTTAATGAGCTATGGCAGCAGTAAGAGTGACGCCTCATCGCCTTCAGCGCCTATTCTGGACTCGTGACCATATCGGTTGGATCCTAGACGACTGGCAATCTGTGGGCTGGTCAGCTGAGTCCCTGTTTCGGTTGGTGAGAGCTGATGGCGGCGCGGTCCGCACGAAACCATGGACCTCAGTTGTCAACAGTTGTGGTGGCCGAGTGGTTCTAGGTGCTACAGTCTGGAACTGCGCGACCGCTACGGTCGCAGGTTCGAATCCTGCCTCGGGCATGGATGTGTGTGATGCCTTTAGATTAGTTAGGTTTAAGTAGTTCTAAGTTCTAGGGGACATGACCTCTGAAGTTAAGTCCCGTAGTGCTCAGAGCCATTTGAACCATTTGTCAACAGGGCGCTGGTGGTGGCTCCATAATGGTGTGCTGTCTTTGCGTGGACTGGACTGGGTACTATGGTCAAACTGAGTTATTCATTGACTGGAAATATTTATTTTTGGCTTCTTAGAGAACATCTGCAACCATTCAAGCACTTCAAGTTCCCCAAACAACAATGGATTTTTTGAGGACAGCCATGCGTCATGTCACTGAGCCACAATTGTTCGCGATGGCTTGAACAACATTCGGGCGAATGATCTGATCACCCAGACCGCCCGACAAGAATCTCGCCGAACATTTATAGGAGATCACCGACAGGTCAGTTTGTGCACAAACTCCTGCACCGGCAACACTTTCGCTAGAGTCAGTATGGCTCAATGTATCTGCAGGGGACTTCCAACGACTTGTTGAGTCCATGCCATTTCGAACTGCCGCAGTACACTGGACAAAAGGAGATCCAATATGATATTAGGATCTATCCCCTGAAATTTGTCACAGTGCATTTTCAGCACTCATGACTGCTGCAAAATATAGACGATTTAAAAATGAAGAAACTATTTCATTCTGCATATGTAGATTTACTAACAAGTTATGCAGATAGTATCTTCAGAATACAGAAACATGCTGTAAGAAGTAATGAAGGATTAGCTGCAGAGACCTGTTCAAAAAGCTTTGGATTTTGACAACTATTATATGTACTGAAACTTCTTGGCAGATTAAAACTGTGTGCCGGACCGAAACTCGAACTCGGGACCTTTGACTTCCGCGGGCAAGTGCTTTTGGAAGGTGGGAGACGAGGTACTGGCAGAATTGAAGCTGTGAGGACGGGTCGTGGGTCGTGCGTGGTGCTTGGGGAGCTCAGTCGGTAGAGCACTTTCCCGCAAAAGACAAAGGTCACGAGTTCGAGTCTCGGTCCGGCACACAGTTTTAATATGGCAGGAAGTTTCATATCAGCGCACACCCCACTGCAGAGTGAAAATCTCATTCTGGAATAAATGCACTGCCTGAGAAAAAAGGGAAGGGAAGAAGAAAACGTATTGAAACATCGTGGTGAGATGGTATGTGGTGTTATTTTAGTAATTACAATTTTGAGCCAAATTAAAAAAAATACTTATCAGTATGGCGTTGCACCCGCTCTGGTGTGGGTGAATGCATTGAATCGTTTGGAAAAGGGTGTCGTAAAGCCGTTGCCTCCTCTCCTGAAACAAGCTGGCCCACAACTGTTGTAATTGGTCCTTGACAACCTGGATACTGGTTACTAATATGTTCTATCGGAGGTAATGTGGTGGTAAGTTCCTTTGGGACCAAACTGCTGAGGTCATCGGTCCCTAGGCTTACACATCACTTAATCTAACTTGAACTAACTTACGCTAAGGGCAACACACACACCCATGCCCAATGGAGGACTCGAACCTCCGACGGGCGGAGCCGCGCGAACCGTGGCAAGGCCCCCCTAGACCTCGCGGCTACCCTGCGCGGTCCGGAGGTAACTCTGGGGATCTTGGTGGCCACGGAGGTACCTCAGCATCACGCAGGTAGTTCATTAAGACATGTGCCATGTTGGTACGAGTCCTGTACTATTCAAAAGTGGCATAACGATGCTGTCGCTTTGGAACAAGGGATCCAGCATGTGCATGGCGTACCGTTCTGCCATCAGAGTTATTTCAGCCACATCAGCCGTGGCTTGAAGTCATACCCGATGGTTTCCACACCACGACGGCACGAGTAACACCACTGAGTCTCTTCAAAACGTTGAAAGAATGTGACGTCTCCCCAGGTCGCCTCCATATTCGCCGACGTTGGCCATCCGTGGTGATACAGAAGTGCGACTCGTTGCTGAACACAATGTGACACCATTCATCAGCTGTTAATGTTTCTCGGTCACGATACCGCTCTAAACGCAGCAGTTTGTGCTGTAGTATTAACGACAGCCTACACATTAGACGGTTATTCCTCAGTCTGGCTGTTACTAGTCCCCGACACAGAATGTCGCAAGGAATCCATTACTTGTTCTTGGATGCCAGGCGCACATATAAAGGAGTTACGATGTGCTTGCTGCAGAATACGTCGATCCTCTCTTACAGTGGTCAGATGTGGTCGACCGGAACTTTGGCGACGAATATTCCCACGCAGTCCAGCATCGGAATGGCTTCAGAAGAAAGAGGTCAACAACTGACCAGATATTCGCATTGCGCATGATACTTGAAAAATGTTACAAACATCAAATTAACATACACCAGCTTTATATCGACTTTAAACAAGCCTACAATAGCATCTCAAGAGTGGCATTGCGGAATGTAATGGAAGAGACTGGAATACCTAAGAAGCTCATTAATCTTTCTACGATGACCCTCAGCGAAACCAACTGAAAAGTAAAAATACAGGGAGAAATCTCCAGAGAAGTGGAAGTGAAGAAGAGACTCATTGCTATTCAACCTTTGCCTAGAAAAAGTCATAAGTCAGATAGAGTTAAATAAAGGAGGAATCTTATTTAATCGTGCATTGCAGTACCTAGCCTACGCCGACGATGTGGCATTACTCGCACGAAACACTGCTGTGCTAGGCGAGGCCTATCAACAACTGGAGAAAGATGTAAGGGAACTTGGCCTGATAGTCAATATCGAAAAGACCAATTATATGTCAATGACTAACCAACAAAACCTACCAAATCTCAGGATAGCCGACAGGAAGTTTGAAAAGGTGAGAGGCTTCAAGTACCTTGGGTCGATTATCACCGAGACAAACGACATTGGCAGTGAGGTGAAAGCCAGAATAGTAGCAGGTAACAGATGCTACTTTGCCGCATTACCCATGCTTAGGAGTTCGCTGCTATCACGAAAATCTAAAATCCTCATTTACAAAACAATTATAAGACCAGTTGTTATGTATGGTGCCGAAACGTGGACCATGACTGTAAATGAGGAAAGGATCTTCAGCATTTAGGAGAGAGAGGTGCTACGTAAAATATATGGCCCAATATATGATCAAGAAGGATGGTGCATTCGTACGAATGCAGAACTACAACACCTTTATAAAGAACCTGGCATTATCACTACCATTAAAATAAGAAGACTGCGGTGGGCAGGGCACGTGGACAGAATGGAAGAAGACAGAGCATGTAAGAGGATCTTTGATGGCAAGGATCCAGGCAGACGGCGGAAGGGACGCCCCAGAAAGAGATGGGTGGATGGAGTTGAAGAAGACATGAAAAAGCTGGGTGTCAGAGGATGGAGACGGAAAGCCATGGATCAGACAGAATGGCAGAATATTGTGATGCAGGCCAAGACCCTTCAAGGGCTATAGAGCCGAAGAAAAAGAAAGAAAGAAAGTCCAGCATCAGATCACTTGTCACATCCGAATGCCCCACAGATCTGGATACTGCACAGCTGGTCAAATGGACATTCACAATGACGCCCCTTTCAAAGACTGCAAGGTGCTTATAACGCTGTGTCACATATGAAATCTCAGTATCCCTCAGTGATCACTCAAGATCTGACTTTGTTCGCGCCCCTTATGTATCTTACCAGGCCTGGTAACAACACCAATCACGAACAACACCAACGCATTCTGGCGACAGCTCTACCAGGCACAGGGAACTGCACCTCTAATTATGCACATACCCGCCGATGGTGTGTACGTATACGAAGTTACATTGACATCTGACCGCGTGTATCAGTTTTTTTTTTCTCACGCAGTGTATATATACGGTATCCTCTTGTCATCTCAATTATTTCTCTTCTCTCGTTGTTGTTGTGGTCTTCAGTGCAGAGACTGGTTTGATGCAGCTCTTAATGTTACTCTATCCTGTGCAAGCTTCTTCATCTTCGAGTAACTACTGCAACCGACATCCTTCTGAATCTACTTAGTGTATTCATTTCTTGGTCTCCCTCCACGATTTTTAGCCTCCACGCTTCCCTCAAATAGTAAACCGGTGATCCCTTGCTGCCTCAGAATGTGTCCAACCAATCGATCCCTTTTTCTAGTCAAGTTGTGCCACAAATTCCTCTTCTCCCCAATTCCTTTCAGTACCTCCTCAATAGTTACGTGATCTACCCATCTAATCTTCAGCAGTCTTCTATAGCATCACAACAGCCAGTCCCCGAGCTGATAAAATCTTCCACCTGGTCGGGAATGGAACTCGGATCCCTACATATCAGTGAACCCCGCTGATCACTCATTTACGAGGCGAAATCTTTTTCTGAGAAAATAGTGACAGGCATGAATGTCACACTAGGCTCTGAAACATCTACAATTACTTTAAGCGGTTAACATTTGTACAGAAAAATGTCACATGGGTACACATGTTGTCAACATCCTGCTAGAGCGTATTAAATGCCATGTAGGTAAATCAGTTGGCGTTTTAAGAATCAATTAAATTAAATGGTTCAAATCGCTCTGAGCACTATGGAACTTAACTGCTGAGGTCATCAGTTCCCTAGAACTTAGAACTACTTAAACCTAACTAACCTAAGGACATCACACTCATCCATGCGCGAGGCAGGATTCGAACCTGCAACCGTAGCGGTCGCGCGGTTCCAGACTGTAGCGCCTAGAACCGCTCGGCCAACCCGGCCGGCTCAATTAAATTACTTTCTATTGGACAACTCCCTCTAGTTCATTGAAGGGTTCACGGAGATTCTTAAAATTGATATATCATTTTATTTCATAGTCAACATTACTACTGTAATGGAACGATCTTTCATATTCATAAGTCATTTCATTGAACCGAACTTTTAAAGGATGTATAACTTTTACTAATTTCTGCAGCCCAGAGGCCCCTCTGCGCAAAATCCATGTAACATGACGTAAAATAATAACGCCAGCAGTTTCTGCATTCCCGTTACGGACAAGGAAGTACTAGAGTTAAGTGAAGACAAGCCGGAATGTGTGCCTTTCCGCTTATAAGCTGGGAAGTTTGTTACCTAAAATAAGTTGTCGAGCTACCATTGAGTAGCGCACGGAACATACTTGGTATGCAGATTGTGTTGTGTTTACACGAAGATCAAATGACACAGTCCGAAACTGGTTGCATTAACGAAAACACTTCAGTTGCGGCACTGGTTGAAAATGAAATGGCTCTGAGCACTATGGGACTTAACTGCTGAGATCATCAGTCCCCTAGAACTTAGAACCACTTAAACCTAACTAACCTAAGGACATCACACACATCCATGCCCGAGGCAGGATTCGAACCTGCGACCGTAGCGGTCTCGCGGTTCCAGACTGTAGCACCTAGAACCGCTCGGCCACATCGGCCGGCGCGGCACTGGTGGTTTATTGCAAAGATTGACATAATATCCTCGGAGAAGATCTGCAGTCGTCGTAAAACAGATTTTGTTGTCCGTCTAGACTGCTTTAATTTTTTTGAATCGTCGGTTTCGATTCACATGAGCTATCCTCAGACCTGTAGATTAAACAAGTAATCAGCATATCCTGTACGATATACAACTTTCCTTTCACACCATACTGTCAGGTATAAAATATCGTTTACTGTCAATACACTGAGAGAACAAAAATCACGGGATCGTGATACACACTGAGTATACAGATGGCGCTAGCATCGCGAATACAAGGTATCAAAGGGACATCGCGTACACAAGCTATTTAAGGGAACTGCCTTGTCGGAGCTGTCAGTTGTACTCAGACGATTCATGTGGAAAAGTTTCCAACGTGGTTACGGGTGCAAGACGGGAATAACAGACTTTGAACGCGGAATGGTAGGTGGAGCTAGATACATGGGACATTCCATTTCGGAAATCGTTGGCGAATTCAATATTCCGAGATCCTCAGTATGAACAGTGTGCCGAGAAGAACATACAGGGTTATTACAAATGATTGAAGCGATTTCACAGCTCTACAATAACTTTATTATTTGAGATATTTTCACAATGCTTTGCACACACATACAAAAACTCAAAAAGATTTTTTAGGCATTCACAAATGTTCGATATGTGCCCCTTTAGTGATTCGGCAGACATCAATCCCATAATCAAGTTCCTCCCACACTCGGCGCAGCATGTCCCCATCAATGAGTTCGAAAGCATCGTTGATGCGAGCTCGCAGTTCTGGCACGTTTCTTGGTAGAGAAGGTTTAAACTCTGAATCTTTCACATAACCCCACAGAAAGAAATCGCATGGGGTTAAGTCGGGAGAGCGTGGAGGCCATAACATGAATTTCTGATCATGACCTCCACCACGACTGATCCATCAGTTTTCCAATCTCCTGTTTAAGAAATGCCGAACATCATGATGGAAGTGCGTTGGAGCACCATCCTGTTGAAAGATGAAGTCGGCGCTGTCGGTCTCCATTTGTGGCATGAGCCAATTTTCCAGCATGTCCAGATACACGTGTCCTGTAACGTTTCTTTCGCAGAAGAAAAAGGGGCCGTAAACTTCAAACCGTGAGATTGCACAAAACACGTTAACTTTTGGTGAACTGCGAATTTGCTGCACGATTGCGTGAGGATTCTCTACCGCCCAGATTCGCACATTGTGTCTGTTCACTTCACCATTAAGAAAAAATGTTGCTTCATCACTGAAAACAAGTTTCGCACTGAACGCATCCTCTTCCATGAGCTGTTGCAACCGCGCCGAAAATTCAAAGCGTTTGACTTTGTCATCGGGTGTCAGGGCTTGTAGCAATTGTAAACGGTAAGGCTTCTGCATTAGCCTTTTCCGTAAGATTCTCCAAACCGTCGGCTGTGGTACGTTTAGCTCCCTGCTTGCTTTATTCGTCGACTTCCGCGGGCTACGCGTGAAACTTGCCCACACGCGTTCAACCGTTTCTTCGCTCACTGCAGGCCGACCCGTTGATTTCACCTTACAGAGGCATCCAGAAGCTTTAAACTGCGCGTACCATCGCCGAATGGAGTTAGCAGTTAGTGGATCTTTGTTGAACTTCGTCCTGAAGTGTCGTTGCACTGTTATGACTGACTGATGTGAGTGCATTTCAAGCACGACATACGCTTTCTCGGCTCCTGTCGCCATTTTGTCTCACTGCGCTCTCGAGCGCTCTGGCGGCAGAAACCTGAAGTGCAGCTTCAGCCGAACAAAACTTTATGAGTTCTTCTACGCATCTGTAGTGTGTCGTGACCATATATGTCAATGAATGGAGCTATAGTGAATTTATGAAATCGCTTCAATCATTTGTAATAGCACTGTATTTTAGGCATTACCTCTCACAACGGACAACGCAGTGACCGACGGCCTTCACTTAACGACCTAGAGCAGCGGCGTTTGTATAGAGTTGTCACTGCTAACAGACAGGCAACACTGTGTGAAATAAGCTCGGAAATCGGGGTGGAACGTACGACGAATGTATACATTAGGACAGTGCGACGAATTTTGCCGTTAATGGACTGTGGCAGCAGACGACAAACACGAGTGGCTTTGCTAACAGTACGACATCGCCTGCATAGCCTCTTCTGGACTCGTGACCATATCGGTTAGGCCCTAGACGACTGGAAAACTGTAGCCAGGTCAGATGAGTCCTGATTTCAGTTGGTAAGAGGCGATTGTAGGATTCGAGTGTTTCGCAGATCCCATGAAGCCATGGGCCCAAGTTGTCAACAAGACCTTGTCCAAGCTGGTGGCGGTTCCATAATGGTGTGGGCTGTGTCTGCATGGAATGGACTGGATCCTTTGGTCCAACTGAACCGATGTTTGACTGGAAATGTTTATATTCGGTACTTGGAGTCCATTTGCAGCCTAGTGCATCCTAAACAACGATGGATATTTTATGGATGACAGCACTTAATGTCACCAGGCCAAAATCGTTCGCTATTGGTTTGAAGAACCTTCTGGACAATTCGAACAAATGATTCGGCCATCCATGTCGCCCGACACGAGACATAAAAAAGGTCAGTTCCTGCACAAAATCCTGCACCGGCAAGGCTGCCACAATTATGGGCGGCTATCGAGGCAGCAATGCTAAATATTTCCAACGACTTGTGGAGACCCTGCCACGTCCAGTTCCTGCACTACATCTACATATACATCTACATTTATACTCTGCAAGCCACCCAACGGTGTGTGGCCGAGGGCACTTTACGTGCCACTGTCATTACCTCCCTTTCCTGTTCCAGTCGCGTATGGTTCGCGGGAAGAATGACTGCCGGAAAGCCTCCGTGCGCGCTCGAACCTCTCTAATTTTACATTCGTGATCTCCTCGGGGGGTATAAGTAGGGGGAAGCAATATATTCGATACCTCATCCACAAATGCACCCTCTCGAAACCTCGACAGCAGGCTACACCGCGATGCAGAGCGCCTCTCTTGCAGAGTCTGCCACTTGAGCTTGCTAAACATCTCCGTAACGCTATCACGCTTACCAAATAACCCTGTGACGGAACGCGCCGCTCTTCTTTGGATCTCTTCTATCTCCTCTGTCAACCCGACCTGGTACGGATCCCATACTGATGAGCAATACTCAAGTATAGGTCGAACGAGTGTTTTGTAAGCCACCTCCTTTGTTGATGAACTACATTTTCTAAGGACTCTCCCAATGAATTAATTTTATATGATCATTCCACTTCAAATCGTTCCGTACGCATACTCCCAGATATTTTACAGAAGTAACTGCTACCAGTGTTTGTTCCGCTATCATATGATCATTCAATAAAGGATCCTTCTTTCTATGTATTCGCAATACATTACATTTGTCTATGTTAAGGGTCAGTTGCCACTCCCTGCACCAAATGCCTATCCGTTGCAGATCTTCTTGCATTTCGCTACAATTTTCTAATGTTGCAACTTCTCTGTATACTACAGCATCATCCGCGAAAAGTCGCATGGATGGTTCAAATGGCTCTGAGCACTATGGGACTTAACATCTATGGTCATCAGTCCCCTAGAACTTAGAACTACTTAAACCTAACTAACCTAAGGACATCACACAACACCCAGCCATCACGAGGCAGAGAAAATCCTTGACCCCGCCGGGAATCGAATCCGGGAACCCGGGCGTGGGAAGCGAGAACGCTACCGCACGACCACGAGATGCGGACAAGTCGCATGGAACTTCCGACACTATCTACTAGGTCATTTACATATATTGTGAAAAGCACTACGCTGGGCAAAAGAAGTCCGACACGGTATTAGAAATTATGTCATGACTTTTGTCAACTCAGTGTATATTCCCATTGATAAGCTGCTGAATGCAACTATATTCAAAATATTAATAAAGCAAGTCCAGTTTAATTAGTCGTTATGTAACATCAAGTAAAGTATCGAAACAGTTAATCGTATTGATGGGTTCACAAAGAGGCGTCTAAGCGGGAGTATTTATTACCTCGTTCATATTGACAAATTTCACATTTGTGTGTTTTGCGTCTTTCGTGTATCTGTTCGGTGTGATTACCATGAGTGTTTAGAGAAACACACTGTCAGAAATGAAAATTGTTGTACCATGAAGCGCCAGTTCTGTATGTATCAAGCTTTGTGTATATATTCATCACATAACAAGTATTAAATGGACAAACTTTCATTCCATTTAGACCTGTTGTCCATCATCATCAGTTTGAGATGTGACCCCTATGGGCACGAATATGTCTACTAAATACCACCTTGAGGAATTTCTTGTTATGGCTGACATACTCGTATATGCTGCGTCACTTGAGGAAGATTGCTGGCTGGAGACTGGGATGAAAGTTTATGTCTACCCATCGCGTCTGTGAAATGCTTAATGGGTGATAAGCCAGAGACGATCGCGTCTGTGACATGCTTTATGGGTGATAAACCAGAGACCAGGCATGCCAGTCAAGTATTCATAAATTCCTCAAAACGTGTGTGGTGTGAACTGCATTGGTCTTGCATTATCCTGTTGGAGTATGGTAATTGGTACCCAGGTCATGAACGGTCTGACAACAGGGTTTATCATGAAAGGCTATGGGGGCATGTCGTGAACCGTGCTTGGATAGCTGTCAGTAGAGCATTTCCCGGCGAAACGCTAGTCCGGGTTTGACACACAGTTTTAATCTGCCGGGAAGTTTCAAATCAGCACAGACTCCGCTGCAGAGTCAGAATTCATTTTGGAAGGTTTACCATTCTTACTACGTATTGGCGATCATTTGGCCTCCCTTCAACAATTACGAATCGGTCGTACTGCCATGTCTAATAGCTCCCCAGGAGAGGCGTTGGGCATCAAGATGTAGTTTACTGATAAAATTCCGATAGCGTACGTTCCTATAAGAGTCAGCTAATATGGTGCTGCCAACTACACACATTTCACGGAAAGATCATGAAGGAAAAATTAGGGACATTTGAGCTCTCAAGTATCATTCTTCCCATTTACCATTTGCGACCGTAACAGGAAAGAAAGGGTGGGCATACAAAACGCACCCTCCGCCACATACCAAAATGTGGCTGTCGGAATACACATTTCGTCGAAATCTGGAGAAAAATAACGGTAGTCTTTAACCAACACAGAGAACATGCTAGTTTTATGGGAGGATATGATGTGATGGGCCACATTACAATTGCAAACAATTTTATAGAAAGGGTGTAAACCACGAGTTCGTGTTGGGTCTATGCATGTTGAGAACGCATTTGACACGGTTTAGACAAAATGTAAATCAAAGAATTGATTTCTGTGCGCGTAAATTCATTAAGGAGCTCCTGCAATACCGCTGCGCCTGTGCGCACAAAATTAATACCTTTAATTTAAAAAAAATTAGGGATGATAGCTACACGTAATGAGATCCATTTTTTGCAGCATTTAAAGAGATTTTCAAATCGCAAAACTGCAATGAAAAGGAATATAAACATCAATGGAGAGAGAGAGAGAGAGAGAGAGAGAGAGAGAGAGAGAGAGAGAGAGAGAGAAGTCCGAACACGTGGCATCGCAACTTCGACGTTGTCGGCTGAAGGCTCAGTGTCTCCACCTTTCTAATTCACGATAGTGCAACACCGTACAAGGCTGTGAAACACCCGCATTACTTTAGTTGCAACAAGAAATATGGGAGGAAATAAATAGGATCCTTCCACAGCAGTTACAGTGTTGTCGGAAGGCTCAAACAACTTCTAGTTGGTATGCCCTTTACCACATATGAGGCAGGCACAAAATTTGGTCCTGCTGTTGTTCCTGAGATAGGAGAGTATTCGATGCTCCTGAGACTGTTGTTGTTTCCTGCAGCGCTGTGTTTATCAACACTATATAATTATGCTATAACCTGGCATATACGTATTAGGATGGTCATTATTTTTTTGAATTTCACTTTTCTTCACCAACCCCCCCCCCAGTTCTTTTCCTTTTGTTTTAAGAAGAATTTTAAAACTTATTTTGTTGAAACTGAAGACGAGGAACTCGAGCCGCTGTGGCCGACAACTTGCATCATGCCACTATGTGTTGTTTATTACTCCTTATACGTGCGCTTGACTGCTGTTGGTTGTTAATAGTCCGCTGGAATCTTACATTAATTTCAATTTACGCTGTGTGATATGTCACCTTAAGATTTTTCGTAACCTGTTTAGCATTAACCTAGGAAATGTGTGCCTTCCAAGAAAAAGGAATATTTTTTAAGAAATCTAAATCTTTGCTTAACTTCTTCAACAGTTTCAGTGAACTCGTCACTCCGCTTCAGAGTGAAACTTTCATTTTGGAAATATCCCCCAGGATGTGGCTAAGTCATGTCTCCGGTATATCCTTTCTTCCAGGAGTGCTAATCCCCCACAAGTTTCGCAGGAGAGTTTCTGTGAATTTTGGAAGGTAGAAGATGAGGTACTGACGGAAGTAAAGCTGTGCAGAGCGGCCGTGGATCGTGCTTGGTTAGCTCAATCGGTACAACACATTTATGCCAAAAGCAAAGGTCTTGAGTTCGAGTCTCGGTCCGCCACATAGTTATAATCTACCGGGAAGTTTCATATCAGCGCACATTTCACCGCAGAGTGAAAATTCCATTCTGGTGTATTATAGCGGTCAGACATACGCATTAGTAGGCTTATTTTGCATAAAACTCATTTAGGTTCTAGAATGCGTAATATTGTAGGACGATAAACCAATGTTTCGACCACTTTTCTAGATCCTGATAAAGCCGATTTTCAGCAGAGTTCAAACTCTTGGTGGGTAATATACACCCTGCTGAAGTCTATCTGCGATACAGGGCGAAATAGGCCCTACTGCATCATCATTTTACGATATGACGTGGTTCACAAATAAGAATTTTATAGAAACCTATTCAAGGCGCGAAGCCCGCTAACATAACCGAGCAAAAGTTTCTTATTCGAAAATAACCAAATGTACGGTAATTTAGTGTTGAGCTTAAATGTTGGTACACTGATTAAACAAATAACACATGAGCCAAATAACATTTGAGCAGCAGACACCGAATAATACATCGTCTCGGCAGGACGTGAAGGAAGAAGCAGAGTTGTCCACGACGAATCGCTGGCGTGGTGTCAGCAACTCATGCGCCAGCAGCCAAATGAATGAGATAGCAGCAGCAGTGCACCGCAACGCTGGCGGCTTCGCGTTTTGCAACGATGCTGGCACGTGCCTTGGAGACCAGTCTTAGTCATCAAAGATCGTTAAAATAAAAAAAGCTACAGTTTTCCACGTTGGCTCAGGTGGTATTTTGTTAAATGATAGACTTAAGGTACGTTTACACTGGGATACATGTATCGCGACATGTATGAGCGACATGTCAATTTGACATGTCGCGATACATCACCTCATACAAAAATTCACGGAACTTGTATGCGGACCCTCGAGCTCATACATGTCGCGTATACATTTTGTATATCGCTTTTTGGCCATATACGCGACATGTATGAGCGACATTTGAAGAACTCGCGCATGCGCAGTACTATCATTTCCTGTCGTCTTGTCGACTGCCGCTTATTTCGACGATTAGCGTATGCGTAGTACCAGGCTCTTTGGCGGCTGTTTGAGTTTTGAAGGTGCCGACTGTCGTTTCGACGTTAATGTATCTGCATAAAATATCAAAAAGTGCCATATGCAACATTATTCTTCGTGTTTGCGAGGCCATTGTGCAAGTTTTATCCCAAGAAGTGAAGGTAAAAGTTTTATATATATCAGAGTATGTCATACATTAAATAATTTTTTCATGCATCTGGCACGTATATCAATGTTTTGCTGTTATTCCGGCGGCCTTGCGTGATAATGTTGACAACGGATGCCGACAATCGTGTGTGAGACGTCGGCATTAGCAATCGCGCGACAATGCAAATGTTTTGTCATGAAATCTTCGTTTTACGAGGAATCCCCAGTGGCTAAAAAACGGAGTGTTACTGCCAACTGATCCTCTGGTGGAATCGCTTCCCGAAAGTTTGTGTTGGTTTTGGACACAAGAAGAGCCACAAGTGATAACAAACCGCGGAAATCCTCCATACTCATCCTAACATAATTTCTAAAATATGGCGTTAATTCGCGAGAAACTCTCTGTGCCACCATCTACGCTTCCTCCGCTTTTTCTTCCTATCATCTTCCAAAAGAGCAAGTGTATCAGCACATAAAAATGTGAAAACTTCCAAATCGTCGTCGGAAGCCATCGCACAGTGATACATATCAACCAGTGTAAACGCACGCTCATACATGTATGAGGTTGATACTTGTCAACTCATACAAGTCGCGATACATGTCGCAAAGTCGTATATACATGTATCTCATACATGTGCCGATACAAATCGCAGTGTAAACGCACCTTTACATCAACATTTTCATCGCGTCCTCGTACCCCTAAATGTTGACAATATGGTTCAGCTTTCGACATGATGGGAATGCATTGCTGCTAATTCGGTGACATTTATAGCTATTGTATTTAATGAATTCATTTACAAAAAATTTCCATAACTCAAGGGAAAACCAATAAAACAACAATAAGCCATATACGTATCCAGCGACTGTGGCAGAATTTGTCTACTTTCTATGGCACGTGGCTTGGTACAAATAAAAAATTATAACACGACTCCGGACACTGAATTAGTTTTAGGAAGTAGAATATCTTTGAAGCGTAGAAACGAGATGTCGGTTTAATACAATACTTTGAGACCGCGGCGCGTAATTTAGCGCTCCTTGCGGTGCCACTCTGTACTATTAAGTGCAAAATTTTGGAATTCATTCCGTGGTACCGTAATTTTATAAGCGAAATAGTACATGTATGAATTTGTAAGATACGCTGTTACTGAATATCTTTTCGAAATCATGCCTAACATTTGCACGTCGTGTAACAGCGCACACGAAAGCAACTAAACTACGAATATATCTTTCTTTCGAGTGAGGACTGTTGAAAAAATTATCTGTTAGTGATTTTGTCCCTGTTGAACACCTCGGCTACTTGAAAGGTGCGATAAGCAATAACATCTCCGCTATTAAGTGCCTCCAGATCTGCGACGGCCTTCATTGTATCTCCTGAATAACGAACACTGCTGCAGTTCAAATGGTTCAAATGGCTCTTAGCACTATGCAACTTAACTCCTGAGGTCATCAATCTCCTAGAACTTAGAACTAATTAAACCTAACTAACCTAAGGACATCACACACATCCATGCCCGAGGCAGGATTCGAACCTGCGACCGTAGCGGTCGCTCGGTTCCAGACTGTAGCGCCTAGAACCGCACGGCCACTCCGGCCGGCACTGCAGCAGTCATCCAACCATTACCATGTTGATATTTTATCATTCTGCTCCCGAGTAAAGTTAAGAACACATCCGCAAAACACGGACGGCTCTTGCAGAACCAACTTGCGCTCCAACGTTACTACTCAAGGTCACTTTTATATTGTCAATGAGCTTATACAACGTCTGGTGGGAACGCCTAAATCTCGTCCTGTACTGTGACATCTCCGTTCGCCGTCCAGTGCTGTTGCACGTGAAGCTGCACTACTACTGACGCCGTCTTTCCAGAGCAGAAGGAACTCCCACGTGTTTAACTTTACGTGGACATTTGATTTAGTACATATTTTACGCAAGGTATCGTACTTCCCAAAACACGGCGGAGAGGTGTTCAGTTTGCTTCACTCTGTTCGGGGGGTTGCCTCTCTATAGTGTTCTCTCTCAATAAGTACAAGTAACGAAAATATGATAAGTAATTAGAGGCGGTTAATCCATACAGCACGTGGTAACTCGTGCCATAGGCCCCAACTCGCACAGCTGAGTTTTTCCACTGAAGATTAACCGTAAGCAGTCCGGAAATAAAAACAGTATTGCTGTCTAGGGCTATGTGCGCGCGATCATCCGGTCTACGGACGTTAAAGTAACCTCTGGCGTGCCACAGGGGAGTGTTACGGGACCATTGCTTTTCACAATATACATAAATGACCTAGTAGATAGTGTCGGAAGTTCCATGCGGTTTTTCGTGGATGATGCTGTAGTATACAGAGAAGTTGCAGCATTAGAAAATTGCAGCGAAATGTAGGAAGATCTGCAGCGGATAGGCACTTGGTGCAGGGAGTGGTAACTGACCCTTAACATTGACAAATGTAATGTATTGCGAATACATAGAAAGAAGGATCCTTTATTGTATGATAACATGATAGCGGAACAAACACTGGTAGCAGTTACTTCTGTAAAATATCTGGGAGTATGCGTACGGAACGATTTGAAGTGGAATGATCATATAAAATTAATTGTTGGTAAGGCGGGTGCCAGGTTGAGATTCATCGGGAGAGTCCTTAGAAAATGTAGTCCATCAACAAAGGAGGTGGCTTACAAAACATTTGTTCGGCCTATACTTGAGTATTGCTCATCAGTGTGGGATCCGTACCAGGTCGGGTTGACAGAGGAGATAGAGAAAATCCAAAGGAGAGCGGCTCGTTTCGAGACAGGGTTATTTGGTACGCGCGATAGCGTTACGGAGATGTTTAGCAAACTCAAGTGGCAGACTCTGCAAGAGAGGCGCTCTGCATCGCGGTGTAGCTTGCTGTCCAGGTTTCGAGAGGGCGTGTTTCTGGATGAGGTATCGAATATATTGCTTCCCCCAACTTATACCTCCCGAGGAGATCACGAATGTGATTCGAGCGCGCACGGAGGATTTTCGGCAGTCGTTCTTCCCGCGAACCATACGCGACTGGAACAGGAAAGGGAGATAATGACAGTGGCACGTAAAGTGCCCTCGGCCACACACCGTTGGGTGGCTTGCGGAGTATAAATGTAGATGTAGACGTAATTCAAAAGCGATGGAAATAAAATACCATCGACAATAAATTGTGTCCATTTTCGAACGCTCGTCATTCTACGTCATTTAATAACGTTTTACTTACTATAAATTGGTACGAGAGATTCATCTGTACGTTCTGTTCCACTCTTGTCTACTGTGCATTATTACAAACTTGCGATGCAGTATAGTTGACAGACTATGTGCTTTACAAAGTTAACAAACAACAGCAAAAAATCACTTGTTGATGTAGCTCATAGTACAGTTGGCGAAAGATTATCATTGGCACCTGGCAGAGCCGTTGCTAGTTTCCATCTACAAAGCCAAAGGGCTTCAGGTGAAAACGATAGTCGCCTATAGGGCTACAATTCAGCGGCGTTGCGCGGTTCGTGAGCGTTGCCATAGAAACATATACAAAATCGCACTGTGTGATTAGTTGAGATAGACGCGCAAACCAGGTGCGCCAAACCCATTTCAACTGTCAGAGAGAAATTCTCTCACCCAATTCTGTAGCAGCTAACGTTGTAGGCCGCCAGGTGAAGTCGGACAACGAGAATACTCCGAAAGACTTGACAGCTGTTCGTTTGGTTTAAGCTTAATGATAATCTAGTTCTCTTAGGCCTACTTCTGTTTTATGTTTCTTTCATCTACAGTGTGCCTGTATAATACATTCATCTATCATGTTTCAACGGATCTGTTAAGTCATCTTGATTTAATGTTTAATACATTCAGATACGTCGGTATGCTCATTCACTCCTGCTGAATGTCGTAATGTTAGGTTGTCAGCTTCCAGAGTTAGATCAGGCCCACCTGACAGGTGTCTCATAAGGTTTTGCTGTGCGGCACAGCACTTCAGACTGCGTCACGAAATTTTGTTTTATCCAGAGGTCTAAGCAACATGAGTTTTTAGTATGAAGCATTCTAACGTGAGCTGTAATTACTCGTATTTTCAAGCAATTTTGAGACTACAAGATAGCGCCTGCAACAGCGGTAATTCGAATGATGGTAAAAACTCGGAACAGAGCTTACACTAGTCTTCCAACTCACAGAGTATGTGCCCCAAATTCGAACGACTAGGACCGAATAAAACCTAGGTATTTGACAATATGAAGATTTGTCCAGTCTTCCAGTGCTGTTAACTAATGTGCATACCATCTATTAGTGCTTAAATTGGAGAAATTAAGTTTGATGTTCCCTTCACAAAAGTGCTAGTCTAGGGCTCACTTCTGGAAAAGGAGGGAGGGAATCACAGTTTGATACTGCACCCCCCCCCCCCCCCCCGCCCCCCGCCATTTTCCAAATATAACTTACATTACCATCACTTTTAACGGACCACAAACGCCAAAGATTTTAGAAATTATTTCAATATATTATTATTATATTAAAACATTTCGTATCATTTGTTTGTATCGGTGTTTGATACTATTAGATCAGAAGTACCCTGACATCCTTATCCAATGCGAATTGGCCGCTATATATCAGGTGAAGCGGACCAACACCGACTCAAAGGAAGGCCTCGTCGCTTGTTGGTGACGTCACGTCAGCTAGGCACGGCGAACGCCAGTCTGTTGCAGGCAGAAACGCCTGGGGGTGCTTATCACTATAAATCTCTTATTTTTGGACAAAATGTTTGGCATTGTTTTGGAGTCTGCAGTTTTATTTAGATGAAAGATTTTCTTACTATTGTAAAGCTGCAAATGAAGATCATAGTTCTGTATTACTGTCGAAACAAACGTAGATCAACATGAGAAGATGCTTTGCCCCATTGCAAGCTTCGGAAATTTTACATTCAAGTAACTATATTTACTTGATCCATTTTGTTATCGAATCTTATCCCAACCCCCTTACAATTAACTCGTTTGTTTTATTTATTTTCGTTTGACACCGTCACTGGAAATGTGAACTAATTTACATGTGTAAATGTCCAACTGTTGCCAGTCATTAGATTACAGTCGTTTTCAACGAAAGGAATTCTAAACAGGAAACAAAATAGCTTCATACATCGAAAATACTGCTGAGCTTAAACTTTTTTAAACATGCACATTAGAAAAGATAAATATTCCCCTCTTGCAACTGAAAGGAGAAACTTTATAAGATAAAAAAATTTTATTTGATAAAACAAGTATCTCTCTTTTGCCTCTTCTTCTGTCCCCCACCCCCTCCCCCAGCGCGTACAATCGCAAGATATTTCATTAACCCTCAGTGCTCCTCACCCCATGTCAACCAAGATACCTAAAGAAGAGGACCAATATGTTCACAGTTTCTTGTAAAGGCAACTCAGTGCAAAAGTAACTTCCTCAGATTTACAAATAAGGTAAAGAAGCACGAATGCTGTTGCTGCTGGACCATGAAGTTGTTTTTGTATGTCAGTCCTTCAAACAGGTGGAAATTTAAGTTCAGGAGTACGCTATTTGTTAAGAAGTGTAATGAATTGCACAATTAATTGACTGCAGAAATCTCTCAGAACATTGTGTGTTGGTCAACTACCGCCAATTGTTTCACATTTTCCTGTGTCAGAGAGGGGGACACCACCATTATGAGCATGCCTGCAACAGACCTGGCGTTCGCCGTGCCTAGCTGACGTGACGTCACGAACAAGCGCCGAGGCCTTCCTTTGAGTTGGTGTTGGACGGATCCGCCAGTACGGTAGGAGAGGAGGTGGGGCTTATTGTCTTGTCAGTAGAGAATTTCTAACAGCAGAATGGGTCAAGTAAAAATGTTGTATCGTTTCCACCGACACTCGGAAAAGATAGTCTTTCCGTTATTTTATTTCTTAGTTGAGCATCTGTCCGTTTCTGTTTTGCCTTCCCTCACGTCCTGTGATTTACGGGCTCCAGCTGTGGACCCACGATCGGTGTCAGATTTTCTGGCAGCAGATTTTGTCAACCAGTGAATGGGCATCTTGGCTGGAATGTTTTCTACAGCCAGTCAGGTCGCAAACCAGTTCACGTGGGTTAATCCTCAGGAACGAAACTGTTTTAGTTCAAGTTTGTAATTTTTAAAGTTTCTAGCCATTTTTAAGATTCTCAGTTCCCATGATACTCTGTTCTCCGTAAATCAGCTGAAAAATTTAGAAATTTATGCACTGCTGTGCAAAACTTACAGGCGAGCTAAATACAACAAAAATGGTTCAAATGGCTCTAAGCACTATGGGACTTAACATCTGAGGTCGTCAGTCCACTAGACTTACAACTACCTAAACCTAACTAACCTAAGGACATCACACACATCGATGCCCGAGGTAGGATTCGAACCTACGACCGTAGCAACAGTGCGGTTCCGGACTAAAGCGCCTAGAACCGTTCGGCCACAGTGACCGGCTAGATACAACAACATAACGTATCGGCAACTCGATGGAAATAATTGGAAGTGCTGAAGCATGTTGCCAGACGTCTCCCAGTCGTGCACAGTAAACTGGACGTCACATGCTGGGAGGTCAGCCTGGTTATAGCACCAAATGGGGCTGGCCCCGCATCACAGCGCAGTCGTGAGTACGGTAAAAGACACTGAGTGTCAATCAGCGAAAGCGGGGTGCACTGTCGCGGGATTCTTCATTACAACATGTTCTGGATACAACATCTGGGTGATTTCACATGGGGATGAATTATCGGGAAACTGGAAGAAGGACGAAGTGTGATATTTGTAGCCCAGGAGTTTGGTATTGCTCACAGCTTCGTTTCACATGCGAAGAGGTGGGCAGCCATAGTCAACTATAGAAGCAGAAGACCACTACACCGTGCAAAAGGCAAGAAGGGACACACATCGGACAGAGGGTGCAATTTGCAACCACATTTTAAAAAGACTGCAAGGCACAGAGTCTTACACTCAACAGCAATAAGGGAACTGCAATCGTCTCTTTGCTCGACTACCAATATGTGTTCCATTGACATCTGTACATCGGCGGCACTGTTTGCAATGTTGCCAAGATCGTAGGGACTGGATAAATGAGAAATGGAGCCACATGCTCTTCTCAGACGAGAGCAGATTCAGTCTCAGTAGTGACTCTGGCCATAAGCTCATATGGCGAGAGGTGGAATCATGTAATGCAGCCAGGAACAGTGTCAAACATAATCATTTTTGTAGTGCAGTTGTTATGATGTGGGGAGGCATAATGTTGCAGGGACGTACTGACTTCCAAATCTTTGACCACAATACACTCACCATCAATGTTATTGTAACACTGTACTCCTTCCCTATGTGCATCTTTTCAGTGGTGGATTCGGCCCTGATCTCAATGTTATGGATGACAATGTGCGACCACATCGAACAGCTTAGATGGAGGAGCTCTTGGAATGACAGGGTATTCGGCGAAGGTACTGGCCTCCCTGTTCCCCCAAGTAAAATCCCATCGAACATGCGTGGGATATGCTATGGAGATGTATTACAGCAAGTCCGCATACACCAATGACCATCCGACTGTGGTGGTAGAGGAGTGGAGTGTCTTACCACAAGAACTCTTTACCAGTCTTGTGGCCACTGTGGAAGAACTTTGCAGAGGAAGCATTGCCATTTGTGGTGAACACACATCCTATTAAGAGCCATATCCCATCTTCTGTAATGTCCAAGGGAAAAACGTAATCATCGTGACTTCAGAGTAATTGTTGTCCTCTTATCCTTTAATGAAAGTGTCATTTCTGTTCGTCTCATTGTGTATTTCATTGTTACCTTCTGTACCATATTACAGCAGTTCTTTCTTCAGGGTGTCCCAAAATAATGTATACACTCTTTGAAACTGAACATCTCTTTAATGAAAGGGGTTAGAAATGCAATTTTAGTGGTGTTAGGTGTCTCATGGTCCGTCTTAAGGTGGTGAAGGTTCAAACTGGTGTCCGTCCATCGCAATACACCGTCAACAATGACTTATGACTGAGCGACATGCCAACTTTATTGTTTCCAACGGAATAGCATCACAGACTTGCTCAATTTGCTCTGTAAGATCATCCAGTGTGTGTGATCCCGCAGTGTAAACTGTGTTCTTGAGAATACCCCACAGAAAGAAGTCTAGAGGAGTTAAATCTGGAGATCGAGAGGGATACTCCATACTCCCTCTTTGTCCTATTCATCTGGCGGGGAATGCAAGATTGAGAAATGCCCTTACATCCAAGTGAAAGTGAGATGGCACCCCATCCTGTTGAAAATAACCATCTTCATTTCCAAACACAACACTAAGACCAGGAGTTATCATTTCCAACATTACCAAGTACGAGTCGCCTGTAACAGTGTTGTCAAAGAAGTACGACCCGATTAACACTCTAGAAGACAGACCGCACCAGACTGTTACTCCTGGTAGATTAACGTGCCTTTGCTCGGTTATGTATGGATTCTCCCTGGCCCAGTACACGCAATTATGGCGGTTAATTGGATGGCGCTGAGGTGGGGTGCTGTGGAAGTATACTGATGTCAGACGCTGTGTCAGTCAGGAAGTGGGTGTTGTCTAAAACGTCTGTGACAAAAATGCATCTACCTCCTATTGGGGTAGTCATGGTCAGAAGGCAACTTGTAACACAGTGGGCGAGTGCGTCTACTCCTGCCCACAGGCAGAATTTGGACAATTTTTGTGCCTTGTGCATCATATGTTCAGCGGTATCACCATGCAGCATCAGCATTGTCCAATTCAGCCATGGTTGTTAGTTGTGACAGCTGAACATTGATAGTGCTGGGATGGTTCAGCCATCATGCTGTAGCAATTGTGGTGAACCAATGTTGTGGTGTGGCGTGGTGGTTGTCCTAATACATGTGGGCATATATTCTTTTGGCTAATGTGATCTGTCTTCGGCTGGTTGCTGCTCATGGGCTATCAGCGATGTCTGGACCAGAGTTGGCAACTGTATGAACCAGGTAGCTCACAAAGTGTGAGCATTAATGACCTCTGTGTCAGTCAAGTACCGAAGGTAGCACCATGGTTTTGATGGAGTGCTATCATCAAGGCATGCATCGTACAGCACTTGAGACAGTTTTTGTTCCAGTGGGTGTGTGAGTTTTCTCTGAATTACTCGTTTCAGTGTCTCATGTGTATTGGAGGATGGTGGTGACAGGATGACATCACTTGCTAGTTTGGTGTGCTGACCTCAGTGACACAGCAGAGCGATGAATTTTTCTGAATTGTCTGTAATGTCTTGGCGTGCAAAAAATGTTCAGCTGTAGCAAACCATAACATCATGTCATCTGTGCAGAACGGCGGGAACTTATGTTTGGCCTTGTGAGGAGGCATGGTGTGCTCACACCTTACATGCGTGTCGCATGTTGTGGTATATAGTTGCTGTGCCGTCCGTTGGAAAGTGGCTGTGGTGTGATGGCAACATGGTGCCATGATTGTTTGTCAGTTGCTGCTGCTATGTCTTGATATGAAATGCCGCCTAATGTGAGTCCGTGGAAGCTTGAAATGCAGGATAAGAACCATGGCTGACTGGTGAAATTATGCCGTTGAGGATGGCGCTAGTGGTAATCACCATCAGATGGATGCCGATTGACAATGTGAGAGTGGAAACCCATTATTGTTGTGGTTGTTGTTGTTGTTGTTGTGCATCAGCAGTGTGGTGGTCAGTCAATGGTTTGTCCCTTGAAATTTTCTATACAGTGAGAACTCGTGTTAATGTATACATGGAGCACTGATGTATTGTTCCTATTGTAAAAACTGTATTGTTGCAAATTGTTACTGTCAACACACAATATGCACTAGTAACTTGAGGTTGATCAAAATTTTCACTCTGTCACTAGCCAATGTTGCTTCATACATCCGCGATGCTCGCACCAGTGTATGTCGAATGTTTGGCGAGATGATGTTGTATTAAGTGTCTCATGGATGCGGATGATCATGATCACGAGCATCACTCACGTATTCATGACTCGGGGTATCAGTGTGATGCACTTTCACATTCTAGATGATACAATAATGAATTATTACCAACCTGCATTCTGTACACACAGTTTTATTTCCACTTAGTAAACTACATAGTATCTGTTTGATATGAAAGGTAAAATAGTCCTTCATTCGGATCTCCGGGCGGGGACTACTCAGGAAGACGCCGTTATCAGGAGAAAGAAAAGTGGCGTTCTACGGATCAGAGAATGTCAGATCCCTTAATCGAGCAGGTAGGTTAGAAAATTTAAAAAAGGAAATGGATAGGTTAAAGTTAGATATAGTAGGAACTAGTGAAGTTCAGTGCCAAGAGGAACAAGACTTTTGGTCAGGCGAATACAGGGTTATAAATACAAAATCAAATAGGGGTAATGCAGGAGTTGGTTTTATAATGAATAAAAAAATAGGAGTGGGGTAAGCTACTACAAACAGCATAGTGAATGCCTTATTGTGGCCAAGATAGACACGAAGCCCATGCCTACTACAGTAGTACAAGTTTATATGCCAACTAGCTCTGCAAATGATGAAGAAATTGAAGAAATGTATGATAAAATAAAAGAAATTATTCAGATAGTGAAGGGAGACGAAAATTTAATAGTCATGGATGACTGGAATTCGGTAGTAGGAAAAGGGAGAGAACGAAACATAGTAGGTGAATATGGATTGGGGCTAAAAAATGAAAGAGGAAGCCGCCTGGTAGAATTTTGCACAGAGCACAACTTAATCATAGCTAACACTTGGTTCAAGAATCATAAAAGAAGGTTGTATACACGGAAGAAGCCTGGAGATACTGATAGGTTTCAGATAGTTTATATAATGGTAAGACAGAGATTTAGGAACCAGGTTTTAAATTGTAAGACATTTCCAGGGGCAGATGTGGACTCTGACCACAATCTATTGGTTATGAACTGTAGATTAAAACTGAAGAAAATGCAAAAAGGTGGGAATTTAAGGAGATGGGACCTGGATAAACTGAAAGAACCAGAGGTTGTACAGAGTTTCAGGGAGAGCATAAGGGAACAATTGACAGGAATGGGGGAAAGAAATACAGTAGAAGAAGAATGGGTAGCCTTGAGAGATGAATTAGTGAAGTCAGCAGAGGATCAAGTAGGTAAAAAGACGAGGGCTAGTAGAAATCCTTGGGTAACAGAAGATATATTGAATTTAATTGATGAAAGGAGAAAATATAAAAATGCAGCAAATGAAGTAGGCAAAAGGAATACAAATGTCTCAAAAATGAGATCAACAGGAAGTGCAAAATGGCTAAGCAGGGACGGCTAGAGGACAAATGTAAGGATGTAGAGGGGTAAGATAGATACTGCCTACTGGAAAATTAAAGAGACCTTTGGAGATATGACAACCACTTGCATGAACATCAAGAGCTCAGATGGAAACCAAGTTCTAAGCAATGAAGGGAAAGCAGAAAGGTGGAAGGAGTATATAGAAGGTCTATACAAGGGCGATGTACTTGAGGACAATATTATGGAAATGGAAGAGGATGTAGATGAAGATGAAATGGGGGATACGATACTGCTTAAAGAGTTTGACTGAGCACTGAAAGACCTGAGTCGAAACAAGGCCCCCCGGAGTAGACAACATTCCACTGGAACTACTGACGGCCTTGGGAGAGCCAGTCCTGACAAAACTCTACCATCTGGTGAGTAAGATGTATGAAACAGGCGAAATACCCTCAGATTTCAAGAAGAATATAATAATGCCAATCCTAAAGAAAGCAGGTGTTGACAGATGTGAAAATTACCGAACTATCAGTTTAATAAGTCACAGCTGCAAAATACTAATGCAAATTCTTTACAGAAGAATGGAAAAACTAGTAGAAGCCAACCTCGGGGAAGATCAGTTTGGATTCCGTAGAAATGTTGGAACACGTGAGGTAATACTGACCCTACGACTCATCTTAGAAGCTAGATTAAGGAAGGGCAAACCTTTGTTTCTAGTATTTGTAGACTTAGAGAAAGCTTTTGACAATGTTGACTGGAATACTCTCTTTCAAATTCTGAAGTGGCAGGGGTAAAATACAACGAGCAAAAGGCTATTTACAATATGTACAGAAACCAGATGGCAGTTATAAGAATTGAGGGACATGAAAGGGAAGCAGTGGTTGGGAAGGGAGTGAGACAGGGCTGTAGCCTATCCCCAATGTTATTCAATCTGTATATTCAAGCAGTGAAGGAAACCAAAGAAAAATTCGGAGTAGGTATTAAAATCCATGAAGAAGAAATAAAAACTTTGAGGTTCGCCGATGACATTGTAATTCTGTCAGAGACAGCAAAGGACTTGTAAGAGCAGTTGATCGGAATGGATAGTGTCTTGAAGGGGGGATATAGGATGAACATCAACAAAGACAAAACAAGGATAATGGAATGTAGTCGAATTAAGTCGGGCGATGCTGAGGGAATTAGATTAGGAAATGAGACACTTAAAGTAGTAAAGGAGTTTTGCTATTTGGGGAGCAAAATAACTGATGATGGTCGAAGTAGAGAGGATATAAAATGTAGACTGCCAATGGCAAGGAAAGCGTTTCTGAAGAAGAGAAATTTGTTAACATCGAGTATAGATTTAAGTGTCAGGAAGTCATTTCTGAAAGTATTTGTATGGAGTGTAGCCATGTATGGAAGTGAAACATGGACGATAAATAGTTTGGACAAGAAGAGAATAGAAGATTTGGAAATGTGGTGCTACAGAAGAATGCTGAAGATTAGATGGGTAGATCACATAACTAATGAGGAAGTATTGAATAGGATTGGGGAGAAGAGAAGTTTGCGGCACAACTTGACATGTTCTGAGGCATCAAGGATCACCAATTTAGTATTGGAGGGCAGCGTGGAGGGTAAAAATCATAGAGGGAGACCAAGAGATGAATACACTAAGCAGATTCAGAAGGATGTAGGTTGCGGTAGGTACTGGGAGATGAAGAGGCTTGCACAGGATAGAGTAGCATGGAGAGCTGCATCAAACCAGTCTCAGGACTGAAGACACCAACAACAACAACAACAACAGTGATATTATTGTTCAAAGTCCCCACAAGTCAATAGGGAGAGAAAATATGCTAAATAACCCAACACTCTTTTCTTTATGTCAGCATATGAGAGATATTTATAAGAGCAAAATATAATTGTGAGGGTCTGCTGATAAAAATAATACCTCCAAACTTTTTATGTGAACACTGTTAAAGTGTTTCTACATAAAACAAACTTCATTGACATTCTACATCTTTATTCTTCCTGTCTACAGATTTACTTGTCAACATAGTCCTCCTTGCACACACACGTTTCTTGCATCAAGAGACGTTCTTTGATACCATTACTGTACAATGTTTGACCTTGTTGAGAGCCATAGCATTACCTCTGCTTGCACAGCCTCATCGCTATCAAAGTGAAGTCTTTGCAGGTGTTCATGTTTCAGAAACAGATGAAAATCAGATGGAGTCAAATAACGCTTATGATCAATGACGGTGAACCCTGGGCATCAACTTGTTGCAGATGTCACAGCACTCACGTGTGGTCTGGAATTGTCATGCCGATGGACAGAGTGCTCCATGTATGGTTGAACTCTTTCAATTTGTGCTTTCAGTGTTCTGACGATCTCTTATGCACCAACATATGTTACACACCATCACATTACACACTACAATTTGGAGCCCTCTAGTGGCAGACAGTTGCAGTATGCGTCCGCAAAGCAGTATAGGCGACTCAGTTAGTGGCAGACAGTTGCAGTATGCGTCCGCAAAGCAGTATAGGCGACTCAGTAATATTCATGATATATAATGGCAATAGGAAAATGTTGTCTGTGATACTTGATGATTTTGGCCTCATTCGACTTATCATTGAGGGAACTAAGAAAACTGATGATACAACGACATGCCTGGCAAACCTAAGACCTAACACAATCAAATTTTTTTCTGCAGCACATCTGTTGTGAAACTCAGATCCCATTTCACCATTTGGTTCAGCTTCTAGTGAGTTCCAATTTTAGTCAAATGGAAAGCAAAAATGGGAACAGTTAAAGTATATGGCTTGTATATGATGATAACAACAGTGTCCTCAAGAATGTGAAATAATTTTGACACTGATTTCTATAACTGTTTTTGAAGTCATTTACCCAATAGCGCAGCCCCTACAACAATTATTTCAGGAGACTGCATACATTATATGGGCTATAGAGAAATTATTCTTGCATATTATGTTAAGACCCTATAAAAAGTCCCAAACTAAAGATTGTTTCCAATAACTCAACAAATGATCTAACTGTCTGTTAAAAGTAACTGGAACCTATCAGGCTATATTGTTAGAAAGCTCCAAAATATAAATAACTTAGCTGCTGTGTTATGTTATGTGATAAACAGCTTTAGTGCAAAAAATGACAGATACTGTAGTAATTTCTCCAGTATTCATAATGGCAATCTTAAAATTACCTATCTGAAATCGTAAACATTTTTGATGATGGTTTCACCTCAGTTGGCAAAACTGTCCGCAGTAAATAACAATCTGCATTACAGTTTTGAGGGAAACACAGTGCATGCTATTACTTCGCACAAATTAAAAGGTCTCTGCCCCCCCCCCCTCCTCCTCCTTCTGTTTCTCTCCCTGTATCTTACTCTCCTTCTCCTGCATCTATCTCCTTCTTTACTATGTCTAGATCTAAAGACATTGGAAAATGTACTTGTATGGAATAAATGAACAAAAACAATTGTTATATAAATTAAGAAAGTAATCTCACGTAACTGATAAGTACATAAACAAGACATCGCTAAGCTTTTGGGCGATGTACTTCACAACTACTGGATAGGCCCCCCCCCCTTCCCCCACATTCTCTCTCTCTCTATCTCTATCTCTATCTCCATCTCTGTCTCCCTCCCTCCAGACTGCATTGTAATGCTATTGCAACACCGTCACAATGTGACGTGGCAGAAAACTGTAATACTTCCTGCTTTTAGGCACATCCAAAATTATTAGATCGGTAACAAACACTACTCATATAACAGAGGGGACGAAATATGCACAAAACAACTCAATAAAATTCTCTCTTATAGTCTCCTATTGCGACAAAAGAATCACTCAATGTTTCCTTTCTGTTGCCTTTGAGAACATATTGTCCCTATCAATAGAAAACTGGCTTGCAAAACATTCAAATGGACTAGTGAAAAAGCTTAAGACAGCTTCTATTTTCAGAGAACCCTATAAACAGGTAGTAACAACTTGTAATGCTGTCTGTAGCCTTTTTCAAGACTCAAACTGTAGTGTTCAATACACAAAAATACACAGACAATGATTTTCTGAGTCTTCAACAAGACTGTAAAAGTTATTATGGACAAATAAACCATTATTATTATTATTTTCGATTATTCCCATTTAAGAGAGCATTTGAACTTGAATTCCTGTATGATGATTGTTTATGTTTTTTCTGAGTCCAAATTTTCTTCATGTGTTCACTGTGTTGTTTCTTTCGCTCCGCTGTCCATTTGCATCCTGGTCTCTTCTGTGTTGTGGTGTCAAATTTATGTTTTTTGATGATGTTCCTGAATTCAGTTCTATTTTCTGCATCATTTACTGTTATGTGTGCTTGTCTGAGGTCCTCTTCAACTTCTTTTATCCATTTTGTTTTTCTCCTGCTTGAGTTGATGACTTTAAGAATTCGCTTTGAAATTCTGTTTTCATTCATCCTGTGGATATGTCTGTAGAACTGCAAATAAACCATTATTATTATTATTATTATTATTATTATTATTATTAAGAAACACTATCAATGATAGAGAAATAAACAACAAAAGAGGAAATTTTATAGGAAGACACTTCTAAACCAGGAAGCTCTTGTCACAGTGATTGCTCCAAGTCATTTGTTGTAACGATTTTTTTTAAGCAGCCATAAAAAAGTCTCAGTCCCAACCCTGTTAAAAACCTGTGTAATGCTGATACTTAAATAATTTTCTTGGAAGAAATACACGTAACTACAATATGGTTTTTCCTTCTCCTGAGAGCTATGGAGGTTCCCCTTGCCCCCAGGCTTGGCATTGCTAAGATTATGAAGATGCAAGAAACAAAAAGAAAATTTTGCTGTGGAGGTGGCAGCAGCTACAAGAAATAAGAAATCTATTCCACAACATAAAACCATACACTCATAGACTCTTTTAAAATTAAGGTTAACTCTTCAAAGACAAAGAACACTAAGACTGACTGGGTGTCACATGACTTTAAATTTGTTCATTCTATCATAGGAAGTATTTACAACATGGAACGTTTATTTATTTTCGTTTACTCCATCTTATTGTGTAATTCATTCTCCATTGTCACCTATTTAATAAAATTAACTACTATCTGGACCAGATAGTAAAATCTGGATAACCATTCTTCTGCTTTTGCAGTGTCTTCAGTGTTAGAGACTCAAAGCTGAAATCATTCTTGATTTCATGTATTGACCAACACCTCCAAGCCATGACATCTAAAAACAAGCAGCTCACAGCAGATGGACACACTAAACTTGTCATTCCTTCTTGCAGATTTGCTGTGCCCATGTACCTTACATCACCTGCACATAATAATAAACCATTTGTCTGACAGTATGTTGTCTGAAACTTAACTACTAATAAAACTGTTTATTAAAGGTTACAAACGTCTTTCATAATTTAGAAGGACCAAGGGCATAACCTACAATTTAGACTTTATGCCAATATTCTCATTTCTGTGGTATAAAAAAAATGCATTTTATTTACCTTTTCTATAAAATGTGTTAAATTTTGTTGTTTTACAAACACATATATGCACACAGGCTTGCACATACACCCACGCATGCACGCGCATGTGCATGCGCGAACGTGCACGCGCACGCGCGCGTGCGCGCACAGTTAAATGTAACACATACCACATCAAAATGTTTATAATTTATATTATCACTCAAACATGCAAACTAACAAGCTATTAATTAAATTTTTTAAACACACATCTGCATGCAATTTGCAGTTATTACAAGATGGATATGTCATCCTGGATGATTTCTTGTCTGATGCTGAAGTGAAGGAACTCAAAACTGCGGGAGAAGAGCTTACTGATGATTTACCAGAGGAATCTTCTCGAACAGTTTTCAGTACAACACAACCCAAGCAGGTTAGCAGGTACTTTTGTTTTTCGTATTGTCTTACACTTTTTGTTATGCAATTGAGAGTATGATTTACTGTGTATCCAACATTATTAATATTTAACTTTGAAAACTTGTGTTAAGTCTAGCGTAAACATGGCTATTACAAATGCCATTTCAAATACAGAAAAATCTTTAAACAGTCACTTTCTCACAATCATCTAAATGTTTCAGAGGATTATATCTTCATATTAAGGTACATTTATGTAAAAATTATTTTTAAATGACTTGCTCTTAATCCAGTTGATGATGAAGATGTATTCACCTGAACTGGATAGCAGAAATATAAAATGACAAGTTAAAAATGTTGTCTGATTTCAGTTGAGTTTACATCTAGTTTAAAGGATGGAAATGGGTAATGCAGCAGAATGCAAATTTCAAGTTCAAATAACATTTAGTGTGGTTCCAGAATACAAGTGGATACCTTTCAAAGGAAGATTGAGGTTTTTGGCAAAATCTTTCAGAACAGTCACTTTTAGGTGGTAATGAATGACAATGAAATCTGCTGCATGTTTCATACATCAGGTGTTATCATTGATTTTAGTGTCATATCAAAGAGAGAGCCCTTTCGAGAGTTTGTTTGTTAAGCAAGAGAGCTTACAAGAAAGAAGCATAGGAAGTATATGGAAAGAAAAAGTCTGGAACGGCTACGATGTGACACAGATGACGAATTGCAGCTATCAGAGACTGAACACACAGATGCAAAAAAAAAAAAAAAAAAAAAAAAAAAAAAAAAAAAAAAAAAAAAAAAAAAAAAAAAAAAAAAAAAAAAGGCTCTGAGCACTGTGGGACTTAACTGCTGTGGTCATCAGTCCCCTAGAACTTAGAACTACTTAAACCTGACTAACCTAAGGATATCACACACATCCATGCCCGAGGCAGGATTCGAACCTGCGACCGTAGCGATCACGCGGTTCCAGACTGTAGCTCCTAGAACTACACGGCCACTCCGGCCAGCTGCAAACTGCAGGGCATTAATAATGAACTGCAGGTGTTCAAGATAGAAGCTAAAAACTAAAAACTAATGCGGTGCATGAGGAAATGAGAGGGGAAAAATTGTAAAAATTATGAAGGACTTGGATGATGAAACTTGGCCAAAAAATATTAACTCCCAAAGTAGCCCAAGTGTACATAAAGAAAAGGTAACCAAAATAGAAACAGAGAAGGAAGCTGGAAAGAATAAAAGGAGAGGTAACAAAATTATCTGGCAATTGTTAGAGAAAATCACATTTTGGAGACCATATATATTTATTTAGTTTTCAAATTTATATTTCTTTCTGTATGTAGTCATCAAATGATGGCTTTTACAAACATCATATTTTTACAAAGATATAGTACATATCATATTTGAATACAAAGGTTTAATACATCAAATATGTGACTAAAAAGATTAACATATAATGTACACATAATTATTTCAGTGAATATAGACATTTATTTACAAGAGAAAATTTTAATATTGTTTTAAATGGATCTCCAGTATATGCTCTTACTGATTCTGGCAATTCATTGTACAACATTGAGCCACTATTACATAGACTGCACTCTGTTACATTTAATTATGTTCTTTGTCTGTAATAACTGTTCTTATTTCTTGTATTGTGATTATGTACATTGTAGCATATGACTGTGTTGTCCTGATGGCTTATATAAACAAAGATGATGTGACTTACCAAACGAAAGCGCTGGCAGGTTGATAGACACACAAACAAACACAAACATACACACAAAATTTCAAGCTTTAGCAACCAACGGTTGCTTCATCAGGAAAGAGGGAAGGGGAGGGAATGACGAAAGGATATGGGTTTTAAGGGAGAGGGTAAGGAGTCATTCCAATCCCAGGAGCGGAAAGACTTACCTTAGGGGGAAAAAAGGACAGGTATACACTCACGCACACGCACACACACACACACACACACATATCCATCCGAGATACACAGACACAAGCAGACATTTGTAAAGGCAAAGAGTTTGGGCAGAGATGTCAGTTGAGGCGGAAGTACAGAGGCAAAGATGTTGTTGAAAGACAGGTGAGGTATGAGCGGCGGCAACTTGAAATTAGCGGAGGTTGAGGCCTGGCGAATAACAAGAAGAGAGGATATACTGAAGGGCAAGTTCCCAAGTTCCCTCTCCTCTCTTCTCGTGAGGTATTTATTCTTGATAAGGGCATCACAACAGGACACACACACACACACACACACACACACACACAATGAGTGTAGTGAGATATTTATTCTTGATAAGGGCATCACAATAGGTCTCTCTTATCCCAAATTACATATCAGCCAGTACTGTAGCACCAGTATTCTCTTCAACTGCACATCAGCAGCACAACCACACAGCTTAATTCCATAACTTATAAACATAGAACACTGTTTGTAGTGTTTCATTACACACAATTTTAGATAGTTGGCTAAGCAAATACAATGCACTGCTTATTTTCCTGCACACGTAGTTAACATGATTTTCCCACTGAAGATTGCAATCAAAGTGCAGATAGTCTTCATTGTCTCTAAACAAAATTCCACAAATAGCTCCTTCAAATCTGTGGCACAAGTTGCCTGATGGGAACTACAGTAACTGTCATTTTATAATATTTGCTTTTAGGCCTTGGTTATTAAAATATTTAGTCACCTTATGCATCTTATGTGTTAAAAATACATTAAATACTCCTCATTATCACCATACAACAGTAGAGAGGTGACAAACATCGTCAGCATAAGCATCTTGGGGGACACTGGCATTGACACAACAGATTCCAAACAACCTGATAGATGAAACAAGTATTCAGATCTTTTCTGGTCTGCAGCGTGGTCTGTTAAATAGTACAGGATGCTGTCAATTTTGACAGCATGCCAGAGACCATTCATGTTTATTGACAGGTTTTTTGTGGTCATAGTATCACTTAAGATACTGGAAACTGCCTGGCAGATTCAGACAGTGCATTGGACTGAGACTCGAGCCCATAACATTGCCTTGTCAACCATCTGTGCCAAACTGTAGACCTTAAGGTCAAAATTAATTTCTTTATGTATGCCATCATAGCCGAATGATTAGCGTCACTGCCTCCTGTGCAAAAGGACCCAGGTTCGAGTCCTCTGCAGACTTTTTCGGGGAATGGAGGTCTGGAACAGGTTCCACTCAGCCTCATGAGGCCAGATGAGGTGATGCTTGAACAAGGAACCAACAATGTCACCAGGATTCATCTAGTGACAATAACAGCTGGAGGACTAACAACCTGCTGAGCACATGTCCCATGATCAAAGATCACTCCTCATACTGTCTTGTACACATCAGTTGGCCAGTCAGAACAGGTCCAAGGTCTGTGTTTTATGAATAAAAAAAATCATGATTAAATGTCAATGACTTTAACAGAAGTAGATTTTGACAGATCTCCAGAATCTTGTGCCTTCACCACCATATCAGTAAGAGGGCTTGACTACAAACAATCTGCATGCTCGATGCCGACAATGGCATTGAATATAACAATGAAGGCTTCTGTGCTCATTTTATATGTCAAATCATTTAGACACTTCCTCCTAATATCTCGGTTTTCAAATTACAGAGACATGAGCTGACCCTCCAAGATAATCACCATCCATCCAGTCTAAACTTAAACTTGTGTCTTCTCCTTTTCATTTTCACATTTATCTTCTGCAGCATTCCTCTCCTCACAAGGCCTTGCTGTACTCTCGTTCAGGTTCTAGATCAACCCAAATGTCCACCCCCTTCCCCTTCTTCACATAATCAACCAGTGACACTGAGTGATCGAAGAAAGCTTTGTGAATACCATCTTAATTAGGTCAAGTCTAGTAAATCAATGTGCTGCTCATAACATTCATGATAGTGATAGCAAGCAAAGTAGAAAAATCTCAATGTTAACATTTCAGCTGCCACAACTTACTGTATTCAGGTTAGTTATGTTCATTGCAATAAGTTCCTGATTTTGTGTGTATGTTATACTGAACAGTTCAAAATTTAATGTCAACTATCAACAATAAAAAAATTTATGGGGTTCAATGGCCTGTTGTAAGTCTTCCAATTGGACGCCATTTCAGCAACTTGCATATCCCTAACTGACCCCATAATCCTACTGGGAAAAGGGATTGACAGATTAATGTGAAATCTGAACTACATGCCATTCCTGGTGAATCGTAACATCATTGAGAGGTGAAGGATAGGTTGAAGGCAGAGTAAAAAATTTCTGTGGTTTCTCTGGAATTCAATTCCATAACCTCTGTTTCCAGATGCATGCTTTACCACTAGACCCCTAAATTATGATTTAATTGTTCTTAATCACTCAGGTTGTAGCCATCTCGCTTGATTCTTTTGTTTGTGTGATCTTTGTACATTGAAGATTCCTGGTCAGATGATACCATATATATGTATTTGTCTCACAATTCTTTCACGTAAAATATTTGTCTTTTATTATGAATACCAGAGACTGCACAAACACATAATTTAATTTCAAAAATCTCTTTATTTAGACCTGATAGTGAAAATACAAGTGCTAGGAAAAATTACTCATGAACAAAAGTTCAAATGAAATAGAGATAAGTGAATTGGCCTCTTACTGGCTTCAAAGTCTTGACAACATATCTGAAAAGTGAAAAAAATTTCAAGCCTTCCCACTGATTGTTCCTTCACCTAGATTGGTGAGTAAAGCAGAAGAGTACGTGCATAAGCAATTTGAATATCATATTGTCTCTTTCTTGACACAGGATCTTGAGTGATTTTTGTGCTACTTCTTTACTGGTATCAAAATGGAGGACGACAGAGAGAAGATCAAAATACTAAATTCCATATTCCAAAACTGTTGCACTGAGGAAGACCACAAAGCAGTCCCTCATTTCAACTGCCACATAAGCACCAAACTGTCAGATATTGAGATACATGAGCATGTGGTAGAAAATCATCTAAAAACACCCAAGAGAGGAAAGGCAACTGGATCTGATGGGGTTTTATATGACTCTTGAGGTGTTCCATTGCACTTTGATTTAACGCAGTTTTTGTATTCTTGACCATGAACTTTTGAAAGATTATGCTGTATTTCTTCCCCAATTGTATTATTATTGTAATTAAGAAGCTCAGAATCACAGTTATAACTTCTTTTAAAGAACAAACCATGACGTATCATGAGTAGAATATTCTAATTCTTTTAAAGGACATCCAACATCCATTTGGGTTAATAAACTGTATATTGATAACAAACATGTCCGTATTGAACTTACCACATCAGTAATCTCTGTGAATCACAACAACCCAACACAGCTTATCAACACATAATGAACATTAATAAAAGATTTCATTTGTCTCTTTACATCATGTAATAACCACAGTCCAAAATATTTATATATCATCTCAGCACTTCTGTGCCTCGTCAACAGATGTAGATGATCCTTGGAACCTATATTTTCATACCCAACCAACTATTTCCTCTTGCAAAGCTGCTGCAGTTGCCATCCCATCCTGAAGATATACATCATCCCTCGGCATGACTCACCACATGCAGAGAAAATAACAATTCTGGATGATCTGTGCTCTTACGTATGGTACCTTATTTTATTGGAAAGGCTACCTGTAAAGATGACACATTGAGTTGCAGACAGAGACAACAAAAAGTCTCTTATGATTAAGCTTTGTATTCATGTGTATGAGTCATCAGTATGAAGATGTAGGAATACATTTTGCTCCTCTGTGGTGGTTTGTATCACCACACTCTACATAGAGTTTGAAAGAACTTACTCCTACCGCTAGTCTGTCATATTTCAGTGGAGGGCTGAAGGAACCTTAGTGACTGAAGAAAATTACAGATCATTCTTCTTTTCAAGAAGTCATCAAACAAATACACACACTTACGCAACCTATTCCACTGATGTCAATCTATTGTAGAGTTTTGTGCTCATATACAGGGTGATTCAAAAAGAATACCACAACTTTAGGAATTTAAAACTCTGCAACGACAAAAGGCAGAGCTAAGCACTATCTGTCGGCGAATTAAGGGAGCTATAAAGTTTCATTTAGTTGTACATTTGTTCACTTGATGCACTGTTGACTAGGTGTCAGCGTCAGTTGATGCTAAGATGGTGACAGCTCAACAGAAAGCTTTTTGTGTCATTGAGTACGGCAGAAGTGAATCGACGACAGTTGTTCAGCGTGCATTTCGAACGAAGTATGGTGTTAAACCTCCTGATAGGTGGTGTATTAAACGTTGGTATAAACAGTTTACAGAGAATGGGTGTTTGTGCAAAGGGAAAAGTTCTGGACAGCCGAGAACGAGTGATGAAAATGTAGCACGCATCCAGCAAGCATTTGTTCGCAGCCCAGGAAAATCGACTCGCAGAGCTAGCAGAGAGCTGCAAATTCCACAATCAACTGTATGGAGAGTCCTACGAAAAAGGTTAGTTATGAAACCTTATCCCGAGGCGATGGATCGGCCGCCAGGCAGCCCGTGACAGAGCACTGCATCACTGGCCTCCAAGAAGCCCTGATCTTACCCCCTGCGATTTTTTCTTATGGGGGTATGTTAAGGATATGGTGTTTCGGCCACCTCTCCCAGCCACCATTGATGATTTGAAACGAGAAATAACAGCAGCTATCCAAACTGTTACGCCTGATATGCTACAGAGTGTGTGGAACGAGTTGGAGTATCGGGTTGATATTGCTCGAGTGTCTGGAGGGGGCCATATTGAACATCTCTGAACTTGTTTTTGAGTGAAAAAAAAACCTTTTTAAATACTCTTTGTAATGATGTATAACAGAAGGTTATATTATGTTTCTTTCATTAAATACACATTTTTAAAGTTGTGGTATTCTTTTTGAATCACCCTGTATTATGACCTTTCAGGAGACAAAAATCTGCTAAGTAGGAACAATTGGCATCCACAAGCAATGGTTTTGTGAAACCCACCTCACTCTCTCCATTCTCAAAATACAGAAAGCAGTCAATACCAGCACCCAGGTTAATATATTCCTTGACTTTCAGAAAGTGTTTGATACAATTCTGAAATGTCATCTAATGAACAAAATATGAGTGTAAGGAACATCGCACCAGCTCTGTGACTGGATTTAAGAGTTGCCTGCTAAAAGAACACAGTATGTAATTTTAACCAAGAGAAATTTTCAGACATAAAAGTAGCTTCTGGCTTGCCACAGGAGAGTGTTACAGGACTATTACAGTTGACAAAATATAAAAATTATCTAGTGAATAATGTCATAAGCTCCACGAGGCTGTTTTGCAGATGATGTTGTATATAAAAAAAAGTTGCAATGTTAGAAAACTGGAGTGAAAGGCAGGAAGATCTGCTGCAGATCAACACTTGCTGCCAGATGTAAAGTACTCTGCAAAAATAGTTTAATTACATGATTGCTAAACAATTACTGGAGATAGTCACATATTCCATATTCACTAGAATTACAAATGATTTACAAGAAGTAAAGAATCACACAGTCCAAGAGTAGTCTTCGTCCAAGGCAGTAGTTGTCATCACAGGGCCACTGGCGTAATATGCAGATCATATGGAGAACAAACAAGAACTGCCTTTCCTACTTTTATCAGGCAGCTTGGCCATGGGATCCCACCAGGTGATGCAGCTATTGCCTTGAGGATGTGGCTTCTATTGAGTGTTTGTCTTGAGGTAACCACCTGCAGCTCGCAGCGCCATAAGTGGTGTGGAAGGCAAGGTGGTGGTGGTGGTTAGTGTTATCGTCCCGTCGACAACAAGGTCATTAGAGACGGGGCGCAAGCTCGGGTTAGGGAAGGATTGGGAAGGAAATCGGCCACGCCCTTTCAAAGGAACCATCCCGGCATTTGCCTGAAACGATTTAGGGAAATCACGGAAAACCTAAATCAGGATGGCCAGAGATGGGATGTGGAAGGCAAGTGTGGATCCAATATGCACTGTTGTAATAACTTCCTCTTGCTGTCAGAGTTGTCACATAAGAATGATTTAAAGTGGAGTAACCACATGAAACTAATTGTGGGAAAGGTGAGAGTCACTGGACAAATCCTCAAGAAGAGTAGCCTGGCCATGAAAGAGATTGCTTACAAAAATCTACCAATTACTGAGTATTGCTTTTCAGCCTATGACCACTACCATATAGGATTGATGGAGCAACAAGAAAAGATCCAAGAGGAGTGTTGCCACAGATTCATTTGGTAAGCATGAAAGCATCACAGAGATGCTCATCAAACTTCAATGGTAGGTGCTACAAGAGAGACAACGTGGATCACAAAGAAGTTTACTGTCAAAATTCTGAGATAGTATGTTTCTAAAAGAGTTGGGAAGAATCAATCAATATACTGCTTTCTCCTATACATATCTTGCAAAAAGATCACGAAGGCAAAATTAGAGAGATATGAGCTCACTTAGAAGACTACCAACAATTGTAATTTCTACACACCTTTCAAGATGGGAACAGAAAAGGGGAGGGAAGTGGTACATGGGGTATCCCCACCACATACTGTACGGTGACATGTAGATGTAGAAAGTTTTAACATATTTCCCAATCTCTCCCGTCCTCACTGTTTCTGTTGAGGGAGTCTCAGGTACCAGGGGCTGCAGTTTGACTCCCATCTGTGGGTGATAAAGGAGCTTTTGCCATCTGTCAAGATAGTAAGACAACTTCTAATTGTATTTCTCTAGTTCCAAATAATAGATCAAATGCTTACTGTAATTCTTCACACAAATATGAACATCAAAATGGCAAACAGCTGAAAGCTGTGTAAAAGTGTGTTATTTAATATATGTTCTAAACACTTAAGGCATTACATATTCTAAAATTAACTATAGAATCAAAGTATTTGTTTATCTGTTTCAGAATAAAGATAAGTACTTCCTAGAAAGTTCAGATAAAGTGAGTTATTTCTTTGAAAATGGGGCTGTTGATGAGTCTGGAAAACTGCTAGTGGATGCAAAAGTCTCCCTGAATAAAGTTGGACATGCTCTCCATTTACTGCATCCAACATTTGAGAAGTACACTTTCAGCAATAAAGTGAAAGAAACATGTTGGCAGCTAGGTTTTTCAGAACCTGTTATTGTGCAAAGTATGTACATTTATAAGAACCCTGGTGTTGGTAGTGAAGGTGAGTTGAAAAAAAAAGGATTTAAATATTGTTTAAATTCAGTAAATTTGAAAAATCAGAAATGATTTCAAATGTTTATCTCCTCAGCTGTACACCATAAAAGCAATTTCAGCATTCCTCCATTTCCAGCAATCTAATGAGAAATCACTGAACAAAAGTTCTCACTCACTAACAAATTTTAAAAATATACAAATTGATTAACAGCTCCATGCAAACTAATGAATCAACAGACTTTATTTCACAAACTATCAAACTCCTGCAGTTGAACATTCTTGATTGGAGATCGGTTATCAGTAACAGCCAACAAATCTTTGTAGATTTGTAAAGAGATGTATGAAATGATCAAGTCTATGAAATATGAAAGAAGAATGAAGTGAAAATAGTTACAAGGACACCAAAAGATGGTAGAAAATCCTGACATACACTGAACAAAGGGCAATGATAAAATGAGAGGAAAAATTAGCAAGAGGTGCTTTGCATTCGAGACTAACCTTCATATGAGAAATCTTGTGGTAGTAGGATAACAGGAAAAGGGCATGAAAAGAGAAGGGTGGGGAATTCAAAATGAAGCACATAACAACAGGTAGTTTGAATAAGTAAATTTTCAACCCATATTTTGCAGAAAACAACTCTGTTGAGGAAATAATCCACACACAAAATACCTAAATACATTGGTACTCATACTGGTAACTGGCATGCTCACAACTACATTAACATTTACATCTCACAAGACTGTCATATGTACTTGTGTAGTACAGTCACGTGTGACAGTTGCGTTTGCATGCATGTTGTGTGCGCGTGTGTGTGTGTGTGTGTGTGTGTGTGTGTGTGTGTGTATTGTTGACAAAGGCTATTGGCCGAAAGATTGAAGTGTGAAAATCTTTTTGTTGTGCCTATCTGCCACTCGGCATCTCCACTATATGGTGAGTGGCAACTTTCCTTCTCATAATATTGTCATATGTACTTCTGTATTTTTATTGTTGTAATGCCATGTGTGCCTAGTGAAAATACTATAAAGTTTTTCCAGTGTATACAGTGTACCATCTACTGCATTCTCATTGCGAATTTTGTTTCCCTATACCAGCAAATGAAAGCCTTCTTACTATGGCAATGCTTTTGCACTGTGAAGACTGTAAAGCAAGCATTTAATATGAAGAGGTAAAGTACTTAATACGGAAATAGGGAGGCCTTTGTGGGAGATTATTTTACATAACAGTAAAATCATGTAGATCATGTGTGTTTCTCATACAGAGTAACAGCACTAAAGAAGCAGCTTGACTGCTATCACAGCAAATAAGAAAATACAAACCCTCTGTAAATAGCTGTTAAGCAAATGAATTTCGTTTTCATCAGCTGTGAGACTGTTCAAGAGATGAATCTGATGGCTTAGAAAGTTTCACATATATATAAAAAGCTGCAATAGATTTCAAGATCATATAAAATATCCTTTAAAAGTGTTCTATTTACAGAAGTTCAAAATAGGGAACTTATAATTTTAATCTGGGTGTGATCAAACAATTCACGTCACATAATATACAAGTGTAGATAGTTTTAAAAATGTAACTTCAGTAGGAAGCAGTTAAGTGAAGTTATTTTTGTGAGAATTGAGCAATACAGTCGGAAAGAAAGATTGGAAAGTGAACAGAGGAAAGAACAATACTTAAAAAGTTAAGAGTGAGACTGATGTAAGGTATACATGTGATATGACGCACAACATTGAGAGACTGCACTCATTTCTTCCCTTTTAAATTATATGAAATTAGTTGATTTTCTTTTCTCTTGCAGTGCCAAAGCTAAGTTCTTAAGTCCACACTAGAAAGATTTTGTTTTCTACAAGTCTGGAAATAGTAAATACACAACAAAATATGATAAATGACATTAATGGAGCAAAATTATGATCAGTTGTTTTAAAACATTCAACACTTCTTGTGGCAGTATTTCAAAACTTTAGGCACGGCTTTCTTCACTTCTTTGCATATCGCCTGCTCCAAATATTCACCTGACTTTTGCTATGTAAGTTTGGTGAATCATTCTCTTATGTTAGAGTACTGGAGCACAGTTTATCAACAATTTGACATAAAAATATATTATCTGTGTGTAACAAGGGATGATAAAATAGGCTGGACTAAAATAGAATTCCTAATCTACAAGCATTACTTTCACTCTTCAAAGGCAGGTAAAACTATAAAGGAAATATCAGATATGCCATATATCACAAAATAATAATTAAGGTTAACAAGCACAAATGTTATACAACTAGATTCAAAGGTTCAAATTTAAAAAATACAAGTTAATTCTGTGAAACAGGAAAGAATCACTTGTTCAGCAACAACTATAACAGCACGAGCCAGAGCTACACTAAAAATAGCAGTGGACAGTTCCCATTGTCGATTTCATTTGTTACCAGCATACTGACTCTCTCATTTTTGACAGTTAAAATCAGCTTTTCCTGCCCTTCTAAAACTTTCCTTTGTCTTTGTATGTTTTTTATGTCACTTGTCTGTTATTAAGTTTCTGTTGGGAGAAACACATAAAAAATAACAATGTTTCTAGCCTTCAGAGGCATCAAGAGGAGTAGTAGGTCAAAGATCTCATTAGAGTAAAAAACATCTGCTAACTCTAATTCAGATATGATGGAATGCGGGAACAGAAAAACAAACAAAGAACAATTATTGTAGAAAAAGAAATATAATGGCAAGAGGAAGCAATAACACAGTTGTTGTTGCCTTCTGTCTGACATACTGATTTCACGCAACACCCCAGGATATTCTACACAGTGCAATCTTTTTCATACCTGCATCGCTGCTGTAAATATTCCAGACTACATCCACACGAGCATACTTACTGTATTGTGTATCATTCAGATTTTACTTCTGTATGAGACTGCACTACACACAAATACTTTTACAAAACACTTAAATTCATATTACATGTTAAAACAGTTCTCTTTTTTAGAACTGCTTTTCATGCTACAGCCACAGTCTACATTTAAAAATTTTTCTGCTTCAGCCATCATCAGTTATTTTGCTACGACAATAGCAAAACTCGAAGGAGAGCTTCTGTGAAGTTTGGAAGGTAGAAAATGAGGGACTGGTGGAAGAAAAGCTGTGAGGACAGCTACAAACCTGTCTCACTCAATTTTCAACTGCTGTCATGCTTGGGTAGGTCAGTCAGCAGCACACTCGATTCCAGAAGGCAAAGGTCTCGAGTTCAAATCTCATTCTGGTGCACAGTTTTTATCTGCCAGGTAGTTTCATATCAGTGGATGCTCTTCTGCGGAGTGAAGATTTCATTCTTGAATAGCAAACTTCATCTACTGTTAGTGTCTCATTTTATAACATAATTTCCTCAGTATCATGTGATTTAAGACGATTACAGCATCTTACTTTGCATTTACTTTTGCTGTCTTTTCAGTGCACTGTACATTTGGTTCAACTGATCTTCAAACTCCTTGGCCTTCTCTGACAGAATTATGAATTCATCTGCTAACTTCTAAGTTTTTATTTCTTGTTCCTGTGATTAAGTTCCCTTTACAAATTTCTTTTCAGTTCCCTTTACTGCTTGCTGAATGTACAGACTGAATAACATGGAGGGTTAGGCTACAAACCTGTCTCACTCAATTTTCAACTGTTGTCTCTCTCTCATGTTTTTTGACTCATATTACTGCAGTCTGGTTTCTGTTAAAGTTGAAGACAGTCTTTTGACAACAGTACTACTACTTTCAGAAATTCAGAGAGTGTGTTCCAGTCAATGCATGCAATTAAAGTACAAAAAAAATCAGAATAACTAGGTATCCATGGGAAACATATCTCCTTCAACACCAAATTCATCAACATCTATATGACTATCCTTTCCTAGTGTTTCCTCTGTCATAACTACTTAATCTACATATGCATAAAAATCCCCCTACCCTCAACCAACATAGCACCTGCTTAAAAGAGTCACACACAACCCCTTTGTCACTGGAAACCATTCAGACTTTGGTCATCTCATCCAATTAATCAACCACAGATCCAACTTCCTCAGACAAGTTCTGAAATGAGATTACCTCTCCCCATTATATTGCCCACATAACTCACTGTCGCCTTCCACCACCCTCCTAACCTTCAAAACATCCTTGTACAGCCCTATAACATTCCAGAGCAGTGTATCTACCTCAAGTTCCTAATACTGCAACTGTTCCCGTCGTATGAGCTGTGACACACACCTGCACACCTGCCTACTACTACCTACTTCAACCATACCACAATTGAAAACAAACAACGTTAAAAGTAGGGCAGCATACCACATTACTCATATGATTTGCCAGAAAATATATGTTCACTACACACCTGCCATCAAAGGGGCAGGACATACGATTGGACAAAAATTTAATATTGGTTTTGAGGATGTCCATTCTACAATTGCTTAGCATTCTCCACAGTCTGACAAAAGACCATGAATCCCAGATACATTACACAGACATATGAATCTTCTGACCTGAACTTGAAATTTGATTTGCTCATTCCCTCTTCTCCTCTATAGGTGCTTCGCCTGCTTTCATTTTTCTTCATTTCTTTTCTCTTTTTTCCTTCTTGTTCATGCTGTCATCTTCATTTTTAAAACTTTTTATCCTAAAATTGCATAATTCTTTTCACTTGGTATTCTTTGTCCTTCCTCTAATCCATCGTCCCCTCTTGTTGTCAACCTCTGTTTGCTATCTCTTAACTGAAGATGACAGCTTAGTTACTAATGTACTATCTTTGACCTCCTACTCTCTTTGAGATCTTTACCTTCATCTCTGATATTTTTATGCATATCTGTCAGCATTGCTGAATGTTAAACCTCCTGAAGGTAATAATTTAGACATTTCATGAATTGAATTCATATTTGTCTATCACATGTTTAAGTTTCTGAACATTTTAAATTTCAAGATTTATTTTTGTTTCTATTTGTATTTGTGTTAGCTCTGAACCACAATTATTAGTTACTAAGAGTTATTGTACTACATTCAAATAATTGCTAGTGAATTAAATGAAAAATTCTTATGCAATTGTTATGTCACGTTTCCAGCCAAGAATTTTTTTTTTCTTTAAGTTGTAGCACACCAGGATGCAACATTCCTTCACACTGAACCTACTGAGCTTGTGGGGTTTTGGTTTGCTCTTGATGATGCTACAGTGGAAAATGGTTGTCTGTGGTTTGCACCTGGATCACATCGCAGTGGAGTACACAGACGTCTCATACGAAATCCGGATCCAAATTCAGATGAGCTGTTAATTTTCACAGCACCAGCTCCCCAGTATCAGTCATCAATATTTCAGCCTGTACCAGTCCGTAAAGGTATGGTTCTGTAGTTACCAGTTCTGTCTACTCACTTTTTAAATATCCTAATGATGTTACACACTCATCTTTCCCTCAGATGAAGCAATTTTTAGCATAAAATTTCTGGAATCTAATTATAATCAATTATTCCTAGAAAAAAATGATATAATTATGTCAAAGCAAAGACCAAACTTGTGCTATGGTAATTTAAATAAAAGTAAGCTGACCCGACATTTCATAAAAGGGAAAGAAGAAAATGTGGAGTATGATTCTATTCATTCTTATAAGTAGAGGAATAAAACAATAAATACACAAAAACCATACACCCAGTTGTTAGTTATGTGCATTCCAAGGATGAGGCACGTGTCTCACTTTTAAATCTGTATGCTTACCTCAGAATTACGAAACTCTCTCAATAGTTGTTTGATAACACCAGTGACAAACTTCCAGGCATCCTTATGCAAAGCAAAGTCTTGCTTGAGTTACTTCTTGGATACTTCAAATGTATACATAGTAGAAAATTAAAGATAATTATTGTATAACATAGGGCTTTGACTGATAAATCATCTGTCTTACTGATTTATATGCAAATTACATTACTACAATGTAAGTATGTCTTATTTCACATGGAAAAAGATACTATTCAATAGTATCCTTTCTACATTTCTGTTCACTGTACAGCAGTTACTCTTTCTGTTTTTAGTTGTTGTGACCTTCAGTCTGAAGATTGATGCAGCTCCCTGAGTACCCTGTTGACCAATACCTTCTTTTAGTCAAGTTGTGCCATAAACTTCTGTCTTCCCCAATTTGATTCGTGCATCCTGATTAGTTACTTAATATGCCCATTTAAACTTCTGCATTCTTCTCTAGCCCCACATCTCAGAAGCTCTACATCTGGTTCTTTCAGTTTATCCAGGTCCCATCTCCATAAATTCCTGCCTTTTTGCAGTTTCTTCAGTTTTAATCTGCAGTTCATAACCAATAGATTGTGGTCAGAGTCCACATCTGCCCCTGGAAGTGTCTTACTATTTAAAATCTGGTTCCTAAATCTCTATCTAACCATTATGTAATCAGTCTGAAACATTCCAGTGTCTCCAGGTCTCTTCCATGTATACAATCTTCACTAATGATTCTTAAACCAAGTGCTAGCTATGATTGAATTATCCTCTGTGCAAAATTCTACTAGGTGGCTTCCCCTTTATTCCATTGTCCCAGTTCATATTCACCTACTACTTTTCCTTCTCTTCCTTTTCCTACTATTGAATTACAGCCCCCCCCCCCCCCCCATGATAATCAAGTTTTCGGTTCCATTAACTATCTGAATAATTTCTTTTATCTCATCATCATACATTTCCTCAATCTCCTCATCTGTAGAGCTAGTTGGCATATAAACTTCTACTATTGTGGTGGGTGTGGCTTCATGTCTATCTTGGCAACAATAATGCATTCGCTATGCTGTTCATAGTAGCTTATTCACATTCCTACTTTTTTTACTCATTATTAAACCTACTCCTGCATTACCCCTATTTGATTTCCTATTTATAACCTTGCATTCATCTGACCAGAAGTCCTGTTCCTCCTCCCACTGAACTTCACAAATTCCCGCTATATCTAACTGTAACCTAACCATTTCCCTTTTTAAATTTTCTAAACTACCTGCCCAATTAAGGGATCTGACATTCCACGCTCAGATCTGTAGAATGCTAGTTTTGTTTCTCCTGATGACATCTTCCTGATTAGTCCCCATCCATAACAACTGGGAAGATCCACCTGCTTTGTTGCAGTTTCCACAAAAACGTATGAAAAATTATGTTCATAAACTTCATGGTCATTGGTCACTATAACAATTTGATGTTAACATCCAATTTTATTTAAGAAGACGTTTCATTCTTGAACAGAATTATATGAAAATGTTACGTGGAAACATACAGTAGCATTGCTGTGTCGGTAGTGGTCCATTGGCTTCCTCAAACCTGTGAATCAGTCTATGCAGACAGTAATAGAGATACTTATTGTTTAATATGGGTTATGAAAAAAAATGCATTTCTCACGCATAAAAAGCATTACCAGAAATAAAAGCTATGGTTAGTCCCAGAAAATTTTAATTACAGGGTGGGATCTGGAACATGGGTCTGTCAATGTTTAGTCTCACACATACCCTAGAACCATCAAGTCACATTCAGTAATTTTGTGTTGTAAAGAATCCACAAATGAAAATAACACAACAAAAAATGTACTGTGGCCATTGGCTGCAGAATTACTTTGACAGCAAAGACAGCTAAATTTAGTTTTTGTGATGGATTTTGAAAGCTTAACTTTTCGTTCCTGTGTAACCTTAATTATACTATTTCTGTCAAAGTTCATAAATAACTTCACATGTAATAAAGCTAAGATTGATATGTGTCTGTATCTAAGATGTCTAGGAGATGAACAGTGTCAGACATCACATAGTATTCCTATTACACCATTTTTTTAAAAAAATATTTAAGCAATGATTTGTCCCCTAAAATTGTGCCAAAGTACTAGCAAATGGAATTTTCTCAGGTCTCTATCTTCAAGTGGATAACAATATAAAGAGGAAAAAAGTTAGCATCACCTCCAATTTAATGTCTCATGAGTGCATATATTTTGGCTTTCAAGATCTATTCTAGTTAATAGCAGACATTCAGTACTAATTTGGTCACTTTTACTGTGCATGCAGAGAATCCCCCAAATCAACTTGATAAAATATTGCCAACAGTTTCCTCTGTTCTGCCTTCATTTCATATTGTATGTGTACGAGTACGATGGATATTGTCCTTCTTTTCACAGGAACATGTGTGCTGATCCATGGGCAGGTTGTTCACAAAAGTGAGCACAACAAATCTCAGCATCCTCGGCATGCATATACATTCCACGTATTTGACAAAAAAAGAGCAAAATATTCACCTGAGAACTGGCTGCAGTTGAAAGAAGGATATAACTTCCCTGCCTTATACAAAAGTGCACCAGTCTCGGACGTCTAGACACTGGTTGAAGGTTGATGACACTTACTGTGACAAAAGAAGTCTCCCGAGCAAAAACCAAGTATTGTGCTCATTTCTCCCACCAGCAACAACTGTTCTTAATAGAAATTGTGGATGTTGTACAACGAGAATCAGGTGTAATAATTTTGTTTTGGGCTTTGCTATTAGTCATCTTCTTAATGGACTCAAATAACTTTGTTCAATTATTTTGTAGACACAATGGAACTCTGATATTGTTGTTATAGTTGACGAATGCTGATGATCCAGAGCAGTACCTTATGTTTGTCTGTCTATGTAAAGAAAGGAATTACTGCAAGACATGCCATCTGGTATGACTCAACAATTAAATGCAAAATTCCATTTGATATGAATGGCTGTGTATCTTTCATCTGTGTAAGTGATCTCAGGTGCAAACGTTTCTCTATATTTGTTATTTAACAAACTTTTATTTTAATAAAGAATTAAGATCTGAGTGGTTTTCATTGTACTATAATTATGTGTTGTGTCTCTATTTCTACACTGTGTGTTTTCTCATTTTTTAAATTCAGGAACTTAGATAATTGATAATTGTATCAATTCAGAAAAATTATCTGGATGAACAAAGCAGAAACTGAAGAACAGTTTAGATTTATCATAGGACATATTTGCTATTATTTCTAAGGCCCAAGTGAAATGATGCAGTAGTAAAAACAAAGGAGTCATATTCAAGAGGAGTGAGACTCAAATTCTCAACTGATATTCCTTATTTGGATTGGCTATAGTTTCTTTAAATCATTTCAAATTGATGTTGTGATTATTTATTCAACCTGTTTTTGGTTTCTTTTTCTTCATCGTCCTTGTACAGTATTGATTTGCGCTGTGTTTCTCATTTGTCAGCGAGACTTAATGTCCAATTCTCCTTCCTTTTCTCCTCCTCATTACACAATATTGTGAGACACATCTGGCCCAGCACATGTGAAGATAACTTTAATGTCATATGATGTCTCCCAAGGTATGGAAAGCCCAAACACAGTTTTTCATAGTGCCATTAGTTTCAAACAATTACGTTTTTGCTTGTGAGGGTACAATTATCCATGGCACAAAGTATTACATATGTTTTAACAAATATTCTGTCAAGACTTTTATGGCAGCAATTTCATCAGGCAGATACATTAAGGAATGGAAATGCTGACTATAAATGGAAAAATTCCAAGAGTATTGTAAAAAAACACCGTAGATGCTATGTGAGGAGAGTGTAAGATCAGCTATGGGTTGACAACCACATTAGAAAACTATTCAAAAAAAAAAAAAAAAAAAAAAAAAAAAAAAGAGTGCTTCACCTCAGAATTAAACATATCCAAAGATTCAAAAACAACCAAAAACTGAATTAGAAAAAAATTAACATCATGAAAAACCACACGTGAAGTGTGCAATGAATCAAAAACTTGTGGTAACTACCCTATTAGATGCAGGGATCATACCTAAATGAAGGTGACACATTGATATGACAGTACTGATTTATTGCTCATTATCCAACATACAACACATCCTCGTGGTACAAGGTTCTAGAGTGAACTGACTTCTTCGTAGCCCACCCAGATGCTGCAGTCAGCTGCGTGTGTTCCCTGGTCAGAGGTGCTACTTATGCTGGTGTCCCCTCAGAGCCTCCCTCCCAACACTCACACCCCTCACCCCTTCCTGTAGAGTAGAGCACTGGGGTGCAGGGGGGGCAGGGGGGGGGGGGAGGAGTGCTGGTTGGTGAGTATCATCAAGCAGATGGGTCATACAGAGCAGGACACAGATGGATCATTTCTCGACGATGGTCCAACCTGATAAAAGTGACCAACCATGTCATGGCCAGTTACGAAGCAGAACACGGTTGGTCCAACTCTCATTGTGGACTGACCTGCAGCACTAGTGCTGTACAGATGATACTGTGCCAAAGTTCGAGGAGTTCGATGAGGGTGACTGCACTGAGATTCGCTTGGCACAGGCAGGGATGGGGGCTGGGGTGTCTGAAATGGTGCATCAGGAGGAGGATCTGAAGCTGTCGCTGATGTATTGTGTAGCAGATGTTGTTGTCATTCCATAGGGTCTGTAATAGTGAGTGCTCCATCTGCTGACAAATGAGAAGACATAGCAGTGTAATCTACTTTCCTAGGTAACTGTAATGTGAGTGGGAGTTGTCAAGCTATCTGTCAAGGCAGGCATCCACTATTGGATCACTGTGTACAAGTTTCACATGGATGTTCTCTGTAAGAGTCTCTCATGTTCCATTTGGTGACGACTGGCTCCTCAGAGTCTGAAATAGCTGTCTGCATATCAAGGGGTAATTAACCACGTGGGTCATAGTCTGTTCCTTCTGGGTCCTTATCATATGCAGCTGGGTGTTTGTGCAGAGTCCAGGCTCATTTTAGGATGTTTAATGAGACCATTGTTGCTTTTCCACCGAGCAGGATTTCAAACATATGAGAGTTCATTTTAAATCGTTACACGAGCCTGTGTAGGATGGCTGTAAAGCTGGCTGGATCATATCATCACATAACTCACAGTTACTAAGTTCCTTACGCACAAAAACTTTCGGATTGGTATCCAAGGTAAGAGATGGTAACTTGCAGGGCACGTGAGTGATTCTCCTTATAAGATTTCATGTAGGTCTTTCTTGAATACTATACAAACACTTGGTAGTACCCATGGCAAGGCTTCCATCCACAGTCACACTTGGAACATGAGTCAGGTTTTTAGGGTTCTGTGCTACCACTCCATAAGCCTGTTACTCTGAGTGTGCTGTCATAAGATTACATGAATGGCACAGATGTTGCAGAGTGCCTCGAATAGAGGAGACTCATATTGTCTTCTCTGGTCTGTCATAATGATTTCAGGGGAGCAGAATCAAGCTACCCAAGCAATGATGAACACATATGCTGTTGATTGTACTGTAATGTCCTTACTGGGGACAGCTTCTACCCAACAAGAAACTCTGTCAGTAACTGATAGTAAGTATCTGTAAGCTTCAGATTCGAGAAGGGGGCCAACCAAGACTAGGCAAACATGGAAAAACCCTGCTCATGGTATATCAAAGTGCCTGATTTGATGTTGTGTATGACGGCCAACTTTGCTGTGCCAGCAAGCCAAGCAAGCTTGTGCTCAGCCTCGACAATCACTTTTAATGTTCAGCCAAACAAAATGTTCAGTAATGAGTGGTACTGTTGGCCTAAACCCTCGGTGCACTCCAGATGTTTAACTGTCCAAAAATTGTGCACCACGTGGATGTGAGGACTAGTGGCCAATTTTTGTTTTGAGACCATCGCATAGTATTTGGATGTTAGTACCAGGGTGAAATGCGGCAATGTGCTGTGCACAAATGACCACACTTCAGATACACAATAGTTTTAAGAACTTCATGTGATACCTAAGATTATAAGATGGCTTCAAAAAGAAACCCTGTTGTTGCCAACCAGAGGATGCCGAAGGGTAAAAAAGTGGTTTGTTTGAAAACACTTTAAATTAAAGCAGAGGACCAGAGTAAAATTTGCAGACGACTGTAAATCAAAAGTGTATTTTCACAGAAAGCAACAGGGAAAGTATAAGGTAACATGTGTCTGTTTTAAGGGCAGATATAGTGGCTGACGTCACAAGTGGTTTGGGGAGGGGGATAGGCAGTGGTGACCATTGTGTTAGAGCATAAGTACACATGAACACCCTAACTTCTAATATCTCAGCAGTTTTTTTAATGCTGTTGAACATAATGTAGATGCGGTAATCTCATATACACAGCACAAAATCTACCACACTCTGCTGTATTGCTGCTCCTCTATAAAACTCCTTCATAAGTACACCTTCAATTGTGACCATTTTAAGCTCTTGTGCATGCCCAACTGGCATGACATAATTGCCTCAAATTCACATGGATTTGGTAAACAATGTGCACATTTCATAGCATGCAAAGCTAGCATTTATCACTCCACCAGAGGCTGCCAAAGGGTAAAAAAGTGGTTTGTTTCAAAAAACTTTAAATTAAAGAAGAGGGTCAGAGTAAAATTTGCAGAGGAGTGTAAATCAAAAGTGTATTTCTCCAGAAAGCAACAGGGAAAGTATAAGATAAAATGTGTCTGTCTTAAGGTCAGAGATAGTAGCTGACATCACAAGCGGTTTAGTGGGGGAGAAGGAACGCACAGCTCGCCATTGTTGAGGACTAGTGGTTAGATTGGGCAGCCGTACTGATGGCTGGCAGTTGTGCTCCCGCAAGATTACCAATTAAGCTTTGCTTTTTGGCTAAATCTGCATAAGACTGTGACAAAGTAATGTTCACGTAGGTGGTGAAGTTATTTTGACTGTGAATAAATGTTTATCTTCATATGTGACAATTACTGAGGTATAGATGCAAATGGTTAATTGAGCAAAGCTCAGTGTACACAACACCATGAACACAGGAAGTCAGCTCCTGTGCTTTCTCCTGCTGTTGCAATTCTGTTTTTGTCTTCTGCCAATGATCATTATGACCAATTGGTTACAATCATGCTTATTTTTATGTGGGGTATCAAGTGTAAGCAAAGACTGAGTCCCATGGCATCCGATAATAAAGTTCCTGGTTTTTGAACTAAAAGACCCATGTAGCAGCTGAGTGAATGATATTAAAACGATCACAATTTGGATTAGCATTACTGAGACAACAACCAAAGGTAATTGGTATCCGACAGTGGTCTTAAACCCACATAGATGGGCATAGCCGTCTAACTGCTATCTGGCATGCATACTGTGATTTTGCAACTTGTTGGTAATAAACTGTATCAAAGGATTTTGAGACAAACGAGGCTCTAGAATATAATTACTTTTATCAGAACTGGATTGCATTATTTAGTAGCAATGGAATTCCTCTCCAAAACCTTAGTTCTATGTATTTACTAAGTACAGAATCCACAGGGTGCTGAATAATGTATGAGGGGCTGAACTGCAGGTAAGATTACAGGTCGAGGAAGTGCAGAGGCTGATTACGCTACCACCATGCAGGTAAGTCACAAATAGGATGTGCCACGCACCCCAGTAAATCTACCACTTACCATACCAGACAGTCCAAGGGGTCCAGTACGTTATAAGTTAGGGTTTGCCATTCCACAGAGGGGATGTTACAAGGGCCTGTCAGCCTTTCTATACAGAGGCTGGTGGAATCACTGTTAAGTAAGTCCTTAATGGTCATAGTTCTGGCTCTTCTGAAAGTTTGTTGTAATCTAGTTGTCAAGAAATAATATTGATCAACAACTCAAAACCTGTGACTATGCCATCAGCAGCATGTAAATGACGGACATCTGTCGTATGTTGCACAACAACATCAAGATGACAGAAGTGATGAGGAATATCATATTTTGAGAGGTGCCATATGTTATCTGTGAGTGGCTTGTGATCTGTATAAATAATTATGTACCTTCCTTCAATATCTTCTGTAAAATATCTAACTGCTTCACAGACGGCAAGTAATCCATGATTGGACATGGACCATTTTGACAGCGAGGCCATGAGTTTTTTTTTTTAGAAGAAGCAAAGCAGCTGTGCTTCACCTGCCACAACTTATTGTAAGACCACTCCAATGCCAAAATCGATAGATCAGTTGTGACAGCAAGCTATGCATTGGGTACTGGGTGGACCAAAGTGGTTGCTTTTGCAAGGCAGTCTTTTGCTAGTGTGAATGCTTCTTGCATTTTGTTGCCCCCTCCCCTTGCACATCTGGCCTGGTGAGAGCACCAGTGAATGGGATTGTATCACAGCCACCTGTGGCAGGAGACACCAAAAAAAAATTTACAATGCCTAGACAGTGCTGTAGGTCATGGTAATTCTGGTAGTAACTGCTTCTTGAGTTCTGTTCTTTCTGAGGTAGGTTTGATCCATTTTGCATTTTGTATGTGTCCAAGAAAAGTAACTTCAGGTTATCCTCATTTATGATCACACCTGTGTGCTGCAGGACAACTAGAACTAGTTCAAGATGCCATTCACAAACTCATGGGGTTCCATAAAATACTGGGATATCATCCAGGAAAGCATAACTAAAGTCAAATCTGAAGGGACCTCCATCAACGAACCACTGTCCAGTCTGAGCTGCATGCTTTGGTCCGCAAGGCATGAATAGAAAATGAAAAAGTCCAAACTGTGTGATTACTGTGGTCTTAGAGACATTGTCTTGGTTTATAGGTATTTGGAGGTAAGCTTTTCTGCAGTCGGATCAGAGCGTGGAATGTCAGATCCCTTAATCAGGCAGGTAGGTTAAAAAATTTTAAAAGGGAAATGGATAGGTTGAAGTTAGATATAGTGAGAATTAGTGAAGTTCAGTGACAGGAGGAACAAGACTTCTGGTCAGGTGACTACAGGGTTATAAACACAAAATCAAATAGGGGTAATGCAGGAGTAGGTTTAATAATGAATAGGGAAATAGGAATGCGGGTAAGCTACTACCAATAGCATAGTGAACACATTATTGTGGCCAAGATAGACACGAAGCCCATGCCTACTACAGTAGTACAAGTTTATATGCCAACTAGCTCTGGAGATGATGAAGAAATTGATGAAATGTATGATGAGATAAAAGAAATTATTCAGGTAGTGAAGGGAGACGAAAATTTAATAGTCATGGCTGACTGGAATTCGAGAGTAGGAAAAGGGAGAGAAGGAAACATAGTGGGTGAATATGGATTGGGGAAGAGAAATGAAAGAGGAAGCCATCTGGTAGAATTTTGCACAGAATATAACTTAATCACAGCTAACACTTGGTTCAAGAATCATAAAAGAAGGTTGTATACATGGAAGAATTCTGGAGATACTAGAAGGTATCAGATAGATTATATAATGGTAAGACAGAGATTTAGCAACCAGGTTTTAAATTGTAAGACATTTCCAGGGGCAGATGTGGACTCTGACCACAATCTATTGGTTATGAACTGTAGATTAAAACTGAAGAAATTGCAAAAAGGTGGGAATTTAAGGAGATGGGACCTGGATAAACTGATTAAACCAGAGGTTGTACAGAGTTTCAGGGAGAGCGGAAGGGAACAATTGACAGGAATGGGGGAAAGAAATACAGTAGAAGAAGAATGGGTAGCTCTGAGGGATGAAGTAGTGAAGGCAGCAGAGGATGAAGTAGGTAAAAAGACGAGGGCTAGTAGAAATCCTTGGGTAACAGAAGAAATATTGAATTTAATTGATGAAAGGAGAAAATATAAAAACGCAGTAAATGAAGCAGGCAAAAAGGAATACAAACGTCTCAAAAATGAGATCGACAGGAAGTGCAAAATGGCTAAGCAGGGATGGCTAGAGGACAAATATAAGGATGTAGAGGCTTATATCACTAGGGGTAATATAGATACTGCCTACAGGAAAATTAAAGAGACTTTTGGAGAAAAGAGAGCCACTTGTATGAATATCAAGAGCTCAGATGGAAACCCAGTTCCAAGCAAAGAAGGGAAAGCAGAAAGATGGAAGGAGTATATAGAGGGTCTATACAAGGGCGATGTACTTGAGGACAATGTTATGGAAATGGAAGAGGATGTAGATGAAGATGAAATGGGAGATACGATACTGCGTGAAGAGATTGACAGAGCACTGAAACAAGGCCCCGGGAGTAGACAACATTCCATTGGAACTACTGACGGCCTTGGGAGAGCCAGTCCTGACAAAACTCTACCATCTGGTGAGCAAGATGTATGAGACAGGCGAAATACCCTCAGACTTCAAGAAGAATATAATTATTCCAATCCCAAAGAAAGCAGGTGTTGACAGATGTGAAAATTACCGCACAATCAGTTTAATAAGTCACAGCTGCAAAATACTAATGCGAATTCTTTACAGACGAATGGAAAAACTGGTAGAAGCCAACCTCGGCTAAGATCAGTTCGGATTCCGCAGAAATGTTGGATGACACGAGGCAATACTGACCCTACGACTTATCTTAGAAAATAGATGAAGGAAAGGCAAACCTACATTTCTAGCATTTGTAGACTTAGAGAAAGCTTTTGACAATGTTGACTGGAATACTCTCTTTCGAATTCTAAAGGTGTCAGGGGTAAAATACCGGGAGTGAAAGGCTATTTACAATTTTATAAGAGTCGAGGGGCATGAAAGGGAAGCAGCAGTTGGGAAGGGAGTGAGACAGGGTTGTAGCCTCTCCTCGATGTTATTTAATCTGTATATTGAGCAAGCAGTGAAGGAAACAAAAGAAAAATTTGGTGTAGGTATTAAAATCCGTGGAAAAGAAATAAAAACGTTGAGGTTCGCCGATGACATTGTAATTCTGTCAGAGACAGCAAAGGACTTGGAAGAGCAGTTGAACGGAATGGACAGTGTCTTGAAAGGAGGATATAAGATGAACATCAACAAAAGCAAAACGGGGATAATGGACTGTAGTCAAATTAAGTCGGGTGATGCTGAGGGAATTAGATTAGGAAATGGGACACTTAAAGTAGTAAAGGAGTTTTGCTATTTGGGGAGCAAAATAACTGATGATGGTCGAAGTAGAGAGGATATAAAATGTAGACTGCCAATGGCAAGGAAAGCGTTTCTGAAGAAGAGAAATTTGTTAACATCGAGTATAGGTTTAAATGTCAGGAAGTCGTTTCTGAAAGTATTTGTATGGAGTGTAGCCATGTATGGAAGTGAAACATGGACGATAACTAGTTTGGACAAGAAGAGAATAGAAGCTTTCAAAATGTGGTGCTACAGAAGAATGCTGAAGATTAGATGGGTAGATCACATAACTAATGAGGAGGTATTGAATAGAATTGGGGAGAATAGGAGTTTGTGGCACAACTTGACTAGAAGAAGGGACCTGTTGGTAGGACATGTTCTGAGGCATCAAGGGGTCACAAATTTAGCATTGGAGGGCAGTGTGGAGGGTAAAAATCGTAGAAGGAGACCAAGAGATGAATACACTAAGCAGATTCAGAAGGATATAGGTTGCAGTAAGTAATGGGAGATGAAGAAGCTTGCACAGGATAGAGTAGCATGGAGAGCTGCATCAAACCAGTCTCAAGACTGAAGACAACAACAACAGTAACATGATGCTGAAAATAGTGGTGCCCACTCAAGAGTGTGTAAAGTCTTTAATATTTTGAATTGGATAACTGTTGTGCATCATTCAAGCAATGAGAGTTGTGTAATCACCTCAGTCTCTCATGGAACTGCCCTTTTTCTGTACAAGTATTATTGGGAAAGCCCACGGCCTGTCTGAAGAGTGGAGCATCCCTGGTGGTATTAGTACATTGACTGCCAATTTTGCAGCCCAAAAGAGAGCAGATGCCAGCCAACATTCTTTGTAGCAGAATGGTGGACCAGGTGTCATGAGAAGGTGCATCATACCATCATTGATGGCACATGGTTTAACTTCCATTTGTACCTGGTTGGGGGATGGGATCGTTCACTTATTTGATTCCCTGAGAGATGAGACAGAGTGTGCCTTACTGACCTGTGTTCATTGTGGTGTGCTTGTGGTCATTGACTGTGTAGCTGTGGGTTTTAGCAGCAGTGAGACATGGTTTGCCAGGGTGGGCACAGGGGATGTAGTGGTGACTATGGCTGAGTGAAGTGTGAGCAAAAGATTCTCGCACTGCTTGCATGAATGCATTAGTGAAGCATACACATTGGTTCAGTTATACTCTGCACTAATATAGCACTGCATTGTCAGTGTGGAATGCATCCAATGATTTGCGGGTGTCCAGATAAGGCTGGTTTATTGTCATTAGGTTCTTCATCATTGTAATGTGCTTTGTTAGTGTGTTAGAGTACATGTCATCATCATGCTGATGCCCAACAGGCCATTAAGTAGTTTCTGATGGATAAGGGGCATCAAGCTGAAGGGCACTGGGACGAGTTGTCCTATGTCATGATAATGTGGCACTACATTTTTTAATTCCAGTGAAACGTGAAAGTGCTATAGGAAGTGGACTCCTATCACCTGTTCACTCATGTCAGTAATTAAGAAAGTCCAATGAAATTGTTGATTTGAGCTTAGTTCCAAAGTACAGTTAGTGGTTCAGTGTATGGTGACATATGAATCATTTGTGGTATAAAACTGTAGGGATGTTACACCAGATAGTGTTGCATTTGTGTCCTTCAGTAACATACTGGTGTCTGATCTCACATCAGTGAGGAAGTATTTATACATGCTTCAATCAAATATATAGAGCCTTCCACCAGACAGTGGAGTGGTGAGAAGAGAGGATGGCTCATGTGTTGTGGGCACTGATGGCTTGATGTGTACAGCATGCCAGTGCACCTACTTTGACACATGTTTGGAGTGTAGGTAGTTGCAGGGAGACCAGCAGGTATTGGAAATATCACCACACCGTATGTAGCACCACAATTTGACGGCCTTGAGGTGGTGGTCGCATTTGGTGCATCACTGCCGACTAGAAGAGCAGTGGTGTATGGGTCATGCAGGTCAGTGTCCTGTTTGGGGGTGCCGACATCACTGTCGTGCACTTTCAACACGTCAGAGTGGTTCAGTGTGGATGATGTTCAACTGACATCCAGTGCTGAGTGGTATGTTATTCTCCTCGGCATTGATGGCTTTTTATGCTGTGGCACAAAGAACATTCTGTCGACAAGGTGATAGCTGTGGCAGAAGCTTGACAATCCATGAAGTTCATAACACAGTGTGTAGCATGGGGTTCAGGTCAAGTAGTGTCTAAAGCTGGTGAGACAGCATTTGGCAGTGAGTCGTTCATCACTGTTTCTCTGTTTCAGTCGTTGTTCTGGGATGTGTGACTAGCGTTGTAGCAAGGCGTATTTTACCACTTCATATTTGTTTTATTTATGTGGCAAAAAGATGACATTGTGCCCATGGTTCCGGCTGGAAAGATGACAACTTGGGTTGTGTGCAGAGTCTATAAACTGTAGTATGACCAAGTTGTGTTTGCGCTCATGCTAACCATAAATGGTGACTGTATTTCCTAATGGATTTTGTAATGTGGTTGGCACAGGAGACCTGTCCTGCTGAATCATGAACTGATGTACTTGATGCCAAACTTGCACAAATTCCAGCAGTAGATTGTTGTATAATGACCATCTTTGTGCCATACTGGAGCATACATTGTTTTGTGAAGCAACATCCATGGTAGTATTTGAGCACTGGTGTACAGTTATTAAACTGATGATGCACATCACTCATCCTAATCTGTGGGTCATCATCTTTGGGGGGGGGGGGGGGCAGTAAGCTGAATTGTTACAGCATATTATCACGATAGGGAACAGAACATCTCTCCAATACGTTAAGCGGTTATCACAGTTGTCTCGACCCACCAACGTGGTAGTTTTCCCTCTTAGACGCAGAGGTCATATCAGTAGTGGAGATAAAACATTGATATGCCAGTACTGCTTTATTGCCCATCAACTGACATATACGACATCCACACCCTACAAGGTTCTAAACCAAACTGACTTCTTTGGAGTCCACATGGAGATCGCAGTCAGTCGTATGTGTTCTCTGGTCTGAAGCATCACTCGTGCTGGTGTCCCTGCAAACTATAATGCTGTTTACTGACCTTACATAAAATTTTATGACGTTCAGCCTTATGTTAAATCAGTAAATGCATAAAAGTCATATGTCCAGACACTCAGTGACCACAATACCACTGAAACAAGCCATGACAGAGAGAAAGCTGAAATACTAAATTCCTTTTCCCAAAATTGTAAAATTATGAGACAGAATTTCTGGTCAATACTTATCATCAGTAGGTGAAAATGTCAGTACTGCCAAAAAGACACATACGAAAATGCGTTGAGTATCCTAGCCTTCAGTAAACCACAAATTGACTGTGTATTACTATATTTATTTTCTATATTATCTAGATTTTGGCTTTTACCTTTTATGCCATTATCAAGAACAATGCTAAAAGTTGTTAGACCATTATTATGTCATATCTGTTAAGGCAGTCCAAAGCCAGAAAACAAGTTGCTTCCTCAAGGAGGACAGAGGGTGGGTTGGTGAAGGTAACAAAAATAAGGGCAGCTCCCTCAGACACCAGGACGAGAGGAACCCCTCTGTTGTGAGGATGACCATATAAAACTAATAATAGGAAAAACAGGATAGCAGACTGAGATCAAAGAAATCTCAGGAAGAGTAGTGTGCCCATGAAGGAGGTAGCTTGTTTGACTGTTATTTGAGCACTGCTTGTTGGTCTTGGACCCTTGCCAGATAGGACTGACAGAGGAAGTAGAGAACATTAAATGAAGAGCAGGATGTTCATTAAAGATTTATCCAGTAAGCATGAAAGCATTATGCAGATGCCCATCCAACTACACCAGCAAATATTACAAGAGTGGTGTTGTGCATCATATTGTGGTTTACTATTGAAACCCCAGAAGCATACATTCCTAGAAGAACCAACTAATACCTGTATACCGTTTCCTCCTACAATAATTTCCTAGAACCCCATGAACTTAAAATTGGGGAGATTCATGCTCACACAGAGGCTTGAAAACAGTTGTTCTTGTCAAGCATCATTTGCAACTGGAACATGAAAGAGAAAATGTAGCAGTGGCACAAAAGTACTCTCCACCATGTTAGAGTATGGATGTACATGTAAGAAGTCAAGTTTTCCATATGTTGGTTAACACTGTAAGCTATGTTCTGTTCCTTGTGTCTTTTTTCCCTTGTTTTCTCGTACTGTGAAGCAGACAGAAATCACATGCTGGCAAAACCTACCAGTAGAGTTATCAGCTCAACATAAAATACAGGGAACGAAATCATTGCTTAGGAGGGGACAAACCAATCTTTTGTTATGCTGTGTAAAGTAATAAAATGGGGCACTATTGTACAGGCTATGAATTGTGTTTTGCAGCCAATCTACTGCAATATTTTGTACAGAATATCTTTTGCCTGAACTGGAAAAGAAGATTCATTACAGAACAAGCTGAAAGCCATGGATCAGGGCTGTCAGATAAATGCCATATTTCTTGATTTCCATAAAGGATTTGACTCAATACCACATCTATGCTCATATGGTGTATCGAGCAAAATTTATTACTGGATTGATTATTGTTTGGTTAGAAGGATACAGCATGCTATCTTGAATTGGGGGGAGGAGGGGGGGGGGGGGAGCATTGATAAATGTAGAAGTAACTAAGGGTGTTCTCCAGGGAAGAGTGTCGGGATCCTTTCTGTTCATGAATGACCTCGCAGGCAGCACAGCAAACTCAGACTTTGCACAGATTATGCAATTATCTATAAAGAAATACTGTCTGAAAAATATTCAGTCAGATCTTGATAAGATTTCAAAGTTGTGCAAATATTGGCAACATTAAATATTCAAACAAGCAAAAATTCTGTACTTCACAAAATGAAAAAAAATGTAGTATCCTGTGACTACAGTATCAATGACTCACAGCTGGGAATGGTCAACTCATACAAATACTTGTGTATAACCCCTTGTACAGATATGAAAAGGAGGAATCATATGGGCTCAGTAATGGGTAAAGCAGTTGGCAGATTTCACACAATGGGAAGTCTAAGATGGAATAACTACAATATTATGAAGAGGATAGATTGCTAGTCACCATTTAGAGAAGATGGTGAGTCACAGACAAGCACAATGTTGACATTGTGAACTCTTCTCTTTCTTCTCCTTCTCTCATTTTTCTCCTTCATTTTCATATACACAGAAATCACAGCAGCCAAACATAGCTATCAGAAGAGATATCAGCACAAGATGAGGTACAGAGAATGCAAATCAGTGCCTAAGAGGTAATGAAATAATTTTTATTGTGCTATGTAAAGCGATAAAATGGGGCATCAATGTGCAGGCTATGATTGTGTTCTGTAGAATACTAGGAAAATGCAATCAGCCCACAAAGGAGACTGCTATTTACAACGAAAGCCTTTTTACAAAGTTTCAAGACTAAGTTTTCAATGTTGATTCTAGGAATATACTGCGACTCCCCACATATTGCTCCCTAAAGGGATGTGAGGAAAATATTAGCTTAATTACAGCTTGCACAGATCCATGTAAACAGTCACTCTTTCCACACTCCATATGTGAATAGGATGTGAAGAAGCACTTATAATTGGTAGACTGGGAAATATTCTCTGTCATGCATCTAACTGTGGTTTGCAGTGTGTGGCTGTAGATGTAGGATTTCAAAAGTACTCAATAGGCAATAAAAACAGCAGGAGCTATGGTTGTATAATTCTGTGGTAGCTAATAAAGGCCATCAAATTTAGGGTTGTCAGTGACCTTACCAAAAATTTTGAGCTAAATGTGATTAAAACATTTGAAAATTACATTCTAAGAGTGTAAATCTCTAATTGAAGTCTCATTCACTCTGACTCACATTCACGCATTCACCAACACAAAAACACAATACATAAAACTTGTAGTATAGTCATTGTGTAAAATACACTGTTTAAATATAAGTAAAATGGCTATGCAGTAGATACAATCATAAAAGTGGTGCTGGTAATTGACTAACCACTGAGAGGGGTGAAGGGAGGTGAACTGGGTCTGTCACAATGACAGTATATTAACGTGGTGCCTATTAATGTAAAGGGAAAAAAAAAATCAAACATAATACCAAATATTAAGATACATACTGAATTATATTGTCATTAGATAAGAAAAAGGACACTTTATCTGCTAATCAAGTTGTCATACCATGTAAAACATATTCTGCTAAGATACAGCATGCCAAAATTTGCCACAGGCATCACATATGGTCGGGTGTTCTGACCAGAGGAGAATCTGGCACAATCTTGGACATTATCTTATCTGCATGAACATTAATATTACTTCCTTTGCCACAGGCATCACACATTGTTGGGTGATCTGACCAGAGGAGAATCTCTCACAATCTAGGACATTATCCTATCTGCATGAACATTAATATTACTTCCTCTCATTCCAGTGACCAAAAGGAGAAATGCCACAGCTAAGTCATTTGCTTAAATGACCACAGCTTCTTCCTTAAAACAGTGTGTGATGCCATGTCTCAACAGCAAAGCGACTATGCTTAGTGTGGTGCCACAATATGGAAAATTTTAGCCTTCATGAATGCACACTTAGATGCTTCATCTGCAAAATTATTTCATTGTTACCCAATAGAATGACAGTCCTTTCTCTGCTTCTGCAGATGAAGAAGGGAGTTCTGAGTGTTCCAGACTTGTTTTTCTAATGGATACATGCAATAGGTTGTCTGGTGGGTGTTGCAGGTGGGTAACCTGCAGGTTATTGGCATTGTGCAAATATTAGTATAAAGATACAAAGCTGCACTGTACACAGGACAAACTAAAGTCTGAAGCAGGGTTGTGAACAGCATGTGGTCGGATAGACCAGAGGATGATCCAACTGCTAGCAGACAGTTGAATTAGGACTTCCAGTAGTTTGTCAATCAGTTGCATTTTTCCAAACTGCTAGTGAAATGATGCAATAGCGCTTGCAGTAGTTTGTCAATCTGTCACAATTTGCTACTGATTGGGAGGGATTTGTTTTTTTTTTTTTTTTTTTTTTTTTTTTTTGCAGGGGGGGGGGGGGGGGGGGGGGGAGGAGGAGAGGATGTCTGAAGTATCTCTCGGTGTGCCCAATACTGAACAAACAAAATTGCCTGCCTAGGCTGATTATTGATATTCTAGTTGGTGCCTCATCACTGGATTAAGAGGATTAATCCCCAAATGTGGGTACAGGTGAGTGGAACCAATACCAGTTTGTGCCTGCTTGCGAGGCGAAATGGCTGGCTGGAGCTGGGTCCCATGACAACTTCATTTTTTAATTCGCTTCTACGCGGACCAGCTGTGGCAGTGGAATGTTGAATTCTATTAGCCTTCATAACTCGCAGGAAAGGTCACAATGATATTTCATTTCCACTCATTACCAAGTATAAGATCACTTAATAACATAAGTTAGGGTAAAGAATAAAGTACTCTATACTAGGATGGAAAATATCCAATAGAAAATTTCCAAATAACTGATGCAATCTGAATATAAATATAACTTATAGTTTGATTTCTTTGCAGTTTAGTAGCAGACTTCAAGAGAGTGCAAGGTAACTACACTTGGAATTCCTCCAAAAGGCATGAGGAGAAGTGGCCAAGCCAGCAGCAGGAACATTGATACTGGCAAAAGGTGTATCACTGGAGGGACTTACATGGATTGCTTGAACTTATAGAAGGTTGGCATATGGATACTCTTCTGGCAAAACCAAAAACTAAGATGCAGTTTGAGTCGGCTCAGGACGATGGACCTATCCGCATCTCTAACATCGTGAAGGGGGAGAGACATGTACACAACTGTCAGGCAGTAAAAGTACTGTTTGGATAATAAATATATGAACTAAAATTCTTGTAATAGATTATCCAATTGGGTATAAGATCATCACAGTTGGTGTTAATAAAGGTTTTATAATAAAGTTTGCAATGAAAATTGATATACCTGAAGATACAGGGAGGGTAATGTTTATCAGTAAGGGTAGTTGTCCCTTGTTTGAAAAAGATCATGATGAGGGTCGACTGAGTGCAGAACATGTCACTGGTGGTGGTTACATCTCAGTGGAGCAATAAGCTGAACTGATTGTTTAATTGATGTTGCCAAGCGGAATAAGTACAATTGAGTAGAAAGTTATGAATATAATAGAGGGAAACATTCCACGTAGGAAAAATATATCTAAAAACACAGATGATGTGACTTACCGAATGAAAGTGCTGGCAGGTCGATAGACACACAAACAAACACAAACATACACATGAAATTCAAGCTTTCGCAACAAACTGTTGCCTCATCAGGAAAGAGGGAAGGAGAGGGAAAGACGAAAGGATGTGGGTTTTAAGGGAGAGGGTAAGGAGTCATTCCAATCCCGGGAGCGGAAAGACTTACCTTAGGGGGAAAAAAGGACAGGTATACACTCTCACACACACACACACACATATCCATCCGCACATACACACACACAAGCAGACATTTGTAAAGGCAAAGAGCTTGGGCAGAGATCAAGCTCTTTGCTCTCATAAGCCCATCCTCAGGTGTCGCAACTGTGCTGTGGCCCCGAGCACTGCATCAGATGTGTACTACGCACGGTGTGCTACCTATGAGTGTAGAACAGATGAATTACCCAAAAATATGATGCCATATGAAAGCAGTGAATGAAAATAGACATAGTAGGCTAATTTACTGATATGTTTATCACCAAAATTTGCAATAATATTAATAGCATAAGTAGCTAAACCTAATCATTTCAGCAGATCCTCAATGAGTTTCTTCCAATTCAATTTTTCATTGATGCACACACCCAGAAATTTTGAATATTCTGCCTTAGCAACGGACTTCTGACCAAAGTCTATGTTTATCATTAGTGTTATGCCATTTACTGTACAGAATTGTATATATTGTGTTTTTTCAAAATTTTTTGAGAGTCCATTTGCAGAGAACCACTTAACAATTTTCTGAAAGACATTACTTAAAATTTCCACACCTAATTTTTGTTTGTTGGGTGTGATTATTACACTTGTATCATCAGCAAAAAGAACTAGCTTTGCATCTTCTTGCATGTAGAGTAGCTAGTCATTAAGAACAATAAGGAATCCATGACTGAACCCTGTGGGTCACCATTCTTGGTAAATCCTAGTTAGAGGACTCAGCTGAGTTTTGCAGGCTATCCATACTGTTAATTTCAACCTTCTGCATTCTTCCAGTTAAATATGTATTAGACCATTTGTGCACTATTACACTCATATCCCAAATACCTAAGTTTATCTAGATTTGTACAGGCAAAAGCCTTGGAGAGATCACAAAATATCCCAATGGGTGATATCCAATTATTCAGAGCATTAAATATTTGATTAGTGAAAGCTTACATACCATTTACTGTTGAGAAGCCTTTCTGATAACCAAATTGGAATTTTGTTAGTATTTCATTTTCACAAATATGTGAAGCTGCTCTTGAATACATTACTTGTTCAAAAATTTTAGATAAAGCTGTCACAAATGAGACTGGGCAGTAGCTGTTAGCATCAGACCTATGCCCCTTTTTTATTCAATGGTTTAGCAATAGCATATTTTACTCTATGTTGAAAAATGGCCTGTTTCAGTGAGCTACTGCATATGTAGCTGAGAATTCTACTTATCTGTTACAAACACACTTTTAGTACTCTGCTGGAAATGCCATCAATTCCATGTGAGCTTTTACTCTCGAGTGAATTTATTATTTTCCTAATTTCAGTTTTTTGAAACAGCATAGGTGCTGCCTCTTACATACACAGCTTTCCATTTTCTAATGAATAGCTGGATCCTATTTTTTCTACAACACGTAAAAATGACTATAAAAATAATTCGTACAATTATGTTTCACAGTTTTCTTAGGGAAACTGTTTTCAAATGTACTCACAAAGGTGTGATGAAATAGGTTAAATTTTAAATCAGAATCAGGTTTCCTGTACACCTCATCCCAGACTGACTATTGCAAGCTTTCCCTCAATTTGCAATTGTTAAATTGTTAATTGAATGTGCTATTTTGGAGAACTATTTTCCATTACTGTATGGAGCTACATCATATACTGTAACTAGCTGTGCATCATGATCAGACAGATCATTTTTAATGGGGAAAGTTTTTATCTGATTAAATTTATCTTGCTCTATAAAAACTTTATCTATCAGTGCACTGCTTTCTGTACTATCTGAGTACGGAAATGAATAACTGACATGAAGTTGATAGAACAAACTAATACGTCAAGGTCAAGCTTTCTATTGGACTCTGTCAGAAAACCTACACTGAAATCCCCACAAACAATACTTTGCTTTCCTCTGCCTGATAGATAGCATAACAAGGAATCCAATTTCTTCAAAAATAGCTTAAAATTTCCCAATGGGGATCTATACACAGCTGCAGTTATAAAAGTACCATTATTTAAGCACGCACGCACGCACGCACGCACGCACGCACACACACACACACACACACACACACACACACACACGTTTCTATATGTTACTCTACATGCACTATTTTTTTTAATTTCTAAATTTTTTACACTGAGATAAATTTTAACATGTATGGCAACTCCTCCTCTCTCCACGTGCTGAAATCTTATATCCACCTACATTTACTTTTCCCATATCTGTGACTATATGATGCTCAGACAGGCATAGAATATCTATTCCACCCTCAGTTTCTAAATCTTCTAAACAAACAAGATGATTATCTACTTTGATTTTTAATCCCCTGACATTCAGATGCAATATACTAACATTATTTGTCACTGTACTTTTATGAGAATCTTGTATATTTTAGCATATCTAGCATTTGCCTGTCTGAGCTTCTCGTTAAGCTTAATTTCATTCAATGTTGAATCACTGGACACTGATCTTAGTCACCTATGTTACTCTGAGTAGTAAAATGTCTTCAGGATATCAAAGAAGAAGAAGAAGAAGAAGAAGAAGAAGTGTTTTACATCACCCATTTGAACCGAATAATTTTGATGAGACTTACTTGCAACATGTAATATCATCTCAGTCTTAATAATTTTTAAAGTAAGCAATGAATCTCTACACAATGTCTTTTTCTTATTTTCACTACATTTTTGTGTGTTCTTTTTATTATTGGTATGCATTCACACTTTGCAGAGTTTAATTGTTTTTGCTGGGTGCTACAATAATCTAATTGCATAATAAATGCTCAATAATTAACAAATAAATAATGTAATGTCTGGTTCATTCAATAAATCAGTCGAATTGTAGAACATTATGACAACTTTGACCTGCTAATAGGCTAAATACTAGGTATCCATATATCTTTGGAATGTCCTGAGCCTCTATCATAAGTTATTTGGGCAATTCAGCTCGTAGTGAGAGAACAGTATAGGCACAATCGTGTTATATGTTTACAAAACATCTCTGTGGAGTTCTAAGTGTTTCATTGGGCATTGAAGCTATGCAATGCATGCTTGTAAACATTTCTAAAGTATAATCTTGCAATAATGTCTGACACTTTGCATGTAATGTTTGTACATATGAAGAATGATGTTTCATATGGTGCTTTGTATAATAATTGCCTACACCTGTTTTTCAGTTAATCTGCTGTGGAACTGGGGACCTGAAGAAAGTCACATTCATACTCAGAATTAATTGTCTTTAATAAAAATAAAGTAGTACAGCTGTGTATTGTACGGTGCAATTTTTAACATTCATCAAAGCTGTCCAGCACTGTGTACACAAACTATTTCTTATTCTATGTAGTTTCAACTGAGAGGAATCTGTTACAGATCACCCTATGGAGAACCATTTAAGCTTCAGATATGCATATAAAATATTGTCAAACATCTGAATATTGTATTTTGATACTAATTATTAAGTGAATTACACAGTAGTTGATAAGGAAGTTCTGGTTAGAAGCCAAACAGAAAGCTCATGACTGCATCACATTTAAGTACACATAGTATCCAGACTGTAATTGGTAGGAATATTTTTGTTAACATTGAAATCACTAATTAGTTAAATTCTTTAATGACTACCAATGTAGAATTTATACTTGCCTCACATTCTGTTCATATTGTATGCATTATTTAATCAAAGTTTGCAGTATAGTAGTAAAATACTTGCAACATTGGTTGTAATTAAAGAGAAATTGCAAAAAGGTGGGAGTTTAAGGAGATGGGACTTGGATAAACTGAAAGAACCAGAGTTTGTAGAGACTTTCAGAGAGAGCATTAGGGAACGAATGACAAGAAAACGGAAAGAAATACAGTAGAAGATGAATGGGTAGCTTTGAGAGATGAAATAGTGAAGGCAGCAGAGGATCAAGTATGTAAAAAATCAAGGGCTATTAGAAATCCTTGTGTAACAGAAGAGATACTGAATTTAATTGATGAAAGACGAAAATATAAAAATGCAGTAAATGAAGCAGGCAAAAAGGAATACAAACATCTCAAAAATGAGATTGACAGGAAGTACAAAATGGCTAAGCAGGGATGGCTAGAGGCCAAATGTAAGGATGTAGAGACTTATCTCACTAGGGGTAAGGTAGATACTGCCTACAGGAAAATTAATAGAGACCTTTGGAGAAAAGAGAACCACTTGTATAAATATCAAGAGCTCAGATGGAAAATCAGTTCTAAGCAAAGAAGGGAATGCAGAAAGGTGGAAGTAGCATATAGATGGTCTCCACAAGGGTGTTGTACTTGAGGGCAATATTATGGAAATGGAAGAGCACGTAGGCGAAGATCAAATGGGAGATATGATACTGTGTGAAGAGTTTGACAGAACACTGAAAGACCTGAGTCGAAACAAGGCCCCCGGAGTAGACAACATTCCATTAGAACTACTGATAGTCTTGGGAGAGCCAGCCCTGACAAAACTCTACCATCTGGTGAGCAAGATGTATGAGACAGGCAAAATACCCTCAGACTTCAAGAATAATATAATAACTCCATTACTAAATAAAGCAAGTGTTGACAGGAGTGAAAATTACCAAAATATCAGTTTAATAAGTCACAGCTCCAAATACTGACATAAATTCTTTACAGACGAATGGAGAAACTGGTAGAAGCCAATCTTGGTGAAGATCAGTTTGGATTCCATAGAAATGTTGGAACACGTGAGGCAATACTGACCCTAAGACTTATGTTACCTACATTTCTATCATTTGCAGCTTTAGAGAAAGCTTTCGACAATGTTGACTGGAATACTCTCTTTCAAATTCTGAAGGTGGTAGGGGTCAAATACAGGGTGTGAAACGCTATTTATGATTTGTACAGAAACCAGGTGGCAGTTATAACAGTGGCATGAAAGTGAAGCAGTGGTTGGGAAGGGAGTGAGACAGGGTTGTAGTGTATCACCGATGTTATTCAAGCTGTATAATGAGCAAGCAGTAAGGGAAACAAAAGGAAAATTCAGAGTAGGAATTAAAATCCATGGAGAAGAAATAAAATCTTTGAGGTAAGCCGATGAGCATTTGGAAATGAGCATTTGGCGTCATTGGCTGGGAGGCCCCTTATGGGGCAGGTCCAGCCGCCTTGGTGCAGGTCTTATTACATTCAACGCCACATTGGGCGACCTGCGCGCCGGATGGGGACGAAATGATGATGAAGACAACACAACACCCAGTCCCTGAGCAGAGAAAATCCCCTACCCAGCCGGGAATCGAACCCGGGCCCATAGGACGGCAATCCGTCATGCTGACCACTGAGCTATTGGGGCGGGGGCCGATGACATTGTTATTCTGTCAGAGACAGCAAAGGACCTGCGAGAGCAGTTGAATGGAATGGACAGTGTCTTGAAACGAGGCTATAAGATGAACATCAACAAAAACAAAATGAGGACAATGGAATGTAGTCTAATTAAATCAGGTAATGCTGAGGGAATTAGATTAGGAAATGAGACACTGAAAGCAGTAGATGAGTTTTGCTATTTGGGGAGCAAAATAACTGATGGTTGAAGTAAGGAGGATATAAAATGTAGACTTGCAATGGCAAGGAAAGCGTTTCTGAAGAAGAGAAATTTGTTAACATTGAGTACAGATTTAGGTGTCAGGAAGTCCTTTTCCTCAAAGTATTTGTATGGAGTGTAGCCATGTATGGATGTGAAATGTGGATAATAAATAGTTTAGACAAGAAGAGAACCGAACCTTTCAAAATGTGGTGCTACAGAAGAATGCTGAAGATTAGATGGGTAGATCATGTAACTAATGAGAAGGTACTGAATAGAATTGGGGAGAAGAGGAATTTGTGGCACAACTTGTCTAGAAGGACGACATGTTCTGAGGCATCAAGGGATCACCAATTTAGTATTGGAGGGCAGCGTGGAGGGTAAAAATCGTGGAGGGGGACCAAGAGATAAATACACTAAGGAGCTTCTGAAGGATGTAGGATGCAGTAGTGGAAATGGAGAAACTTGCACAGGATAGAGTAGGGTGGAGAGCTGCATCAAACCAGTCTCTAGACTGAAGACCACAACAACATCATATTACAAATGTAAACTTATACTGATTTCCAGTTATAGCAGTCATTTTGAATGATGTGGCTACTATTAAACGAAAGCATAATAGGTTTCTAACTCCAGTTTATATCACGACAGGCACAACTTATATTTTCCTTATAAATTAATCAAATGTAATTTGCATTGTTAATTTCTGTATGTAATCTTGTTTCATGCTTCTAAATTGTTTATTCCACAAACCACTTACAGATACCCATCAGAAAATAATGCACCTAAATTATACTGTTCACAGTTTATCTCTGTATTAATTTTCTATTAAAGTTTTGTAAATTTGTATCTTAAACAATACTACTGATTGAAACTTCCTGGCAGATTAAAACTGTGTGCCCGACCGAGACTCGAACTCGGGACCTTTGCCTTTCGCGGGCAAGTGCTCTACCAACTGAGCTACCGAAGCACGACTCACGCCCGGTACTCACAGCTTTACTTCTGCCAGTATCTCGTCTCCTACCTTCCAAACTTTACAGAAGCTCTCCTGCGAACCTTGCAGAACTAGCACTCCTGAAAGAAAGGATACTGCGGAGACATAGCTTAGCCACAGCCTGGGGGATGTTACCAGGATGAGATTTTCACTCTGCAGCGGAGTGTGCGCTGATATGAAACTTCCTGGCAGATTAAAACTGTGTGCCCGACCGAGACTTGAACTCGGGACCTTTGCCTTTCGCGGGCAAGTGCTCTACCAACTGAGCTACCGAAGCACGACTAACGCCCAGTACTCACAGCTTTACTTCTGCCAGTATCTCGTCTCCTACCTTCCAAACTTTACAGAAGCTCTCCTGCAAACCTTGCAGAACTAGCACTCCTGAAAGAAAGGACACTGCGGAGTCATGGCTTAGCCACAGCCTGGGGGATATTTCCAGAATGAGATTTTCACTCTGCAGTGGAGTGTGCGCTGATATGAAACTTCCTGGCAGATTAAAACTGTGTGCCCGACCGAGACTCGAATTCAGGACCTTTGCCTTTCGCGGGCAAGTGCTCTACCAACTGAGCTACCGAAGCAAGACTCATGCCCGGTACTCACAGCTTCACTTCTGCCAGTATCTCGTCTCCTACCTTCCAAACTTTACAGAAGCTCTCCTGCGAACCTTGCAGAACTAGTACTCCTGAAAGAAAGGATACTGCGGAGACATGGCTTAGCCACAGCCTGGGGGATGTTTCCAGAATGAGATTTCACTCTGCAGCGGAGTATCTGCTGATATGAAACTTCCTGGCAGATTAAAACTGTGTGCCCAACCGAGACTCTCATTAATGAAATGACATGTGGACAATTGAGTGGATGTTTACTTTGTGCAAGACTGCTGCCTGATATCACAATCCTACAAAAAAGCTAGGTACTTTCATCACTAATGTTTTTCAGTTGGTTTGTTAGGGGTTTTTAGGCTGTGTCTGAAACCTGTGTTAGGATTGTACTTTGTTTCGAAAAGTTTGCGTGTGATGAATTTGTATTTTTTTTTTTTCAAAATGAGCTACAACAATGTAATGATCAAGTAGAGCAACTTCAGTCATCAAATTCAGAGTTAACTATAAGGAAGGAAGAATATAGTGAACATAATTCAAGCAGTATCTGTTCACCGCTTCATGGATTCCATCACCCACATCCATTAAATGATCTTTTTGATCTGTCAACAACACTGCTTGGTGACAAACTGTCAGAACAAAATAACAGTATAAATAAAAATTTCGAGCAAAATGGAATAGGTTTAAAAGAAATAAAGGAATATTTAACACAGATTAATGAAAAAAGTTAACTGTGCTGTTGAGAGACTCGACAAAGCAGAAGCTGAACTAGGTGCTTTTAAACAATTTATTGATATGGAATTGGAAGTAGTGGATAAGAGTGTTACTGTTGCTGAGGAGAGATTAAGAGAAACAGAGGAAATGATAATTAGAGAGTCAGAGCAGGATATCAAGCATATGCATAAATTTTTTAAGTTAAATTCACAGAATTTAGAGGAAAAATTGGAATTAAGTAAAACAGAAATAAGGAAAGAGTTAGTCATTGTAAGTGGAAATGTTGAGGACTGTAACAAGTATATAAATGTAGTTAACTCTGAAGTTAATCAATTAGAAACCAGTTTTTACACTAATAATTGTTTGTTTGGTAATATGTACAATAATGATTTTGAATTATTTCCCGGGAGATCATGAACTCCATCTGGTGGATTTTTCATGTCAAGGCAAACATAGTTTCACACAAAGTATCCTAGATCATCTAAAAGTCAAGTTAGTAACAAAGTTTTTAGATGAAGCAGCTCTGTTCTGGGTTAGGCAGCATGTTAACCCAGACACATCATTTAAAGATTTGGAAAGTTGTTTCTTATTAAACTTTCGTCAGGGACAAGTAACCTAGGATTAAGAGTGAGTTTTCAAATGGTTCCATTAACATAGAAGATAAAATGAGAATGAGGGAGTTCTGTGAGAGACCATTAAGAACATTAGCACATTGGATAAACCACTAGACAAGCTTATTCAGACTGATGCCTTGAAATGTAGATCGCCAATTAGAGTTCAGTGAGGATTGGTTTGAGGGCAAGATGATTCAATGAAGGAATGGGAGCAAGCAGTCTGAAGTGCTTCAGGTGCGAACGCATTCTGCATGCATCTTCCTGTGTCAGACCACATGGAAACACCGGCGACACCATGTCTGTTTCCATGTCGACCTTGGGAATCGGCTCTGGTGGCAGTGCTTACAGTGCTGATAATACTGTCACCAGCGGTTGCTAAGGAGCAGGTGATGGAATCCCTGACAATGGTATTGGAAGCAATAGAGAAACTGGTGACTCGGCCACTGAGGACAGATGCCCTCACCTACGCAGGAGTGGAGAACTGGCAGCACCGGATGATGTGATGCCCAATGTGGACGGGCCTGGAGGTGATGGTGTGACATCAGGGGGCCTCCGGCTGTTCATACAAAGTGAAGCTGATCATGGTGCCTCAAGCACCGGCCATCCTCCCCCGCCACCCCTAGCATCTGTCAATGACAGCTGGAATTCATTTAGAGCAACATCCCAAACTGCATGTCCTGACAGCCATCCCAGCCGGAAGATGCACAGCAAGCTGCATGTGTTGGTGTCCAGGTGGAGGATGCAAGAGGTATAGCAGTCTCCTCAGCTGGCACATATGGAATAGCTCCACCGGGCCCTTCTCGCTCAACAGCGTGAAACAGTATGAGGAGACAAACCGAGCTAAGGCAACGTCAGATGAAGAGTTGGCAACATACATCTTCGTGTGAGTTTTTAATGTCCGCACTTGGTGTTCCACATCACTGTTAAGACTGTGGATGGAACAATGGGGCGAGGAAGTGATGGATACCACCGGAAATGCATAATACCATGAACTCTTGCGATGAAAATTGTGGACCGTTACCATTGTCAGACACTAATGTCGTAAGCAAGCATTTGAGTGGAAAAAATTTGGACCAAGCTATAACAATGGCAGTTTTGAATATGGAAAATGAATTACATTTGGAAAATGAGAATGTATGTCAATGAGCAACAGCCTAAGTGTTGAGAAAAAGGCCAGCAAAATCCACATGAAGATGGTCTCATGCATGTGAAGGCATCGGCCAAGGAGACGATGATGCCCAAGGATCTGCTTGTGTGTCGTACACAGTGAACAGGAGGCAACCAAGCAAACAATGGCACCGCCCAAGCTGGGCCAAAATGTGTTTTGACGGATCAATGCTTTTGAGTGTGATACACCCCAATGATCTGCATGTAATAAACAGAGAACCTCTGAGCAAAGCACTGAGGGAATCACTACCTGAGGGGTCACGTGATTCATGTCTAAAAGCAGAACACCATTCACAACAGAGAATTGATGTTGAAAGAAGATAATTATGGAGGAGGTCAGACGCATGAGAAGACGGTGAATCCGCCTAACCATGTTGTATGAATGTTATACTCCAAAGCTGCAACCTCCATGATCGATGTGCTAGTGAGAGGGAAACCATAAATTGCCTGCTGTATGGTGACATCAATGTGGAAATAAAGCAATTCCTCCTGAACAAATCCCGGGTTCGGACAGGCCAGCAGGAGGGGCATTTGAGTGCTGATTCGTAAGGTGTAAATGAATCTTGTGGTTGTAATGCAAAAGGAAAAGAGCTCAACATCGAATGTGATGTACCACTTTATCTGGTAACGATGCAGAAGGAGTGAAGAAGGAACCCTATGGCTTGTGATCGGTGACCAGGCAGAATTTGGTACTATAGAGAAAAGCACAGCATATACAATGGCCAAAGCTTCCTTTTCTATCTGAGAGTACCTAGTTTGAGCAGGCGTCAGCATTTTTTAGGTGTAACCATGAGGTTGCTTGGAGTGCTTGGAGTCATCGGGATATCCCTGGGCCAGTGCCACCCCTTACCCATGCTGTGAAGTGCCCATCACATAGACCAAGTGGAGGCCTGGTTGGTACATCACTAAGCATGGCACAGATTGCAACATGGTCTTTAAGGGTGGAAAACACACTTTCACAAGCTGTGATCAGCAAAACTGAGTCCCTTTCCACAGCAACACATGTAATGGCTGCATGACTGTTGCTACCTCATGCAAAAATTTATGGTAGTGCAGGACTTTGCCTAGAAAAACCTAAGTTCTTTGACTGATGTAGGATGTGCCAGAGAGACAATAGAAGAAACATGTTGCGGCAAGTGTTTGAGACCCTTGCAAGGAACTTCAAACCCAAGATAAACGATAGAAGGTTGAAAAAAATTGACATTTTTCTAAATTACATTTCAACCTGGCCACTTGGAAGACAGAAAAAAAAGGGTACACAGATTCTGTAAACATTCCTCGTGGAGGCACCGAAAACTGCAATATCGTCCAATTTGTCTGCACACACAATCACAAACACTATAAGTAGCTTCAAAAAATGTTGAAAAATAGTGGTGGTGCTGACAACTCCAAAAGGCAACCGCAAATTTTGGTACAGTCCAAAAGAGGTGTTGACAACCAATATATGGTGTGACTCTGTATCTAAAGGGAGTTGTAAATTGGCATCCAACAAGTAAATTTTTGAGAAATATTGACCACCTGATAGCTTTGCAAAGAATTCATCTGGGCACTGTATTACGTATGTATCCGGTATAGATTGTGCATTCACAGAAACCTTCAAATGACTGCTGAGGCATTACCAGCACAACGGTTTCTGTACTATACCTAAGGCAGTAGGCCACCCATTCTATGACTAAGGGGGCAGACTACTCACTCAATGCAATAGGCTGAACAACACTGGATTCCTGGAGGTGATCTAATTCATCATTGACTTGTTCGCAAAATGTCACTGGAACTGGATGGATCCGGAAAAAACTAGGCTGAGCAGAAGGTTTCATAGTGATGTGGACTTGAAAATTGTTGGCACACCCCAATCCAGGTGAGAACAAAGACGAAAACTTAGAACACAATGTATTTAACTGTGTATATAGCACTTGTTCAGAGACTAATTTCATTCCACCTGAAATGCTAAAACCAAACTACTTAAAAAAAAGTACCTACTCCAAAAAGATTCTCTGTATGTGCATTATCTACAACAAGAAATGTAAGTGACCAAACTATTGATTTGTAGGTCACTGAGGCACAGAATTGGCCAAGAATAGGAATATTGTGTTTATTATAACTTATTAACTTTTGTGACGAGGAAGCAGATGGGAGCCCAAGTCAATATAAGTTTGTGAGTTTAACAAGGTTGCCGCAGCTCCTGTATCCACTTGCATGTGCAGGACTTTACAAACAAATCATAACATCAATGAAAAGCTTGTTTGGCACAACAGAAATAGCCAATACAAGGTTTAGGTCCGTATCAGCCTCAGGATCATTGTACTGAATTTTTGCATTACGAGCAGAAGCAATGTGACCTTTTTCATTGCAATTATGACAGATAGCCCAGTGTTTTGGGCAGTCTGGGCACTCAGGATTAACAAAACAATAAGAGCACAATGGAAGTGTGGAATGCATATGTCGATGTTTACTGCCTTGTTTACTTTGTTGGTGCGGCTGCTGCTGGAAGCGAGGCTGGCCACCTTGATGTGATTGTGTGTGGATCGCCGCAACCATGTCTTCCACCTGAAAACGATCTGAAGCTTGTTGTGGAGGAGAGGGTTGGATTGCTCATACCTCACTCCATGACTCAATTTTGTTAACCGCAGGTTGTGACACCTCGAACTAGTGTGCAATAGTTAAAACCTCAAAGAGGGATGGATTTTCACACAATAGGTTACGCTCTGGCACCTCATGATCCGGAGCTAAACAAATAATAGCATCTCTCACCAGCTGATCAGCATATGGCACATCGGACACGAAATGATGATGATGATGATGACACGGACTCATCGTATGTAGAAAAGGCATCTATGTTTTTAGATATATTTTTCCTACGTGGAATGTTTCCCTCTATTATAACCATATGATTTATGTAATTTTTATAAGAAGTATACTAAAATACAAGTACTCAATGTACCTTGTTTACGTAATTTATTAAAGAACAATAGTATCTGGGAGTGCACTAGTGACTGTCAAGCATATTTTGCTGAAATTAAACACCAGTTATGCAACATTGAGATATTATACAGAACAGATTTGTCTTTACCATTTTATTTGATGACAGATAGCAGTGATTATGGGTTGGGAGTTCATTTATTTAAAGATAATTTAATTAATGGGAATATTGAACACCATTCTATAAGTTTTGCAACTAGAACCTTACAAAAACATGAAAGCACTTACATCATTACAGAATAGGAATTATTAGCTATTGTATGGGGATCCAAGAAATTTCGAATTTATTTAGTTGGGCACAAAGTAATTGTATACACAGACCACAAAGCCTTATGTTATATTCAAAGATCTTAATTATATCATAGTAGAATTATGAGATGGGTAGTATATCTACAATAGTTTGATCACATAGTACAGTGTATCAAAGGAGAACAGAACGTAATTGCAGACCCATTATCTAGACTACTGATGCAGTACGGAAATAGGAATTACAATGGACAAAGTGACAGAAATTTCAGAATCATGTACATTCAAGGTATTACGGGAGAAAAAGAGATAACTAAAATTTGTGAACAGCTAAGGGAAATCAGAATCATGATGATGAAAGGAAGCTGGCAAAAATTTATTTAGGTAGGAGGGGGTTATGATAAAATCAAACAGCACTATTAGGTACATAATGGAATTTTGTTTAGAAGAGACAACCTAGGCTCATATAGCTGGATGGCCAGAACAACATATTGACACCCTTATTAAGTACGTACACCAGAGTTTTGGTCATTGTGGCACCATGCAATAGATTCAGAAAATCCAGGAAATTATCTATTTTAACAACATTAGTAGGTGAGTAAGGAAATGCTTAGTTTCTTGTGACAGATGTCAAAGGGTCAAGACTACAGATCAAACACACACAAGTTTAATGCAAAAAATTACACCACAGAACAACCTAGAACTCATTGGAGCAGATTTATTTGGGCAACTGCCTCTTTCATACGAAGATTACACTTATAATAAAAACAAAGATGAGGTGACTTACCGAACAAAAGCGCTGGCAGGTCGATAGACACACAAACAAACACAAACATACACACAAAATTCAAGGTTTCGCAACAAACTGTTGCCTCATCAGGAAAGAGGGAAGGAGAGGGGAAGACGAAAGGTAGTGGGTTTTAAGGGAGAGGGTAAGGAGTCATTCCAATCCCGGAAGCGGAAAGACTTACCTTAGGGGGAAAAAAGGACAGGTATACACTCGCACACACGCACATATCCATCCACACATACAGACACAAGCAGACATATTTAAAGACATTTTTCCCACGTGGAATGTTTCCTTCCATTATATTGAAGATTACACTTATTTATTTATAATGACAACTAGTAAGAAGATTACTCATAATATTACTCAAGATTACTTTCAAAAGGTAGATACACCAAAAGCTATTTTGTCAGATAGTGGAAGTCAGTCCACATCAAATATTTTGAAAGATTTTGTTAGAGAAAGGAATATCACACACATACTTATTTCTGTTTATTCACCTTCATGTAATCCAACAGAGAGATATATATATATATACGAGGGATGTTGGATGCTTATGTACAAAATATTCTAGCAAAGATCATACTAATTGGTATTCTATCAGTCAGTTTGTAGATATTCTGAACAGTTTACAACATTCTACAACTGGATTCGCGCCCTATGAAGTACACTACAGCAAGAAAACTGCTAATTTATTAAACAAACTGATTAATTATCCTGTTTTGTACAGTGTTGTCTGTGGATGAGAGAGAAGACATGGTTAGGACAAACATGCAATTAAGTCACAGTTAGAGAAAGCAGAGACATGACAGAAACTTGAAAGCTACACAATTTACAGCAGGAGATTTGGTTGGCATTGACAAAAAGGTACGAGAAATCTAAGGCTATAAATAAAGAGATTAAAATTTTTTTGATGTTTTTGTAACACAGTTTCAAATTTTACACATTCCACGTCCTAATGCTTACAGACTAATTTACCCTAAATCTAGGAAACTATTTGGACTCAGGAATATTACACAATTGAAGCCTTAGCACCAGTTATGTGTTTGAAAATTGAAATTGATCCCTCAGGGTGATACACATTCTTTGTGCATTATGCATGTGACTTACACAGGGTCCCAGCCATGTGACATTTGTTTCTTCAGTTACACTTTATCATTGTCACACATCCTCAGACATACATCTACTATTTAAGCATGGACCTAAGATTATGTACATGTATACTTGAATTATTGATTATTTTATCTTGGAGAAGTTTTGCATCAGTTGATTTCAGATTTGTGTTGCATATGAAGTTTACTACTATGATATGCTCTGTGTGTTGTACAAAAGTGTCAAGTTCAGATGCACATTTATGCAGCAAATTACATCACTTTTACACTCTTTATGAAAATATGATGTCTATCATAGCCTACTAGCAGAAAAATATTATGTCTAGGGAAGGATTAACCAGAAATTATATCAGGAAGTTGCTAAGTAAGACCAAATATGAATATAATGCAATCTTTTGAGTTTAGTTGATAAAGCATTTACACTATGAGACTGAAGTTGTAGGAGAGATATACGGGGTGCACATAAAGTCCGGGAACACTTTCAATTATTTATTGCACAAGAACCAAACATTGTACGGGTATCACACATACGTCATTTTGAAGAGAAACCCTGAAAGTATACCACCACAGTGTAGTTTGGTAATTTGCCGATAGTCAGCACTAGTTGCAAACATGGTGAGTTCAGGTACGGAGCAAGCTGTTTCAAGCAATGGACTCCCCGACCACCAGATCTCACTCCGTGTGACTTTTTTCTGTGGGGACCCATTAAAGATCAGGTGTATGTACCATTTCTACCATGTGATGTAGCAGAGCTCTGGGAGAGAATATGGGAAGAGAATGCCACAGTCAAAGATGCCGTCCTAGGACAGGTATGGCAAGAATTCGATAACAGTACTGGTGTCTGCCGTGTCACTCATGGTTCGCATCTAGAATGTTTGTAAGAAAAACTTTCACAGTTTCTGTTCAAAATGCAATATGTATAACATCTGTACAACGTTTAGTTCTTATGCAACAAATAATTGAAAGCGTTGTCAGACTTTATATAAACCCTGTACATATACTTACTTGTTTTCATTATACTTTTCAATGCCCAAGCTGATCTTCCGTGCAGAAACTACACATATAAACAATCATCTCAGCGATTTATGACACGATTTACATAGTATGCTTTGTTGTGATTACTTTGAATCTAGGAGTTGAAATGAGCTAATTTTTCTGAATACTTTTGATACACAGTTTGATTTGGTCAAACATTATGCTGAGCATCTAGCAAACTATTTGTTACACAACACCCTTCATAGAGCCATTTAAGATACAGAAATGCATATAAAATATTGTCAAAATTTAAATATTGCAATTTGGTACTAATTACTATGTGAGTTATACAGCAGTTAATAAGGAAACACTGGTTAGAAGCCAAATAGAAAGCTCATGATTACATCACATTCAAGTATACTTAATATACCAGTGTTTAAGAAGGGTAGTAGGAGTAATCCATCGAACTACAGACGTATATCATTGACGTCGGTTTGCAGTAGGGTTTTGGAGCATATACTGTATTCAAACATTATGAATCACCTCGAAGGGAACGATCTATTGACACGTAATCAGCATGGTTTCAAAAAACATCGTTCTTGTGCAACGCAGCTAGCTCTTTATTCACACGAAGTAATGGCTGCTATCGACAGGGGATCTCAAGTTGATTCTGCATTTCTAGATTTCCGGAAAGCTTTTGACACCGTTCCTCACAAGCGAATTCTAATCAAGCTGCGGGCCTATGGGGTATCATCTCAGTTGTGCGACTGGATTCGTGATTTCCTGTCAGGAAGGTCGCAGTTCGTAGTAACAGACGGCAAATCATCGAGTAAAACTGAAGTGATATCAGGTGTTCCCCAGGGAAGCGCCCTGGGACCTCTGCTGTTCCTGATCTATATAAATGACCTGGGTGACAATCTGAGCAGTTCTCTTAGGTTGTTCGCAGATGATGCTGTAATTTACCGTCTAGTAAGGTCATCCGAAGACCAGTATCAGTTGCAAAGCGATTTAGAAAAGATTGCTGTATGGTGTAGCACGCTAAATAAGGAAAAGTGTGAGGTGATCCACATGAGTTCCAAAAGAAATCTGTTGGAATTCGATTATTCGATAAATATTACAATTCTCAAGGCTGTCAATTCAACTAAGTACCTGGGTGTAAAAATTACGAACAACTTCAGTTGGAAAGACCACATAGATAATATTGTGGGGAAGGTGAGCCAAAGGTTGCGTTTCATTGGCAGGACACTTAGAAGATGCAACAATTCCACTAAAGAGACAGCTTACACTACACTCGTTCGTCCTCTGTTAGAATATTGTTGCGCAGTGTGGGATCCTTACCAGATGGGATTGACGGAGGACATCGAAAGGGTGCAAAAAAGGGCAGCTCGTTTTGCATTATCACGTAATAGGGGAGAGAGTGTGGCAGATATGATACGCGAGTTGGGATGGAAGTCATTAAAGCAAAGATGTTTTTCGTCACGGCGAGATCTATTTACGAAATTTCACTCACCAACTTTCTCTTCCGAATGCGAAAATATTTTGTTGAGCCCAACCTACATAGGTAGGAATGATCATCAAAATAAAATAAGAGAAATCAGAGCTCGAACAGAAAGGTTTAGGTGTTCATTTTTCCCGCGCGCTGTTCGGGAGTGGAATGGTAGGGAGATAGTATGATTGTGGTTCGATGAACCCTCTGCCAAGCACTTAAATGTGAATTGCAGAGTAATCATGTAGATGTAGATATACAGACACTGTAACTGGTAGGAATATTTTTTGTTGACAATGAAGTCACTAATCAGCTAAATTTTTTAATGACTACCAATGTTCACTGGCAATATAATAGTAGAATATGTGAACATTGTTTGTAATTAAAGAGAAATTATGCAGTCTTTTATTACAAATGTAAACACACACTGATTTTCAATTCTAGCAATCATTTTGAACAATGTGGCTACTATTAAATGATACTGTAATTAGTTTCTAACTTCAATTTATATTAGAAAAATGACACAACTTATACTTTGTTTATGTATTAATCAAATGTAATTCACATTGTTAATTTATGTATATTATCTTGTTTCACACTTCTAAATTGTTTAGTTCACACACCACCTACAGATACTCATCAGAGAATAATGTACCTACATTATACTGTTCACAGTTTATCTCTGTATTAATTTTCTACTGTAATTTTGCAAATTTGTATCCTAAACAATACTACTGATTGTTACTAAAAGTATAAATAGCATATTCATTACACAGATTGCAGCCAGTTTTTGGAGTGTCAAGATGTAGTCAGTTTGTAATGCCAAATGTTCACTCCTGCACACCATCTATGCAGTAATAAAATAATTCATTGCAACTCCTGAACTTTCACTGATCAATTTCCCAATGTGGCATGATTGTTACAATTTCTTACTGCAACATATTATGGACAACGGACATCAGCAGCAAAGCAGTTATGAAGATCTAACAGTTGAGTATTAAATTCTACTGCTCTGTTTACATCACTCGAGAACTATATTGACATTTTCATTCTTATTAGTTTCAGTCAACACTTTCAGTACAAGCACACTGAGTTGTGTATCTAATAGAGGAACTTTTTTTTATTATTCATTTTTGGTGAGAGTACTCAATGACATTTCCAAGTGAACATTATTATTTAACAGTTTTAAATGATTGTATTTACTCACATTCCCAGCAATGTTACAAATGTATGCTATAAGGTCTTTGTTGTCCTAACTACCTGTGGATTATGTTCAAAGAGAGCATTTGTAACTGGTATACCATTCTTTTCTCGCTTTTGAACTTCACCAAGGTACACATTATCAGTTTGAGTTATACTGTATTTATGCACCTGTGTTGGAAAGTTAATTGCTGAGAGCAAACTGTAGGAGCCAAATAAGGTTCCCAGGCATAATTCCTATCAGAATGTTAGAAAATCTACCTAGAAATCACTACAGTCTATTGACTGGTTGTTGCTCAGACAGCATAATATGGAATCCAAATGCCTCATAAACAATTCACAATTTCCCAGTGGGTATCTATATACAGTTGAAAATAAAAGAGAACTACTTCTATATGCTGAACTCTAAGAAATTTACTTGTTTCAATGTTTTTGACCTGTGTTCTGTCTTTATATATATGCAACAATGCCTCTTTTTTCTATGTTAGTTCTACATGAGTAAGATGCAAGATTATAATGTGTTTATTTAGCTTCTCTGACCATGTGGTTATGGGGTGTTCAGGTAATTTATTTATTTCTTCACTGTACTCTAAATCTCCCAGACAGACAAGAAGCTCTTGTATTATATTACTCAATCAACTAATATTCAGATGAGATCAACTAACCTTACTTTTTCGTGCATTCTTAAGCATTTTATGGGGTTTCTGTTATTGTAACTTCTTTCATAACAAATGCCTGCATTCTGACTCTAAACTAAAACTGATACTCTCTTGACATCAATAATCACAGGTATCTTGCTTTACATGATAGAACCCCCCCCCCCCCTACACAAACACACACACATTTTATGCAAGAAATCTATCTTTCTCTCCCTTATTGAGGTGTAAGCTATGTCTCTGGTCATACCCATCTCCCAGTTGCAGAACTCAAACTTGTGTCTGCAGTTGCTACACCTATTCCATACATGTTAACCCCAATGCTGCAGTTCCTACTCCTTGGTCCACTTACTATCATCAATTGATCATCTTTATCAAAATCCTTACACACCTTCCTTAAGTTCTCTGTCACATGGCTAAGGCTATAACTTAGCTTTACAACATTTATGCCCTGATCCTAATTTGTTCTGTACCATCCGCCTTACACACCTGCCATGGATACTACCTACCAGCAAGACTCTTTTCTTTCCAGCCTCTTTTGTTACCAAAGCATGCTTCGTTTCTTTGAGAAAAATCTGCTATACCCTACTGTGACCTACAGCTGGCTGAGGCTCTTCCCCTTCTACTTCAGGTAAAATGTCAAACTTATTCGTTACTGGAAGCTTAAATGTAGTTGAAGAAGTAGAAGAGCTATCCCTTTCACCCATTATTTGTTATCTTTGCCCAGTTTCCTCAATATTTTTCTCCCTTGAAACTATCTAGTTCAAATTTCACACAGTGTTAACTCCGCCTGAAATGCACAAATCTTTGCTTCCTGTTCAGCAATTCTCTCGTCTTTTTTCAGAGCCTATAGTTCCATGGAGAGCCTCACTGAGTTCCCATTCAATTTCCTACAGCAATCATCCCAATGGAACAGCAATCCACAATCTTCACATACAGCTACCTGACTGAGTACACTACGGCAACATTAACACTTATCACATGTTTGCAACATAAATTTAACACTTGAGAAAAGAACTAAATCGTTTAACTCAATTTATTGTACAAATTTTCACTTCTTAAAAGCCACAAAAATCAGGCCTACAGATTACCACTTCAGGTGTTTGTTTAACACAAAAAATACGTTGTTTTGCACTTAAAAGAAGAAGTCATGATAAAAACAAGAATTCAGGTAACTGAACTACAAAACCTCAGATCACAAATCCTAAATTACCAAAATGAAAGAGATGTAAAGGAACATACTTTCATATAAAATATGCTTCAAACAATTACTTTTCCCTACTAAAATCGCCTATTTTTGACTAGTAGCACAGAGAAGCTACACACAATCTCAAGCGTCGAGTGTAGAGAGGATATTCATGTTAAGCTCTTTACTTATAACAGTTACAAGGTAGCAGACTACATCAGATGGTAGTGTATTCTTTCTGTAGACTGAATTAAATGGAGAGTGATTTCTATAAATTTTCAAAAAGTTACCACTGTTCCAGATTCCATCCCAATGATACCTTCATGGACCAAATTCTTCTTTTTCGCCACAATAGTAGATGGAGAAATAAATTACAGAAACATGCATAAGTAATTCATTTGATGAATTAAGTTGCATCTTTTCTCTGTAGTTACTATTAATTACTGAATGCAAAGGTTTTTGTCATGTGTCATACTTGTTCTTTATTGACAATAATCATGGATAATAAGCAGATGTTGTAGTGTCATCAAGTTTTCATAGTAAAACATACGGTGGCTCTCGAATTAACTGGTAACTTTTTTTAAATTTGTTCAATAAAAATCTTAGTGGTTATATACTTACCTGGCGTGGCAACTGTTCGAGTTAACTGAAAAAGGGCAAGTGACTCAAGTAAAGAAATTGAGTATAGCTAATGCAGTTAAAGGTGGAAGGTGCAGCATATGTGAGGGGCTAAATTTATATGTATTTTAACTTGGTATTAACCCCGTAGGGAATGAGAGATCACATACTAAATGAGTAAGCTGATTAGAATGAAGCAAGTTATAATTTTAATTTTTAGTTTGATAATATTTGTTTGTTTTGATGCTGTTTGAGTTTCTTCCAGGATACAACATGGCAGTTTGCTGTCCAAGGCAGGAACTGGAATGGTACATCCAGCAGTAATTTAACCAAAGCTGGTCACCAAGCAGAAAATGGCAGATCAAGTCATGAAATATATCCTATCTTTGTCAAAATAAACATTCAACATGGTATTGTGCAAAAACAAATGCTACATGGGTTGAGCTCTTGTTGTGAGCATGTGTAGTTCTTACAGACGAAAGCAGAGTTCAAAATAAACGAAGTTCTTACATAAAGAAGTCTCTCTGTTTCAATACAAAGTATAATGGAAAATAAAGAATCTTATACTTTGTGATAATAATTATTTATGGAGCAACTGAACTGAAGGGATATCACTGAGAGTTCAGCTATATAAACTGAAATTTCAGCTTTTGGCCATCTTCAGTTGAACAATGGTGCAACAGGAAATGCTTATCTTTGGAAGTTTATCTGACAAACATAAAAAAGACCAAAAACTGAACTGTGAACTCTACAATTTGTTTTCACTGCTTCTGATAGTGTCATGAATCAATTCAACTAAGGGTTTTTATCCAATACAAATGCAGATTTTACTACCTTTATATACTTCATTAATCATAATACTATCAAAAAACACATTAGATGGTCATCATAAATAACTGTTAAGTTGAGCAAACTTTTTTCTTGAATTATACACAAAAATATAACACTTCTACAAATTAACAGTGTACCAAAATAGCTTTAGATAAGTAATTATTAGGAGTATGAACATCACAGTTTCTAATACTTTGCAAAAGTGATATTTAACTGTAAGTTCTCTGTACATTATATTAAAAAAAATATTCTATTTCAATATCATTTATTCACATGAAGTAACAAAAGAAATACATATACAGAAATACACTTTCCACAAAATGACTAGCAATTTTATGGTTTGACTGTGGATTCACATATTGGTCCATTTAGAGTTTCTTTGAAGTAACATTTACAATAATTGACATATACACACATTACAAGGTTTGCAGCCTCTAACAAATATCACAGATATATATACTGAAGTGGCCCTACATTCAGTAAATAATACAAAAAATATATTCATGTACACAGTTCATGCAAACAGAACTTTACAGTGTAAACAAGATGTGCAGTTGGCCCTGCTCAGTTGATCACCACAATCAGATGTATTGCTATCATGTCAGGTGGAGTGACAGTTGGAAATACTCTGGGAGATCACATTCAAAGTTGAAGATGCCACTAGTACAAAGCAAGTTAAATGGAAAAATTCTTCACAGTCAAACCTGCAAAGTGGTTGAATACGTCTACCAGTTTATGAACAAAGAAGCTGAGTTACATGCTCCAATGAGACTACAATCCACATTGAAATGAGTAGATGAAGCAACTGGTGTTTCATTTACTTCCATCTGGCAAACCAAGAGAGAACTGGAAAGAGTCCACGCAGATGAATTCTCAACATGTTCGACGCACATAAGTAAATGCCAAAAATATCTTGGAGGCTCAGTCTAGGCAATTTTAATGAACATGTTTGTCTCCACATGGCAAATAATTTCTACATTACAAAGAAAGGAGATCCAATTTAAAGAAAAGGTATACAAAATTAGAGAGTTCAATAAATACCGAAGGAAGTATAAGCACACTTCACAAAATTCTTTGAATTCTAAGATTCGTGTACAAGCAGAATAAAGTCGTATCAGGTAAAAACAAATAACTTACTTGAAAAGTATCAGAGAGTACAGATGTGAGTGTCGTCCAATTGTCTTTGCGGATGAGACATATGTTGACACTTGTTGTACAGGTGGAGTAACAACTCATTATAGGGTGTGCTGAAAATGATTTCCTGGTTAACATAGAAGATAATTCTTTTTCACAAGGACATGCTGAGACACCAGTTATATTCAGTGATCCAAATGAACAAACCAGGCCAGGGTGCTTATAAAACAGACAGTATTTTAATCAAACACAGTCATGCCATATTACGACTTTCTCTGTATCATCCAGAATTAAATCCTATAGTGCTGATATGAGCAAGTATCAAGAACAGTGTTTCTGAACTTAACGTGGCAATCTGAATAGACATATTACTAAAACTTATAAATGAACAAGTTCTTTCACAACAAAATAAGACTGGAAGACACACTGTGAGAGCATAAAGAAAACTGAAGAGCAGTACATTTCAAGTGAATGATTATTGGACTAAACACTGGTGATGATCATACACGTGGGAAGTGATTTGAATAGTGATAGTCACAGTGATAGAAGCAATGATGTTTCCACAGGTAAACATGAAAGTAAATCAACTGACACTGTCAGTCGATATGAAACAGACATGGTTGCAGAAGTTGAAGAAACACAGCCTGGAGCATTTTCTAAATGTGTTCTTACATGTGGCAATAGTGACAGAGAATGATTCATAGTATTAAATCAAAAGATGAAATGTATTACTTGTAATGAACAACTGTTTCTTTAATTACTCAAAAGATTTGTAAATTCCTTCTTAATAGATGAGCTACTGTTTGCTTATGACTGAATAGTATATTTCATATGGATATACTTGTAAAATAAACCCTTTTTACACTTTCCTATGTATAACACTACTGCCTCTAGTCTCACTGCTCATCCGTTGTACCAAAATACTCTTTCCCTCCCTTGATTTCCCCTCTTGTACATATGTGTGTCCTGTGTGCATGAACTGTAGTAAAAAGCAAAACAAAAATGAAAATTTTCCTTTCACAAACAAATATGGTTCTATGTACAGACACACTCAGGTATATACAGGTACAAGAGTCATCAAGTGCATTTTCTCTGGCATTTTGGGAGGTCTTTGCAATGTGTAGATGGAGTCAGCACAAACAAATACTGCACATCACACATTTCATGTGACATCCATTTTCAATAGAAAGGATTTGTTTGTTTCTTGTCACAAGCAAAATTATTTTAAGGCAGAATTTTACATGCTTACTTGACATACCAATCCCAAATTACTCTAGTGTGATATTCATTTTAACAATATTTCATAACAGGGAGAGTAAAACAAAAATAATAAATAGTACTCCAACAGCAACTAAAGTGCTGATGCTGCACGGCACGAGCAGGCAGCACGGAGCATGGTAGAATGTTAATCAAGGCTGGAGTACTGGCAATTCTTAGAATTTTACTGTCCCTGTTGATACATATTGATAAAATGAATATTGCACTAGACTAAGTTGGTACCACTTTAAAAAAAATAACACCTAAAAATCTGATGTAGAAATCATTTTAATGGTAATGGGAAACAAACAGATACTTTCCATAGGCAATAGGCTTCAAGTGAAAGTTTTGTGATAAGCAGTATTTGTTAGAGCTGGCTCCACTACACATTGCAAAAACAAAATTGCAAATATAAGCAAAAATACAACAGAAAGTGAGCCTGATAACTCTTGGGACAGACACTCTGTGTATATAAGACATATGATAAGGATGATACAGACTTACAAGACATACAACAAAAATTTACAACTCTGAGAGTCAATAGCTGCAGGTAAGGAGAGATATTTTACAATTTCAAAGAAATTCAGTCAGGGATATTTATCAGTATCACTGAACTGTTCTTCCATTTCCACATCATCCAGTGAAATGCTGTTATTAGCACTATTATTGTTGGAGAAAGGGATGAGGTCTAAAACAGAGAAATCAGAAAGAAAATTGACAAAATTATAGCAGTACTGCCACACAGCCACAGAATTAGTGTTACTCTTGAAGGTACAACAGCAGGCAGTAGAAGCAGAATTACAAAACTTGTAAATAAATAAGTACATAAAATACAAATAATTTGACATGTTCTAAGTATTAGTGAAATGTGCAAGTGTAGCACGCAAATCACAAAAATTAAATGCGTACAAAAATCTCACTTCTATATGATTTTCCCTGCAGAATACAACATTTATTGGTTAGCAATTTAGATTAATTTTCTAATTCAGCATTTACACGCATTGTACTTTATGTTAGCACTTTTGTTCGTATTCATATGTGATGCTATTTTGTTTTAAATTAAAATAAAATTTTGGTTAAATACTTATATTCACTTGCTCTAACATGTTTGGAAATATGACTGAAAATTGATTGCAGTAATACTAAAGTAACATATAATCTATACAGTGAACAGAAAATAGTGTAAATAAACAGTAAAATTACATTGTTTGTATTGAAGATAGTTTACAAGAATGAATGAATGAACTGGAAAAGAAATGAACACAAGAGTAAAATTGGTGTGGCTGCTTCTAATAAATTAAACAGTTTTCAAATCTGAGCTTCTCAAGTGTCTGAAAAGGAGTGCTTGCAATCAATGCTAGTACTATCAACCCACAGCAGTGTCACAAGGATTTTAAGTACTAAACCATTGAAATACTGAGGGATGTTCAGTGAACAATGAGAGATGCAGAATGGGGCTTAATAGGAAATATAGAAAAACAAACCAATGAGTCAGGGAACAGACCATGGTGGAAGACTTAATTATGACTACAATTAAATTGAAATGTAGGTGGCTAGGGCATGTAGGCAGACAAACAACAGTTTGTACATGTAAGAAGTACTTTGATGATTTCTGAGAGAGGAAAAAAGAATGAAACAGTAACCTAATCATGTGTAGATGATATTATAAAACATGAAGGTGCAACATGAAAGCTTGTAGGGGAAGTCCCTAACACATGAAGCATTATGGAGGAGATCTTTATGAGGCTGTTAACATCACTAAAGAACAATTTGTACAACTTTTTTGCAAGCTTGGAATGTCACCTTAAGCTATGCCAAGATTCAACAAAATTAATCACCTTCTCATTAGTGGAGAGGCAGTTTATTACAAATGTGGATTATGCTCACAACCTGGATTTGCTGCATCCTGTGATCTTGCAACCCGTTTTTAAATTAAGATTGAAAGCACTCATTTTCTGTGCCTCTTGTACCTTGTGCTCCTAACTTGCTCAATAGTATTTTACTATTAACAGTGTCAAAAGCTTTGGACAAGTCTAAAACAATGTCTGCAACACAATCATATCCATCAAGAGCTTTATCAGTCTCTCTTTCATGACCGCTTTATTATTTTTGAGAATGAAGGTAGCAGTGAAAATGGCCTATAGTTTTTAGTGCTTTCAATATTACCTTTCGTTAGAAGGGCAGCACTCGTGTATCCCTTAGGTATCCTGGAAAAAAGCCCTGAAATAAAGGGTTCATTTATTGTGTTTGTTAATTGGGCTTGGATGCTATATACGCACGCACTCAGAATAGAGACAGGAACTTCATCTACACCTGCTGACTTTTTATTTTTTAATTGTTGTACTGAATTCCTAACTCCAAACTCTGTTCTTGGGAACATCATCACTATGCTTGCGGTGTAAGTTGTTGTGGGTGCTGCATGTGTTTTAGGAAGATTTTGCTGCAGCTTCTCCGCAATATCAGAAATAAAAAAATGATCATTAACAAAATTAACAAATTCCTGAGGACATTCTATTACTTTATTCCCATCTCAGATATGTATATTGTTATAAGTGTGTCTGCCTCTTCCAGTTTCTTTTTTTATAACATCCCACGTGATTTTGCTTTCATTTTCTGCGTTGTAACAGTAGCAGTAATAATAATAATAATAATAATAATAATAAAATTAAAGAGACCTTAGGAGACAAGAGAACCACTTGTATGAACATCAAGACCTCAGATGGAAACCCAGTTCTAAGCAAAGAAGGGAAAGCAGAATGGTGGAAGGAGTATATAGAGGATCTTTACAAGGGCTATGTAATTGAGGACAATATTATGGAAATGGAAGAGGATGTAGATGAAGATGAAATGGGAGATACGATACTGCGTGAAGAGTTTGACAGAGCACTAAAAGACCTGAGTCGAAACAAGGCCCACGGAGTAGACAACATTCCATTGGAACTACTGACGGCCTTGGGAGAGCCAGTCCTGACAAAACTCTACCATCTGGTGAGCAAGATGTATGAAACAGGCGAAATACCCTCAGACTTCAAGAAGAATATAATAATTCCAATCCCAAAGAAAGCAGGTGTTGACAGATGTGAAAATTACCGAACAATCAGTTTACAGCTGCAAAATACTAACACAAATTCTTTACAGACGAATGGAAAAACTAGTAGAAGCCGACCTTGGGGAAGATCAGTTTGGATTTCGTAGAAATACTGGAACACTTGAGGCAATACTGACCCTACGACTTATCTTAGAAGAAAGATTAAGGAAAGGCAAACCTACATTTCTAGCATTTGTAGACTTAGAGAAAGCTTTTGACAATGTAGACTGGAATACTCTTTTTCAAATTCTAAAGGTGGCAGGGGTAAAATACAGGGAGCGAAAGGCTATTTACAATTTGTACAGAAACCAGATAGCAGTTATAAGAGTTGAGGGGCATGAAAGGGAAGCAGTGGTTGGGAAGGGAGTAAGACAGGGTTTGTAGCCTCTCCCCGATGTTATTCAATCTGTATATTGAGCAAGCAGTAAAGGAAACAAAAGAAAAATTCGGAGTAGGTATTAAAATCCATGGAGAAGAAATAAAAACTTTGAGGTTCGCCGATGACATTGTAATTCTGTCAGAGACAGCAAAGGACTTGGAAGAGCAGTTGAATGGAATGGACAGTGTCTTGAGAGGAGTATATAAGATGAACATCAACAAAAGCAAAACGAGGATAATGGAATGTAGTAGAATTAAGTCGGGTGATGCTGAGGGAATTAGATTAGGAAATGAGACACTTAAAGTAGTAAAGGAGTTTTGCTATTTGGGGAGCAAAATAACTGATGATGGTCGAAGTAGAGAGGATATAAAATGTAGACTGGCAATGGCAAGGCAAGCATTTCTGAAGAAGAGAAATTTGTTAACATCAAGTATAGATTTAAGTGTCAGGAAGTCGTTTCTGAAAGTATTTGTATGGAGTGTAGCCATGTATGGAAGTGAAACATGGACGATAAATAGTTTGGACAAGAAGAGAATAGAAGCTTTCGAAATGTGGTGCTACAGAAGAATGCTGAAGATTAGATGGGTAGATCACATAACTAATGAGGAAGTTTTGAATAGGATTGGGGAGAAGAGAAGTTTGTGGCACAACTTGACCAGAAGAAGGGATAAGCTGGTAGGGAATATTCTGAGGCATCAAGGGATCACCAATTTAGTATTGGAGGACAGCATGGAGGGTAAAAATCGTAGAGGGAGACCAAGAGATGAATACACTAAGCAGATTCAGAAGGATGTAGGTTGCAGTAGGTACTGGGAGATGAAGAACCTTGCACAGGATAGAGTAGCATGGAGAGCTGCATCAAACCAGTCTCAGGACTGAAGACCACAACAACAACAACAACAACAATAATAATAAAAATAAGAATATAGATTTTACTGTCTTTAGGCCATTACAGCAATTGGCAATGTCAAATGAAGATACAATTTACAATACAGTGTGATAAAGTATTGACTACTGAAATATTTTAGCTTATATTACAGTAAATGTACAGTGGGTCGTCTATTGGATTACTGCATTTTATAGTTGAAGAATTCATTGATGTCATAGAATGGGTGGGCAATTAACCATTCATGCAGCCTTTCTTCGAATGTATGATCAGGAAGATCCTGTATAGCATGGGGCAGCTTATTAAATAGTTTGAGCCCTATGACTTCATAGCTACTTATTGACTTTGATAAACTGTGGTGAGGCATGTATATGTGTTTGAGGCGTCTTGTATTGTAACAATGTACATTTTCTCTACATTTCACATCTTGTAGGTTCTTCTTCGTATAGAATAAGACGTTGTATGCATACAGGTTTATTACTGTCATGATTTTTTGTTCAGTAATAAGGATTTGCAGTGAGCCTTATGTGAAGAATTCGTAATTATTCTAATGGCTTTCTTCTGCAATAAAAGGATTTCATGTATATGACTACAATTACCCCACAAGATAATGCCATAGGATATTATACTTTGGGAAAAATGCAAAATAAGATGCTCTGATGTATGTTTCAGGTACACAATTTCTGAGTTGTCTTAATCAATAAATTACTCTAGATAGCTTACTACTAATGTAGTTTATATGTTGGTCCCAGGATAACTTTTCGTCTAAATATACTCCCAGGAATTTAACAGAACTAGGGTCATCAGATAGTGGCTTGTCTCTTATAGTGAACATTATCTGCTGAGTTTTATTTTCATTTCGCAAGAAACCAATTATCATCATTACTGATAAAAACTTCCTGGAAGGTAAAACTGTGATTATTGGTTGTGGGGTTACCCGAAGTTGGATGTCTACTGTGATCGTCAACCCTCATTAGAGATGCTAAAAGACAACACCTAATGGCAATTTCTTACCATACCTACAGATAAGCTGTACAGTGCTGTTGAAAACAATGTCCCTTGACTACAGGTATTGTTGATGAATGACGGCCGACATGTCAAGTGTTTGTTTTGTTAATTATTGCTTTTGTACCACATTAAGTGCCACCTGATGGTCATTTTGTGCACTTTTTTACTTTCAATAAAACCCCATGTCATTTCACATGAGTGCCAGTTTTTACCTCTGTACCTCCATTATTTCAGACAATATTGAATTTTCAAATGTTAATGGACTTTTGGGTCATCTGTATTTTCCTTAGCTGCTGCAGTAGAATTTGCTACTTTTGGAAGCGTCTCCTCAAAAATTAATGTAAACAATGTGGAGAATATGGAGTACTTTGCATTTACATTGCTTTCTATATACATTTCATCCCTGGTTTGATTTGTCAGTGCCCAAGAAAAAGTATGTATCTTATGATTTGAGACAATCTTTTTGCAGGTCTGCTGTTTTGCCGGTTTCACTAGACAGTCTTTAGCTTTATCACCTATCAGTAATGATCTGAAATGCCCAAGATCTTTTATAAATACTTTACAATTTTCCTTGTCAATATCCTTAAGTATGTGGTCCATAAATAAATGAAAACTTTTTGAAACCCTCTTAGCACTATTTACCATCTGCACCATGACAAAAGAGCTCAAAATGTTTACGAAGTTATTAATAATTTCACCCTCAACAATCGAGTTAACATTCATGTCTACATTTATTATGATGTTTGTTCTGGGGTCTGAAACTCTCTTCAGGACTTCAATTAATTTGTTGAAATAAGCCTCCACATTACCAGCAGTTGAATGTAAACACAAGAATGATTAACTTTCTATATGCATCTAGTGTTGTTACTTCAGTGTCTGCCAATTTAAAATGTTTATCTACACTAAATGTAGGTGAGCTTATCTAGCTTTAAAATGTATGCCATCCCTGGATAGATAGATGATCCGCTCCCCTTTAAGGGGGAGCACATTCATCTGACGATAGCACTACATGCTGCAATTCATTAACTCTACACCAGTACTCTGTAACGCACACTACCGTATTGCTCCAAGACTGTAATTCAACTTCAAGCTGGTATACTTTATTTATAACTGACTGCACATTTTAATGAATGATAGATAATGCTGAGAAAATTTCCATGGTGCTTGTGCAACTTGTGTGTGGTACACATTCTATTTCCCACATACATAGCGCAGAAGTCTCTAAGCTAGTTGAGATACTTTTAAGATAGGGGAGCCTATTGTCATGCTTTATCCTAAAACAGGCATAGTTCTCCTACATGTGATCACAGGTATTTCACAATGGGTAGTCCCACACTCACTCACTATACTCTCACTAATCAACTATACCAACCTCTCCTTTCAAAATTTCAGATGCAGAACATGTGTAGTGTACCTCTATCTCCCGATTTTCCCCTCTGGCAACAGCACAATGTGCGCCCATCAGCAGTTTTCAGTGTCAACTTCAGCTCTTCACTGACATGCCTTGGAGCACTGCCAAGATGATGCTGATAATTCTGCTGAAACAGCTCTGTCTGGCTTACAATGGTGCCACCAGTTAGGGAAGCTCTCTTACTCAGGTCATCACCTATAGTGTATGTCCTGTCTCTAGGCAAGCTGTTCCCCACCCCACTCACTCACTATCACTATGTGGTCATCTTTTGTGAAATCCTTACACAAAGAGCAAAAAAATGCCACCACCTGATCCAGCCCAGCACTAACCCTAAAAATGTTGGTGACTTGATGCTTCTCCCCTAACTACTCCTGTAATTTATATTAAAATTCCGTAAAATTCTCCTGTAATTGATGACCTACACCTCTGCCATGACTGCTACTTGCCTACATTATTCTCTTCTTCCCAACATTAGTGGTATTACCAACCTTCTTAATCATGGGCAAAGTCTGCTGCACATATCCTACCACCTTCAGGATTCTCTCTCCTTGACTATGGCAGCTGAAACCTGTTGCTGGTAGCCACAACAAAACTGTCAGACCACATTCTGCTCCTGTTAGACCTTCAAGCAACTCCCGGTTGCCAACACTGCCTTCACAACTACTTCCCTCATCCTCACCAGCTCTCTGCTAGCTTGACCCAACTATCTTCCTTTCCTGCTCCTCTATTAATCTATTCCTGCTGCAGATATTGTGGTTCCAGGAAAAGGTCTCAGCGATCTCCCCAGAGTTTTCCCTACTACATCCTGCCTCCCCCCCCCTTCAGTGAAACCATTTACTACAGCTCCCAAAATGCATCAGACTACTCTGTTCCTTACAACAGCTTACTCATGATCAAATATTATCCACAGCAATGGAAAAAAAACTTAAATATGAAACACTAATGGAATATTATGTAATGCATTACATTTATTTCAATATAAAAAGAATGTAACAGACGCTAGTGTGTTCAGTTTGTGAGTATCGCAAGTTCAGTGACATCAGATGAGAGGTTGTTCAAAATGGCCAGGCAAATGTAAACAGATGCATGTCAGAAGTCACACCTAAAACCAATTTAAAACAACTCAAGATATCCCGAAACCTTACACAGAGGTGAATATATACAGTTCACTACTAACACTGAGTTCAGTATATACGCAAAAGTCAGATCTATAAATCGAGTATTGGAAGCTCAATGTACCCACAAACCCACAATATGATACACATTAAATACACTGCAAAAGGTATTCAAAATGTGAAAACACACAGGAAAGAACAAAAATACAATAAAAAAAACAATCAAAGGTTTTATAATCATGCTTGTCACTTGCCATCATCTTGTCAAATATGGACAAAAAATTAGTTACCCCAAGGGGACACCATGCTGAAACCATGTAGCACCACCTCTAGCCTTGATAATAGTCTCGCTTCGGTGAGCGAGTCCATAATTTTCTCTGCGTGTGTGATATATAGAGCCGGTGCCACTCGCTATTGATTAGATCTGTTAGGGCTACCAAATTGTGGCGATTTTCATTGGTACATTCCACCCACTCTTTCAAATAATCCCAGATGTTTTCTTTGGAAGTAAGACTGGGTTATTTAGTGGGATAGTCAGGTATACAGTAAATGAAGCAGGCAAAAAGGAATACAAACATCTAAAAAATGAGATCGATAGGAAGTGCAAAATGGCTAAGAAGGGATGACTAGAGGGCAAATGTAAGGATGCAGAGGCTTATCTCACTAGGGGTAAGATAGATACTGCCTACACAAAAATTAAAGAGACCTTTGGAGAAAAGAGAACCACTTGTATGAATATCAAGAGCTCAGATAGAAACCCAGTTCTAAGCAAAGAAGGGAAAGCAGAAAGGTGGAAGGAGTATATAGAGGGTCTATACAAGGGTGATGTTCTTGAGGACAATATTATAGAAATGGAAGAGAATGAAGATGAAATTGGAGATATGATACTGCGTGAAGAGTTTGACAGAGCACTGAAAGACCTGAGTCGAAACAAGGCCCTCGGAGTAGACAACATTCCATTAGAACTACTGAAAGCCTTGGGAGAGCCAGTCCTGTCAAAACTCTACCATCTGGTGAGCAAGATGTATGAGACAGGCGAAATACCCTCAGACTTCAAGAAGAATACAATAATTCCAATCCCAAAGAAAGCAGGTGTTGACAGGTTTGAAAATTACCAAACTATCAGTTTAATAAGTCACAGCTGTGAAATACTAACGCGAATTCTTTACAAACGAATGGAAAAACTGGTAGAAGCCAATCTTGGGGAAAATCAGTTTGAATTCTGTAGAAATGTTGGAACACGTGAGGCAATACTGACCCTACGACTTATCTTAGAAGCTAGATGAAGGAAAGGCAAACCTATGTTTCTAGCATTTGTAGACTTAGAGAAAGCTTTTGACAATGTAGACTGGAATACCTTTTTCAAATTCTGAAGGTGGCAGGGGTAAAATACAGGGAGTGAAAGGCTATTTACAATTTTTACAGAAACCAGATGGCAGTTGATGGCAGCTATAAGAGTCGAGGGGCCATGAAAGGGAAGCAGTGGTTGGGAAGGGAGTGAGACAGGGTTGTAGCCTCTCCCCGATGTTATTCAATCTGTATATTAAGCAGGCAGTAAAGGAAACAAAAGAAAAATTCGGAGAAGAAATAAAAACTTTGAAGTTCGCCGATGACATTGTAATTCTGTCAGAGACAGCAAAGGACTTGGAAGAGCATTTGAATGGAATGGACAGTGTCTTGAAAGGAGGATTACTCTTATACCACTCCTGACAGCAACACTAAGTTTTTCTTTTGTGACATATTTTGATTAGTAATAAATAGACAATAGCTACATGAAATGGCTAATTTCTTATTCATGTCGTATTTCATTACAATTTACGAGGGTTGGCACTTAAATAGTGGCAACTGTTTATTCACAACTGATAGAAAAGAGTTACATGTTTGCACCTGCTACTGTCCTTCAAAGTAGTCGCCAGCGTTGTGTAGAACCATTTGCCAGCGATGTGGAAGGCGTGGTAAACCGTTAGCAGAGCCTGTTCTGTTGATGGTGCGAATGGAGCCGTCTACTGTCTGTCAAATCTCTGCAACAGTTCTGAAGCAAATGCCACGAAGTGGTTCTTTCATCTTTGGAATCAAATCAAAGTCACAAGGACTTAAGTCCGGGGAGTATGGTGGATGGTACAGTACATCCCAGTCCCATCGACCAAACAGAGCAGCCACAGCTTGAGCTGCATGCGCCTGTGCATTGTCATGTAAAATGATGGGTGAGTTGCAAAGAAGTGTCACCGCTTCTTTCACAAAGCTGGTCGCAGGTGATGCTCCAAAAATGAACAGTAATACTGCGCATTGATGGCCTGCTGTGGAGGAACGTGATGTGTTAGGATAACACCATCACAGTCGTACACGAGAATGACCACAAATTTAGACCGCTCCATTCGCACCATCAACAGAACAGGCTCTGCTAACGGTATACTGCACCTTCCACATTGCTGGCAATGGGTTCTACACAATGCTGGTGACTACTTTAAAGGACAGTAACAGGTGCAAACATGTAAGTCTTTTGTATCGGTTGTGAATAAGTAGTTGCCACTATTTAAGTTCCAACTCTCGTATTATTCACGGTATAGCTTTCGGACTGCTGATAGTAACTGTACATTTGGTTCTTTTGGAAACATTTTCTTTAAAGGAATATTCATTATTAATATGTGTGCAAATAGTTTTCTGTTTCTAAATTGGTATAGTTCATTTGAAAGCCATCATTCTCTTTTTTCAACAAATATTTTAATCTATTGTTATTTGCAGTCAAAATTTTGATGTTCTGCAACACTCCAATCTTAAATTGTGATTATTTCCAAAATGCAGTGCCAAAGATCCGTACCCTTGATTTTTCTGATTGCATTAAAACAACTTGTTATATTATTAGTTACTCCAATTAGAATTGTAGACTTAGAGAAAGCTTTTGACAATGTTGACTGGAATACTCTCTTTCAAATTCTGAAGGTGGCAGGGGTAAAATACAGGGAGTGAAAGGCTATTTACAATTTGTACAGAAACCAGATGACAGTTATAAGAGTCGAGGGTCACGAAAGGGAAGCAGTGGTTGGGAAGGAAGTGAGACAGGGTTGTAGCCTATCCCCGACGTTATTCAATCCGTATATTGAGCAAGCAGTAAAGGAAACAAAAGGAAAATTCAGAGTAGGAATCAAAATCCATGGAGAAGAAATAAAAACTTTGAGGTTCGCCGATGACTTTGTTATTCTGTCAGAGACAGCCAAGGACCTGGAAGAGCAGCTGAACGGAATGGACAGTCTCTTGAAAGGAGGATATAAGATGAACATCAACAAAAGCAAAATGAGGATAATGGAATGTAGTCGAATTAAATCGGGTGATGCAATGAGAATTAGATTAGGAAATGAGAGGCTTAAAGTAGTAAATGAGTTTTACTATTCGGGGAGCAAAATAACTGATGATGGTCGAAGTAGAGAGGTTATAAAATGTAGACTGGCAATGGCAAGGAAAGCATTTCTGAAGAAGAGAAATTTGTTAACATCGAGTATAAATTTAAGTGTCAGGAAGTCATTTCTGAAAGTATTTGCATGGAGTGTAGCCATGTATGGAAGTGAAACGTGGACGATAAATAGTTTAGACAAGAAGAGAATAGAAGCTTTCGAAATGTGGCAGTACAGAAGAATGCTGAAGATTAGATGGGTAGATCACGTAACTAATGAGGAGGTATCGAATAGAATTGGAGAGAAGAGAAATTTGTGGCACAACTTGACTAGGAGAAGGGATCAGTTGGTGGGGCATATTCTGAGGCATCAAGGGATCACCAATTTAGTATTGGAGGGCAGGGTGGAGGGTAAAAATCGTAGAGGGAGACCAAGAGATAAATACATTAAACAGATTCAGAAGGATGTAGGTTGCAGTAGGTACTGGGAGATGAAGAAGCTTGCACAGGATAGAGTAGCATGGAGAGTTGCATCAAACCAGTCTCAGGACTGAAGACCACAACAACAACAACAATTTTACTGATAAATTTTCAGAGTCCCCTTTTTATTAACATTACTCTTCCATATTGTGACTGTATCTCATTTAACTTTCCCCTTTTTATTTTATTGTCTAGTGTGTATTTTACCATTAAGTGATTCTTGTATTGTGTGTGTCTATAAATAGGCATACCACATAAAACTACAAGCAGTCAAGGTCTAGCATAGAACTCGTGAGCAATCTAAATTTTTTTAAGTCTCCACATAGTATTCAGCTACTATAGTAACTATGTTACCTAGTCTGTGAGGATCACCTAAAATATAAAGCTACTTAGTTCATGTTTAGCAGTCATTAATATAAGAAGTTTGTATCGAGCTCTCAAAGCGTACAGTCTGTGCCCAAATAATCTACATTAATGTCTTAGTCTGCCATGAAAGAAATTTGTGATATGGTGCTAAGTGGTACAACTTACTGACATGGTAAGAGTATTTAGAATCCTGCCTATTACAAACCTGATGATTATTAAGGAAACACATTGAGTAAATAAATATGAACACATGGAAAATCAACTGATACAGTGCAGTGCACTTTATTTAACAAATGTTCATCAAATACATTAATATTAGGAGGACAATCAATAACGGAAGACCAAGAGACACCTGAGGATTACACCAGATTAGTAAGCTTACAGATGTTGCCACAGGGTGAGGCACAGTGAAAAGAAAAAATGACAATTTTTAAATTATGGGAGTGACAGTGAACTATGTATAAACAGTCCTTAAAGTGTTAAAGGTGGCAACATGTATGAGTGATTCACAGCACAAGAGACGAAAATAATTAGATGATTTGTGAAGTATTTATGAGAAAAGATATAAAAAGTGGGTTCAATGACTATTGACAAGATGAGTGACACAAATGTTTGATAGTAAGGATCAAGGTTTAGAAACCAAAGATGAAAGAAATGCAGTGGAACCTCACTTGACGAGCACCTACCATAACACACAATTTGCATAACAAACACGACAATTTGGAAAAAAAAGACTTGCTTAACGAGCGATGTTTCGTATAACAAGTTACGACAATTTAGTGTGACATCACCAGCCATTCGTGCGTGGCGGCGGAAACGTTCAACAAGATGAACACCTTTCACTGTCGGCAGTGGAGTATGAACAAAGTCTTTAGTATGTACTGCAGTCTGGGTTTAGTTCTCCTTCTGCTTCTTAGTGCAGCTTGTCTTCACAAATTTTTCTAAACTTGTGTTCACATAGCGTTTTTTTGTGCGCAAATTTTAATAACATTTGTAGAAATGTCCCGGAATATAAAGCCGCAAGAAGGTGGCCATAAAGGAAAAAGAATGACCTTAGAAATGAAATGTAAAATCACTGAAAATCGCGAACGTGCTGTGAGCAATGCTGATTTGGCATGCACATACAATCGGTCTATATCAACTATTTGCAATATCCTCACGAATAAGGACAAGGTTAAGGAGATAGAAGATTTGAAGGAAGTGACAAGAGTATCTAAATAACCGTTTTGTATTCTGGACGATGTTGAAAGGTTGTTCTTAAATGGATAAATGAAAAGCAATTGCAAAGTGATATTGCTAACGAGAACTTCATTGGTGAGAAGGCAAGAATGATTTTCACCGACCTCGTTAAGAAGGCGCCAAGATCATCAACGGCTGAAGAAGTGTTTAAGGAAAGCCGTAGCTGGTTCAAGAAGTTTAAGAGAAGAACTGGCATTCACAGCTCTGTGAGGTACAGTGAAGCAACCAGCTCTGACACAAAGGCAGCAGAGAACTTCATCAACAACTTCAAGATGCTTGAAGATTCTGAGGTTATCTGCCGCAACAGGTTTTTAATTGAGAGGAGATCGGTTTATTCTGGAAAAAAATGCTGAAGCATACCTTTATGACAGCAGAGGAGAATGCATTGCTAGGTCACAAGCCAATGAAACACTGTCCCACATTGCTATTCTGTGCCATTGCAACTCGCGATTTGAAAATTAAGCCGTTGCTTGTTTACAATTCAGAAACTGCATAAGCCTTCGAGAAGTGTAAGAGCAGGTGAAATGTGATGTGGAGATCCAACAACAAGGCTTGGTGGCACGTGATCTTTTTTGTGATTGGATTAATGAAGTGGTTGGTACTTCGGTGAGATGAATCTGCCAATCCATGTCTTGCTTGTTACGGACAACGGTCCTGCCCATTCTCCTCGCCTACAAGACCACCTCCTTGAAGAATTTCAATTCATCAAGATACTATTTCTGCCTCCCAACACACCACCATTACACCAGGGGATGGGCCAGCAGATTATTTCTAACTTTAAGAAGCTCTAAAGTAAAGCACCCTTTGAGCATTGCTTTGAGTTGACTGAAGCCACCAATCTCACTCTGAGAGAGTTTTGGAAATATCAGTTCAACACTGTTTCCTGCTTCAATATGATCGAAAATGCATGGTAAGGGGTTAGCAAGAGAACTCTCACTTCTGCTTGCAAGAGGCTGCGGCCAGAGTGCATTGACGAATGTGACACACTTGATGCAATCCTTAAAGCCCAGTGATGGTCTTCCACAAGATCTGTTTGCTCCTGCTATTTTACTGAGTAATGTGCACTGGGGCAGATGGGAGTGGTCCATACGATGCAGATGTCCTAACCACTGCAGGCGACGTTGCTTGAGTGTGGCAGTGATACTTTGTTGTTTTGCAGTTTTCAGAACCATATCATTTGTCACATGATCCTTCCATGATATTCCCAAGATGCTCCATAAGCACCACAGGTGAAAGGTGTTGGGCTTTCATTCCTGTTTGGCATACAATATCCAAGTCTCAGCTCCATACAGGAGAATACTCAGCACACATGATTGATACACAATAATTTTTGTCGACAATGTAAGATGTTTGCTGTTCCATGCACATGTGCGAAACTTTCCGAAAGTGCTGGCAGCCTTTCCTATTTGTGCATTTATCTCGTCATCCAGGGAGAGATCTTCTGCCATTATTGAACCAAGATAGCAGAATTTATCAACTACCTTCAACAAGGAGCCATCCAGTTTGATGACAGGCGGATCCGTGTATCCTTGTGCCACGACAACCATCTTCTTTACATTAATAGACATGGAGAAGAGCTTGCATGCAGTAGAGAATTTATCCACAAGCTCTTGCAGATTGTCTTGAGTACGCGCTACAAATGAAGCATCATCAGCATATAAAAGGCTATTTACAAACAAGTCCTCTTGGAAGTGCTTGGATCTGAGTAGAGAAATGTTGTAGAGCTTCCCATCAGCTCTGGTATACAGATGAATGCCCAGGTTAGTTTCACCAAAAGCGCGGCACTCGCAGTCGAGCAGCCGACCCGAGCGGAACGCTGCTCTCTGCACCTGGCGTAGCTGCCCGCTGATAGCTCCTCGGGGTGGTCTCTAATAAGCTGCAACTGGCGTAGCTGCCAGTGACGCTCTGCTGAGCGGCACGAACCCGCGCAAGCCGCTTAACGCTTTCGGGCGCTAAGTGGCAAGAGCTTCGGCTCAACTTCCTGCAACTTCGGTTGCAAATCTCCCCAGTGGGACTCTCCCGTTCTTTGGTAGGGTAATCTCAGTGTCAGGGGCCCGTTCACGTCGGATAACCCCGCGCACTGTAGGCCGCTCTCTTCAGCCCGCGCTCTCTTGCGCCGCGCATTGCACTCCGCGCAGATAGGTCGTAGGGACACCCCTCTTCTGTAGGAACACGATACACAGCGCTTCTGCTAAAAAGCAAATATTGTAGCTTCGTGAAAAGAGCAAAATTGTCTTGCATCCATCCTTCCCTATCCAAATAAATCCTCCCGAAACAGCAAAGATGTCTGATCTTTCCTGTGCTTCCCCACCACTCACCCGCAGCAAAGCTGCAGCACAAGAGGTGGAAATGCCGGCTACTCCCGCCATCATTTCCGTCCCACTGTCCATCTTCCAAGAGCAGGTTGCCTTGAAGGACAAACAGATCGCGGAACAGCTGGAGCTGATCGCAGAGCTGATGGGCAGTGAAAACACACAGACAGAAACACCCACACCACACACACAGGCACCTGCTGAACAACAGAAGGACATGCCCCCTATTTCACCTCTGGCGGCCCAGGCACCGACGGAACCGGATCCAGAGCCGACAGAGGACACAACAAACACAGATGAAGATGGACCGTGGCAGCAGGTCGGCCCAAGGCGCAAAAAGCAGCCAAATACGCGAACAAGTGAGCCCACAAACTCATGAAGCAACGGCCGAGCGCTGCTGCCAACACCATCTACATCGCGAACAAACAACAATAACAACACAGGGACCAACACAAACCACCCTGCGACTGCAGCAACCACAAATATACAAGCAGTCACGCAGAACACAAACAACACCACAACTGGCTTCCCACCGGTCATCATTCACAACTACAGAGACCTAAGTCTCCTAAACAAGGAATTTAACAATCAGCACAGCCCCACAACATACTACTCTAAGCTCACCGGGGAACATGCCGCACTGTACGTGGCGAACAAGGCAGACTACACAAATCTACTGGACTTTCTCAAAGAAAGGAAGGTAGAACACTTGACGTACAGGACAGTCCTGGAAAAAACACAGCAGTACGTGATAAAGGGGATAGACTCACGAACCCCGACCGACACAGTACACAATGAACTCTCTGCTCTCGGGTGGGAGTGCATTCGGGTAAACCGAATGTCAGAGTTCGGCACAGCAAGACCGTCTCATAACTACATGGCGGAATTGGCCGACATGGCCAAGTCCCGCGACCTGCTGAAGTTAAAGCTATTTCTTCACATGGTCGTCAATGTAGAGGTTTACAACATGCCGCGCACCCCCCAACAATGCCACTACTGCCAGCACTTTGCGCACACGGGTATCAGATGCGGTCTCGCACCCCGCTGCCGCATTTGCGCTGGCGGTCACACGACCCAAGGCTGCAAACTCCCCCATACAACACCTCGCAAGTGCGCCAATTGTGGTGCTGTCCATCCGGCAAACTACAGAGGGTGCATTGCTTACAAAGCAGCTCTGAGGCGCAAAATCGCGAAACATGCGAAACCTACCGCCATCACAGTTCCAAAACCGCCCCCGCACCCAGTAAGAAGTGGAATATCCTTCGCTGGAGTGGTCGCTGGCAGCCCCAGCAGCGCGGGACGGTCAGAGGAGCCCCAGAGCTCAGAACACGCTCGGCAAACACCCCCAGCAACAGACACACAACACCTGACACCAAACCCGCACCGGGCACACAACACGAAACTAGCAACCCCTGAGATCGCAAACTGCAGCCCACCACAGGCTACAGAAAACGCACCTACACAGGGACAACCACAGCGCCAGAGGAGGAGGACGAGGACGAGAAGGAGAAACAGCCGCAGCACGAGGAACACAACCACACCACAACAAGTACACAGACAACAGGACACCAACACTCACGAATACAACCCGGACACCAACTCAACAACCCACATAACACACCCACTCACCACAGAGAATACACAGGCGCCCACAACTGCCACACAAACAGCCGACTCTCAGGCCAGCCCTCACCAAACGCCAACACTGGAACAAGCGGCCGCTAACACGATCAAAAACTCGCAGGCCGACATGACCAACATTACGACAACATTCCAGAGAATAATGGAAACATTATTCCCCGGACGCACGACCACCGAAATAGATTATGGGGTGTGTCTCACAACTCTTCATGCAGTTCATGCCGGGTACGCTCAACTGGACTAGCTTCCAAGCCACTATCACACCGCTTTTTACACTACTACATGGATAATACACCACACCAGCCCCGAAACGCAGACTTAAACACAATCTCACAGATCCTGTTTTGGAATGCCAATGGGATCGCAAGCAAAAAAGCCGAGATGGCCGCGTTCATGGAGCGAAAGGGTATCCGAATCGCTCTTGTGAACGAAACACTGCTTATGCCTCGCAAACAACTAAACTTCCCAGGGTATTGTGTCTATCGTACCGACCGAGCGGATGGCAGGAGGGGGGGTGGCACGGCAATCATCATACACAGAGACATAGAACACACGAACATCGAGCTCCCAGCACTTGAAAGACTAGAGGCTACGGCCGTCAGGGTCAAGTTCAACGGGGCCAACACCACACTGGTGTCACTATACAACCCTCCTAAAAACACAGTAACACGTGATATCAGCACAGTACTCAACATAGCACCGCGGGTAATAGCCACTGGAGACCTCAACGCAAAACACCCTGATTGGAACTCACGAATACGAACCTTCAACAGCAAGAAACTGTACGAACACGCACTAGGCCGAAACTACATTATACTTGGGCCGGACGTTCCCACGTTCGTGCCTACACAGACTCGACATAGGCCAGACGTGTTAGACGTAGCCCTCATAAAGGGCATCACATGCACACTCAACCTAACGGTTGAAAACGATCTGGACTCGGACCACATGCCTGTAATACTGCACATGGAAGAGACACTGCAGGACATCGAACCACGCAGGATGCTTAACTACAAGCGTGCGAATTGGACACTGTTCAAGGAAACGCTTGATAGTCGCATTCCTGACACTCACGAAATTAACAAGACACAGCAAATCGATGAGGCTGTGGAGGCTCTCACAACTGCCGTCCAAGACGCAATGACTGACACCATTCCATTTGCAACACCAAGACAACACTCGACGGCCCTGCCCCAGGAAATCCTGGGCATTATCTCAATGAGGAAACCTCAAGAGATACTGGCAGCGTACCAGGCGCCCGTTCTATAAACTGCACGTCAACAGACTCCAGGGCATAATACGGAATAAAATAGAAACATTCAGAAATGAGCAATGGGGACAGAAACTCGCTGGGCTGGATACCACACGTCCTGGCGTGTGGCAGCTGGCCAGACACTTCACCAGGGAGAAACATTACATTCCCATGTTACAAGGACCAGACGGCCCGGCCTACTCTGCGACAGAAAAGGCAGAGCTTATGGCCACAACACTTGCAGCGTCCTTCATGCCGAATCTGGTTCCTTCAGACCCAGCATTCACACTTGAAACGGACCAGGAGGTTACATGACTTGTAGCCCAGCCCTCGCGCAACGAAATAAGACGTACTAGCACAAATGAAATCACATGGGCTATCAAGCACACCAACGCTAGAAAAGCCCCTGGGCCTGATGGCATTCAAAACCGTGTCCTCCAGGAGTTCACGGATAAAGCCGTAGAATACCTCACACACTTAACGAATGCCATCCTGACACACCAACACTTCCCTGACTTTTGGAAGGCGGCCAAGGTCCTGATGTTCAGGAAGCCAGGGAAAGACCACTCCCTCCCCCAAAATTACCGACCCATCAGTCTGCTGTGTTCGCTCAGCAAGATTGTTGAGAAGGTAATACTGAAACGTATCACTAGGCATTGCATCGCCAACGACACCCTAAGACCGGAGCAATTCGGATTTAGGAATCACCACTCGACAACACAACAACTCCTCCGCGTAGTCGAACATATAACACATGGCTAGAACATGAACAAAGCCACAGGGGCCGTGTTCCTAGACATCGAAAAGGCTTTCGATCGTCTCTGAAACAACGGACTCATACGCAAACTAAGCAAAGCTGGATTCCCAGACGGACTCGTAAGTCTCATACACTCATATCTCACGAACAGATGTTTCAACACTAACGTGCAGGATAAACAATCAACACAACACGGTATCCAAGCTGGAGTACCCCAAGGGAGCATCCTAGGGCCCATCTTGTTTAACCTGTACATTAATGACTTCCCAGCGACACAAAACACGATGTTAGCCGTCTACGCGGATGACACAGCCATCCTCGCGCAAGACTGGAAACCATCGAACATCAATTCACGAATACAGACAGCACTCAGAACAGCTGAGCCTTGGTTGGAGCGATGGCGTGTTAAAGTAAACGTCGACAAGTGCGAAGCAGTTCTGTTCACACGCAGACCGAAACTACTGCGCAAACACCAACACTGTAGACCAATAACACTACATACACGCCCAATACGTTTCCGAGAGAAAGTCAGGTACCTTGGTGTCTGGCTGGACCGGAAACTTACATGGGGGGACCACATCGAATACGTTGCCAACCGAGTGCACGCGAGGCTCAAACAGCTCTACCCAATGCTCAACAAGGAAAGCACACTGAATAGGAGGGTGTCAAGGTCCTTATACATGACACTGATTAGACCTCTGATGACGTACGCAGCTCCCGTCTGGGGATATGCAGCTCCCACACGACTGCGCCGCCTGCAGATCATACAGAACAAGGTGCTACGAATCATTAGCAATGCTCCACGCTACACACGCACCGTGGATCTTCACCATGAATACCGCCTTGATACCCTCAAGGAAGTATTCAAAAAACACGCCACACGACTATGCAGGAACTCGAGACACTCAAACAATCCTTTCATCCTCACTCTGGGAAACTATGATCACAACCACAGGTGGAAACACAAGCGGCCAAAGACACTGCTAGCTAGGGCATAGCCACCTATGGTTAACTAACATACGCAAACAGCGACAAACGTCGGCAAGCCCCTGCATATCAGCAACACTGACTGGCAACTACCAGCTGCTATTAGTGCCGACCAACAGGCCACAGCAGGGACACCGACGAGCTCACCCACAGACGCACAAACAATCTGCCAACATTCCCTCACACTGTGCCTCCGGTATATGACCTATCGGCCACAAGATCGATAACAAACCTAACTGTTGCAGGATGCTGACGCTGAACGAGGACTCTGTACCAGCACCCAGCGCCAGCCGCCGAGCAGCACAAACGCACAACGTCAAGGTATCGACATGCATGATACCCACTACTAACAAAGCCTATCCTTACATAACCTACCGCAGGCAGCAAGACAATTAATTTATATGGGATGGATTGTTTTGCTTAACAGCTGTTTTGTACTGCTCTTGCCGCCCGACCTAACTTTCGCAGAGGTTTTTTTCCCTTGGCACTTTTTTTCCTCTGCCCTTCAAACCGCTACCCTTCGTCAGATTTCGACCAATCTATCTCCAGATGAGTGCATATTAATGGTTAATCCTAACCAGACGTACGCAAACATCGCAATACCCACATCCTGCGACACCTCACTTTAGTGAAAACTAACCCTTATGCAGAGATGGCAGTAGACCTTTTGTGTTGGCCATCATGCCGGTGTGGGCGTGGAGGGGCTCCACCTCTATTTAAAAAAAAAAAAAAAAAAACCAAAAGCAACTTTGGGGAGTTTATAACAGCAGAGGATAATGCATTGCCCAATCACAAGCCAATAAAAGACTGTCTCACATTGCTATTCTGTGCAAATGCAAACAGCAATTTGAAAATTGAACCACTGCATTTTTACCTTTCAGAAAGTCCACAAGCTTTCAAGAAGTGTTAAGTCCAGAATAGCAGGTTAAATGTAATGTTATGTCGTATTTTCACCAAGTGTTGAAGTGTCGGTAGAAACAAATGAATGTAGATAGCTTCCTAGTATAAAAGAATTAGGTATGTATTGGGAATAGTAAGGTACATAATACTGAATGTATAATTTTCTTAGAATAAAAGGTATGAATAAGATAAAACTTTTAGTACTTTTTCCGCATGGAAAGCATTATTGTATTTTGCATTAATTTATATGGGATGGATTGTTTTGCTTAACAGCTGTTTTGTACTACAAGTAAGATTATGGAATGAACTATGCTCGCTATGCGAGATTCCACTGTACTTACTTTGCCTGATAATGATCAGCTTTGCTTTAATTTCATTGTTAAAATGTATAATGTATGTAAATATTATTCACTGTTTCAAAATTTTAGTATAATTAATGATTTGTGGTAAATTGAATGGGCTGACTGTACTATGCATTTTTGTGAGTAATTCTTCTTTTCCATTGGAGTATTTCTAAATTCAGTACCATATTATTATCATAGGCCTGATTTTTCTGAATCCATCTCCCCCCCCCCCCCCCCCCCCCCTGGATCGCGCGCGTCTGTGTGTGTGTGTGTGTGTGTGTGTGTGTGTGTGTGTGTGTGTGTGTGTAACTTACTATGTGGAAAGATATCCTTTGAATGAAACACTCCCTAGCATCCTCAGACATGGGGTGGGGGAGTCAACAACAAGACACACAAAAATTATCAAAAGGAAACCATCTTATTTTGGTTACAGATAGTGAGTACACGTAACAGCACAGTTCACAGCACTTGAGGATGAAGACTGGGTTGGTCATCAGAACACTGTGCTAAAACTGAATCAACAACTCAGCTGTGCACCTGGGAGCACAAAACATATTGGTGTCGTATCAATAATTTTTGCAATTGCTGAGCCAACTGTTGACAGCTGTGATGACATTTAATAAATACGGGTAGGGTTGGCAGCCAGAAGGAGCAAGATGTAAAGCATAGGTCTGGACCACTTAGCCAAAATCCAACGAAACTTGGTACACATATGACTTAACACCTGGAAGAAAGAAATGTTGTGGGATTAGGATAGTCTTAGCAGTAAAAGCTATGTTAGGATTGGTATTTCAGTTCCCCTCACAGTTGTCCCCTCTTTGGCAGCCCCTCTTAGAGGTCTGGATGAGATGCTAATCTGAAATATTTGGCCAATGAAGAAATCATCATGATACTTTTTCAATTTCAGGCATCACTTCCTGCGGATACACATTATTTGTATTTAATTCAATGAAATATATTACCTTCTATTGATTCTTCCACCTAAAGGGCCAGTTTCCTATCCTAAGGGGGTGGTCTCTGTTCCTCTGCAATCTTTGACAAAGCTGTTGGCTGAATGAGGGTGACTCACTATCCCAGACTACTACTTTTATTCAAAATCTACGCTGTGGTTGGTATCCAATCATAGACCTGACACCTTTTTGTTAGTAGCCAATACCATGGTAATTCCAGAGCCAATTTTATTGTCTGAGGTAGGCAATGATGCCTTCAATACCAGACTCGTAATGTGACAAACTGCACAAGGTGATAACAGTGTACATGCAGCTCTGGACAGACGGTCTCTTGCAACTGGTGACTATGATGTCTTCAAATTTATCACGTTCTGTCATCTTCTCTCACAAATATATGAGTGTCTGTCCTCATTGGATATAAAGAAACAACTGAGAAAAAGTCTATTCACATTAAATATAAACTAACAACTGAGGAATATTTTTAAACATACCAGTTCTGACAGCCATGTACCTCATAAGATAGCCCTTCACAATGAATACTTTTAATTTCAATCCTGTGAATTTATCCTACTGAATATAGCGTAACCAAAAATAACAGAGGAATTTACTGATGAAGCACCTATTACAATTTGATGCATTCTTATAATCATGAAAGACAGTATAATAGAAACCATAGACCTCTTTGATTCAATTCACTTAGGTAGGAGCATTAATTTTAATTTAATTAAGTTTGTGAGAAAGGGCACTATATCAGAATACAGCTTCAGCATTGCAATTAACTTTTTCTTCAGGTTTTCGGGTACATGTTTTCTAAATCTCTTCCACAACATGAATACAGAACATATGTGTCTTACTGCCAAATACCCAATTTACCTTTAGGTTTCTCTATAAGCCATGTAGTTTAGAAAATTTTGTTTGTACATACCTTTTTCAGAAAAATGATCAACAGCTTGCCTCATTATAACTCCACAATTATGGAATTGTTCTTTAATTTCCTTAAATATATCACTGTGGGAGAAAAAGAAATAAATTACAATTACAGATTTGATGTAAGACTTTGCAAAAAAATATAATTCAACATGGTCTAAGTCTATGAAATGGATGATAAATCTAGTGCATAAAGTAATTAATTCTATGATCCCAAATAGTTGTCATTTTCCTTACAGCTATAGCAGTTACTTTATAATGAATAATTCGAGGCAAGCTGCAAATACTATAATTAGTACTGTTTCTTCTTTACTACAAGCTTGTTTCAGCTATAGCGCCACTCTCTAGAAAATGTCTAGCTGGAATAGACGTCCATACTGCATTTACCTGAGAATGGTGCTGTAGCCAAAACGTGCTTATAGTAAAGAAAAAACAACACTAATTAAATTATTGCAGCTTTCCTGGAACTATTCATTGTAAACTGTCATTTTATGATGTACTCTACACTGTAGACTGGTCACATCATATTGCTATCAATTTCAGAGTCATGTGAGACATCTTCACACAGCTGTTAGGCGTGCTTGACATAATAAATTCAACACAATACATTTGCTTGATTTCAGCTGGACTCTGTTACAAATACTTGTCAGATCTTGCTCTGCAGCTATCTGTCAGCAAGTCTACTGATACCACAAAAAGTCAGCTCATTAAAACCAGGCCAACTTGAGATGTTTCCTTGGCAGTCAAATGATACAACATATACTCTGACACACACACACACACACACACACACACACACACACACACACACACACAGAATGAGAGAGAGATGGTGGTTGGTTTGTGGGGGGTTGAAGGGACCAGACTACAAAGTCCATCGGTCTCTTTTTCCACGACTAAAAACGCCCACGAAGAAGAAAAAGAACACAGACGACGAGGGACAACACAGAACAAGAAAGTCATAGACAAAGAGCACAAAAGAAGAATTAAAAAACACACAGTGTTACAGTGGTTGGCCAACCACGGTAACAAAAAAGGAAAAGTCAACCACCAAGAGACACACTAAAAACCCCAATCTAAAACCGTAGGCCAAAGGCCAGACTCTACACAAAAAAAGACACAAACCCTCAGATCAAGCGATAAAATCCCCCTGCATGAATAAATCTCAAAACTAAGCCTGCCATGGCAGCATCATCTGTTAAAAGTGCAGGGAGCATATCAGGCAGTGTAAACTGCTGCCAGAGTGCAGTGAAAAGCACACAGTCCAACAGCAACACAGAGGCAGGTCCTCGTGGCGCAATAAATGCCCATGCATCAGCCAGGTATGGCCAATGCGTAGCTGGCAGAGAACAACTTAGTCCTTGCGAGAGGCTCACATGGAGGAGCACCACACACCTGTAGTTTCCTTGATAACCCGAAGTTTGTTGGGTGAAGGCAAGTTGACCCTTCATCACTCCGTGTACCAAGGACCTTCTGCCGCAAAACTGACTAGAAATCGCACTCCAAAAGGCCAATCTCCAGGGCCTGTGCACGGTCAGCCTGTTTGGCCAGCGTGTCACCACATTCATTACCCGGGATGCCAACATGACCCAGGGTCCACATAAAAACCACGAAGCGGCCGCAATGGGCAAGAGTATGGATGGACTCCTGGATAGCCATCACCAGACGAGTGCGAGGAAAACACTGGTTGACAGCTAGTAAATCGCTCAGGGAGTCACTACAGATAACAAAGGACTCACCTGAGCAGGAGCGGATATATTCTAGGGCACAAGAGATGCTATCAGCTCGGCAGTGAAAACACTGCAGCCAGCCGACAATGAGCACTGATCAGAATGATCCCCAAGAGTAATAGCCCATATCATGTAAGAAACAGATTGCCCAATCACGTGGTCTAGCAGGCAACCCTTGTCAGGGAACAGCCACCAGGCGGCAAAAGCGTCACACCCTTACTTGTGGCACCAACCACTAGACGGCACTCCGTTCTGTGAAACATGTGGCAACATCGTCCGAACGCATGCAGCTTTCCACCATTTGGCATCTGTGAAGTACAGCTGTTTCTGACATACTGGTGGTAGTGGATCGAGTCGTCATGCCGAGGGCCTGGGAGTATATCAACTGTGGAAGGAGTAGACAGACAAATCCTGAACTAAAAAGTTCAGATTTCCCGTCAAAGATGAAGAAAGGTTACGGGAGTGGATTTTAAATTCAGGTAAATCAATAAATCAGTTACGAGTAAGAATTAATAAAGAACCCTAAGCATTCGATCCTATCTAAATTTTGTCGATCTTATATTCTGATATAACGTGGCAGCCCTTCCTGTACAAGAATCATATCATACAATTTTTAAATGAAATCTTTGCTGCGATTTGGACTTTTTTAAACTGTTTATTCACTCACTATCGTAATTTTGGCTGTAGAGGCATTTTTGTGTGCAATGTGAAAACTGAAACCAATATAAGATATGGATAACACAATGCAAAGCATAGTGTGGTAACATTTGGTAAACAATTTAAGAAGCATTACCTTACACAACCTTTCCCTTGGTACTTGAAAATGGCTCTAGAGCTGAAATCGCAACAGTGAAATAAATGAATAATAGCCGTCATCTAACTGCTAGGTCATCGGTCCCTCTAAATCCTGGTATATACTAGAGCGAATGAAGTGAACGAGTGTAAAACCTCGTTTACACTGCAGCAAACGAGTATTCATAGATAATTCACCAATGTTCACTGCCATTCGTTTATACTTGTGAACAAGCGTTTATACTGGAATGAAGGGAGGAGAATAGAAGAGAACGAGCATAACATGCAAACTATAGATGCTGCCTATTTTATTTTTTTTTTATCTGTGCGCTAATAATCCTCACACAGCTTTCACTCTAAAACAACACTACTTATAGTAACAGGTCTGCGCGAGTGCGGATATCCCCAGTAATAACTGTGTTGCAGATAAAAGCGTACGTCTGTTGCGAATACTTGCGGGTTATCTTTAAACTGTACAAAGTAAATTTTTAACATAATTATGGTTTGCCATTGTGGCTCTTCAAAGTTGACACCGCCAAAATATACTCCAAAAATACGCTTTCACTTGTATGTTACCGCGTTTGCAGCCCCCTTTCAACAACAATCCAAAATTCATCGTTTTGTGCCACTTTTATATCATTTACGATAAGTTACATGCAAAGTAAAAGAATGTAAATTTGAAATGACTGTCACTGAAATATGTCCAGCATTAATTCGCATCATAAAAGAGTGCGGATTTTGAGAACCTTCTAGTGTTAACCTGCACGTGGAGATCTTTTTTACCACCATAATCCGTATGAGAAGAGCTGTATAGCATGGAAGGCGAGTGTAAAACCTATGTGACTGCAATACAGTCTGCATTTAAACAGTAACTCGCGAGAAATGTTTGTGTGTTACTTTTCATTTATTTCATTTCGCATATGATTGTGAGAAATAAACTTGGTTTGTAGAATTACAGGAGCTAATCTATATCCTTAGATTGAGAACTCGGGAAAAACCACAGCCGATCATGAGCTACAGTCAGCAGTGTGACGAATTCATTTCGCGCTCAGAGCTCTAGCCAAACGCAAATCAGCGTCATTCGCGTCACCGAAGATACAGCGTTGCCAATTCCGCGACATGGACAGGTCAATTAGCATTGTAGCGTCGCCTGCGACATCTGTTGACTGAAGGAAAACTATTTTATCAGTTGCCTGTTCTACTGTAAGGATGGTCAATCTGTTTCTTATGTGATTTGGGGTAATAGTATAACCAACTGGACTAGTAGCCATCGAACCGGCAGTATACGCCACGGCAGATCCATGAAATGCAGCAAGGGTGGAAACAAAGCGGCAGCGTAAGGTCTCAGGAGGGACCGAGTCCTTCGGGCCCTGTGCCAAATCCAGCCGAAGGCATGGGCGGGGCACACACCAGGGGGGGGGATATGAATAGAGAGGTGGAAGAGGGAGAAACTCAAGCCCAGGGAGAAGAGCCCAGACACAAACAGCGATCGTACACCCTGACCAGGACTGCCGTTCTGGAAGATGGACGACAGAACTGGGGAACAGGAGACGGTAATTGGGATGCCCGGGCAAGCTAAAAAGATGTGCAGCATAAGCAGCCAGAAGTCAATGGCGCCAGATCCGCAATGGAGGGACACCAGCCTCCATAAGTATGCTGTTTACGGGGCTTGTGCAGAAAGCTCCAGTTGTGAGTCGGATCCCACAGTGAAGTATGGGGTCAAGCAACGGCAACGCGATGCCGAATCTTAAGCAATGCTCCCATAATTGATATGGGACTGAATCAACATCTGTTACAATCGTAGAAGGGTAGACCAATCGGCACCCCAGCTGGTGTGACTCAAGCAACAAAGAGCATTAAGATGGTGCCAGCACATTTGTTTAAGCTGCCGAATATGAGGTAGCCAAGTCAACTGGGTATCGAAAACCAAGCCCAAAAACCGATGCATCTCCACCACAGCAAGAGGTTCACCATCAAGATAAAGCCGTGGCTCAGGGTGAACAGTGCGATGCCGGCAGAAATGCATAACGCAAGTCTGCCAAAAACTAGAAGCCATGTGTGACGACCCAAGGTTGCGCCCTGTGGATAGCGCCCTATAGCTGCCATTCAGCAACCGCAAAGCCATTGGAGCTATAGTACAGGTAAGAGTCATCAGCATACAAAGAAGCTGATACAGACGTTCCCACAGCTGCAGCTAGCCCATTGATAGCAACTAAAAAGAGGCAACACTCAAGACAGAGCCCTGCGGGACCCCATTCTCCTGGACTTGGGAGGAACTATGGGAGGAACCAGCTTGCAACTTGCAATGTGGTATTGTATGCCTTCCGCATGTCAAAAAAGATGGCAACCAGATGCTGATACGGGCAAAGGCCATACAGATGGCAGACAAGATTATCGGCGGCAGAGCGGTCCTTACAGAACCCATCCTGTGACGGAGCCAGAAGACCCCGAGACTCAAGGAGCCAACTCAACCTCCGGCTCACCATATGTTCAAGCAACTTGCACAAAACGTTGGTGAGGCTAATGGGGCGGTAGCTGTCCACCTCAGTGGGTTCTATCCAGGCTTCAACACTGGCTTTCCCGCCACTGAGACGGGAACTCACCCTCAACCCAGATACAGTTGAAAAGGTCTAGGAGGTGTCGTTGGCAGTCCACCGAGAGGTGTTTGAGCATCTGATAGTGGATGCGATCCAGCCCAGGAGCCGTATCAGGACAAGTGGAGAGGGCACTATGGAATTCCGACTCACTGAATGGAGCATTGTATGATTCAGGGTAACGCGTATGGAATGAAAGGCTCTGAGGTTCCAACCATTCTTTCAGGGAGCGGAAGGCCAGCAGGTAATTTGTAGAAGCAGAACTCTGGGCATAATTCTCTGCTAAGAGGTCTGCAATCATGTCTGATTCAGTACAGACTGCTCCATTCAGGGAAATCCCAAGTAAACTGATAGCCATAGAGTCATCTAATCTTGGCTCAAAACTGTGATGGAGAGGTACGGGTGCCAATGGTGGAGACATACCTTTCCCAGCACTCCAGCTTCCATTGGCAAATAAGGAGTTGGGCTCAGGCACAGAGTCATTCAAATTCAATGAGGTGGTCCAGTGACAGGTGCCACTTATGACGGTGGAGGGCCCGCCTGCGATGGCGAATCGCCTCAGTGATCTCTGATGACCACCAAGGCACAGTCCTCCACCAAGGGGACCCAGAAGAACAGGGAATTGCACATTGCGCTGCAGAAAGGATGCTAGTGGTGACCGCGTGAACCACCACATCAATGGCGTCATGAAAATGAGGCTCAATAGTGGCAATGGAGGCGAACGAGTCCCAGTCAGCCTTATTCAAAGCCCATCTGGGGAGATGCCCAGGTGAGTGACGCTGGAGCAGTGACAAACGGTAGAAGGCCAGGGCTGCAGACCGAAAGGTCGATGGCTGAGTACGTGCCATGCGCCACACTGAAATGTGTGGAGGCACCATCATTTAAAACAGAAAGGTCAAGCTGTGCCAACACTTGCTCAATGACAGTGCTTCGGCCTGTTGCCACCAATCCACCTCACAAAGGGTTACGGGCATTGAAGTCGCCCAGTAACAGGAAAGATGGCGGCAGTTGGGCTATCAGCGCAGCCAATACATGCTATGCGACACCACCATTTGGTGGAAGATAGATACTGCAGATGGTTACAGCCTGCAACATCCACACCCTAACAGCGACAGTCTCTAAAGGAGTTTGAAGAGGCACATGCTCGCTTCAAAGAGAGTTAAGGACGTAGACACAGACTCCACCAGATACTCTCTCATAAGCTGCCCAATTCTTATAATAACCCTGATAGCCACAGAGGGCAGGGGTTCACAACACCAGAAACCAAGTTCCCTGGAGTGCAATGCAAAAGAAAGGGTGAAGGCTGATAAGTTGACGGAGATCAGCATGGTGGTGGGAAAAAACCGCTGCAATTCCACTGGAGAATGACACTGTCCACGGCCGAAAAATGCATGAAGGAACCAAGGAGTCATATTACACCGCTGGGTCACCTGCTGCCACTGATTGAGTACCTGTGAGAGTGACATCCATCGTGTCTGAGGGTTCGGCGAGATCTAGGTACTCAGCGGATGCCAGAATCTCCACCTCATCCTCAGATGCAAAGCTGGTAAGTAGCGGTGGTAGTGGTGGGGGTTCCACTGCAATAACCTTGGTCTTAGGGGCCTTCTTTTTCGACTTTTCTTGCTGATCCTTTGGTTTCTCTGGCTGGGGTGGCTTCACGGATTCAGTTTCCAGGACTGAGGATGGCCATGAAGCCTTACGACCTGTTGCTTCTGGACACTTCAGCCACTGGCGTGCATCAGCCTTCCCACTAGGAGAAACCTGGGAAGGGAGGGACACAAGAGACCCCTTCCAAGCGACACTTCTCCAGCTTAGAAGTGGGAACAGGCATTCCCAATGGTTGGAGGGGGGGGGGGGGGGGAGTGAGGGGGGGGGGGGGGGTTGCTCCCAAAGTAGGTGGTGCAGGAGCAACAGGGAGGGAAGCGCCCCCCACCATCAACGGGGCAGGTGTAGTCTTCCGGCTCTCTGAGAGATGACTGTTGTAGTTGGAGCTGATGGGGCTAGGGTTAGAACAGTGGCAGCGGCAGCATAAGAGGAGGTCATATGAACAGGATGGAGGTGTTTAACCTTCTGCTTAGCCTCAGCGTAGGTCAGTCAGTCCAGGGTCGTATATTCGAAAGATTTCCATCTCTTTTTGTAAAATCCTGCAGTCTGGCCAGCAAGGTGAATGATGCTCTCCACAGTTGACACAGATGGGAGGCTGGGCACATGGAGTATTGGGGTGTGATGGGCATCTGAAATCTTGACATATGAGGCTGGAAGTACAGCGGGAAGACATCTGGTCGAACTTGCAGCACTTAAGGCACCACATTGGGGAAGGGATATACGGCTTGACATCACAGTGGTAGATCATCACCTTGACGTTCTCAGGCAATGTATCACCCTCAAAGGCCAAGATGAAGGCATCAGTGGCAACCCGATTATCGCTTGGACGCCGATGGTAGTGCCGGACGAAATGAATACCTCTTCACTCTAAATTGGCGCACAGCTAATCATCAGACTGCAAAAGAAGGTCCCTGTGGAATATAATACCCTGGATCATATTTAAACTCTTATGGAGCGTGATGGTAACAGAAACATCCCCCAACTTGTCACAAGTGAGTAATGCCCGTGACTGGACAGAGGATGCCGTTTTTATCAAAACTGACCCAGAGCGCATTTTGGACAAGCCCTTCACCTCCCCAAACTTGTCCCCTAAATGCTCTACAAAGAACTGAGGCTTCATCATCATGAAAGACTCCCTCTCAGCTCCCGTACATACTAGGTACCGGGGCGAATAAGCTTCACTGCCAGCTGTAGCCTTTCGTTCATCCCATGGTGTGTCCAGGGGGGGGGGGGGGAGTGTTTGCATTAAATTGAGGCCTCGAATGCTTAAGAGACTGCTGGTGGTTGGCCACCAGCAAGAGATGATGTATCACGCTTCATTGTGGATCATCCGCTCTGATGCCACCCACTACGACTAAGGGCCCTCCCCACAGGCGCCAACCAGACTCAGGGAGGTCCACCTGGCACGATGGCATGGCCACTGCTCGGAGTCCTGATGCCCCTGGGAGATAGGCATCTACTCCTTGGCATACGTGGGGAGTTAACGGTACAGGCATCAGCAGAGCGATCCCTGTGTTGTCAGGGGGCTACAAACAACAGGGTACATGGTGGCTCCACCACAACGGACTGGCTTCCGTGCTGGGTATCAGGTGCAAGGAAGTCCCTGGACATCGTCGGTGCAGAAAGCGACACTGTATATTGCATGGTGGAAAACGCACCCAGGGATGTATCCTCCCCCAAGAGATGGAGCGCTCTTCAAAAAAATTTTGAAATTGGAGGTCAAACCCTACAGGGGACCATCACATAAAAGCCAAAATGTTGGAGACTCCTTTTAGTCGCCTCTTACGACAGGCAGGAATGCCACGGGCCAATTCTAACCCCGAACCTGCAGGTGAGAGAGATAGAGAGATTCATAATAATTTGGTGATTGACTTTTTTCTCACTGTTTAAAACTGCCCTCCCAGCTTAATTTCTGTCAAACCTCTCTTCTACTTATCAAACTTCAAAGAGGACTTCCTGCATACTTCGCTACAGCAACATTCCTAAAATAGTGTTTCATGAAGAAATGACTTAGCACACACTCCAGATTCATTTTGGAAACAACTCTTTGGATGTTAGTTGGAGTTTCACAATATCCTTTTTTCTCAGGAATGCTAGTCCAACTGAAGCTGTAAGAGCGGCCATGATTTGTGTCTGTATAGCTTTGTTGACAAGAGCAGACATACTCGCTATCAAATCGGCAGCCAGAGGGATGAAGAAGATGCCAAGAGCATCAAGTTCTTGGTATTCCTGTTATTGTTAGCAATATAAAAAAGAAGGAGAATTATAACTTATTTTGAGAAAAAAAAAAGCAAGCTTTTAGTCAGTACTGAGATCTTCAAAGGTCAAGAGTAGTAATCTGATCTTGTTATTAAAAGTTAGTTATGACGTTACATGATGCTGCGTGCATTGTGTTCAAATAAATCTTTCACGCATTTTTTGGAATTAATTTGAAGAAAATGGTGTTCTGGTTTTTCTTTAAAATTTTGTGAAGATAATCTATGAAAAAGTGGTAATACTATTTTACAAAACACACTGATAAAGATGGGATTCAATTCGACATTTCAAAAAAGATAGAAGTTATCTTTGGATATTAAAAATCTTATGCAAGAGGGGAAATGGGCTTTGTTAATCTGATTGTGATATGAAATCAGTCTAATGTGATAACTGATACTCAAATATGCTTTAGTTAGAACATTCTAAACGGTTCAATGAAGTGAATGTTTAAGTTTAAATATAATCTGCATTTAATATGAGAGGAGGATATTAAGTATCAGAAACTATATCACTCAACTGTGCAGAATTAATGACCTCTGGTGAAAACAAATTACGTGGTTTATAAATAAAAAGTGCAGCTGTCTGAAATTTCATGATGTAGGCCAATATCTCTTCATTGTGTGAAGAATTTTCAAATCAAAGAGCCAATGTTTACAAAAAATGGATGATACACTAATTGTTTTTTATTAAAAGAAAGATAATGTCACTAACTGAGTTGAGGGATCAAAAGAATACTGCAGTTATGGGTGATCACTGGGTCAGTACAGCAACAGGACAATGAAGGAATTCGGATGTGGCTGATTTCATAATTGGTGTGTGTAAATAACATTATTTACCTGGTACATTACAGAACTAATTCCCACATTCAGAATTTGAAAGCTTGTAAGAACCTAGCGGTATTAAATTACCTTCGGATGTAAGTGAGATATGATCCATATGGTTGTAAATTACAATCTGACAAAGAGTAAGTATGTCATCTTAAGTATGTACTGCTGGCTGAATAAAGAGGATATCCCACATTAAGATCACTACAATACTACTATGAACAACACGTGAATCCAAATCAGGACTGGGTCACTAACTACTTCCCGCTGAGCAATACACACAAGGGCAGGAAAGCATAGTTAAATACTATTGGTGAAGAATTACCGTATTTACTCGAATTTAAGCCGCACTCGAATCTAAGCCGCACCTGAAAAATGAGACTCGAAATCGAGGAAAAAAAATTTTCCCGAATCTAAGCCGCACCTGAAATCTGAGACTCAAAATTCAAGGGGAGAGAAAAGTTTTAGGCCGCACTTCCAAATCGAAACAAAGTTGGTCCATTGTAATACGAGACACAATTTAGGTTGAATGAATGATGATACAGCTGTAGAAGTTTGGTTCGAGTCATAAGCTTAGCAGTTAAGCTTTACCAGGTAGCCGTTGTTATGCGTCAAGCGCTCCATCCGTATTTATACGGGTACCCTTCCTTTTTCACGTGCTTCGTCTGGTTTGAATTGATTGCTTATTTTTCTTTGATCTGACAAGTGCAGTTCTCTTTGTTATAGGTGTTTCCATCACTCAAAGCTGAAAATGCATTACTGTACTGTGTCATGCATTGTTTGTTGCATTCTGAAAATGAGGGTTTATGGCCTGTCGCCGATCGCGGCATGGCTTGCTTTTGTGCACGCTACCGCCGCTTACAATTAAAAAACAAAAGAAAGGAATCGTCTCATTAGTGAAACAATGGCAAGAGACTGCTATTCGTTGCTACTTACACTGCTGCTTTCTTTGATAATTATCAACAAGAACCAAATAATAGACTGCGTATGATAGAAGATGTTCTGAACGAGAATTTAGCGAAAATTTTTTCCGTTTGAAAATCTTTGCAGACGCCTCTTTAGTACATTACATTATGCACAGAAATTAGAGTCATCTTAGATTTAGAAATCTAGTCAATTGCCGTGCTTCATTTCTGACTGTATCACTATTAGGCATAAGAATAATACGAATATAAACATGACATGGTATGTATATTCTTCCGCGTCTGCTGTTGTCTCACTCTAGTTTCGTAGTTTATTAGGCGGACAGGATTTAAATGAGATAGCAGCAAACACGAAAGAATACATGGCAAAATGTTTATATTCGTATTATTCTTATGGTGAAGAGAATACTGCATGTGATTCACAATTCATAAAAGTTCCTATTAGCAACCATTTCTTCTCACAGTTAGGAAAAAATTCAGAAAGCAGAGTTGGCCATATTGACAAATATCCCAAACAGTCTTGCCAGTCGGATTTTCGTAGTACATTGAAATGCTGCTACGTTCGAAGAGGAACAATACGGAATTTGTATTTACTTCGTTGGATAATGTATGAAAATGCAGTGGTCGAAACTCGGGGCGGAGAAAAAAAAGCTCGTCTTCCACATTTTTTTTTATTTATTTACTGATGCAGAGGTTTTGGTGCCAGTATTTGTCTTTGTGCCTGCGAAGCATGCCTGCGTAGCGCTACATATATTCGACGACAGAAGTTAGTTGTGGCGGCACCTACCAACATTTTTCAGAACTTCCGCTTACTTTGCACTCGATTCTAAGCCGCAGGCGGTGTTTTTGATTACAAAAACTGGAAAAAAAGTGCGGCTTAGATTCGAGTAAATACGGTAGCCCTGTCACAGAGCTGCATTACAAGCTCTGCATCATGTTTTGGAGACATCCTTAGGCCAAATAGCTTTAAATGATTTACAGAAACCACAGAAAATCTAAATCTGATTGGCTGGAAGGAGATTTAGACCTCTGTCCTCTTGAATGAAAGTTCAGAGCTTAACTATTTAAGTATATGATCATTGTAGAAGTGGAGATGCCAATCATAAACACCTGGGTCCCTTGACAAGTTACAAAACACTGTAACTCTGAAGACTGGACACACAAGCAAAAATTATTTCTGAGAACTGTCTATATCAACTTTTGGCAGTCCGCAACTATTTTGTGTGCCCCAAACAGCCATAATTTTTTGGTCACTATAAACGGAACAAATATGGCAGAAATTTTAAGTGTTTTCATATAGAACGTAGAGCTCACAACAAACCATTTGGAAAAAGAAGCTAATAATTCCAATGTGACCTGTAGGTAACAGTTTTAACAATTAAGATCCATTTACATTGTTGGTCATAGTACAGTGTGGGCAGCTTCGTTAAGGCTTGCTGAGTGGCATTAAATTATCTCTTATGCGTAGCTACGAAATCCCAAGTCAAAAAAGAGAAAGTGGTCCAACAGTCAGGAAATGAGCTTAGGGGAGCTGAAGTAGGGCTGGTCCACTACTTCTCATAGCAAGGTCCAAATGAAGATGGTTTACAACTGCCTGTCTCCAACCATCAAGCATGTATCTGTCTCATGTGGATGACCGTGATGAGTAAGTGTAAGACGTAGTGTTGGGCTTATGTTGTTTTGGATGAAGGGAAGGAAGAGGGTGAGACCCGGTGATGACACACATGCTACTTCTCTCGATTAACACCAAGGGGGCTATTGGGCTTAACATCCATGACCAATGGACAGATCACTATCAAAAGTGTCACATGCCCTCTTTTCATGAGATACCGCAGAGGTTTGGAATTCAATGCAGGGCATTGGCACAAAAACTGCTGATCAGGAACAGTGCACCACCATCTCTCCTCCCCTTGCCAGCTGAATACTAACAGCAAAAATTTTCCACCACCAGGATTCAAACAAGCTTACCTCTAAGTCTAGTACCGCCACACAGGTGACTTTGGCTAAGGAAACTGATAAAATCCCATTTATTTTGTTCTTGATTTTTGTCTTCTTAAATAAAAATGTTCTTGATTTTTGTCTTCTTAAATAAAATTGTGCTTTACTATTTCTTTCACTAAATTATAATACACATTACATTTTAAGTTAATTTTTGAAACTGTTACTAGCAAAACAAAAAGTTACCAAACTTACTTTCTTTTCAAAACCTTTCATACATGAAGATTGGAAGTATGTGTAACCCACAAGACACTCACTATTTAACAATGCAGCCCACTGGAATGAAATGATTGAGGACCTCTAATCTATACTGGGTGTGATAAGCAACTTCATGCAACACTTTAGCACTATCCCTTCCTGCATGAAGTCCCTAAAACTTTTGAAAAATTGGGCACTCACTGTGCGTCCAATACATTCATTGTTTCATAACAAATATTAAAGGAATGGAAACAGAATAGATATTGTGACTGATGTATTAACTTTAATTAATACCTACAGCTCACCTTGTTTCACTATCTTCAAAGAATGAGAACATATCCTCAATAGTGAACCCCACCTGCTGCCCTGATGAAATTAATCTGTACAGTTCAGAAAAATCTTTGAACATATGGTCCATTACTGGGACCATTTCTGGAGAGTGCATGGCCTGGGCTTCTTTAGCTCCAGCAACACTAAAAATAGAAGAGCATCGCAATTTTTGTACTACATGCCTACAAGAAATTTCATTCACAGTTAAAAAATAAATAAAAATTCAGTATCCAATATTTAATACAGTTGTTTCATTGTGTAATATCACATATCACTTCTTATACAAGGAATTCCATATGAAATAACTATAAACGAAAATGTAAAGTACCATGAAAACATAAAAATATGCGTAACAAAGACTTAATACACCGATGAAAAGAACTACCACCAAGAAGATAATTAATGCACAGTAATGAAATTTTGGGAATACATTTGTCTAGGTAAAATATTTAAGTGATTAACGCAGCAAGATCAGAGGTTAATGTAAGTTCACGGTAAGTACCCCAGGAGCAACAGTGTCCCTAATTTGCTGGGAAGTGGCGGAGCGGTCCCCTACGGCACTGCGTAGGATCCTATGGTCTTGGCGTGCATCCGTGCGTCGCTGCGGTCCGGTCCCAGGTCGACGAGCACGTGCACCTTCCGCCGACCACTGGCGACAACATCGATGTACTGTGGAGACCTCACGCCCCACGTGTTGAGCAATTCGGCGGTACGTCCACCCGGCCTCCCGCATGCCCACTATATGCCCTCGCTCAAAGTCCGTCAACTGCACATACGGTTCACGTCCACGCTGTTGCGGCATGCTACCAGTGTTAAAGACTGCGATGGAGCTCCGTATGCCACGGCAAACTGGCTGACACTGACGGTGCACAAATGCTGCGCAGCTAGCGCCATTCGACGGCCAACACCGCGGTTCCTGGTGTGTCCGCTGTGCCGTGCGTGTGATCATTGCTTGTACAGCCCTCTCGCAGTGTCCGGAGCAAGTATGGTGGGTCTGACACACCGGTGTCAATGTGTTCTTTTTTCCATTTCCAGGAGTGTATATGTCAAAGCTGTGCTCTATGGAACTGCTGGTCAAGTTTTCCGATACATTTCTTAAGGTCCCATGCAACTATACCAACATCAAGAGTGTGTTACAATAGAGGAACGTTTTTCCTTAAAAGTGTTCAACCTATCATTCTAGTGTTGCAGACTGTTTCACTTACTGTGGATTTACAGCCTTTCTTGTTTCAGATTCAACAAGATAATGACACTTGGCCTTGTTACTTTGGCATCATTTTTGCACATACCTTAGTAGCAGGTATTTTGATCATGGTGGCTGGTGTTTCTTACCTGACTGCAGCAGATGAAGCCGAGCTACAGTAATGTAATTCAATCTACGAGCACAGCACCTGTTCTCCAGTTCTCATTTTTTTCCTACTGTTTGGGTTTGAAAATAACCAAGACAAAGATTTACAGTTGAGTATCATTCTTCATCTTTTGATTTTCAATATTTCATCATGCAGTTTGTTCAAGTGAGGATGGCATTTAATAATTTTAACTCTTGTCGGTTTCCAGTTTATTGTACCATTCGACATAGCTAGAATCTGCTTACACCTAAGATTGTGACATATGAGTTTGTGCTGCTAAAGTGAGCCACAGAGGAGGATGATAATCAATTATTCGTGTCAGTAGTTAACAGCTGATTCCACTACCTACTGGTGGTATGGAGCATAACAGACTTAGGAAGACAACTGTAAATTTGTGTCCCCCCCCCCCCCCCCCACTCACAAAAAAAGGGCAAAGTGTGATATGAATGTGAAACTGTCCTCAGAATGGACTGCTTTCACATGTTGACTGCACAGTGGAGCTCTCTCTCAAGAGCTTCCAAAAATTACAACAGTGACTGCAGTCTGCCTGTGTACACACTTGGCTTTAAATACCAGCAGGCTTTATACAAAAATACTTCATATACTTTTGCAAGAGGCTATGAGAATTATTAGTTACAATCTATTATTTATAATGAAGTTCTATTACAGTCCTCTCTCTTGGCCACAATATTGCTACACACACTGATGCTGAATTCCAACTGTGGTATGTTCCATGTATGCAAAATTTTATGACAAAATTAACTTTGTGTATAAGAGAAAGAATCACAGTCACAATTTTCAACTGTTGCATTGACGGTTCAGAACATCACATTCCGGATACCTCGCATACAATCAATTGATGATGGAAGGATATGCTCAAATCTTTCACTGAAGTGGGAGTTACAAAAAATATAATACTTTACCTTTCCATTATTAAATACAGGTTTGATACAGGCCCGTAAAAATATGACACCCATGTTTTTAAATCATCTTCAGAGAGTACTACCTGTAGTCTTGCTTGTACCAAACTCTGGTCATGAGCTATTACCATCCGCAGTTGTTGACTGAAAACAAATTGTGGAAAAAAAAAATCAGTAAAAGTAAACAAGAATAAAGAGACAGACAGTATAAAATATCTGTTAAACAAAAATGAATAAAATTCAAAAAAAGCGCAATAAGATATTTGAATGACTGAGTGTCATGAGCAAAGGGAGTCATGGCAGGACAGGCTAAGAGGGAATCAACAAAGACATCCTGGCAACTGATGGAATTTGAAAATTCAAGAAGTCAAAAATAGCTCATAAGACCAGTCAATGACACAAAGATAACAGGAGCATAGAAGAAAATAGAGGAAAAAATAGCTATCAATGGAGAATGATGAAAGCGGAAAGATGAACAGTTGATGAAATCACAAGAGAAGCTATAAACCATAAGAAAAGTAATCAGAGCAGAAGCTGAAGAAAAATTAGGGTGTACAGAAAAGTAGCAGAAACAAAAGAGAATGTAAAATGGATGTAGACAGTAGCAGAGTGATTAAAGTTGAGGTGGACGGAGGTGGCTCAAATCTAGAACAAGTTTCCACCAATGCCAATCCGGTACTCGCAGAAAGTTCCAAAAATGCCTATATGATGGTGCATACAACAAGGACACAAGATTTTGATTGCACAACATGTTCTGGAGAAGATTACTGCTTGTTATTGTACAGAATCTGCCTGTGCCTTGAAATAAACTAATCAAGAAGTTCATTTCAGCATGTTTTGCACTCAGAAATAGTTCTCATTGACACAAGGACAAGGGTGTTGGTTTACTATCCACGTTTCCACCCCTGTTGCACTTGGAATTATCTTTTGGGGCAATGCATCAAATTAATAAAATTTTTATTCAGCAGAAGCTAGCAGGTAAAATATAGTGTAAAGCAGATAACTGCACATCTTGCAGAGGCTTCTTTTAAAAGCCTGGATTTCTTACACTAATATCTCAGTAAATTTACTCCTTCATGGTATTTGTTAGTGGCAATAAAAATTTGTTTCAACTGAACTGTGATTTACACAATCAAAATACATGATATAAAAATAATTTCATGCATTTCGATTCATTGTTTAGGTTTTAGAATAAAGTTATGGGCTCTGAGGCATCATAAAGTCCCTTTGTACGCAAAACAAGAAAATGGAAATCTCTAAAAAATCAAAAGAAAAAGAAAAAAATAGTTTGTACCCTCTCCCACAAGTTACACAAGTTACCTGGACTAAGGATTGAAAAATCTTGCTAGCAACATAATATGAAGCAATGTTCATTGCAGAGCTGTATGGCAAGTAATAGTGTACTGTAAACAGGCACCTAAGTAGTAAATTATTTTCTTTGACAAATTCCATTGTATTCATGTAAATATCGAGCCGAGAGCATAAGACCAAACAGTAGCTAATTAATGTAACAGAGCAAAGCACAGGTCTTTTTTTCCCCCAAAGTAGAGACATTCCAGCTACTTTACTAGGTTACATTTACATGGCATAAGCACGAACAGTAATATGCAGTACAGTGATAGTCGATTTTTACTGCAGTAATAGATGGATACTGATTTGAATTTTTTACTATATCACTTGGTTAGTTCTACATCTCTGAAAGTTCTGCTTATTGATGGAACTTACTGACCACAATGAACGAATGAATGAATGAACTCGCGTTCAACGAAAGCTTATTTTACATTATGTTACCACAGACATAGACACAGGCAATATGCTTTATGATACAAGTTGCATTATGAGCTACAATCCAAAGATGGCTGTTCAGTAACTGAAACAGATTATCTCACTGATTCTTTATTTTGTGATATAGACAAATAAATTTATAGTGAATTATAAGGGATTACTTGTCTCCTCAATTGAATATGTCATTTCTTACACACAGGACAGCACTGTAAAAAATTATAGATTCAGAAAATTAGCAATGGAAGCATATCAGACAATGTGATCCATAACATTATAAGAATTTAGCGCAATCATCCTTTGTTGGCTTTTACACACAAGATTTTATTGGTAATATGAAGACTCGGAGCCTCAGCAACTAGGATTTGTGGTCAGTTTTGATGCTGTGTCATTATTTAGCAAAGTTTCATTCACAGAGTTCTTGTCCCAGATTGCAAAACAGCTTAACAAACAGATTACAATCTTGTTTCAGCACTTGCTCTCCTCAACTTATCTTTATGAACAAACTGACTGGGTTGCCATCAGAAGTCCCTTGCCTCATTTGCTGGCCAACTTTTTTGTTGAAGATTTTGGGAAAAAAGAATTGGACCCCACATTTAAAGCCTGTCACCTTTAGGAGGTATGTGGATGACAGTTTAGTAGTGTGGCCTGATGTTGTGAGGAAAAACTTCATTAATTCTTGGACCACATGAATTCCAATCATGGGAACATCCCATTCACTATGGAGCTTGAAAAGGATGGATGTCTCCCTTTCCTGGGTCTCTTGCATCTTTGTAAAACCAACAGCACCCTGGGATATGGTGCCTTTCACAAGCTGACACATACAAATCTGTGCCTGCAAGCCGGTCACTGTTATCACCCAGTCTCAAAAACACTTGTACACACGGCACGTATGACTGCTGATTAGGACTATTCACAGGAAGAACATGAACATCTCAAAATTCTTTGAAGATAATGGCTGTTCACCATGGAAGATCCACAAGCCTTTGCAATTTAAACTGGTGGTGACTGCCCCCCACTAAGAAGCTGATTGAGAACAGTTTAAGTTCATGGCATTCCGAACATATTATATTCTTCTAAAATATGTCAGATCCTCTCTAAATATAAAGTCAAGATCATATTTTGCCAGCAACAAAGACAGCCATTCTCAAACACCTCCGAAGAGCTGCTTGACTAAAGAAACATCAGTATTATCAGGATTCTGGTGGAGGGACTGGCAACCTGCTGATGACATGTCCCTTCTAGAAAAATGTTCAAATGTATGTGAAATCTTATGGGACTTAACTGCTACGATCATCAGTCCCTAAGCTTACACACTACTTAACCTAAATTATTCTAAGGACAAACACACACACCCATGCCCAAGGGAGGATTCGAACCTCCGCCGGGACCAGCTGCACGGTCCATGACTGCAGCGCCTAAGACCGACTGCCTTCTAGACAACAACTGGCAAGTCGGAACAGACCTAAGACGTAATCTGTGAGTGGCATTTGTAAACAAACATTTTAAGGTAATGCTGCACCACCTTTGCTACTAATCTTCTACATCTGCCTGTATTTTAAAATGAGATAATGGCAAAATCTTGGTGAATGGGGCAATTTTTGCAATTCTCTCTTTGTTACTACTACAGCTCTGTTCTATCATTACTACACTCCTGGAAATTGAAATAAGAACACCGTGAATTCATTGTCCCAGGAAGGGGAAACTTTATTGACACATTCCTGGGGTCAGATACATCACATGATCACACTGACAGAACCACAGGCACATAGACACAGGCAACAGAGCATGCACAATGTCGCCACTAGTACAGTGCATATCCACCTTTCGCAGCAATGCAGGCTGCTATTCTCCCATGGAGACGATCGTAGAGATGCTGGATGTAGTCCTGTGGAACGGCTTGCCATGCCATTTCCACCTGGCGCCTCAGTTGGACCAGCGTTCGTGCTGGACGTGCAGACCGCGTGAGACGACGCTTCATCCAGTCCCAAACATACTCAATGGGGGACAGATCCGGAGATCTTGCTGGCCAGGGTAGTTGACTTACACCTTCTAGAGCACGTTGGGTGGCACGGGATACATGCGGACGTGCATTGTCCTGTTGGAACAGCAAGTTCCCTTGCCGGTCTAGGAATGGTAGAACGATGGGTTCGATGACGGTTTGGATGTACCGTGCACTATTCAGTGTCCCCTCGACGATCACCAGTGGTGTACGGCCAGTGTAGGAGATTGCTCCCCACACCATGATGCCGGGTGTTGGCCCTGTGTGCCTCGGTCGTATGCAGTCCTGATTGTGGCGCTCACCTGCACGGCGCCAAACACGCATACGACCATCATTGGCACCAAGGCAGAAGCGACTCTCATCGCTGAAGACGACACGTCTGCATTCGTCCCTCCATTCACGCCTGTCGCGACACCACTGGAGGCGGGCTGCACGATGTTGGGGCGTGAGCGGAAGACGGCCTAACGGTGTGCGGGACCGTAGCCCAGCTTCATGGAGACGGTTGCGAATGGTCCTCGCCGATACCCCAGGAGCAACAGTGTCCCTAATTTGCTGGGAAGTGGCGGTGCGGTCCCCTACGGCACTGCGTAGGATCCTACGGTCTTGGCGTGCATCCGTGCGTCGCTGCGGTCCGGTCCCAGGTCGACGGGCACGTGCACCTTCCGCCGACCACTGGCGACAACATCGATGTACTGTGGAGACCTCATGCCCCACGTGTTGAGCAATTCGGCGGTACGTCCACCCGGCCTCCCGCATGCCCACTATACGCCCTCGCTCAAAGTCCGTCAACTGCACATACGGTTCACGTCCACGCTGTCGCGGCATGCTACCAGTGTTAAAGACTGCGATGGAGCTCCGTATGCCACGGCAAACTGGCTGACACTGACGGCGGCGGTGCACAAATGCTGCGCAGCTAGCGCCATTCGACGGCCAACACCGCGGTTCCTGGTGTGTCCGCTGTGCCGTGCGTGTGATCATTGCTTGTATAGCCCTCTCGCAGTGTCCGGAGCAAGTATGGTGGGTCTGACACACCGGTGTCAATGTGTTCTTTTTTCCATTTCCAGGAGTGTATTTATTTTCTGTAAATGTATTTTTATTCTATGTCTATGTATATGTTTTTAATTCTATGAATATGCCAATTTATTCTATATAATGTATTTGACTTGTTCCATGTCCAAGAGGTTAGCTCACACTTACAGATCTATCAAACAATGGAAAGTATAGTTTGGAATGTCAACAGTATTAGGGAAAGGATAGATTGGTACTCACCACGAAGAGATGATATGTTGAGTTGCAGACAGACACAACAAAAAGACTGTTACACACTGAGCTTTCAGCCGAAACCTTATTCCGAAAGAATACACACACACACACACACACACACACACACACACACACACACAAACCGCTCTCTACAGCCACTCTGGGCAAAATCTGGCCTAAAGGTTTGATAGAAAGCTCAATGTGTAACAGTATTTTCATTGTGCCTGTCTGCAGCTCAATATGTCATTTTTATGGTGAGTGGCGACTTATAAATCTAAGCACATGTATACCCATAAACAAGTAAAATAAATAAGAAGAGTATGTATTGCTATTGGACTGGTTAGTGCTGGACTGTGTCTAGGCAGATGTTCAGATTTTCTCAATTTTTGCAGTGTCTTAAGAATTAAAATGTCTTCAACAAATAAATTTATAAAAGGACAATGCTTAGATTATTACATACTACGTATATTCAGAAGTCATTATAAGTGATATCTGAACTTACCAAAGCTCCACTAGAGCAATGCATATCTTTCTAATGTTTTCAACAACAACTAGGTGTTTGGACACGACCCAATCAGGGGATGGTTCACTGAACGTCACAGAATTTTTCAGCTCTGAACGTGAAAATGGATTCTCACAATCACTGATTAAATTCTGAAAGAGACCAATGAACTATTATGTCACACTGATGACAGACATTATAAATTATGGTACCAAAATTTAATAACATACAGCATCTGATAGGTTGGAATTGATTCCAACTTAGAAGTGATGAGAGAATTACATATGTCACAGTAGAACACCAATTAAGGTAATACATTCTGTAAATATTCTATTAAGTAGAAATGCTTTTTTCTTTTATAATATTCCTATAGTATTAATAGCTAAACACATGTTTTGCTATGAAATTTAGAGAAGCATTTGTGCATATCACTGCTCCAGTGGCAAGTGTATGTGGTCTTCACCTGCAGCTTACATCTTTATAGTATTACGTGGTTTGGGTGGAGACATTTTTCAAAATATTGATGAGAGAAATACCTGCTGTAGCAATATTAGCAAATTTATCATGCACTGAGAGTAAGAAAGGGGATACATATTTGTGTAGAGACATACGTGAGCATCAGATCCATAAATTATACAACTGTTGTTCTTACGTGTTGCATCATGGTAACAAGGTTTCCATACACTTTCTTAAGGTCAATACAGGATTGAAAAGTGGTGTATAGAATACAAATAATGGAAGGATCATTCATCATATAGTGACATGTTGAGCAGTTGACAGGCAAGACTGAAATTATTGTTCAGCTTGGAAACAATGTCTTTCCTCAGAGTTGACAGGCAAATAAAACATACACATACACAAACAAGACAACATTATCCCAGCTGGTGATATTTTCTGTGCACTGTAGTCCAGTCAGGTTTAGGCATCTTACAAAACTTGTAACCAATGCTCTTTACCGTATTACATGGTGACTCTAAACTAATGCATTACCTTGTGAAATAGAGCTTTAACTTGTATCCTACTGCTAGTATGGAGTTTCAGTGGCTTCAAAGGTCTCAGCAACACCTCAGGCGTGTTTACACGAAGTATAAGCCTATAGTGCATGGAGGGAGAGCGAGGAGGGTCGGTAGTGGTAAGAACCGTCCAATCACATAATCACCGCATAGGCTTCTCATTAATGTGGTAACATCTGGATACATTATTGTTATCAGTTTCTCCAGTGAGGACACTGACTGATATTTCAAATCTCAGACATCCTCTCATATTGTGGCAATTTTAGGGAAAATAACTGAGGGCCACAGAGAAGACCTACTGAGGCACACATTTATTTCATCAGCCACATTCCTTTCCACATCTCCTTTAAAGTTGTGTGAAAATGTTCTGTTAATAACACTGTGACGCTACACTTGTAAACGATAATGCCAACATTGATGTTATAACACGATCATGTGAAATTACTGAAAGATTCTTAATTTTCTACACAGGTGCTCTTGCTTGAAAGTTATATCAAGACTGAAATGCTCTGAGGACTCTAGTAAGGCCTCCTGGTAATCAGAAGTGAAATTTTTGTGCATTTATGAACAACTTTTGCAGCTACTCAGTATCATATAGGGTCACTTTGTGGTATATTTTTCTGAGTCACTTTAAGTTGGTTCTTCTGTGCTCTGTCTGTGTATCTAGCACTACAAATTTTGCTTTCTCTTTTGAGATTGTACTAGTGTATCACCATGAGATACCTTGCCAGAAGACTCAATAGAACATATGGGATCTGAGCCAGACAAAACAATCAAGTCCGCCAGTCAGTCTCTTTGTCCATTATATATAATGTCCCCTGAGATACCTGGTGTCTACATAGGTCATATACGTCTGTGGACTTCCATGAGTCATGGAATTTCAGAAGGACTGTCTCAAAGATGAGTTACTCTATCATTGTTAAACAAAGTGAATAAATTATGTTAGCAACAATAAAGGAGAATCTTTTGATATGTAATATTACAAAATGCTACTGATAATTTTAGCCATTTGAGCTTATTCTCATAGTGAGTACAGTAACTCTCATAATAAGAAACGTTTGATAATAAAAGAGTAACAAATTATGCTCAACAATTAATGAAGTTGAAGATTTAATGCATATTATCATGGTACATGCTTCTCTAAGCCACATATGTCTTCTACTTTGTGGTTCTCTATTTCTATGCTCCATCTTCCAGATTGAAATTCTATCCCTCCACCAATTGGAGCAGCATTTAAATTTTAAATATTATTCAGAAAACTACTGAATCCCACACTACCAAAGAAGACTACTGCAACTAGACCCCCCCCCCCCCCCCCCCACACACATACACACTGTAACTTTGCACAGCACCTGGACACTGTATGGCAGACCTACTTCTCCTGCAATTTTCTAACCTAGGGGAAAAACCAACCCCACGGTCAGATACTGAGGACCACACAATGCTGACTGACTGCTGTGTAATCCACTGCCATGAGGCATAATTTGGATGCAGCATGAAGTGGCATTGCGTCAGCACACGGCTCTACCACCCATTATTGGCTTCCTAGACCTTGGAGCTGCTGTTTCTCATTAAGTAGCTACTGAATTGGCATCACAAGGTTAAGTGGACTCTGATGCAGTCCTACCATAAAGGAAAAAAACACCAGCAGTACCAGGAATTAAACCTGGATCCTCCACATGGCTGTCAGACACACCGACCACTCAGCTGCAATGGGTGACATAGCTGTTAACCTAGCCTCCAAAACCCCTAAACTGCATAAATGTCAGAAGTATCCACAGACTTATTCTTCTGTCTTGAAACCAAGTCAATTAGGACTAATTAGCAATCCACTCTCCTTCCACGTCAGATATAACCACAGAGTTCACCTTTGGTTTGGAAGCCAAATCATTTAGGACTAATCAGCAAACTGCTCCCCTCCATTTACTACCTCCAGTGGAATCACTTATTTTATGCCTATTTTACTAATCAAAACACACTCAAAAGCCAAAACTAAACCTTTGCTGAACCAGTTTATACATTCACCCAATTACTCTGCCATTCCCATCCATCCTTTCCTTAGCAACCTTCGAAGAATTCCTCAGTTACAATATTGCTTCATAGCTCGTTTCAATTACACCAACCCAAAAAACTGGAAGAACAAACATTCATAGTATCAAAACAGATTCTGCCCTAACAATCTACCCTTACACACAAGGCTCCACCAAAATTGTGATGAACCACAATCATGCCAAGGCAAGGGCAGGTACACGATAGTTAGTATAAGGGGAGGGACTAGATCTGGAGGTATGAAGTATTTTTAATATTTTGGAAGACAAATGTCGACTTGTAAGTAGCCATAAAAAAAATCCAGTTATGACCCACTTAAAAATACCCTGTAATACTGACTTTTAAATCATTTTTTTTAAAAGAAAAAAACACCTGACTACACATTTTTTCCTATGTTGAAGAGCTTAGGTGATTCGGGGGGAGAGGGGGGGGGGGGGGGGGGGAGAGAGCACCCCATCCCCCTCTCCCCCACCCATAGGCATGGGCACATACCTGTCACAAGTTGCATACACTGCTTTGTTTGTGACACTTCTGTTTACTAATATTCCTGTATATCTATTTACTTCTTGAAGTGCATGGTAGCAGGATTTTAAAACTTTCTAGCTTACAAGTACATAACTGTTTCTATTTGGAACTGCCGAGAGTGTTTTGTAATATGCAGTTTAGCAGGTGTGAAGGTAGTCTGCAAAAAGCTGAATTTAAAGGTATCATAGGAATATAGTAATATAAATGAATAAGAAAATAGAAAATAGCAATGCAGGTAAGCTACTATGAACAGCACCATGAATGCATTATTGTAGCCAATATTATGAAAAGGAAAGTTGCTACTCAGCATGTAATGGTGATGCTGAGTCGCAGATAGGCAAAACAAAAAGACTGTCACAAATCAAGATTTTGGCCAGTAAGGTCTTCATCAAAAATAGGACAAACACACACACACACACACACACACACACACACACACACACATGTGCAAAAGCAACTCACACACACACACGACTGCAGTCATGTGTGTGTAAGTTGCATTTGCGCGCGTCTGTGTGTGTGTGTGTGTGTGTGTGTGTGTGTGTGTGGGTGTGTGTGTGATCTATTTTTGATGAAGGCCTTACTGGCCGAAAGCTTTATTTATGACAGTCTTTTTGTTGTGCCTATCTGCGACTCAGCATTTCCACTATATAGTGAGTAGCTACTTTCCTTTTCATAAATTTGTTACATTGCATCCTAGATTTTCCATTGTTTGACTATCGTAGCCAAGATAGACATGAAGCCCACACCCACCACAGTAAAGATTATATGTTAACAAGCTCCACAGATGGTGAAGAAAGACTGAAGAAATGTATTATGGGACAAAATAAATTATTCAGGTAGTTATGGGAGATGGTAATTTAATTGTGATGTGGGACTGGAATTAACCAGTATGAAGAGGAAGAGAAGGAAAAATAGTAGATGAATATTCAATGGGGGTTGAAAGGAGGTTGTGTATGTGGAAGAGATCTGGAGAGTAGCTACTTTCCTTTTCATAAATTTGTTACATTCGATCCTGGATTTTCCATTTACATATACACAACAAGGTTTCAGACTGGTTATGTAACAGGAAGACAGAGATTTTGGAACCAGATTTTGAATTGTAAGACATATCCAGAGGCAGATGTGGACCCTGATCACAATTTTTTGGTTATGTACTGTAGATTAAATCTGAATAAATTGCGAAAAGATAGGAAGTTAAGGAGATGGGACCTGGATAAGTTGAAAGAGAGAGAGAGGGGTTGTTGACAGCTCCAGAGGGAACAATAGGCCACTACAGACTTGCACATGGGTAGCTTTGAGAGGCAGCAGAGGATTGAATAGGTAAAAAGACAAGGCCTGGTAGAAGCTCTTGATAACACGAGGGATATTGAATTTAACTGATGAAAGGAGAAAATATAAAAATGCAGCATATGAAGCGCATGAAAGGGAATACAAACTTCTAAAAAATGAGATTGATAGGAAGTGCAATATTTCCACACAGGGATGGCTAGAGGACAAATGTAAGGATATAAAAGAATATATCACTAGGGGGAAAGATAGATACCACCTACAGGAAAATTTAGAGAGGCTTTCGGAGAAAAGAGAAGCAGCTGTAAGAATATCAAGAGCTCTGTTGAAAAACCAGTCCTAAGCAAAGAAAGGAAATCTGAAAGGGGGAAGAGTATACAGAGGGTCTATACAAAGGAGATGAACTTGAAGGCAATATTATGGAACTGGAAGAGGAAACAGATAGAGATGAGATATACGATACTGCAAGAAGAATTTTACAGACAGCGAAATACCTAAGTCAAAACATGGCCTTGGGAGTAGACGGCATTCCATCAGAACTACTGACAGCCTTAGAAGAGCCGGCCATGACAAAATTCTTCCATCTGGTGTGCATGATGTATGAGACAGGCAAAACACCCTCAAACTTCAAAAAGGACATACTAATTCCAACCCCAAAGAAACTGGGTGTTGACATGTGTGAATATTGCCAAACTATCAGTTTAATAAGTCATGACTGCAAAATACTAACATGAATTTTTTTACAGGAGAATGAAAAACTGGTAGAAGCCAACTGTTGGGAAGATCAGTTTGGATTCCAGGTGAGACAATACTGACCGCACAACTTATCTTACAAACTAGGTTAACGAAAAGCAAACCTACATTAATAGCATTTGTAGACTTAGTGAAAGCTTTCGCCAATGCTGACTGGAGTACTCTCCTTGAAATTCTGAATGTAGCAGGAGTAAAGTACAGGAAGCAAAAGGCTATTTACAGCTTGTACAGAAACCAGGTGACAGTTATGAAGAATCGGGGGGGCATGAGAGGGAAGCAGTGGTTGAGAAGGGAGTGAGACAGGGCTGTAGGCTACTCCCAATGTTATTTAATGTGTAAATTGTTCAAAGAGAAGAAGTAGAAACTTTGAGGTTTGGTGATAACACTGTATTTCTGTCAGAGACGATAAATGACTTGGATGAGCAGTTGAGCAGAATGAAGTATGTTGTAAGGAGTTCATAAGATGAACATCAAAAAAAGCAAAACAAAGATAATGGAATGTAGTCAAAATAAATCAGATGATGCTGAGAGCATCAGATTAGGAAATGAGACATTTGAAGTAGTAGATGAGTTTTGTTATTTCGGCTGCATAATAACTGTCAATGGCCAAAGTAGAGAGGATATAAATGTAAGCTGGCAATGGCAAGAAAAGTGTTTCTGAAGAAGAGAGATTTGTTAACACAGATTACAGATTTAAGTGTTAGGAAGTGTTTTCCGAAAGCATTTGTGTGGGATGTAGCCATGTATGGAAGCAGAACACTGACGATAAATAGTTGAGACAAAAACAGGACAGGGGCTTTTGAAATTTGGTACTACTCAAGAGTGCTGAAGATTAGATGGGTAGATCACATAACTAATGAGGGGATACTGAATGTAAATGGGAAGAAAAGAAATTTGTGGCGCAATCTTACTAGAAGAAAGGATCAGTTGGTACGGCACATTCTGAGACACCAAGGAATCAAGTTTGTAGTAAAAATATTTCTGTTACTGGTCAGTCAGATATATGTATAGTGTTTAATAGCCACTTTCTGAGCATTGCTAGTGAATTAAATAAAAACTTAGTTTCTACAGGGAATCATATAACTCTTTCTAAGAGTGATGTCTGAAGTACTACTCTGTAATACTGACAAGGGGGAGACTGAGTCAATAATTAAATCACTAAGACTAAGGACTCTCATGGATGCGATGGAGTGCTTGACAGAATATTAAAGTACTATGCTGCATATGTTAGCCCTGTACTTAGCCATAATTGTAATTTTTCCTTTAAAATGGTCTGTTTCCTCAACAATTACTCAGTAGTAAAGCCACTTTATAAAAATGGAGAAAGGGATAATATAGACAATTTTAGACCTATTTCCATGCCATCAGTGTTTGCTAAAGTTATTGAAAAGGCCGTGTATGTAAGGATAATAGATTGTTACATTTCATTTAATTTGCTATCAAATGTGCAGTTCAATTTTAGAAGTGGTTTAACAACTGAAAATGCTATATTCTCTTTTCTCTGTGAGGTTCTGGATGGATTAAACAAAAGGTTTCAAATGCTAGGCATCTTTTTTGTGTTAACGAAGGTATTTGATTGTGTTAATCACAAAATATTGCTCCAGAAGTTGGACCATTATGGAATATGGGGAGTAGCTCACAATTTGTTCACTTCTAACTTTAACAACAGACAGTAAAAGGTCATTATCCACAGTGATGAAAAAGCTATGATGTGGGGTGTGAGTGGGGCATGGTGAAATGGGGGTAGCCCAGGGAGGCTTCTCCTGTTCTTTATTTATATAAACGATGTGCCCTCTAATATTAGAGGTGATTCTAAAATATTTCTGTTTGCTAATGACACTAGCTTGGTAGTAAAGGATGTTGTGTGCAACACTGGTACTGTTTCAAACAGTGCAGTTCATGGTCTAAGTTCATGGCTTGTAGAAAATAAACTAACGCTAAAACACAGTAAGACTCAGTTTTTACAGTTTTTAGCACGCAATTCAACAAAACCAGAATTTTTATTTCACAAAATGGGCATGTGGTTAGTGAAACTGAACAGTTCAAATTTCAAAGTTTTCAGATAGATAGTAAACAGTCGTGGAAAGCCCACATTCAGGATCTCGTTCAAAGATTTAATGCTGCCAATTTTACTATTCGAACAGTATCTGAAGTAAGTGATAGTTTGGCATGAAAAGTAGTCTACTTTGCTTATTTTCATTCACTTATGACATATAGTATTATATTTTGGGGTAACTCTTCCCATTCTCAAAGGACATTTTTGGCTCAGAAACAGGTGGTTCAGGCAATAAGTGGTGTAAGTTTGCAAACCTCTTGTTGACCCCCATTCACTAGTTTGACAGTGGCCTCTCAATATATGTATTCTTTACTGCTGTTCTTTGTTAACAATATCAGCTTATTTCCAAGAATTAGCAGCTTTCATTCAGTTAATATCAGGCAGAAATCCAAAACTTCATTTGGATCACACTTCCTTGACTCTTGTGCAGAAAGGTGTAAAGTATACTACTGTATCCATTTTCAGTAAGCCATCACAAGGATTCAAAAATCTTAGGAGTAATCCACACACTTTCAAATTGAAACTGAAGAGTTTCCTCATGCGTCACTCCTTCTATCCTACTGAGGAGTTCCTTGAAAAATTAAGCTGATTCCTGTGTTATATAGTTGATTGCATTTACATAAACTTATGGCTTATCTTTTTTGGGTTCGAAAACATTTTATTTTATGTCATTACATTTTATTTTATCTGTTATTACTTTTATGTTGTAATTTAATGCACTGACACATTCCACCACCTTGGAGATTTGCTCCTCAATTTGGTCCTATGGAACTGGACATGTAAAATAAAATAAATCACCAATATAGAACTGGAGGGAAGTGTGTGTGTATGGGTGGGTGGGTGGGGGTGTAATCGTAGAGGGAGACCAAGAGAAGAATGCAATAAGCAGATTCAGAACGATATAGGTTGCAGCAATTATTTGGATATGGAGATGCTTGCACAGGGTAGAATAGCAGAGAGTGCTGCATCAAACCAGTCTTTGGACAGAAGACCACAATATTAATTGAAAGTAATGGAGTATCAAACTGGTAGAGTTACATTTGAGGTATGATACTGTGTGCAGGTGCAGGGAAAGCTTAGACAGTGAAAGTTGCACTTGCAGTGTTCAGTACTAAAGAAGTAAAGTAATTAACAGAATGCAAGAGAATTGGGACATTCGTAACCCCAATTACTTTTTCATTTGTCCCACCGCAAGTCTTGATATCACTATACAGAGTGATATGACTGTGGACAAAGTAGGAACTGTGCTACACTTTGCAATGAAGTGATTATAACAAATCATTTGTTCATTTATTAGTTACACGTTCGATGCATGACAGCCATGATAAACGTTATGGACTATGAACATAGAACAAATCTGGACTATCTGGGTTAAACAAATAATAATATAAAAAGTAATAATCGGTGAAGTAATTACTATATTTATTGACAGTATGTTTCTGCATGTGTGGTACCTCCCCAAAAAGCTTTTTTTATACACCTAATACACCTCAATACGCACACCTTTAGTGCTGTGGCAGACATCCAATTTACATTCCACTTCTCTTGAAGTGTTTTGCAGCACTGCACACTAACATTTGCGATAGCTGCACAAATGTGATGGCAGAGATCAGGTAGATCATGAACTGATATCTGGTACACTTGACTCTTGATAAACCCCCAAAGAAAAAAAAAATCAAGTGGCGTAATGTACCTCTCCCAATCCAGCGACCTGGGAACTCATGGTTCCAATAAATGCCTCACAAATAGGCATGGTGCGACACTTTGTTGAAAGATCATGTCATAAGAAAGTTGTGGCGCAAGATACTGCTCCAAAATGTCTATATACATTTTCACATTAACTGTATGCTCCACAAAGAAGAATGGGCCTAAGAGGTGGAATCCAAAATTCTCAGGAATGGTGCTGCCATCTGGAAAGTAGGAGTAGTAGAGCTTTGCACCAATAGGTGGTGAGAGATGCATATCTGATGACTCAGTGTGCGGAGTGGCATTTGGCTGGGAGAATGTGTTGTGTGTCTACAGTGATTTCTCTAATATGCTGTGTTTGGTGTGTGGTGATTTTATGATGCATCTGTGGACCTTCGTCAGACCGCATCTGATGATCCAACCTTCTTGACGGACTTCTGCTCCACGAGAGAAAGTGTATAGAATGTCTGCTGTGGAGTCCACATGGCTACCGATGCCTGTTTATGTGAACAAAGCAGTTACATACCTGTGTAAGAGGTACCAACTGCTAAAAGCAAACTCAGTAAACATTTTCAGTTACCATACTTGTGATAGCAAACTAATAATAAATATCTCAAATACATCTCAAGTTATTACATTTTATATCATTATATGTTTTGCCTGGGTAGCCCGTATTTAAAAAAGAATGAAAGAAAGGATGATGAATGAATGATGAAATGACATTTATGTCGTCAGAATTAAACTGTTCATTTGATACAAATCCTAAGAATTCTGAATGTAATTACAGTACAATTTAAGATAATTGTCAGAACCACAAATTAAATCATCTAGTCTGTTAACCATTTGCACTTCAGTGACACGGAAGCAGAACAGCAGCATCCTCATCACAAACTACTTAATTTGCTTTACTCATCCCTGAACCTATCACCTAATGCCATCTCTTTTTCACTCTCACCACCTTCTATTCATGTGTCTGTTAAATGCATTCCAAAATACATAAACCCAATCATCACAGAGAACCAAAATGTGCCAGGTGTCTGAGTTTCCACAATCTTCTGCCCCAGTCACCAACACGTTTGGCCCACCCTTGACAGCAAACCTCACTACATTAAAGACATCAACCCCTTTCTCAGTTACTTCTTCACTGTTCATGCCATGCTGCCACCAGATTCCCTACATCTCTCTGCCATTGCCAGCCATTTCCTTATGCACATGCTCCAAGTTAATGGTCAAGTTACCACTGAGTACTATCTTTTACAACATCCTGCATATTTCAAGCCCTCCATCTAATTTCCTGTATAATAATATCATCATCACCATCATCATCATCATCATCACTATCATCATAACCAGCCAGTACCAAAGAAAGATCTCCTTCAGGCTCCACCATGCATTACAGTCTTCTTCCGCCACATGCACCCACATTGCCTTTTATGTTTTTCAGTTCCATATATCCACCTTCCATTAGGTCATAGCATTTCTTTTCTCATCTCTGTGAATTTAGTAAAGAACTTATTTGATCCATTCACCAGCTATTTAGCTGGCTATAAATTATGGCTCCCTCCATTTAATTTTGATTACCATTATAATTAAGTTTTCTACTCCTGCTGTTTTCTGATACATTTATTTGCTTTCTTGACCCTCCTAGTAATTGTGAATATGCATCTTTCCACTGTTCACTGAGCAACACTCGGTTATTGAATGAGTTAAAGCTGCTAACTAATGGTGACTGTAAACCTTCATGGAAGACAAATTGGAAGTCTTATTTTGAGAAACACCTTTTCAGTATACTGAAAACATCTGAGGCAATTTTTACTCTTCAGTGCAGTTCTTTGGCTGTCCAACTAGTCATCATCATCATCAACTGCCATAAGTACAAAAAATAGAAACAACTTTTATTACTTGCTTGTAAATATGAACTATTTGTTTCTTTGTTGTTGTGATTATACTTTATTATTGTTCATTCCAATTGATTTTCAGTTCTATTTTCAAATTTGTGCTAGTAATCTCTTCCAATTGAGAAACACAAAGAGTACAATATCATCACCGAATTCAGGTGGTTCAGATACGTTCAATTAATAAATATGCCTTCTTTTTTTTCCCTTCTGTTTAAGAACATGAAAAATTCTTCGAGGACTGCTGAGAATAGTTTAGTAGATGGGGCATCATTTTGCTTAACTTCCAGAATGTCATTATTTTCATGATTAATTACATGTTCATGTTCTAGCTTACGAACTTTACACATTTAAAGAGATCACGCTTGAATGCTCTTATCTCTGTTAGTAGCTAAGTTGTTTGATATCTTGTTGTTTTGTTGGTGGTCTTTACTTGGGCTACTGATATGATGCAGTTCTATGTAATAGATGGCCGCCGCCGAGTAAGTGACGCCAGAAACCATTTCCAGAAAGTTAAGTGATTTAGACAGGAATATAATTTGGTTTAACGCCGACAACAAATTAATTACGTGCATTAGTGTATCGTTTAGTCTTGCCATTAAAGGTTTGACTTTTCTTTGCGTATTTTTTCAGAAAACACGAAAAGATCGTAACTTCGCGAAGTCGCGCTTAGGCTTAAATTTTGTAAACGTGTTTGTTTCTTGTTTCACGGTAATTTAACTAGTTTATCGGTAACAAATAAGTAAACTACCGTAAATAGCATATAACTTCATTGTTTTAATACAGGTTTCAGAAAAACAGCGTAACTTTATATCAGAAACTTGCCTACATACATTTGTTTATAGGCTTAATTCTCGTAACGTTTTTGGAGAATCAAAGTTAAAGTATCTCATTTAATTGTCCTTTTTTTTCATTCCATCGAGTGAAATATATAATAAATAGCGTATACCTTCATTGTTTTAATACAGATCTCAGAAAAACAGCGGAATTTTAAATCAGGAACTTGCTTATATACATTTGTGAATAGGCTTAATTCTTGTAACGTCTTTTTTGATTTTCGGTAATTTAATTGATTTATTCTAGCTAAAGTATTATTTTTGCCATGAGTGAGAAGTGCCTGACTTGCCGTAGAATTGTTAGTTCCGGGGTTTGGTGTGATGGATGTAGTAGTTTTTTTCACTGGAGGGACTGCAGTGGCGTGGGTGTTGGGAAAATGGATCAGGCTCATCAGTGGTTATGTAGGATTTGCAGCAGAGATAGGAAGATAGTGGAACAGGAGGGGAAAATTGCTGCCCTTCAGGCTGAGCTAGATCAGGCTAGGGAAGATCTGGACAGGTTAAGGAGGGAGAAGGGCAAAGAGAGGTGGGAAGTGGCAACAGGTAGTAGAAGGAACAGGCCTAGAACTAAGTCTGACAGTTTTGTGGTGAATGTCAAAAATAAGTTTGACCTGTTGCTTCAGTTAGAAACTGATGAGCCTCAAGCAGAGGTAGGTGTAGACAGGACACAACAAACTTTCAATAGGAAATTGAAAAAGAATGTAGAAAAGTCATCAAAAAGGAAGAAAGTTTTGTTGTTAGGCAGTTCTCATGCCAGAGGTGTAGGCCAACTTCTGCAGGAGGAATTAGGACCAGAATACCAGGTCACAAATTTTTTCAAACCAAGTGCTAGTCTGGATCAGGTGACAGAGGATTTAGGTTCACTCTGTAAAGGATTTACCAGGGAAGACACCGTGGTTATTGTGGGAGGGCCAGGGAACAGCATCGACAGAGATCCTGGGTACAGTATAGAGTGTGACCTGGTAAAGATTGCGTCGGCATCGAGACACACCAATGTTGAATTTGTATCTGTCCTGAGACGCTATGACCGGCCTCATTTGGACTCTTCTGTTGGGAGAGTTAATTTGGAGTTGGAACGGCTGCTTGGGTCGGGTGCGGGGGCTCATATTGGTGTGGTTCCTGTTGATTATCTCAGTAGGTGGGACTATACCAGGCATGGCCTACATCTCAACAGGAAAGGGAAGGGGAAACTGGCTGGGGTAATAGCAGGAAATTTAAGGGGGGGAGGCACTGCCATGAATGGTAAAATACCAGTGGTTACAGGTGTTGGAGCAGCACCTTTTTTAGGATAGGTAAGACAGAAAGATGTCAAGTTCTACAAGAGGTCAGGATCGAAACAAATCTTCAGTTTAGGAAAGAAATTAAACAGCACAATTCTAGCACATTTGATCACCAATCACAGCTATCAATTATAAATTCTCACCAATCACCAGAAATTTTATCTCCACCAAGTTGTATCTCAGTCCTAGGTAATTGCATTGATGAATTAAAGTCACCCAACCCAGTTGACATAATCTGCCTCTCTGAACACCATGTGACCACTGGTATAGGAACTAGGCCTAAGCACAATGAGAAACTCAGACAGGAGAGTACTGCAAATGTTAGAATAAGGAAAGGTTCTCATAAAAGTATAATTAAAAATAATGTAAGTATATTTCATCAAAATATTAGGAGTTTAAAGAATAAAGTAGATGAGCTTCTGGTTTGTTTAGAAGATTTAGAAGCTGAGAATGAAATAGATATACTATGCCTGTCTGAGCATCACATTGTTACTGATATGGACAAGGTAAATGTAAGTGGATATAAGCTCTCTGCACATGTAATGAGAGAAAATATGGAGAAAGGAGGAGTTGCCATATATGTCAAAAGTTATCATTGTGCAAAAAGTATAGAAACAAAAAAGTTTTGTGTAGAGAAACGTATAGAAGCATGTGCCTGTGAGCTTAAATTAAATAAAGGCACATTTATAATTGTAACTGTATATAGGTCCCCATCAGGAAATTTTCATCTATTTCTGAAAAATTTGGACTCCTTGTTGTGCTATCTGTCAGACGGGGAAGCAAATTATTATTTGTGGGGACTTCAATGTAGATTCTCTGAAAGAGGGCAATAGGAAAAATGACCTTGAAATATTACTCGGTTCTTTCAATTTGACACCCATTATTGATTTTCCTACTCGGGTGGTAAAGGATAGCAGCTCACTGATAGATAACTTCTTTATAGACCAAGATAAGTTTAACCAGATAAATGCTCAGCCTGTTGAGAATGGTCTTTCTGATCATGGTGCTCAGCTAGTTACAATATATGACATAGCTCCATTCAGCAATACTAAACAGTCCTCCAAAGTAGTACGTTCAATCAACGATTTAACAATTGCAAATTTCAGGGAAAGCCTACAGCAGTTAGACTGGGATGAGGTGTACCGTGAACCTGATGCCAATTTAAAATATAATTTATTTCATGACATTTTTGTAAATGCATTTGAAAACTGCTTCCCCAAGAAAATAGTTAAATATACTCGTAAGAAACCTTGTAACAAACCATGGCTTACTAAGGGTATAAAAATATCTTTTAACCGGAAAAGGGAAATGTATCTGACAGCAAGAAAGAGTAGTGACCCAGAAACTATCAAAAATTATAAAAACTACTGTGTTATATTAAGAAAAGTTATTAAAAAATCCATGAGTATGTGTATCATGTCTGAAATCAGCAACTCTGATAATAAAATTAAAACAATTTGGAATATTATTAAAAGAGAAACAGGTCAACCAAGAGCAGAGGAAGACAGTATTATGATCAAATTGAATGAAAACTTTACGAACAAAAAGTCAGAAGTTGAAAATATTTTTAATAATCATTTTCTAAATGTTGTGGATATAGTAGGATCCAGGTGTTCATTAGAAGATGCTAGGCTGTTAATGGAAGAGGCCATACCTATGCAATTTGATACAATTGAAATCTCACCCACTTCTCCCTCTGAAATTAGGAAAATAATAAACTTGCTTAAAAGCAAAAACTCACATGGAATTGACAGCATTTCCAGCAAAATACTAAAAGCTTGTTCTCAACAGATAAGTAAGATTCTCAGCCACCTGTGTAATAGCTCTCTAGAACAGGGCATTTTCCATGATAGACTGAAATATGCTATTGTTATACCTTTGCATAAAAAGGGGGATAGATCTGATGTCAACAATTACCGTCCAATCTCCCTTCTAACAGCTTTATCCAAAATTTTTGAGAAAGTAATGTATTCAAGAGCAGCTTCACATATCTGTAAAAATGAAGTACTAACAAAATGTCAGTTTGGTTTCCAGAAAGGTTTTTCAACAGAAAATGCCATATATGCTTTCACCAGTCAAATTTTGAATGATCTGAATAACTGAACACCACCCATTGGGATTTTTTGTGATCTCTCAAAGGCTTTTGATTGTGTAAATCATGAAATTCTGCTAGACAAGCTCAAGTATTGTGGCATGAGTGGGACAGTGCACAAATGGTTTAATTCGTACCTAACTGGAAGAGTGCAGAAAGTTGAAATAAGTAGTTCTCGTAACATGCAAAGATCAGCACATTCCTCAGACTGGGGAACTATCAAGAATGGGGTTCCACAAGGGTCAGTCTTGGGTCCTTTGTTGTTGTTATTATATATTAATGACTTGCCATTCTATATTCATGAAGAGGCAAAGTTAGTTCTCTTTGCTGATGATACAAGTATAGTAATCACACCTGACAAACAAGAATTAACTGATGAAATTGTTAATACTGTCTTTCAGAAAATTACTAAGTGGTTCCTTGTAAACAGACTCTCACTGAATTTTGATAAGACACAGTACATACAGTTCCGTACAGGGAATGGTATGACGCCATTAATAAACATAGACCTTAATCAGAAGCATATAGCTAAGGTAGAATATTCCAAATTTTTAGGTGTGTCCATTGATGAGAGATTAAATTGGAAGAAACACATTGATGATCTGCTGAAACGTTTGAGTTCAGCTACTTATGCAATAAGGGTCATTGCATATTTTGGTGATAAACATCTTAGTAAATTAGCTTACTACACCTATTTTCACTCATTGCTTTCATATGGCATCATATTTTGGGGGAATTCATCACTGAGGAATAAAGTATTTATTGCACAAAAGCATGTAATCAGAATAATAGCTGGAGTCCACCCAAGATCATCCTGCAGACATTTATTTAACGATCTAGGGATATTCACAGTAGCTTCTCAGTATGTATACTCTCTTATGAAATTTGTTATTAACAACCTAACCCAATTCAAAAGTAATAGCAGTGTGCATAACTACAATACTAGGAGAAAGGATGATCTTCACTATTCAAGATTAAATCTAACTTTGGCACAGAAAGGGGTGAATTATACTGGCACTAAAGTCTTTGGTCACTTACCAAATAGTATCAAAAGTCTGACAGATAACCAACAAGTATTTAAGAAGAAATTAAAAGAATTTCTGAATGACAACTCCTTCTACTCCATAGAGGAATTTTTAGATATAAATTAAGAAAAAAAAATTTAAAAAATAAAAAATAATTTAAAAAATAAAAATAAAAAATAAAGAAAAACAAAAAACACAAAAAATAAAGTTGTTATATTAACTTAAGTATGTTGTTAAATTAACCTAATTATGTCATGTACTGGAAAATTCGACTCGTTCCACATCATTACGAAATATCGTATTCATGATCCATGGAACTAGTATTAATCTAATCTAATCTAATCTGTATCCTGCGCAAATCTCTTCAGTCCTCTATAACTACTACTGCAATGTACATCCACTTGTAACTGCTTACTGTAGCCAAGATTTGGTCCTAAAAACTAGTGACAGGCTATGTGCTCTTACCTATATCTACAAACCATGCATCAATTAGCTACAGATTAGTGATTACCTATGCTACTGTCTACTGTTAATCTGCATATCCTCATCATACTTATTTAATGCATAAAGGACATTAAATATAACAACAGTAAAAAAACAGCCTATGCACATGAGCAGCATCCTACTATATGTAATCCAATGATGGTACATAAAATTTTCCCTTTGAATATAGTTTGCAGTCACGAGTTAGTGGTTAATGGTGGGAAGGAAACTTAATGAAATCTGCAGTTACTCAGGCAAGCATTGAGGCAAACATGTACCTTGTTGCCTATTAAAAATAATATATATACTGCATTGTGTTTCTTTGTTAAAAGCTTTGTGCAGCAAGACTAAATCTTTGACACATATCACAATGAGCTGCAATTGTTCCTTTTTCAAAGTGAACAATTTTGTGACACAAATTTTATTCACCACACTACACTCCACTTCACTAACACATTAACTATTATTTGGTGCTTTATGATGTATCTTATCAATCTGTCCCTGCTTTGAGTCAAGTTGTGCTACAAATTTCTAAACTACCCATCTAATCTTCTGTACTGTTATCCTCTACATTTTACTTCCATACAAGGATACAATTGAGATAAATACTATCAGAAAGGACTTCCTAACATTTACATTTACATTATATATACAAAATATCTTTATTCAGAAGTACATTTCTTGCTATTTCCTATCTGCATTTTACATTACAGTCAGTCTGCCATCCAAATAGCAAAACCAATCAACTAGTTTTAGTGTCTCATTTACTAACCTAATTTCCTCAATGTTGCCTGATCTAATTCAACTATAGAGTTTGTTATCCTTGCTTTACTTTTGCTGATGTCCATCTTGAAACCTCATTTTAAGACATTAGCCATTTCATCCAACTGCTCCTCTATGTTCTTTGCTGTCTCTGAGAGAATTGCAATGTCATCATCATTTTATTTCTTCTACCTGAACTTAAATCCCTTTCCAAATTTCTTCTTCGTTTCCTTTACTGCTTGCTAAAATGCACAGACTGAATGGCATCGGTGATAGGCTTCAACCTGTCACACTCCTCTATCACTGCCTTTCTTTCATATCCACCAATTCCTAGAACTGCGGTCTGCTTTTTGTACAATTTGTATGTATTTTTCACCTCCTCTACGTAACCCCTGACAACTTCAGAATTTTGAGGAGATTTTTCCAGTTAGTATTGTCAACCACTTTTTCTAAACTTATAGACACTATAACTGTGGGTTTTTCATTCTTTCTTCTATCTTCTAAGATAAATCATACAGTCAGTACTGCCCACATGTACCTATATTTCTCCAGAACTCAAACTGATCCTCCTTTAGTGTGACCTCTACCAGTTGTTCCACTTCTCTGTAAACCGCATGCGTTAGCATTCTGTAACCAGCACTTATTAAACTGACGGTTTAGTAATACACTGTAGTGCCTCGAGAATTTTGGTGTAAGTTCTAGAGACACTCAGCTTTCCTCGGTCTCGAACACCCGATATTTTAAGTACGAGAATGACAAAGTGGAGACGTGTCTACCTCGCCGCTGGTTTTTTGTGTGCGCAGGATGGATGTGTATTGCGAAAATACTGCAATGGTGATGGTCGATCAGCATGCACAAGTGTTTGCAGTGCACGCTATGGAAGCTGTATGTCCAGTACAAGGAGCAAGCATGCTCTATTCTTTGATGGTGTAACAACTGTATTGTTGTGAACAAATGAATTATATACTGAACTAAAGACACTTACATTCAACTTTCTGGTGTTGGACTTGCGAGAAGCAAGAACTGGTTTTATAGGGGTTATTAAACCAAACATATTGTAATTGTATCTGTTAGTATCTAATGGTCCAAGACGGGGTTGACTCACGAGAGTTGAACACTTGTGTGAAACTTGTGAAGTAGTTTTATTGTGGAGATGAAAATATAACAGGGTTGAACAAAAGTATCCTGAGAGTACAGAATCATTTCAAGAGTAGAAAAGAAGGTTATTTTGAAATTCCCTTAACCAGCTATAGTATTTGGAGAAGCAGAGTTTGTGAAGATCGATGCAGCCGTCTGACCCGAGAAGAAAATCGGCTGCACGCAATATGTGAGTCAACTGCGAGAGACGTGTGAGTCTTGCACCCTAGTACCACACTGTCTCCTGTTGTCCAAAAACCGTTAGAACACCTTTCAACACGTGCTGTGGTATCAGGATTACTACAGGCTTCTAGGAGTCTGGTGGTATTTTATCTGTCCTCCAATCATGTGTACTAGGTGGAACAGTTTTTTTGTGGTGAGTTCTCCTGAGGATTTTAATAATTCTGAGGAAATGTAATCTATTCCAGTTGTCATGTTTCAAAGTAGGTCCATCAGTGATCTATCAAATTCTTTTCGCAGAATCATGTCCATCTCTTCCCTTTCATATTCCTCTTCTCTTCTTATAATAACTTTTTCATTCATTTATATAGTCCTTCTACATATTACTTTGACATTTCACCCTTCTTTTCTATGGATGATACTGGCTTGGTATCTGCGGTCTTCCTTTTCATACAGATGCTTCTCTTTTATCCAAAGTGTCTTTATTTTTCTATACTTGCATCTACATTTTCTATTGTGATACATACATCTACAGCTTTGGATTTCCCATTCAATGCTTTGCCTTTTTGCACTCTCCATCATCTCATTTTTTAGACATTTGTATTTCTTTTGCTTGCGTCTTTGCTGAGTTTTAATATTTTACCCTTCCGCCAACTAAATTAAATATCGTGGGTTATCAAAGGATGTCTACTAGGCCTTGTCTTTTTACCTATTTTTTTCCTCAGGTTCCTTTGCTACTTCTTTTGAAGTTAACCTTTCCTCTGTCCATTTCTTTCACCTGTTCCAGACAGTCATTGCCTCAAGCACCTTTTGTAGCTCACAACAACCTCTGGTTGTTTTACCTTATACAAGTCCAGTTTTCTTAATTTCTGGCCTCCCTGCAATTTGCATTTCATATGCAACAAATAACAGTGAGAATCTGCATCTGTCCCTGTAAACGTTTTTCAGGCAACAAACCAGTTCTATAAGTGTCCTCCATGGATACAACCTTCTTTTCCAGCTCTGGAACCAAGTGTTTGGAATAATTAAACCATACTGTGTGCAAAATTTTACCACGCTACTTTCATTCCTTCCTTTAATTTCACACTCTCCCACTATTTTTCTCCTTTTCCTTTTTCTACTAACTCCAGTCCCCCATCACAATTTATTTTTCACCTCACTTAATGCACTAAACAATTCTTTTATCTCAACAAACATTTTTTTCAGTTTTATGAAAAGGACAGATTGCTACTCACCATACAGAGGAGATGCTGAGTCGCACACAGGCACAACAAAAAGACTGCTACAAGTGAGCTTTCGGCCAAAAGGCCATCTTCTAAAGTAATGTGTGTTTGTTGTCTACTTTAGAGGAAGAAAGCTCACGTCTTGCAGTATTTTTGTTGTGCCAGTCCGATACTCGACATCCTTTCATAATCTTGCCATGTTGTTTTCAATCTGTTTACCATTTATGAGTGAGGAAGTGGGTGCCTTAGATGGCTAGCAACAGTGGCAAGGAGAGGGAGGGACTTCCTCTCCTCCTCCACACAGTCCAAAGGTCAAGCCCAGAACATGACTACTCTTGTTCATGCAGCTGACGTAGGTTTATGAAATTGCATAACATAATATTTTGATTCACTTATAATTACATATTTTGTTAGTAGAATTGTGTTAAAGTAAGGAGTACAGGATCTGAGCATCATCAGATAACTAGTTTCCCTGAAAAATGATGTTACATGGATTTTTGCATCCAGCAGGGTTTCAACATGCAGAGTTAAAATCTGGATAATATGGGTAATTGACATAAAAATATTATATATAAATGTACTGCAAAGTTACCTTCCACAATTTTTGAGATTTCAAAGGAAATGTAAATTTTGAAATACAAGTAACAAAAACATAACAGATTATCCCTGATTTAGGCATCAACTACCATAGATACACACAGATAAAAAAAAAGTTTTGCATCACCTCAGTTCCAGAGTTCTGGAACCTGTACAGAAAATTGGAATAGAGATCAACATAATCGTCATTTCTGCCCTTTTTATTGCTCATGAAAACCACACACTTTCATGTTGTACCATGATACAGAAAGACATTCAGAGGTGGTGGTCCAGATTGCTGTATGCACCAGTACCTCTAATACCCAGTAGCACATCCTCTTGCATTGATGCATGCCTGTATTCGTTGTGGCATACTATCCACAAGTTCATCAGGGCACTGTTGGTCTAGATTGTTCCTCTCCTCAACAGCGGCATAGATCCCTCAGAGTGGTTGATGGGTCACGTCATTCATAAACAGCCCTTTTCAATCTATCCCAAACACGTTCAATAGGGTTCATGTCTGGAGAACATGCTGGCCACTCTAGTCGTCTCCTGAACTAAGTCATTCACTATATGTGCATGATGGGGGTGCGAATTATCGTCCATAAAGCCCAATGCTTCACCAATAAGCTGCTGAAATGGTTGCACTGTCAGGATGGCATTCACGTATCATACAGCCATTACAGCACCTTTCATGACCACCACCAGCGTATGTTGGCCCCACATAATGCCACCCTAAAACAGCAGGAACCCCTCACTTTGCTGCACTTGCTGGACAGTGTGTCTAAGGCATTCAGCCTGAGCGGGTTGCCTCCAAACACGTCTCTGACGATTGTCTGGTTGAAAGCACATGCGACACTCATTGGAGAACGTGATGCCACTCCTGAGCGGTCCATTCGGCATGTTGTTGGGCCCATCTATACTGCGCTGCATGGTGTCATGGTTGCAAAGATGGACCTTGCCATGGATGTCAGGAGTGAAGTTGAGCATCATGGAGCCTACTGTGTACAGTTTGAGTCGTGACACGACATCCTGTGGCTGCACGAAAAGCATTATTCAACACGGTGGCGTTGCTGTCAGGGTTTCTCTGAGCCATAATCTGTAGGTAGCAGTCATCCACTGCAGTAGTAGCCACTGGGCAGCCTGAGCAAGGCATGTCATCAACAGTTCCTGTCTCTCTGTATCTCCTCCATGTCCGAACAACATCGCTTTGGTTCACTCTGAGACGCCTGGACACTTCCCTTCCTGGCACAAAGTAACAATGTGGACGCAATCAAACTGCGGCATTGACCATCTAGGTATGGTTGAACTACAGACAACACAAGCTATGTACCTCCTTCTTGGTGGAATGACTGGAACTGATTGGCTGTCGGACCCCCTTCGTCTAACAGGTACTGCTCATGCGTGGTTGCTTACATCTTTGGGCGGGTTTAGTGACATCTCTGAACAGTCAAAGGGACTGTGTCTGTGATCAATATCCACAGTCAACGTCTATCGTCACGAGTTCTGGGAACTGGGGCGTTGCAAAACTTTTTTTGGTCTGTGTAGTTTGCAGTGCCAACCTTCTGTCTACAGAATGATTCTAATGCAACAAGTTACGAAAAAACTGATGCAATTCATGACCAAATGGACAGTGCAGAGAATAAAAATCACACACAGTTAATTTAAAAAAAAAATAACAATGCATTTACTAAGATAAAAAAATGTAATTGAGATGAAATGTTCTTTATAAATGGATCTACAGTTGGAAAAATTAGGGTGTCAATGCAGTCTCAATTGGTAAAGTTATTTGTAATTTAGTAAGCCAATAGGACCCTTTTAGGGTACTGAGAGAGGTGCATTGGCAATTTAGAAATGCTCATTCTCTTTTATGATTGGCGTCGAGGTTACATAAGCAAACCCAGAGCTGCCTCAAGGGTACATTCATTCATTGAGTTTTGTCAAAAGAAAGAGACTATTTTACCTCTGGAATTCTTTATTCAGGATGAGACTATCACCATTAAACAACACAGTAGAACTGCTCCTACTCGGGAAATTTAAGGGTTGTAGTTCTCCTTGCCATCACCTACCCTGCATTACCAATAAAGTGGGGCCATGTTGGCTAATACTACACTGGCAGAGCAATAAATCATCAGACTCTTGACTTTACAACTGCTGAAACACCTGCTGTCCCTCTTCATTACCCATATGTTAGTCTTACTGAAGTAATGTTTTCCCCCCTCTACTGTGGCACCTAGTTTTGTGTTGTGTGGGAGACCTCTCTACTCTAAAAGTGTGTATTCTTTGATTCTTTGTTTTGTTTCTACTTTGACACAGTGTGTTGTTATTGTGTGTCCATGTTGTTATTAAAAGCATATCATTCTTCGAAGTGCAACAAAATGTCATGTTTATTTCTTACAAATATGTGCAACAATATATGCTTAATATTAAACAGGAAAAATATTAAAATGGAAAATTTATTTGGCCACTAATTTTGCAATACTTTTGGAAGCATCTTCTATTTAATATTATAATAACATTTTAACAAAAAATTCAGTTAATATTAAATGTATCCTTAGTTCACCACAGTACATAATGGACTCAAATGCGAATGCTGTGAGAACTATAGTAATCATTCACTGGACTATTTTTTTCTTTTAATAAAGGTATTTTTTAGACAGCAAGATTTGTAGATTATGGCCAATATGACACTTAACGAGGAAAACGAGAGTAGTCCTACAAATATTTGTGATCTGTCAAGAAACTATCATAAAGAAACATTTTCAACATCGTTTAAAGGCTTGTCATTATTAAACTGTATACGATACATGCCAATGTCCATCATTAGCAGAAAGAGATGAAACAGTCAATGCATTTTGACACTGTAAATGGAACAATGCATGGGCAGTTCATGTTGTCTGAATAGCACTTGAAGAGGAACCTGCTATTCATGTATGAAAGACAACTGATAAAAAAAAAAAAAAAAAAAAAAAAAAAAAAAAAAAAAAAAAAAAAAAATTATATCTGGGAAACTCTTTTATCAATGTTTAGACAATCTTCATTGCAATTATTACATAAGCTATTCAACTTTTTCTTTGAAATTAAAAAAAAAAAAAAGGATGACGTCACATCTGTAACAAAACACACGACACTATCTGAAAACATTTTTGATGTCTTATGCAATACAAAGCTTCTTATTGAGAATTTGTGTCCTTTTTACAGTTTACTAGCTACACACAGAAACTCAGGCAGGTAGCACGTTCTACACAAAATCAAAATAGGATGAGAAACAGCGCAGACTGAAGAAATTCACAACAGAGTGTAAGAAGAAAAAGAAGAAAGGAACTTGCTCATGTCTATATTGCAAGACAGTTGAACATATCATTGCAAACTTCTGAAAATGTATGGCTGCATAAAAAATAAAGGAGTCAGCTATCAATAATAGTTTTAGTTCCAATTTAAAAGTAAATGCCAAATAAAACATATTTTTCAGCACTAGCTTGCTAGTTCATATTAATTCTGATAGTGCTGATTCTTGGGTTTCTGATTCTGGCAGGACACACCACATTTCACCAAATGAACAGCATTCTGCTACTTTTGAAAAGTTTCTGATTCCATTGCGTATCTACATCTACATGGGACTGGCGGTGTTAATATTGAAATCAAACAACGGAAATCCAGGATGGAATGTAATAATATTATGAAAAGGAAAGTTGCCACTCATCATACAGCGGACATGTCGAGTCGCAGATCGGCACAACAATAAGACTGTCACAAATAAAGCTTTTGGCCAATGAGGCCTTCATCAAAAATAATCTATACACACACACACGCACACACGCGCACACACACACACACACACACACACACACACACACACACACACACACAGTTACACATGTGACTGCAGTCTCAGGCAACTGAAACCACACTGTGAGCAGCACCACCAGTGCATGATGGGAGTGGTGACTGGGTGGGGTAAGGAGGAGGCTGGGGCAGGGAGGGGGAGAGAGAGTATGATAGGAGTGGTGGACAGTGTAGTGCTGCAGGTTAAACAGAGGGCGGGGGAGAGGTGGGGAGAGGGGAGAGACCGCTCATCACTGCAGATGCGACAACCAGGATGCCCCACTGTGGCTGGTTACTGTGCCCCCACTGAGAGAATTTCTGCTCTCATAGACCAACACCTTCAACCTATTACCTGTAACCTACTCTCCTATATAAAAGATACCAACAATTTCCTCCACCAAATCTCTGCCCAAGACCTTACCACTACTGAACACTACCTTTCCCAATGCCTGACGGATCTCAAATCAACAACCTCCTTCCTAGTCACCACGGCCAACAATATTCTCACCCACAAATACTTCCCTTTTCAAGGCATTACATACAAACAAATCCAGGGTATGGCTATGGGCATCTTCAAGACACCATACTATGCCATGGGTCATCTAGAGGAATCCTTCCTGAACACCCAGAATCCTAAATCCCTAACCTGGTTTGGATTCACTGACGACATCTTTGCGGTCTGGACTGAGGGTGAGGACACACTATCCACATTACTCCAGAACCTCAACAACTTCTTCCCCATTTGCTTCATCTGGTCCAACTCAACCCAGCAAGCCACCTCAAAGATGGCTACATCAGTACCTCTGTCCATATGAAACCTACTAACCACCAGCAATACCTCCACTTCGACAGCTGCCACCTGTTTCATACCAAGAAGTCCCTTCCATACAGTCTAGGCACCCATGGTCATCGCATCTGCAGTGATGAGCGGTCCCTCTCGAAATACGCTAAGGGTCTCACTGAAGCCTCCACAGACCCTAATTATCCTTCCAACCTTGTACAAAAACAAATCTCCCATGCCTTATCTTTCCAGCCTCCCACCACCTCCCAAAGTCACACTGTCCGGCCACAGAGGAGTATTCCCCTTGTAACCCACCCAGGACTGGAGCAACTGAATTACTTTCACTGCCAGGGTTTCAACTACCTCTCATCATGCCCTGAAATGAGAAAGGTCCTGCCCACTATCCTTCCCACCCCTCCTACAGTTGTATTCACTGCCCTCCGAATCTACACAATACACTCGTCCCATACATCCTCCCACCACCACCTACTCCAGTCTGGTCACAAACATCACCTATCCCATCAAAGGCAGGGCTACCTGCGAAACCAGTCATGTAATCTACAAGCTAAGCTGCAACCCATATGCTGCATTCTACTGGGCATGACAATCAACAAGATGACTATCTGCACAAATGGCCACTGACAAACTGTGGCCAAGAAACAAGTGGACCACCCTGTTGCTGAGAATGCTGTCAAACATGACATACTTCACTTCAATGACTGCTTCACAGCCTGTGACACAAGGAATCTTTCCACCAACACCAGCTTTTCTGAATTGCGCAGGTGGGAACTTTCCCCGCAATACATCCTATGTTCTTGTAACCCTCCTGGTCTCAACCTTCATTAGTCATTGTCCTCATCCATCCAGCCCCTTCCTGTTCCCATTCCAGCACTACACAGCTGTCATTCCACCATCACACCCAGTCTTTTTACTTCTCTCCTTTTCCATTACCCCCCCCCCCCCTCCCCTCTCCCCAGCCTTCCATCTAACCTGCAGCACTACACTGTCCGCCACGCCTACCATACTATCTCTCCCCCTCCCCACGCCAGCCTCCTCCTTACCCCCATCCACTTGCCACTCCCATCATGCATTGGTGCTGTTGCTCGCAATGTGGTTTCAGTTGCCTGAGACTGCAGTCGTGTGTGAGAGTTGCTTGTGTGTGTGTGTGTGTGTGTGTGTGTGTGTGTGTGTGTGTGTGTCGTCTATTCTTGATGAAGGCCTTACTGGCTGAGAGCTTTATTTGCGACAGTCCTTTTGATGTGCCTATCTGTGACTAAGCATCTCTGCTATATGGTGAGTATTAATATTGACATATATATATAAACAAGTGGATATCTGCTTTGCTAGATAATGTTCAGTATGTACCTGATGCCAAACACCAACTTTTCACCATTCATCAAGCTGTGCAATGGGGAAATAATGTGGCTTATAATAACAAAGGTGTTATCATTCAAATATATAATGAATCAGTTGCAACAGGGAAACTTGTTCCTTCAATGTACATTATGAACAAGCATGTTTGTCATCCAAATTCAAAAAGGAACATTAACTTAGCAACTTCAGAAGAACAATTATAAGACTGGCATGAGAAACTTGGTCATCAAGACAATAACCATGTGTGAGGCATGCTCTCTTGCTTCTGAATATCAGTTCATCATTTTGTGATGGATGTGTTCTTGACAAATCCCACTGCAAACCATTCAGTCCTTTCAGAGACTGGCCACAAACTGCTGATGAATTGATTAATGCTGATGTTACTGGACAATTTCTGCCAACTCGATAAACAATTTTCATTCTTATGTGATTTTTCAAAGTTGACTGTTCTCGTTTCACTTGGATATACTTAATGCAAAGTAAATCTGAAGTAATCAACAATTTGAAAACATTTTGAAGGTGTGTCCTGCTGGTCATATGGTAAAAGTGTTTCAGTCTGTCAGTGGGGGAAAGTTTAAGTGAAATGTGGTAGCTGCAATACTATGAGACTGTGTAACTTAGTTTCACCTTACATGTCTGGATACATCTGGGCAAAAGTGTGTTGCTGAACAAACAAATCAACAAATACTTGAATTAGCTCACTCCATATCATCACCTAGTGAGTTACCTAAATTATTCGGACCATTTTTCTATTCAATCACACTGGGAAGTCAAATGCTCCAGGTAAAACACCTTTTGAGTTGTGGACTGGTAATGTATTAGACAGATTATGTTTATTTGCCCAAGAAATTTCATTCCAAGTTCTATGACAAAGCTAGACCTTGATATTTTATTGGTTATATGAATGAGAAAGATGGTAATAAAGTGCGTATCACATCAAAACACCATGAAACGTAATCATGCAATGGTGCTTTTCAACCACAAATGTTATCTATGGTTGGGAGTTTGATTAAGCTGGTATTTAAGTCTGTACCTGAAGAAATAGGGGAGGAATGTGACTTGATTAGTAATTCTTGGTCCAAACAGAATTCAAATCTATTATCGATCAAACTGAGATTAGTAATTGAGAATGACTGGATGTTTTATTAAATCATTGTCCAATTTGTAAAACACACCCAGTGAGGTTTAGTGATTACGAATTAGGATGCCAGGCTCACCAGCCTCCAAAAAACAAATGCATTGGTTTGCCTTACAAAAGCAATCCATGAAGAGCTAACACCGACAAACTTTACCAAAGGTATGAAAAGTAGTGACTCCAATAAGTGGTTTAATTCAATGAAAGAAGCAATGAACGTCTTTGAAGCATATTACACCTGGAGTTGGTAAACAGCTTAAAAGTTAATATGTGATTAATAATCGTTGGGTACTTCAGGTAAAATATAAACCTGACCACACTCGTTTGGTTGTTTCTGGTATGTTTCAACACAGAAGACACGACTATGATGAAAATTTTAGTCCACTTTCTTGTTATGACTCTTTTTGTACTTTAACAACAATTGTAGCTGAAGAAACCTACAGGTTTTGTCAATTATAAGTTAGAATTGCATTTCTGTCTGGGGACCTGGACACAGAAATATTTATGACTCAGCCAAGAGGTTTCAGCGTCGGGCCAGGTTATGTTTTTTGTCTTACCAAGCAATCATTATAAGAGATCCCTTATGATCATCATCATCATCATCATCATCATCATCATTATCAGAAGCAGCAGCATCACTGGAAGTTAGGGGAAGTATCGAAGTAAATACAGAGTTTTGTGTTCTGTAAAACACTACAAAAACCTCTCTGCTCTAAATCCATTTAGTTTTTGCTTTGGCACAGTGTATTGTTGTTGTGTGTCCATGTTTCAACAAAAATTGCATCATTTTTAAAAGTGTAATAAAGTGTCATGTTTATTTCTTGCTAGAGATACATTCTTAGTTCATTCACTTCAAGTCTGCGTCTCAACTGATGGAATACAATGTCTGTGTCAATTGCTGCTCCACAACTCATGCCACATGAATTCTTCCCACTAGCACCAACTATTCTGGATAACACAGATGTTAGGCATCCTTTCAACACATCCTTTGCTCCCATAACCCTTCTGGCCTCAATATCTGCTAACCTACTGCCCCCATAACTTCTACCCTAAAGTTTTTTCTTCCTGTTCTGTCACCCTCTACATCATATTCATCATGTGCCACATGGCACCAGCTCCAGTACCCACGTACCGCATGCCTAGCCCATGCACCTACCATCCCTCCCTCCCCCATTTCTAGTCAACAAACATACTGTCTTCCTCTGAAATGCTAGTTACCCATTCTCAACCTCTCTTCATGCCTTCTGGCTCTTTCTCCCTGTACCCTTCCCACCTGACACATTTCCCACCCCACCTTAGTCCACCTACCATCGTAATTTAGTGGCATAGGTGTTGTTTGTGTGTGTGTGTGTGTGTGTGTGTGTGTGTGTGTGTGTGTGTGTCTGAAAGCTAGCACGTTTTCTTTCTCTTTTGTGTGGGTCTGTCGACAACCCAACACTTCTGGTATTTGTTGAGTGCTTTCCTTTACTCCCAAAGTATATATATTGGGATATAAAGTCTTCCACACATAAGTTTTTTTTTTTTTTTTTTTGATAATCCAATTGTTTTAATCATTTAAGTTCACAGTTCTCCCATTTTTGCATTTCATATAGTCTTATAAACATTTTAAAATGGTTCAGTTCAGCATGTTATTTTTTGACTCTCTTATAATTTTCTTGAAACCCGTACCCGTTGCTTTGTTCCACATTCTTTTACTTTTGTTGTTTACCCTCCACATACCTGTAACATTTTTTTGTTGTTTCCATGTTTGAGAAGATAGTTTCCTCTTTGTTTTCTTCTGAAAGAAAGTGTTATGGATGGACCTGCTGTTTTCTTAGCACATTCTGCCTCTATCAAATTTGGTACGCTACTCCATGTTTCCCTCTAATTTCAATCCTACTTCTGGACTGAAATCTCCCACCATCATCTAGTTATTTGATTTTCTATTGTTTATCAGTTTCTGATGCTCTTTGTACAGGTATTCTACCTAAAAGGAGAGCAAATTGTTGCATAAATTCTTCCTTAATCAAGTTATCCTGTATTCAGGTTCCTTATATGTCTGTAATACTGTATTTTATTTTCTTATTTAAATAAAGAATACACCCCAATCTCTCCCCTGCACTGATAATGGTTAAAAATATATTTCCTGGTTTTACTTCTGTTTAACCTTCATTCTATTGCGACGCTTGTGATAACTCTACTGTAAGATTGATACACTTGATATTATTATTTCCTCTTCCATCTCCACTGAACTATCTCTGGGTCATAAAGTTATGCAATTTACTGTCCGTCAATAAAATGTAGAGGAGGCAGCTTGGTTGTCCATTTAACCAAATTTCATACTGCAGGCACATTCACAGAAAAATTTGGGGAAGGTCATAGGTTAAAACCACCGCATATGTTTCCTCACATCACTATTCCATCCAGGTTAGAATACTGATGTCCTAGGATCTCTTTCGTAGCAGTAGGTCCATTGTCAATCTTGCCACGGCACACTAGTAGCTTACCAGAGCAAAAATGACAACAACAACATTAAATCTTAGCAGAGCTATTCTCACACCCCTCTCATCCCAGGCTTCACTGATTTTAAACCTCTGAGATCAGGTTTGCCGTGACCATTCACATGCTGTATAAGTGGAGGTAAGAGACCTTAAGTCAATATTGGTTGTTTGCTGTAAGTTTATATGTGACTCAAATATATGACAGTTACAAACATTGACTCACCATGTGTTCTTTCGTGCATGTAGATGAAGAGCTCTCACATATCGGGTAACCCGCAAGGTGATCCATCAAGATGGTTCCTTTATGTGTAACAGCTGTATAACATGAATGTCTGGATTAGACACAAGAGCCTAACATGTCCGATCCCCTTAATCCCCACTAAAAGTTTAGTCGCTCTGCTCCCAGTACTTAGTAGAGACACCTTTTTGCAACCATTCTTGGTTCATATGAACACCCCTATCCTTGCTCAAAACTACTTCTCCTTTGAAGATAAAACTACAAACAAGTGGGCAAAATGATTAGACATGAAGCTCTCATTAATAATGAGATCATTAGAGGTTAACACATGTTCAGATTGGACAAGGATGGGGCAGGAAATAAACTGCAGCTTATTCAATGAAATGTACCTGGCTTCTGCCTTGGCTGATTTACAGAATCAATGAAAAACCTAAACTGGATGTTCAAACATGGATTTCAACACCATGGATTTCCTTATCTACAAACATGGAGGTGGACCATCCAGCAGAACCCTTACAAGTTGCTCAGAATCCTAAACTTCTCATATAGTTAAGTTTCATATAAGGCCAACCAAGAACAAAGAGTGCCAGAAGTCCATTACTTTCTTGTACCACAGATATAAAGATGTCCTCCTTCCATCTCTGAACGACACCTCTATAGTGATTCTTCTCTTGATAAGGTGAATGTCTCTCTCAAATATCCACAGCTGTTTCCCCTCAATGATGTCTAAAGATAAAATTCCCATGATCTAATACTACAACCACATATTATAGCCAGCCAGAAACAACCACTCCCTCAGTACACAATACCTCCCTGAAACGAAACGACTGTTCCACATCCTCCAGTAGTAAACAACTTTACTTCATTGCATACTAAAATGAAGAGTTGACCACTTGTTGAATTAACATCACTAAATTGTAGTCAAGGGCAAGTTTAATCACAAAATTGTAGAGCATGTTACTTGGCACAACTTGATTGACTTCAATGATACTCCAGTCCCTGTCATACAAATTCTCCTACCTCCTCCTCTCAAAATCAACTTTTCTCAATTGTGAAGATGGAAACTGTCCTTACATACATTATTTGGTCCACAAATTCGCCTCACCTTGAAACTCACTAACACTTTCTCAATCTACCTTTGTGCCCTTCCTAGTCCCCAGTACTGCTCAAATCATATTTCCTGCTGCACTCTTCCCCCTAAAGCTTCTTCCCTAGTACTGTTCAAATCTTATTTCCTACTACACTCTTCCCCCTAAAGCTTCATATGTCTCTTCTTGGTCCCATGATTTTCATACATTGCTTGGCCATGTATACTTTCGCCACTGTTTTCTTAGCTTATCCTTGTGGCCCACTAATCCTCCACTCCCTCCCAAAAGTTCATCCCCATTGCTTTCATGTACAAAATACCATTAAACGTGGCTGCAGTTAGACGAAATTCTCTAGCCCCTCATTTTCACCCCACACCCCTCCCACATTCAACACATTCACTCAGTCCAAGACAACCACCCACACCAGTCAAGTTACAGTATGAGATAGTATCTTTGTGCTGTATGAATATGTCCTAAACAAGAGTGTAAATTCAGAAACTGAGCTACAATATGGAATTTTTTGTTAAAATATGTATCTACTACTCAATGCTTCTCCCATATAGTGTGTTGCCCTTTGATCTTATACTATTGTTACACAATAACTACTGATAGCTTGAAATAATCTATATTGAACTAGCAAGCCACTCAGAGTTCACATGGATAGCATCTATGGCCAGATGACTCGTTTATAATATGTAGTGATATACACAACCCTTCCTCCTGAACCAGTCTATTTATTAGTGAAAAATGTGTCAAAATCCCTACATTAATTCCTGAGATTAGCTCTGGCATACAGACAGAAAAATGTGATGGGGGACTTTAACTTATAATATGTATAAGATGTGGACTAGTCCATGTTGATTAACTCCAGATGAGGCTTCATGCTCCTTCAACAACAGTTCTTTTACACAATGAAAAACATTAACAGCCCGCAATACACTAACCACTAATCTAACATCCTCATAGAGAGAATTGCAGGTAGTATTAAGTGTGCCCAATTAACTAAAATAATTTATTCAATATTTCTAAGAAGTGCCATGAACTACTTATTGACTAGTGTAAGCATAAAGTTGTGACAAAATACCTCTAAATATAACTGTGCTTCTTTTATCAATTTACTGTAGAGTGGTTTCACAAACTCAGAAGTAAGGCGTGCAAATCTGATTGCAATGTTCTTCACATCTTCTATGGATATTCTACAACCTGTTTTGAAAAAAAGACTGAAAATAAGTATAATACTCAATATTTTAAATATTTGTAACAGAAGACGAATATCAATTTATATACTGGTAAAACAGTAACGATTGGAACAAGGTTTCTAGATACACCTTTTTAAAAACACCGTTGTTTCACTAGCTATTGTATTTTTTTAAACAAGACTTTTGACAGGAGAGGAGCAGGAAAAATGATAAGATCTATTGGTTCTGAAGGAAAGCAGAAATTGCTCTAAATAGTGAATATGGAGAGTAAGCTTGTGCAGAAGACTATTCAAATATATCAATTGACAAAGAGCTGAAATCTGAAACTTGTGGCAGATTAAAACTGTGTGCTGGATCGACACTTGAACTAAGGACCTTTGCCTTTTGCGGGCAAGTGCTCTACCATCTGAGCTACCCAAGTACGACTTACAACCCATCCTCACAGTTTCACTTCCACCAGTACCTCGCCTCCTACCTTCCAAACTTCACAGAAGCTCTAATGCTAAATGTTTTGCAGGAGAGCCTCTGTGAAGTTCGAGTCTCGGTCCAGCGCACAATTTTAATCTGCCTGGATGTTCGCTATCAGTGCACACTCTGCTACAGAGTGAAAATTTCATTAAGGGTAGCAGTTTTAATCTTTGCTGTTACCTAACTATAGATGTAGAATAATTTGGTACACCTTTCACATATACACTACTGGCCATTAAAATTGCTACACCACGAAGATGATGTGCTACAGATGCGAAATTTAACCGACAGGAAGAAGATGCTGTGGTATGGAAATGGTTAGCTTTTCAGAGCATTCACACAAGGTTGGCACGGGTGGCGACACCTACAACGTGCTGACATGAGGAAAGTTTCCAACTGATTTCTCATACACAAACAGCAGTTCACCGGCGTTGCCTAGTGAAACATTGTTGTGATGACTTGTGTAAGGAGGAGAAATGCGTACCATCACGTTTCCGACTTTGATAAAGGTCAGATTGTAGCCTATCGCGATTGCGGTTCATCGTATCGCGACATTGCTGCTCGAGTTGGTCGAGATCCAATGACTGTTAGCAGAATATGGAATCGGTGAGTTCAGGAGGGTAATATGGAACGCCGTGCTGGATCCCAACGGCCTCGTATCACTAGCAGTCAAGATGACAGGCATCTTATCCGCATGGCTATAACGGATTGTGCAGGTACGTCTCGATCCCTGAGTCAACAGATGGGGACATTTGCAAGACAACAACCATCTGCATTAACAGTTCGACAATGTTTGCAGCAGCATGGACTATAAGCTAGGAGACCATGGCTGTGGTTACACTTGACGCTGCATCACAGGCAGGAGTGCCTGCGATGGTGTACTCAACAACGAACCTGGGTGCAAGAATGGCAAAATGTCATTTTTTCGGATGAATGCAGGTTCTGTTTACAGCATCATGATGGTCGCATCCGTGTTTGGCGACATCACAGTGAATGCACATTGGAAGTGTGTATTCATCATCACTATACTGGCGCATCACCCGCCGTGATGGTATGGCGTGCCACTGATTACACGTCTCGGTCACCTCTTGTTCGCATTGATGGCACTTAGAACAGTGGACGTTACATTTCAGATGTGTTACGACCCGTGGCTCTACCCTTCATTCGATCCCTGCAAAACCCTACATTTCAGCAGGATAATGTATGACCGCATGTTGCAGGTCCTGTACGGGCCTTTTGGATACAGAAAATGTTCGACTGTTGCCCTGGCCAGCACATTCTCCAGATTTCTCACCAATTGAAAACGTCTGGTCAATGGTGGCCGAGCAACTGGCTCATCACAATATGCCAGTCATTACTCTTGATGAACTGTGGTATCGTGTTGAAGCTGCATGGGCAGTTGCACCTGTACACACCATCCAAGCTCTGTTTGACTCAATGCCCACGCGTATCAAGGCCGTTATTACGGGCAGAGGTGGTTGATCCGGGCACTGATTTCTCACGATCTATGCACCCACATTGCCTGAAAATGTAATCACATGTCAGTTCTAGTATAATATATTTGTCCAATGAACACTCGTTTATCATCTGCATTTCTTCTTGGTGTAGCAATTTTAATGGCCGGTAGTGTATATATCCAAGACTTGAGTAACAATTACTCCATCATTATTAGAAGCTATTTCCCCCACATCATGAACCTCCTGATGGCATTTTTGGAAAAAATGTCATATTGTGTTTACCAGTTCCTTTTTTTTCCCTAAGTTTGTATCTGGCTGCAGACAATTTTCTTAATATTTCAAAGTCCAGAGATTTAAATGTGTTTCAAAATGTAATACTATGTTGGTTCTAATCAATGTGTTCCTAATTTGACAGTCTGTAAAGACGTTCCTCTTCTGACACAATACTATTAATATTTGGATAATGGAAATCCCTAGTGGGAACAGTAATCAAAGTTTAGAATTAGTGATCTCTCATGCCCAGCTGATTGTTATGTGACACAAGGACAACACATATAATTTCAATAGTTTTCAAGCTAACATTCAATAGTTTTCAAGCTAACACTCCTTTTCCCAGTTTAAATACTCATTCTCACACACAAATTGAGACAGAGACCTAAAAAAAATCACCCCTATCTATGACGATGTGCTCCATGGGTGGGTATCTAAGTGGATGTGAGTGGCAGCGTGTGCAAGAAGCAATAGCTCACAATCTACTGAGAGGTTTCTTGTTGTCATAAGTATTTGAGTATCATATATCAATCAGTTACAGATGAGCGGTTACCTAAAGGTAACCACGCCCAAGTATGAGTTTTAGAAATGAGCAGAACAAACATGGATGGAACAATGAATATACTTGCTTGATATTTTCAAAATTTCTTGAACTGTCCTCCTCAATTTCTAAGTTAGTAATTCCACCCCCTACATTAAACTCAGAAGATGGTACACCACTAACAAAAGACGATATCAGAGTTGTCATTATAAAAATCTAAAAAACAATGCAATTGGAGAAGACCTGCTAATAGAACTGCTGAAATCCATGGAGCCATTTACCCTTGGTGACCTTCAATGAGTCATTGGCAACATCTGGAAAACTGATAAAATCCCAAATGAATGGGAAACCGCACTGATCCATCTGCTTAACAGAGTAGATAAGAAGAGACTAACAACCACAGAGGCATGATCCTCCACTCAATTTCTCGATTCATTCTCTTAAGTGTATTTTCAAATAGAGTACAGGAAATCCTGAACAAACAACTAGGTGGATGACAAGAAGGATTTAAAAAAGCTGCTCTGGTCCTGAAAAGATCTTCAACTTTTCTCAGTGCTTCTCAGAACATTATACTACTATTTAAAATG